>NC_070618.1:8025807-8694409 GCF_027172205.1 Podarcis raffonei
GCCCCAAGCAGGCAAAGCCAAACAAGGACTTCTTGCACCTTCCTGATCATTTGTGCTGCTGATGCTATTGGAGAAGTCAACTGGATCCCACATTCAATACCGTTCGCACCTGCAAACATTTTCGGGTGGTCCCACGGATTCACTTCTATGTCTTCCAGAAAAGTGCAGGGAGTCCGTGGATTTGGTCCTAAGAGAGATAGGATGCTAGGAGCATGCAGTTACTTAGATTCTGCTCCCAATCAATTTGTGGAATTGGGCTTTTGTCATTGTAGATGAAAGCAGCAGCCTCCTGAATACGCAGAATAATTTATCCCTTTGCCACCTCTGTAGCTTCTTCTCTAGTTATTCCCTTGGTGCACGAATCAGAGGCAAATTTAGGGCAGCGCAACTGTGACATAGAGCACATACTGAACAGAAGACAAGAGGTGTAAGAAACACTGAATTTTGGCCTTGCAGGGGGCGCCGCTGAAATCTGAAAGACCCAAGTCCACCCTGCATGAACTGACGAAGCTAGCAACCAGAAAATTGCAATTGTACGAGCCTGATCCTCTCTCTGACTCCCTCGAGGACATCTTGTGAACCAGACGATGCCATCGTGACTAATTCCTGCCTGAAGTGAAGCATACCTTTTCGAATCCCAGCTGGTGACAGCTATGCTTGCAAAACTGAATACCAACTAATCGCTTTGTAAATCACCGAGGATAACGATAAAATATTTTTCAAAGCTGGATTTGTCTAGCAGAGGTCTTGTTTTGTTCTAGCCTTTCTTATCTAATTCTCCAGGGCAGTCTGCTACAAGTATGTGCTTTGCTCCTCGTTTCATCAAACGGCACGGTTCTTTCAGAATTTGCCTCAGCTGCTAATTTTGTTGACTGCATGTTGCAGCTTGGTGGAACTTTCTTGTAATGCCACTGAGGTAAACCGGCAAGTCCTGACCAGCTTAGTATCAGTGATATTAACATGCCTCAGACGCCACTCTCTCACAATGGGCAAGATCCAGCCGGCATTAAACAATTATAAGATTGCTGCCCAATGAAATTTCAGCACAGCACACCATGGTGTCATGGTTAAAGCGTTGGACTCGAAGCAACGAGATCTAGGTTCAAATCCCACTCAGCTATGAAGCCCACTGAGTGATCTTGGTCCAATCTCTCAATATAATTTTCCTCACAGGCTTGTTGTGAGGAAAAATTGTGTGGTGGAAGAATTACATATGCCACCTTGAGTTATTTGGAGGAAAGGCTGTGTAATTAATAACTAAATAAGTTTAATAGTTGGGAATACAGTGGTACCTCAGGTTACAGACGCATCAGGTTACAGACGCTTCAGGTTACAGACTCCGCTAACCCAGAAATAGTACCTTGGGTTAAGAACTTTGCTTCAGAATGAGAACAGAAATTGTGAAGTGGCGGCGCGGCGGCAGCAGAAGGCCCCATTAGCTAAAGTGGTGCTTCAGGTTAAGAACAGTTTCAGGTTAAGAACGGACCTCCAGAACAAATTAAGTTCTTAACACGAGGTACTACTGTAAGCCCTACTGAATTACGTACAGTATACAAATGAATTGTGCAAAATAAGATAACACATAAAATGTTCATAACTGGTACAAGCTGCAGAATGTAGCTTTTCTTGTAGCAAAGTGATGGCTCTACAACTACAACTCCCATCCTCCATAACCATTGGCTGTGCTGTCTGGGGTTGATGGGAACTGGAGTCCAACAACCACTGGAGGCCCACACGTTGGCCATCCCTGTTGTAGCAGAATATGGGATACATTGGGGCAGGATTTAGCATACCCAGGACTTGGCTGGATCATGCCTTGGGTACATTCACATTCATGCCTGTGCATGGAATCTGTGGAAATATTCACATCCATTTCAACTAATTGTCTGTAAGGAGTGGCAGACATCTGTAATGTATTGAGTGACCTTCTTTTTGTATAGTTCCTTCTGCAAAAATCTGTTGCCCTGTATTCTCTTGTGTTATCAAGGAGGCATTTGATTCTGGCCAAACATATTGTTACAAAAGTTCCCCTCACCTCACTTAGGGTCTGTGGTCCTTTGGATTATTGAGACACGGTGGAGACTGTCGTAGCTTTAAGAAGTAAGGTTTGTTCACCTATTTACACCTTCAGTCTGTATGGAGGGAGTCTAGCATGGTCATTTTAAGAGGGGCTTGTCCCTCACAGCAGTGCAGCCAGCCTTCAGCCATCCTGCCCAAGATGGATCCTAATCTTCTTCTACCTTCTTCCCAGCAATCCTTGCTCAAGACTCCCTTTTCTGTCATCTCAAACGTACACACCCATCACCTTGGCAACATCTGTCTCCCCAGGCCAAAGGACTAGATGGCCCATCAACCTTTTTTGTTGTGTTAACAGATTTGCTCTTTGCTAGGCCAGCCAGGCTGGTAGCCAACCCAGGGATTGTACTGCAGATTGTACTTTCATCCATATCCCAATTAATCAAAATACTACCGTTTATTAAATTCTAGGGTGTGTTTTTTTTGGGGGGGAGTTCCCCACAAATCTATAATACCATGTAACTGGATTAGAATGTAAAGTTTTTAAAAGGATTTCTTTAAGAACAACAAGGACTCTGTACGATGGAGACAGGTAACCTTTCTTGTTTGTATGGCCTGCAGGCTAATTCTTCTTCTGGCGACATATCAGTAGAAGGTGGAGCCCAAAATGGGTGTATGAAAGACACTATATATACTAGGCAAGAAGCCAGAATACATAGTCATAAGAGGTAAAGCTGTGCTTTCAGAAAAGAACACCATTAAAAAACTGAGCACAAAGGAATGTATTTGAACAGCCTGACATACATTTGATGGAGGTGATGTCAGTTGGCACTTCCAGACTGCTGCCCTTCTGCGCAGGTCTCTCGCACATTAAGGTAGAGCCTGGTATGCGCCCTTTGCGCAATAAGAGTGCACCCTCGTGAACCACTGCAAAGAAAGCGGGTACATTAGGATAAACAGCTAAGTAGTACTCTTGCACAATACATCGGCTTCTAAAAAAATAATGGAAAACTACAGGGGAAAGTGCAAGAGAACCACCACTTAACAACATCATATAAAGGTAAAGGGACCCCTGACCATTAGGTCCAGTTGTGGCCGACTCTGGGGTTGCGGCGCTCATCTCGCTTTATTGGCCGAGGGAGCCGGCATACAGCTTCCGGGTCATGTGGCCAGCAGGACTAAGCCACTTCTGGTGAACCAGAGCAGCGCACGGAAATGTCGTTTACCTTCCCGCCGGAGTGGTACCTATTTATCTACTTGCACTTTGATGTGCTTTCGAACTGCTAGGTTGGCAGAGGCTGGGACCGAGCAATGGGAGCTCACCCCATCACGGGGATTTGAACCGCTGACTTTCTGATCGGCAAGTCCAACATCATATAAACCACACCAATTTTGCAAAAATCAATCAGGGTGACCACTCATTTGGAAGCAATCAGTGTTTTTTATCTGCTGGATTTTCAGAAATGATTCTATTTCATGGGTATGAATCCAGTGCCAGCCTTACATTGCAGTAGTTTAGAGACGTTACTAACAAAATTGTCATTATGGTTGGGGGCAGAGGCAGGGCCAGGATACGGTTAAAACCTTCCGTGGTAGCAGCCAAGCTCTGTATATATAGACATCACATGTCATACCCTCCAACATTCCTCAGACGAAAATAGGAACATTTCTCACTCCTCCTCCCCCCCGAACTGGCCCTCCTCGACACCCCATTTTTTGTGCCCCCCCCAGCTGCAGAGCATTTCCTATCAGAAGAACAGTGAGTGCCAGCACCAGTTCACCAATGGGACAAAGCACACATAACCCCCCATTGTTCTACTCGGACACTGAAGGTCCAGCACCGAGAGCCTTCTGGTGGTTCCCTCACTGTGAGAAGCCAAGTTACAGGGAACCAGGCAGAGGGCCTTCTCGGTAGTGGCACCCGCCCTGTGGAACACCCTCCCACCAGATGTCAAAGAGAACAACAACTGCCAGACTTTTAGAAGACATCTGAAGGCAGCCCTGTTTAGGGAAGCTTTTAATGTTTGATGCATTACTGTATTTTAATATTTTGTTGGAAGCCGCCTAGAGTGGCTGGGGAAGCCCAGCCGGATGAACGGGGTATAAATAAATTATTATTATTATTATTATTATTATTATTATTATTATTATTATTATTATTATTCCCTCCACCGTCTGAGAAAGCCCCTTGATCCCGATTTCATTTCATTTCATTCTTTGGTAAATTTACAAAAAGAGAAACACACAGCAATAAATAGATTTTAGAAAGGGGCAAGATTAGATGCAGACACGCAAAGTGTCTTTAATTTAAAAATTTAAAAAATCAAGACTCCTCGCGTTCTGCTCCACTCCCCCTTCCTTCTCACCCAGGGCAGTGGCCCTGCCTGCACCTCCAATCTGGCGCCTCACATGGGCAGGGCCTTGGCAGAGGCAGCCCCTTTCCTCCTCGCTCGGGCTGCAGCAGCCGCTACAAACTGCCCAAGGGAGGAGGCTGGCAGCAGCGGCCATGAAGAGGCTATGGGATGCTCTCTCACAGCTGCCATTGTTGTCGCTCGAGAAAAGGGCTGGCTCATCCTCCTCCCTGGGCTCAGCAGTGGCAGCACCAGTGGGGGAAATAGGGACATTCCAGGATCAAGCCAGAAGCTAGGATGGTTTTCGTAATTCTGAGACTGTCCCTGCAAAACAGGGACACTTAGAGGGTTTGAAGTGTGTGCACATACATACTGTTAGAATTCCTGCTCTATGATTGCAGTCGTGGTGTTGTTGTCTATCACATGACGGTGTATGTTTTGACTCCACGAAGTGACGAAGACAGGATGTTTGTGTTACTGTGTTCCGTGAAGTGGGACTATTGTCCTTTGTTCTTTTTCTCTTTGCTGTCTGATGCTAGAGAGAGAGGGAGCCATGTTGCAGTGCTCCGTGTGTGTTTATATGTAAATAAAGTAGATTAGCCAAAATGCTGAGTTGCTGAGGTCTGTCACGCGCATGATGCGCAAACTCTGCAGATCCCTAAGTGTGTCGGTTGGCATCGGTCGCTGTGATGTTCGGGCTGAAGAAAGCTTTTGAAGCTCCCGAACGATCGACCAGGAGGGAGAGAACATGCCAGGCGGGCATGTGTCCCTGCCAGGGTCCTACTTGAGTGTAGGCTGAACTCCTGACACATACAGTATGTCATTCCATCAGAAGCATTCGCTTTAACTTATACTGGAGAGGGGAAATAAAAGCACGTGAACTCCGTGTGCCAGATGATCTCAGTTTCTTGATGAGGAAGAGCAAGTCTTTAATCTTAGCCTACTTTGCAACTGGGCTTCAGGTTTCTTGTTTGACTCTCAGTTCAGTAAAAAAAGAAAAAAGAATTTTACCATGGCTCCTGTGTCCCTGCGAGTTGCTTCTTTCCGGCTACATGAATCACAATGCTTTAGTTTGATAGAGAGATGAAATGTTGAGAACTGGCTATTATCGTGGGGACCTGCTGCCACACAATAGCTCCTTTCAGTCTTTGCTTACACAGAGAGGGAAAGCGAGTACAAAAGGGCTGTGGGGTTTGTGGTTTAAGCCCCACCGCCATCGCTGCAGCTGCTCAGAGTTAGGGAATAGGCTGTAGCTCAGGGGAAGAATAGGGACGCGGGTGGCACTGTGGGTTAAACCACAGAGCCTAAGACTTGCCGATCAGAAGGTCGGCGGTTCGAATCCCCACGACGGGGTGAGCTCCTGTGGCTCGGTCCCAGCTCCTGCCAACCTAGCAGTCTGAAAGCACGTCAAAGTGCAAGTAGATAAATAGGTACTGCTCCGGCGGGAAGGTAAACGGCGTTTCCGTGTGCTGCTCTGGTTTGCCAGAAGCGGCTTAGTCATGCTGGCCACATGACCCGGAAGCTGTACGCCGGCTCCCTCGGCCAATAAAGTGAGATGAGCGCCGCAACCCCAGAGTCGGCCACAACTGGACCTAATGGTCAGGGGTCCCTTTACCTTTTACAGGGGAAGAGTGTATATTTTGGATGCAGGAGGTCCCGAGTTCAAGCCCCACATCGCCCCAAAAACCCTTGGAGAGCTGTACCTGTCAGCACAGACAATGAGCCCTTCCAGACTGTGTTTTTTTTGAAGCTGCATTTAGCAACAGGTCCTTGGCCCAACGTTAGTGGATCCATGGTGGAAGGATCCTGGCCCATCCGCACGTCCTTTTGCTGCGGAGGAGCACTCTTGCACGACAGCGCAACAAAAGAGGGACCAAAACTACAACAACCCTGGAACGTTTGTGGTACAAGATTTCAGCAGGAGGCAATGCGACACACACGGATTAGAAAAGAAATATTATGCCCTCCCTGAAACGTCTGCTGGTGCAAACGGTATTGAAAGTGGGATTGCGTACAGCTGTCCTGATACCATCATGAACACAAACATCATGGATGCACAATAAAAAGGATGCCTGGAGGCATTACTTTTTTCGGGGGGGAGGCAGGGGGACGCATACTCCTAAACATTTTGTGAATCTAACCGGAGAAGAAACTATTTTTTTAAATTTTAAAAAAATAGTTTATTCTCTAGCACGGTGAATCGTCAGTTCTGTTGCTACCCCCGATGGCGGCCTCAATTCTTGTCACGGTGTTTCCTGAGTCTCAAACAGAAGCGAGCGTTTAATGTGTGAAGTAGGAGTTGGACTCGAGCACGGTGATTGGTCAGTTTCGTTGTTACCACCTCCGATGGCGGCTTCCTTTCCTTTCCCGGTGTTTCCTGAGTCTCAGACGGAAGTGAGCGTTTAATGTGTGAAGCAGTGTGGAATGTGGATGTGTGATAATATGAGGTAATGCGTGTTCTTTGTACTTTTGTCCATTTACTGTTCCCGGTTTGAACTATAAAATGGTGATTTTCTTGAGTCAAAATGAGAGTAGCCCTAAACATTATTATTTTTTAGAAAAACAAAACAAAACACTGATTGGAGGTGCTCAGTATTGAGTTAGATGGACCAGTGGTCTTCCTAATATTAGAATCAGAGAGATTGCTACCAGCATTCTCCTACAAGCGTGGGAGAAAAGGCATTCACAGTATGTCTGCCTGCGAGAGGAAGAGCCCAACGGTCATATCAGGGGATGGAACTGCAGCGACCTTGCGCTGTAGCTGGAAAGGAGCGGGACTTCTCAGCCCCAAAGCACTGCAATTCTGGCTCGTACAATGGGCTGATAAAAGCTCCATAAATCATTCCGCTCCATCTCTAACGGGCACATTCATAACCCTTCTGTTTTTTCTCAAGTCACTATTTCAACTTTTTCAAAACCGAACTGGTGTCTGAATCACAGGTCAAAGGGTCATCTGGCCATTCCGGAGGGATACTTTCATTTTTCAACTATACAAAAGGGGATTTGGATAGGTTTCATTTTCCGGTAGGAAGGGATTGACTAAAGGAAAAGTTAATAATAATAAAAAGACCACCTCCCCCCCACAATCTGTAGTGTAAAGTCCCAGAAGGTGAAAACACCCAATTTATTTTTGAAGGGAAGGGTTGTTTTCGGGCACCACACAGGTTGAGGAAGTTTGGGTTAGAAGTTTAGAGACTGTTTCCAGGGTCAACACTCCAATGCCATTCTTCGGCCCAGTATACCCGAAGGAGCATCTCCACCGCCATCGTTCTGCCCGGACACTGAGGTCCAGCGTCGAGGGCCTTCTGGCAGTTCCCTCATTGCAAGAAGCAAAGCTACAGGGAACCAGGCAGAGGGCCTTCTCTGTGGAACACCCTCTCATCAGATGTCAAAGAGATAAACAACTACCTGACATTCAGAAGACATCTTAAGGCAGCCCTGTTCAGGGAAGTTTTTAATGTGTGACATCTTAGTTTCTTTTTGGTCTTTGTGGAAGCCACCCAGAGTGGCTGGGGAAACCCAGCCAGATGGGCAGGGTAGAAATAAATTATTATTATTATTGTTGTTGTTGTTGTTGTTTGAAAAGGTAGAGCCTGGTGAACTATGACCATTTCTGCCAAGCCTCAGTTTAGACTGGGAGAACTGGCCATGTGTGGGTCTATTGTAGGGAAAGGGCTCACAGATTTGGCTGATGACTGCAAAGTGTCACTCCTCTGCTGATTTGAGTCATGCAGTCTCTGCATTTTAAGGTCCTATGCCAGCAATAACATTGGGATTAGGAAATGATCAGAAAAGAGTGTGGGTTTCACAATTACTGCCAAACCAGTTTTTGAAATATGACTTTTCCCGCCTGAGGATTAATGGTGGTTTATCGTGGCAATCCTTTAAAATGCCTATTAGTAAAGACGGTAACATACGTCTCTATGGGTCGCTTGCTGCTGGTACCGGGATGGTTTTTAAGCAGTTTCTTTCGAATGACTGAGGTCACAAGAGTTACAAAGCAGCATAATTGAAAAGTCAAAGTTCTGAAGCACCCGAACATTACGAGCCACTTTCTCCAAAGAAGCCCCTCCTAAATTGTGACCTGGGGACATACCATGTGAGGAGCTGAAGAGTACCTTTCAAATAATGCCAAGGTTGCAAGTTCAATCCTTGTACAGTGGTACCTCAGGTTACATACGCTTTATGTTACATACTCCGCTAACCCAGAAATAGTGCTTCAGGTTAAGAACTTTGCTTCAGGTTAAGAACAGAAATCATGCTCCGGCGGCACGGCAGCAGCAGGAGGCCCTATTAGCTAAAGTGGTGCTTCAGGTTAAGAACAGGTTCAGGTTAAGTACGGACCTCCGGAACGAATTACCGTATTTTTTGCTCTATAACACGCACCTGACCATAACACGCACATAGTTTTTAGAGGAGGTAAACAAGAAAAAAATATTCTAAACGAAACAGTGGATGTATGATTTTTGTGGTTCATGCTGTGGCCACAGACATGTGATCTGACGGTGAGTTTGGGGTAGCCCAATGCAAAAATCCTGAGGATCCATGTGGATCCATGCTTTGTAACCACGTTTTTGCACCACTGCGGCCCCACGAAACAGTGGATGCGTGATTTTTTTGGTGCAAGCTGTAGCCATTGACATGCTATGTGATCTGATGGTGAATTTGGGGTGACCCAGTGCAAAAATCTTGAGGATCCATGTGGATCCGTGCTTTGTAACCAGGCTCTCTGTCCCTCTCTTCTTCCCACTCAGTAGCTCTTCTCCCGCTTTGCTGTTTCAAAGCAAGCAAAGCGAGCCACGGAGGAGGGAAGGAAGGGGAACCATGGATCCTCTGCTCACGACTGCAGCAGATCCCCCCGCCATCCGTAGGCATTCGCTCCATAACACGCACAGACATTTCCCCTTACTTTCTAGGAGGAAAAAAGTGAGTGTTATGGAGCAAAAAATACGGTAAGTACTTAACCCGAGGTACCACTGTATGGATATTCCTGCATTGCAGGGGGTTGGACTACTAGATGAACTTCAGGGTCCCTTCCAACTCTACAGTTCTAAGACAGAAGCATAGTTGTGCCCTTGGCAAGGAGCTGTATCCACGGCTCCAAAACCGGAAGAGACCATGGACCATGAAGTGTAGGTGGGTTTCCACAAGGCAAGACAGATAACAGCAAAAACCTTTACTGAACTAACAGAACTGAACAACAGGGGCAAAGCAACTGCTTATATACACTTCTGAAGGACTGGGCCACTCCCACTTCCAACATGATTGGTTGTCTAAACTTCCAAGCTGCGAATCATAGCTCAGAGTTTAAGGGCCAATGGCAGAGGCCCAAATCCTGAAATGTTCTGTGATTGGATATCATGTATCGAATCAGAACACAGGGCTCAGACTCCTTAGTCCAGACTCAAGCTCAGGCAAACACAGACCACTGAATACATAACAGACCAGAAGCTCAAAAAGAGTCCCCTCTTTGCACTCTGCCACTGCCATTGAGGTCAGGTCTGCTCTGCTCTGCCCCCCCTTCCTCCTCCTTCATAGGTCCTCCTGCCTCCTTCCACTTGCTGCTTTCCCTTCTGCCGCCTTCCTCCTTCCCTTCCCTTCCCTTCCTTTCCCCTCCTCCTGCAACTCTCACCTGCTCCCTCCATCTTTCATCCCTCAGAGACAGGAAAAAGATTCTGTCCCAACCAAGGAGGAGTGGCAGATCAAATTGATGGATTATGCCAAAATGGAACCATAAGAAACCAAGGAGAATTACACTTTATTAAAGGATGGGGAAAATTTGTAGAATACCTGAAAAGTTTTTGTACATATATAAATTCATTAGCAGGATTAACCTAAAACAAGCAGTCAAATGTAATATTAAAGAAAAATTAGGGAGTATTTAATATTTAGAATTAAAAATATAAGATACTGCAAAAGGGGTGGGGGGAATCAAAATATATGTGTATTGGGAAAGTATTGGATCTGTATGTTTGAAAGTAAATTAAAGAAAAAAAGGTCAGGACGTTGTTGTTGAAAAAAATTATCAACTTCAGCCCCAAAGCTCAATTGCGGTGCTTAGTTTAAATATACAGTGGTACCTCCTCGTGTTAAGTACTTAATTCGTTCTGGAGGTCCGTACTTAACCTGAAACTGTTCTTAACCTGAAGCACCACTTTAGCTAATGGGGCCTCCTGTTGCCGCCACACCGCCGGAGCACGATTTCTGTTCTCATCCTGAAGCAAAGTTCTTAACCTGAAGCACTATTTCTGGGTTAGCAGAGTCTGTAACCTGAAGCGTATGTAACCTGAAGCGTATGTAACCTGAGGTACCACTGTACTGGGTTAGGGAGCTGTCAATCTTCATGCGGTGACATCAACACCCTGTTCCTTTTGCATCACTTTTGATATCTCTGCCATCGTCACAGTTGATGATGATAGCACAGACATCTTGGCACCAGCAAGCCACATGCGGTGGGGTGGTAAGGAAAGGAAGAAACAAAGCTCCACTCCTCATGTGCTGCCTCTGCTTCGAGAATTGGGCTTCCCTCCTGCGCCTGCAATTAGTTAGGGAAAAGCAAGGTGCATAGCCGCTAGATGCGCATTAAGCGCACATCTAGTTTGGCCCCCGCCGGCAGAGAATGAGCCCTGCGGAACCCAGCGTCGCTTCCTATGGAGCAGGCATGTATAGGATTGCGCTGAGAGTCGCTCGGCTGCACCGTGTGGCTGCGGACTTGCACAGAAGGATCTTGCCAATGGCCTTATGCGCAAAACAAGATGCTTCCCTCCCTCTGTGAAAGGTAAATCGCTCCTCCCTCCTCTCACCGCATTGCTCCCTTTATTTGTCCTCTCTCTGTTTCTTGCCTATATATATATATATTCATTCTTAAACATTTCTCAGACTTAACTCAGGAATGATCAGATGCCGGAAAGTGATTGAATTACCAGTTCACAGTCACTGCTCGGGCGGCTGACCCAGTTGCATTCCTCCCCCTGCCTTGGCTACAGCCTCCAGTAGTAGCATTTCCTCTTTTGTCTTTAAATAAGGCAGGAGCTGGTTTCTTCAGATACCGAAAGCTTCAGCCCACTGATCAAAGTAGGAGCCAGAACATTCCTTGCATGTTCAGAAAGGGTGTTGTTGTGGGATGACCCAGGAGACCCAAGCCTTTTGCACTGGGCCCTGGGTCTCCCGCCCCTTCCGTTTTCTAAACCTCCTTTGTTTTAACTTTGCGGTGCTCCCAGCTGCCCTGTAAGCCAAGTGTAGTGCTGCTGAGCCCACGGAACATATTACATTTACAGAGGGCCCAATTCACACACAGAGGACGAAGCCTGGAAAATTTGGTTGGCATCCCTATAGCTCAGAGAGAGTCCTGAGAACAAAGACCAGGGCTTGTTTGTCCCCCCCCCCCCACCTCTGAAATTCCCCCTTAGAATTATAGAACTGTACAGCTGGAAGGGAACCCAAGAGTCATCTAGTCTAACCCCTTGCAATGTAGGAATCTGAACTAGATCATACTGCAGCTCTTTCTATACAGTGGTACCTCGGGTTACATACGCTTCAGGTTACATACGCTTCAGGTTACAGACTCCACTAACCCAAAAATATTACCTCGGGTTAAGAACTTTGCTTCAGGATGAGAACAGAAATCGTGCTCTGGCGGCGCGGCAGCAGCGGGAGGCCCCATTAGCTAAAGTGGCGCTTCAGGTTAAGAACAGTTTCAGGTTAAGAACAGACCTCTGGAACGAATTAAGTACATAACCAGAGGTACCACTGTATTTGGGTGCCCGTCACATTGAAAAACTGTCCCGGAATATAAAAGAAACATGAGAGGTGTTTCTGGGTCCAGTTAATACCAGTGTTAAAAGCCCAGAATTAATTGGGATTCAAGTACAGTCGTACAATGGTACCTCTGGTTGTGAACGGGATCCGTTCCGGAGACCCATTCGCAACATGAAAAGAGCGCAACCTGCAGCGGTGCGTCTGCGCATGCGCAGGTTGCGATTCGCCGCTTCTGCGCATGCGCGCACATCACTTTGAGCTTCTGCGCATGCGCGAGCGGCAGAACCTGGAAGTAACCCTTTCCGGTACTTCCGGGTCGCCGCGGGACGTAACCTGAAAGAACATAACATGAAGCAGACGTAACATGAGGTATGACTGTACCTCGAGTTACAAACGCCTCAGGTTACAAACGCTTCAGGTTACAAACTCCGCTAGCCTGGAAGAGTTACCTTGAGTTGAGAACTTTGTTCCAGGATGAAAATGGAAATTGTGTGCCGGCGGCACAGCAGCAGCAAGAGGCCCCCCATTAGCGAAAGCACGCCTTAAGAACAGTTTCAGGTTAAGAACAGACCTCCGGAACGAATTAAGCTCATAACTAGAGGGACCACTGTATTTGTGTCAGAGGGTTGCTTCACTCAGGATCAAACCAATCCCGGCTTGCCTTGCATGTGGTACCAAATTTAAAAGCCGCTGGACACAATCTCCGCTTGTAGAGGAACAATCCGGGGCACCCCAAAACCCACCTTTGCAGTCACAAAGTACCTGCCCCCCCAACCTATCATCATTTGGTGTCTGGTGTGGGGCAGTTGAGTTCCAACTGAGAACAAGGGTTTGTGGGCCAAATTAGGGCCCTTAGTGGGCCTGATTAGGCCTGCAGGCTGGAAGTCCCCACCCCACCCCATGGTCCAAACAATCATGTTGTTGTTGTTGTTTAGTCGTTTAGTCGTGTCCGCCTCTTCGTGACCCCCCTGGACCAGAGCACGCCAGGCACTCCTGTCTTCCACTGCCTCCCGCAGTTTGGTCAAACTCATGCTGGTAGCTTCAAGAACACTGTCCAACCACCTCGTCTTCTGTCGTCCCCTTCTCCTTGTGCCCTCCATCTTTCCCAACATCAGGGTCTTTTACAGGGAGTCTTCTCTTCTCATGAGGTGGCCAAAGTCTTGGAGCCTCAGCTTCAGGATCTGTCCTTCCAGTGAGCACTCAGGGCTCATTTCCTTCAGAATGGATCGGTTTGATCTTCTTGCAGTCCATGGGACTCTCAAGAGTCTCCTCCAGCACCATAATTCAAAAGCATCAATTCTTCAGCGATCAGCCTTCTTGATGGTCCAGCTCTCACTTCCATACATCACTACTGGCCAAACAATCATAGACTCATAGAATTGCAAAGTTGGAAGGGGCCAAAGCGGTCATGTAGTACAACCCCCCGGCAATGCAGGAATCCTTTGCCCAATGTGGGGCTCCAACCCACAACCCTGAGAGAGAGCCCTGTTTGTATCTGCGACAGGATACCCTGCCTTTCCTGGAACAGGTCCTGGAGAGCTAATTCTGCATGTGGTTTGTACACCTGTCAAGTTCCATTCAGACCCCAAAGTGAGCATGTGTAGAGGCTGAGGGAAGAGGAATTTGGGGTCTCTCCCTCTTCCCCACTGTACACATTCAGCCTTCATGCCCTGACTCTGGATGGCCCCCCTTGAGAAACAAAATATTGGATTAAATGCAGCGTGACAGTGCTCACGCTGTATGTTGTCTTCCCCGATGTCGGATGCTTAGATTGGAAATGCTTTGGGGCAGAGATCTCCCTTTGTGGCTTCCGTTTCCCTGTAAGACACCAAGCGCATTGATCGCGCTGCGTGATTAATAGGAACAAACTCTAGAGATGGTATAGAATCTTAAGGGTCTGGCAGGATTAATTGAGCCACAGGGGATGATTCTCTCTCGTTAAAGACGCCTGCCAATTATATTACCATTCTAAACGAGGGAGGCCTGCGCATTCCTGTAGACCTGCTGTGAACAGTGTGATATTTGCTTAAGATCTGGATCAGGTGTGGCCGTATAATCTGCCCCGTGATTTGATCATGCTGCTTTCGGGGGTCTTAGGTTCATTCTCCTTCATGACTGGGATGCCAGAGTAATGTACTGTTAATAATCCGCCGATCCAAATGAAGGGAAATTTAATGAGAGAGCGCTATAAGAAATGGTAGCTAAGGAAAAGGCGGAACAATTGGCACGAGAGCTACAAATGTTCTCTGAAGTGCTCCCCACTCTCCAAATATATTATGCTCCTGTCCTTTTGACATTCCTAGGCCTTTTCCTCCCAAAGGTTTTTCTCTGGCAAAGAGCAAGGATACTCACAACAGGATGCTCTAAACAGGGAGGTGCCATAGCTTGGACCACAGCAAAAGATCCCCACTTTCAGAGTCCGGCATCTCAAAGAGATATTACTGCCACACCTTCCTGGAGCAACAGGGAAAATCTTCTGTTGGGACTTCTATACCTAAACCCTTGGCCAGCATGCTAGGGTTGCCATATTCCCAAAAGTGAAAATCCGGACAGAGTTGTTGAGCTGCTTGCCACACATCTGGTTTTTCATGGACATTTTGCCGATTCTGCAAAAATCCACCCGGACACCATTTTGGGAGCGTATGGCAGCCCTACAGTAAAAAGGTAAAAGGTAAAGGACTCCTGGACGGTTAAGTCCAGTCAAAGGCGACTATGGGGTTGTGGCGCTCATCTCACTTTCAGGCCAAGGGAGCCAGCATTTGTCCACAGACAGCTTTCCGGGTCATGTGGCCAGCATGACTAAACCGCTTCTGGTGCAATGGAACACCGTGATGGAAACCAGAGCACACAGAAATGCTGTTTACCTTCCTGCCGCAGCAGCACCTATTTATCTACTTGCACTGGAGTGCTTTCAAACTGCTAGGTTGGCAGGAGCTGGGACAGAGCAACGGGAGCTCAGTCACGGGGATTCGAACCACTGACCTTCTGATCGGCAAGCCCAAAGAGGCTCAGTGTTTTAGACCACAGAGCCACCCGCGTCCCCTGCTGTAACTGACTGCACCTGACTGCTTGATTGCACCCCAGCTCACACATGACAAAGCAGAAGGCACCAACATTTTCTTTTCACAGCTTTGGTTTTCTTAAGCACCATCCACTCCAGTTTTCGCCAAGCTGTTGCCCACCAGTTGCTTTGGACTATAACTCCCATCAGCTCCAATCAGCATAGCCGATGGGAGTTGTAGTCCAGAGCCTCTGGAAAGCACCAGGATGGCAAAGGCTGATCTACTCCCATATAGGTCTGCCTAGATTTAAGGCTTAGCCTTGGAGGCCTTATAATAATAATAATTTGTTATTTATACCCTGCCCATCTGGCTGGGTTTCCCCAGCCACTCTGGGTGGCTTCCAACAGAACACTAAAATACAATAACCTATTAAACATTAAAAGGTTCCCTAAACAGGGCTGCCTTCAGATGTCTTCTAAAAGTCTGGTAGTTGTTGTTCTCTTTGACATCTGGTGGGAGGGTGTTCCACAGGGCGGGTGCCACTACCGAGAGGGCCTCTGCCAGGTTCCCTGTAACTTGGCTTCTGGTAGCGAGGGAACCGCCAGAAGGCCCTCGGCGCTGGACCTCAGTGTCCGGGCAGAACGATGGGGGTGGAGACGCTCCTTCAGGTATACTGGACCGAGGCTTGATCTCTCTCATTGGCCTGGGTCATTAGGAACTAGAGGCAGTGCCTTCTCAGTGGTGGTGCCGCCACTGTGAAATACTCTCCATGTACAGATTCATCAGGCCCTCTCATCCTTCCTCCCCTACCCCTATTAATCCAAACCCTCCAAGTGTCCCTATTTTCCAGGGTCAATCCCAGATTTACAGAATCCGTCCTGGTTTCTGATTTGATCCTAGAATGTCCTGCTTTTCCTTAGGACGTCCCTATTTTCATCGAAAAAATGCTGGAGGGTATGTTAATACTTTTAAGTGGTTTTAAGCCTTTTTTCTCCTTTAGAAAAATTCAGAAAGTGAACACAGATAACTGAAAAAACAAGCATTGGGGAGAAAGTAGGGAAAGTTGGGAGAAGACATCAAGCACCCTCTTTGGCTTATTAAATGTGAAAACTAAATTTACTTTAAGAGGCTTTGAATATCAGGTTTTACTGCCGCCTTAGAACTGAATTACATCCTAAACGGCTGCTTTTAGTTTAACTGTCCTCTTTAATGTATCTTTGCTATTGATATGGGATCTCATTTCACCTTTATTTATATGCTGTGGCGTCACTTGGAGTGCTCTGTTGGGATAAAAATAATGGAACTGGTTGAGTGGCTGCTGAATCGCAAGTTTCGCAAGGTGCACCTGCAGGACTGGTGGTGAGATAGGTGCAAAACAATGAGTGGTTTTGCACGGTGAACAGCAAATCGGAAGCGGCAGAAATCCCTCAGCAAACTTGCTACATGCCCCGCCTCTATGTGCTCAACAAATATGCCAGCTGCCATTTTAGTATCGGTATAACCTGTTTTATTTTTGGAGCTCAAAAATTCAGCAGTCAGAAATATAACCCGCGGCTTCCTCATTAAATAAAGGCAGTGTGACTATATAAGGCTCCTATACTGAGTTACACCAGCCCAATATTATCTATTCTGAGTCTGAACTCGGGTAGCGAGGCGAAAAAGCAGGCCAGGCTGCTGTGCCTTTTAATAGAAGTTGTGCTGGCTCTCACTGGAAGAACTTGAACTCTTTTCTGCTCAGACTGGTAAGCAAAGAAGGAGTCATTGTTCCAACAAGCGGCTTGACCCTGGGATGCCATGACAGTGGTACCTCGGAAGTCGAATGGAATCTGTTCCGGAAGTCCGCTCAACTTCAAAAATGTTCGGAAACCAAGAGGCAGCTTCTGATTGGCTGCAGGAAGCTCTAGCAACCAATCGGAAGCTGCGTTGGACGTTCGGGTTCCAAAGAACGTCCACAAACTGGAACACTCACTTCCGCGTTTGCGGCGTTTGGGAGCCAAAACGTTTGACTCGCAAGGCGTTTGGGATCCAAGGTATGACTGTATATAAGGCAAAGAGGCAGACACAACTTAGCACAGCAACCAGGGCTGTTCCCTAGACTGGGCAAGCAAACAGGCTCTCCTCATGGGAGACTGGGTGGCCTGTACTGGTAACTCTACGACCTGGATGGTGGAGGAGGCATTGACGACTCCTCTGGAGACGATGGGATGGACAGGGCAGCAGCCTCCAATTGTGGGACTGAGCTGGGCGCCATCTCCAGCAACTCTGGAGTTGAAGCTGGCATGATAGGCAGAGTATCTAACTCAGAGGTGGAGCCTAGTGACTCCAGAGACGGAAGCAGCACAAGTGGCACAGCAGCTAGTCCCGGTAGCTCTTGCCCCTATGAGGCAGTTGTGAGGACTGAAGGTCCCCCGCCTTCCCACAGCTCTTCCTCCCATGGTTCCTTCTCAAGCAATCTGAGGCTCCTTCAGCTTGCCTGCCTTTGCTCTGCCCTCTTCATACCTCTTCAGGTTCTGGGAGACCAGGGGGAGGGGAGCAGGTCGCCACAGGAAGGGGAGACAGCCCAGCTTCCTCAACAGCCTGATTCCTCTCTGTGGTCACAGGTTTCCCTTTCACATTATTAAGAGTCCTTGCTGCTGGGTATTAGTAAATGCTTCCACATACGGAGAATCTCAGTCTTCTCAAGTGCTACTGACAGGGGATGGATCTAAACACTGGCGGGGGGGACACACACACAATAAATAGGTCAGAAGTTAGATCGCTGTAACAAAAGAAAAAAACCCCTGTGGAAAATCACATTTTAAAAATTTCCTGCTCTCTTGCGCCTTCTGGTGTTGCATGTTTATAGTGCATTCAAATCATTGTTTCTTTATCAATGTAGCTGAGTCCAGGGAGTGTCTAAATTTTAAGGCACCCAAAACCTTGTCACATTACCTTGCTCCCATCTTTACTGAGGGAGTTTGACACAGACCCCTCTGCCCTTTCTAGCTGGCCCTGCCTCTTCTCAGGATTCAAGGACAGTAGTGCGACATAAAACTCTTTCAGAGGCTGTTAAGAGACATTGTGCATGGAAGTAGGAGAATAAACCGTAAATGTGATTTTTATTTTTATTTTTTTAAGGGCACCTGCCTTTTAAATTCCCAGACTGGCTTTTAATTCAACAGCCTTGGGGAGTTGGCTGTATACCAGAGCGCAACCTTATTATCTATAGGAAGCCAGCTTGGGGGCGCTTTATCTGTCTGTTCTGTGAGAAGAACTGCCAGGCAAGCAGCTAATAAATAACACTTGTTTGGGGTCTTAATGCGCCCCATTCAAAAGCATGTACAAAAGGAACACTATGTAACGGAAGGAAGTTTGCGTGTGAAGGCAACAGACAGGCAAGGCGATATAGTCCAACAATGCGGTTGGTTTCCTGTTTGTATTTTTCAGGAGGCCTGGGTCTTAGAGGAAAGCAAAGCAAAACAAGAAGCAATAGAGGACAAGGTGACAATTAAAATGTGCTCCATATGCTCCAGCTGTCCCTTTTCACCAGGGACATTAGTACCAGTAGCTGTCTCAGCCAATATTTTACCACCTGATTCCTCACACCATTCCTCTTCTGTATCCAAGCAGTCTCTGATAGTTAAGAGATGGAACTTTCACCAAGTATTTTGGTGTTCTTTGTCGTCTTCTGGGGAAAAAAAGTCATTCCAGATACCACTAATTGCATTGCTCATGGCTCAGTTACTTATTTCATCCAAAAGATAGCATTTAGGAAAGGGCATTAACTAGGCCTGATGGCTTCTGTTTACATGTCATGCCACTGGAAAGCTCAGGTTCGTTTATCATCTTTCTCAACGGCTACGTCAACATGGGAGATTGGATGCTCAGGGTGGATTCATTAGGCTAATGATTACAGCAAACAACTTCTGAAGCATCTCTTTAAGCTCCTCATCCCTGTCCTCACTGGAGGAAACGTGGGGTATACATGTTGTAATAAATAATATAACAGAAGTCAGAGGCACAGCGAAACACACATCAGAACTTGCTTCTGAATGTGAACGCCATTTCTCCGCATTACCTTGCTTTCATTAGGCTGTGCACTGAAATGCATACTGAAACATCTCTCTCCACCTACATTCTAGTTGCAGCACAGAAATGCCTAAAAACACAACTAGGATTCGGGCTCCTGCTCAGGAGGGAAAAAACAACCCAGGCTGTGTCAGTGCTCATTGTGCAACCTAATTGGAGCACTGGGACAAAAACTGTTTAATTAAGCTATTAAGTGTTTCACAGATGTATGTTTATCACTTAGATACTGCAATGCAGCCTCTATGTGTCTACCTAACCATGTTAGTGTGCCTATACCAGTCAAAGTACCAGGTGGTGGCATTTACATGTGAATGAGCTGTCACAGGTAGAGTGCCTATAGTATCTCATTTAACTCCGGTGTAGTGCTTTTCATTGGGGTCAGTTCAATCATCAGCTGAAAATCATCATGTGGCAAAGATAAAAGTGATATCTGAGTGGTCTTCGGTGGGAAGGAGCCCTCGCAAAGGCTGCCTCTTGCTCTATTGGTTCACATTAATAAAACATTTTTTAAATTTGAGCTAGATTTTTAAAACTAGATGACTAGATGAACCTTCTGGGTAGCTTCCAACTTTGCAATTATTCTATGAAGCAATGTACCTGTGTGCGTCCTCTGCTGTTGTATAGCTGTCTTAGCTAATTTTGCAAATAGGTAAACTCCTACCAGGAATTTCTGGACCTCTTTAAGCTACTAGATTTCATGTGGAAGCAGGGCTGAAGAATCTTGCTCTGCACACTTCCGCTCAGTGTGCTACCGAGCGGTATGTTTTGCAAGAGCGCGCCAAGTATCCATGAGACAGATGGGTTTGTTGCTGAAGCCCATTCTGATTACTGCTATCTAAATGGAGCAGAAGGGATGCGGGTGGCGCTGTGGGTTAAACCACAGAGCCTAGGACTTGCCGATCAGAAGGTCGGCGGTTCAAATCCCCTCGACGGGGTGAGCTCCCATTGCTCGGTCCCTGCTCCTGCCAACCGAGCAGTTCGAAAGCACGTCAAAGTGCAAGTAGATAAATAGGTACCCCTCCAGCGGGAAGGTAAACGGCGTTTCCGTGCGCCGCTCTGGTTCGCCAGAAGCGGCTTAGTCATGCTGGCCACATGACCCAGAAGCTGCACGCCAGCTCCCTTGGCCAATAAAGCGAGATGAGAGCCACAACCCCAGAGTTGGCCACGACAGGACCTAATGGTCAGGGGTCCCTTTACCTTTAAATGGACCAGAAGGTTTGGCCTAGATGGCAGAGCAGGGGTACTGTGTCACGCTAACTCTTGCATCAAGCACCTGCAGTGGGAACAAGACTGGCCCGTGATATTTTGCTGCCTGAGGCGAATTATAAGATGCTACCTTTCCCCATTCCACGTACAAAGTCTGACTGGGCCGGCTGTTGCGTCTTACTTCAACACTGTAAAAAGGGCCCATCACCTCCCACTGCACCTGAAGAGAGCAAGTTATTTTAAGGCAGCCCACATAGCCTAAGGCAGCTCTGCCGTCCAGCACCTCCCCACTGCCCCCCAGCTATCTGCCGCCTGAAGCAGTTGCCTCATTCTGTCTAACGGTAGGGCCAGCTCTGAGTTTGACATCATGTTGCAAAGTGACTTCTGTCTGGGAAACTTTTTGTAGACTTCGCATAACTGCCAAGACAAGTGTTTTATTATGCCTGCGCCATCTGCAACAGGCGTCTGAACAGAAGAATCCGACGGGTGGTGGTATTCATTTCAGAACAGAAGCACAGCCCTGGTTTGAAGTTTACAGGGAGTGCTGCGAGCCATTTAATTAGGATAACATAGTCAGGTATCGCATTACCGCCTGCAGGATATAATTTTAAAATAAGGTATTTACTTGACATGCTGGAAAATTGACCCCTGGAAGGAAGCAGCATGTATGTGTCTACTATTAGAAAAACCTCCATTTGATTTCTTTTCATTCAGTTGATATGAGACTATGGTCATTCACTTCAAGTGGCAGGTGAGTTGATTTTCAGACAGCTCCATTAATGTGTGGACAGTTTTAGTACAGAGTTGGTTGCTGGACTGTCACTGAGATGGTGGTCTCATGTAGCATTTCCAAAAATTCTGGCAGTGAGAAGAGTGTGCCATTGTCATACAATGCTTTGTTGTTGTTTAGTCGTTTAGTCGTGTCCGACTCTTCGTGACCCCATGGACCAGAGCACACCAGGCACTCCCGTCTTCCACTGCCTCCCGCAGTTTGGTCAAAACTCATGCTGGTACCTTCGAGAACACTGTCCAACCATCTCGTCCTCCCTCGTCCCCTTCTCCTTGTGCCCTCCATCTTTCCCAACATCAGGGTCTTTTCCAGGGAGTCTTCTCTTCTCATGAGGTGGCCAAAGTCTTGGAGCCTCAGCTTCACGATCTGTCCTTCCAGTGAGCACTCAAGGCTGATTTCCTTCAGAATGGAGAGGTTTGATCTTCTTGCAGTCCATGGGACTCTCAAGTCTCCTCCAGCACCATAATTCAAAAGCATCAATTCTTCGGCGATCAGCCTTCTTTATGGTCCAGCTCTCACTTCCATACATCGCTACTGGGAAAACCATACCTTTTACTATATGGACCTTTGTTGGCAAGGTGATGTCTCTGCTTTTTAAGATGCTGTCTAGGTTTGTCATTGCTTTTCTCCCAAGAAGCAGGCGTCTTTTAATTTCGTGGCTAATGCTAGGAATGGGGAAATTGGTCAATGTTGTTTCCTCTCAGTTTCTTATTTTCCTACTCTTAATTTTTGGACCATGACACTATAAGGCCCTACCAAATGTGAACCTGTGGCATAACTTGGTGCCCTGTCTGCAAAATGTCTAATGGTGTTCTTTTGTGAACTGCTTTGAGAGAGCCTTGAAAAGTAATACCATTTTAAAAAAAGAAAAGAAAGGAAACCAAGTAAATATTCTTCTTGACAAAGGGAGAGACTTGACTGTAGGTTGGTGGATTTCAAAACAAAGGTCACACAAGAACCTAGGGTTCTCAATGGACAACTAGTAAGTGACACAGTAACATACCTGTCAACATTTATCTAATGAAAATAGTGATGTCCTATTTAATAATAATAATAATTTTTATTATTGTTTATACCCCACTGATCTGATTGGGTTGCTCTAGCCACTCAGGGCAGCTGGGATTAGGTTTTCAGTCTGTGTCTGCCTAGGAACCTAAATCACAGGACTCTTGAATTTAAGTGGCCATCTCAGCATTTGAGCTAGTAATTCTGACTCTGCATCACAGAGACATCAATGAGCTCCTGATCCACAGCAAGTGGCCAGTTGCCAGCTTGTCAGGCAAAATGAATGAAACTTGTCTTCCTACAATTGCTGAAACCCAAGCTTTCACATTCCTAACTGGATGCCAGTGTTTTGTTACCTCCCGTCCTCCCGTCCCAATAACTTCCTTTTTATTTTAGGATTATAAATAGCAGGAATTCCGCTGTGTATTTTGGAGCAGCACTGTTCTCAGCATGCATTTCCATAAATCCATAAAGCACGAATGCTGCAGAAATGCTGTTGTGTGGCGTGATTCCCCCGCCCCCCTTTATTAGACATACTTTTGAGCCTGTAGACTCTGTGCTCTACTCAGAAAAGCTGCATTTAGCATTCCATGTGCAAAGATGAAATATTTCTCTTCTTATCAAGGAAACAATTCCCCATATCTTTGGTGGAATGGCGGGAAGAAAAAAAACCACAGCTTCCAATGTTTCACAGAGGGAAACGGACACACTTCTGTTCTCACCTCAAGCATTGCTGCCTGTGGTCATCTCCCATCCCACGCTATGCTACAACAACAACAACAACAACAACAACAACAACAACAATAACAACAACATGTTGCCAGCCTATCTCACTGGGTGGCTCTGGGCAGCTTCCAACAGATTATAAAACCACAGCAAAACATCAAACATTAAAAACTTCCCTACGCAGGGCTGCCTTCAGGTGTCTTCTAAAGTCAGATACAGTGGTACCTCGGGTTACAAACACTTTGGGTTACAGACTCCGCTAACCCAGAAATAGTACCTCAGCTTAAGAACTTTACCTCAGGATGAGAACAGAAATTGCACAGCGGCAGCGGGAGGCCCCATTAGTTAAAGTGGTACCTCAGGTTAAGAACAGTTTCAGGTTAAGAACGGACCTCCAGAACAAATTACCGTATTTTTTGCTCTGTAAGACGCACTTCCCCCCTCCTAAAAAGTAAGGGGAAATGTGTGTGAGTCTTATGGAGCGAATGCAGGCTGCGCAGCTATCGCTGAAGCCAGGAGAGCAAGAGGGATCGGTGCGCACCGATCAGATGTCAAGGAAATAAACAACTATCTTCAGGGCAGGGGGAGCATTCCTTCTGTTGCCCTCAAGAGGCTTTGCGTTGCGATGTATGCCTGTTCCCAGGGAGAACAACAGATGCATAAACAGGAACTGCAAGGTACAAATTCCTCAACAATCTCCTCTGCCACAAAAACACAGCCAATCTTTCGAGGCGGGGAAACAGGAAGCCTGTGAAGAGGTTGCCTGCAGGATACGGACTTGATATTATGAATTATGAGACGAGACGGAGGTGGGAACCCAGGTCATCTACAGAAGGTTGAGCTTTGCTGGCTCAGATGCATTTAAAGCACATCCAATACACATTTAAGGCACATGACTTCCCCTAAAGAAACCTGGGAACTGTAGTTCTGCCACCACAAAGCTTTAATTCCCACTGCCTTCAACAAACTGCTGTTCTCAGGATTCTTTTTAGTGGGATGGAGGGGAGCATGTCCTTTAAATGTGCACTGAGTGTGCTTTAAATTAAATGTATGGTGTGGACCTGCTCTGTTAAAAAAGCCCAGCGGTTTTCTTCAGACAGTAGCCAACACGATGCCTTTGGAAAGTCACAAGTGAAGCAGCCTACTCACATTTACCTCAGAGCATGATACTCAGAGACATAGCTGCTTCTGAAAACAGAGGCTCCATTTGACTGTAGTGGCTATTGAAGACCTATCTTCCAAATCTAATCCTCTTTAAAAAGCCACCTGAGATTGTGTCTGTCACCACTTTTAATTCTCTAAGTTGGTAATCCCCTGTTCAAAGAACTTCCTATTGGCTCAACCTACTGCCCATTCATTTTACTGGGTGTCTCGCCACCTGACCAATTAGCATTATTAAAAAGGAGAATATTTTCCTTTGGTCACAATCCATTTAAAGCACAATCATAGGTTCCCTCAAAGAATCCTGGAAGCTGTTGTTTGTTGAGGATACTGAGAATTGTAGCTCTGTAATGGGGTTACCTAAAAACTCTCAGACCCTAACAAACTACAATTCCCAGGATCCTTTGAGGGAAGTAATATCTGTTAAAGTGGTATAGGATTGCTTTAAATGTTTAGTGTGGATGTGACCTCTGTCTACTTCCTTCACATGGATTTATCCTGCCCTTGACCTGAAATTGGCCAGGGAAGTCCTATTAGTTGTATCATCAACAAGGGTGATCCAGTTAACTGGAACCTGGAATAGGGCCTTCTCAGTTGTGGCCTCCTCACTTTTGAATCTGCTTCTCCCTCAAACAGGCTGCTGTGCTGAGTGGGTTGCAGTGACACCTGAAAACTTCCTTACTTCATCAATCCTTTGAGCATCAGTAGTAGATATTTGTGATTTGCACTTAAATATTTACAAACTGCACTTTCTCAAGAAATATAACAAGGCAGTGTACAACATAAGGACACGTGCTACAGTGCTACGATAACATCAGTTAAAACATCAATAACACGTCAATAAATTGGTCAGTTAAAAAAAATGAAATGACAATCTTAATTTGTATTGCTCTTCAGATAAGTACTACGATAGAAATGGCTACGTACTAGTTTTAGTGATTTAATATTGAGTTAATTGACTCTATTTGTCATTTATCGCATGTGATGTTGTATCGCCACCCTGTGACCTTAGGGTGAAGGGTGGGATATAAATTTTAATAATAAACAACGTTTATCAGATTTCTCCTTATCTGTTTCCCCCTCAAACTAGAAAGCCCACGGAGCACAGACCTGCAGATATTCTGCTTTAAGAACAACACACCACAACATTGCTGTAACCCAAAGTAACCTGCACTCAGAACCACTGGTGAAATCCTGCCAATTCATTCAGTGTAGTGCTTTTACCCCTGCTTCTGCTAGCCATGAGGAAGCACAAAGAATCAGGGAAGGATTGCAAGGCCTTTGAAGTGCTCGTCCACAGCCAGCGATATCGAAGCACGTGACCATTTCTTAACATTAGTCATGATCTTTGGCTCCCACATATGGTAGATGTAGAAAGGAAAGGGCGGGTATCTTATGTCGATTAATCACACGCTAATTGCCCAAGAGAGTGCTGAACCTGAACTTGAAGAAAACCACAGGAAAGAGGGAAAAGGTGAAAGGGTCGAGAGAGAAAGGCAGCCAGCTTAATCCCAACTAATGTGGTTTCCGTCCTCTTGATTACATCAAGGACTTCAAGGCCAGCTGTGGTGGCAACCGAAATATACTCAGAGTCGAGAGTGGATTTCATGCTCTTTATTCAGCTCATAGTGGTGAGGAGGAATGGAAGTTCCCCCAGAATGTCTGCTTTATATACATTATTTACACAATGGGCCCCACATGATTGGCTAATTCCGGGATTCGCCTATAGGCCAATCAGGTTGCGGATTCACTTCCACCTGGAGCTGGATTGGATGGCTCCTGTGGACCAATCAGGCTGCTGCATTCTGGATCCTATTCAACTCAGTACATAACAGCAACGATTCTGGAGAACTCCCTTCCAATGTAGTTTGATTATTCACCAGTATCATGGAAAGAAGCCTTCTGTAGGAAGGCGAGTCAGGCCACTGGTTTCTCTAGGCTGGTACTGCAGACACTGACTAGCAAAGGCTCTTCAGGAATTCAGACAGGAAATCTCTCCCGGCCCTATGTGGAAATGCCTGGGTTTGAACATTGCAACCTGCAACCTGCACCATGCTAGACTGGTGGCGGTGGCAGCTGAGGAGGAGCACCGACAAGAGGGAAGGAAGGAGGGAGGGAGAGAAAGTCGCTCCTTCTCTCTGTTGTTGCTCACACCAGGCCAGGCTCCTCGTCATCTGCACCAACAGTGATACTGTCTTTGGGGCACAGGAGGCTGGCAGGTGTGGAGGACTCCCTGGTCCTGAATGGGGTAACTGTGCCCCTGAAGGACCAGGTGTGCACCCTGGGAGTCATTTTGGACTCACAGCTGTCCATGGAGGCACAGGTCAATTCTGTGTCCAGGGCAGCTGTTTATTAGCTCCATCTGGTACGCAGGCTGAGACCCTACCTGCCCGCGGACTGTCTCGCCAGAGTGGTGCATGCTCTGGTTATCTCTCGCTTGGACTACTGCAATGCGCTCTATGTGGGGCTACCTTTGAAGGTGACCCGGAAACTACAATTAATCCAGAATGCAGCAGCTAGACTGGTGACTGGGAGCGGCCGCCGAGACCATATAACACCGGTCTTGAAAGACCTACACTGGCTCCCAGTACGTTTCCGAGTACAATTCAAAGTGTTGGTGCTGACCTTGAAAGCCCTAAACGGCCTTGGTCCAGTATATCTGAAGGAGTGTCTCCACCTCCATCGTTCTACCCGGACACTGAGGTCCAGCGCCGAGGGCCTTCTGGCGGTTCCTTCGCTGCGAGAAGCCAAGTTACAGGGAACCAGGCAGAGGGACTTCTCGGTAGTGGCGCCCGCCCTGTGGAATGCCCTCCCACCAGATGTCAAAGAGAAAAATAACTACCAAACTTTTAGAAGACATCTAAAGGCAGCCCTGTTTAGGGAAGCTTTTAATGTTTAATAGGTTATTGTATTTTAGTGTTTTGTTGGAAGCCGCCCAGAGTGGCTTCTTCTTCTTCTTCTTCTTATTATTACTATTATTATTACTATTACAACCACCATTTTGGGCCTTCCAAGCTCAAATATTGGAGAAAAGCTTTCTCCGTTTCAAGTCCAAATGGGATAGGGGGAACTTTTGTCCAAAAACGGAGCAATCCCATTTTTCTAGGGATGGGTGGCAAACCTACATGGTGCTCAGCGCGTGGGAAAAGGGGAGGTGGTTAACCTCTGATCCGGTGCCTTCACCTGGGGATGCTATGTTGAAAGTTTTTTTCTTTTTTTAAGTAAAATTGTATGCCTTGCAGGGGCTGTAGGCTTGGCACAAAGACTGCCAGTTGCTGGCCTCTCCTCCTCTGACTGGTCTACCCCATAACTGTCAACCTTCCCTTTTTTTGCGGGAAATTCCCTTATTCCAGTGCCATTTCCCGCTGCTATCCCGGATGGTTAGATATCCCGTAGACTGTCCCCGGGACAGGTGAGGCTGCTGATCCCTTATTTTCGAGGCTGCTGATCCCTTATTTTCAAATCTGAAAGTTGACAGCTATGGTCTATCTCGTTCAGCACCCCAGATTTCCTAAACCCTCCTTAGGAGAACCAGGCCGTCCCCAAGTTCATTCCCTTGCCTGGTATCCGTCCATAAATATAATCCCGCGGCCACAAATGTAGTTTATCTTGGCTTGAGCCAAAGCCCTGAACTTTCCCGTCTGCTTCCTCTGCTCCTTCTGATTCTCCAGAGTTGGCAGGGCACCAGAAACAAATTGTTTGATTAGTATCGCTAGTAGTTCACTGAACAATTAATTTAACCAATACCAAAAACAAGCCACAAGGCTTTTGTTGCAGGCCACCAAGAAGTATTCACTGACTGGAAGAAATACGGCACTGTTCCAAAACGAGATCTCCGTCAGATCGTGTTTGGGCAGCCCTGTTGCTCTCCTGGGTTTGCCCTTGATCTATGTGCCTATTAAATTTAATTTCCGTTTTCAATTCACCGTTGCTTTCTTTTCGAGAGCCACGGAGGAATGTTGCTTTTCCAGAACCAGAGGTCTGACAACTCCCCGCTTTTGTGAAAATCAAAAACGTGCAGGAATATACATGAGTCTGAGGACTCATCTGCGCTATACATTTAAAGTAGTATTATGCCAATTGAAATAGCTATGGCTCCCCCCAAAGAATCATGGGAACTGTAGTTTGTTAAAGGTACTGCAAGTTGTTAGGAGATGCCAATTCCCTCACACAGGTGCAATTCTCAAAGTAGCTTAACAATCAAACCCTCTTCCCAGGGAATAAACCACAGAGCCTAGGACTTGCCGATCAGAAGGTCGGCGGTTCGAATCCCCGCGACGGGGTGAGCTCCCATTGTTCAGTCCCTGCTCCTGCCAACCTAGCAGTTCGAAAGCACCTCAAAGTGCAAGTAGATAAATAGGTACCGCTCCGGCGGGAAGGTAAACGGCGTTTCCGTGCACTGCTCTGGTTCGCCAGAAGCGGCTTAGTCAGGCTGGCCACATGACCCAGAAGCTGTACGCCGGCTCCCTCGGCCAGTAAAGCGAGAGGAGCGCCGCAACCCCAGAGTCGGTCACGACTGGACCTAATGATCAGGGGTCCCTTTACCTTTACCTTTATATTTATGACGGCAAACGAAGAGCCAGGATTCATGTCACAACTTGTAAGAGTGTTGCTTAGGATTGCAACCACTGAAACCCGCCCCCGTTGTTCATGGGGCTGAGCAAGGTAGACTAGATTAATAGAAGGTATGGGGAAATCAGAAGACATCACCAGGGAGAAATGATGAAAGGTCTCCAGAACCACAAATTAATCAGTAGTTTATTTATTTAGCAAAATTTATATACCAAAAATATATCTAAAGCATCTTACATAAAAAGGTGGAGGTAAAGGTACCCGTGACCGTTAGGTCCAGTCGCAGACGACTCTGGGGTTGCACGCTCATCTCGCTCTATAGGCCAAGGGAGCCGGCGTTTGTCCGCAGACAGCTTCTAGGTCATGGGGCCAGCATGACTAAGCTGCTTCTGGTGAACCAGAGCAGCACACGGAAACGCCATTTACCTTCCCGCTGGAGTGGTAACCTATTTATCTACTTGCACTTTGACGTGCTTTTGAACTGCTAGGTTGGCAGGAGCAGGGACCGAATAGGAGCTTACCCCGTTGCGGGGATTCGAACCACCGACCTTCTGATCGGCAAGTCCTATACCCGCGTCCCTATACCAATAAATAACACAAAAATGTAGGGGAAATTGCTTGCAAGAAATGTGCACACGAATAACAATAATTTATTAATAATTTATTAACAATAATTTATTTATATGTAAAAGCTGCATATGTAATATGTGGTAGTAAAAACTGCATGTGTACATTTGTTTATCTGGATAAATTTGAACTAAAATGTTGATGACTTTTCGTGAGGATTTAAACTAAATAAATCACAAACTGCCCCAGAACGAAGAATACCGAAACTGACAGGTCTTTCCATCCCAATTTAGAATAAGGTTTGGGGTGGGGGAATTGATTACTGTATTGGTAATGGATCAACTAATTTAAGAACTAATTCAGGTGGTCTGTGTCGGAGGTGAAAAACTTTTGTTTCATGTGATGAGGTTGGGAAATTAATTGGCCTGTAAACTCTAGTCATTACTTCTAGATGCACAAAATTTAGTTACGTGCAAATTTTGTACAAATGTGTGCTTATGGGCATGGGAATAAGAGAAACCCTAAGCGGAATGGAGGAATCTTAACTGACAGCTGTTAAAGAGGTATGATTTGTTTTTGCTTTGTCTTTGCCTACCCTCTAGTGGGCTCTGATGGGAGTGCAGCCATTCCAAGTCCTCAACAAGGCTCATCCTCACATTGTGTTTCTTCCCCCACCTTAGAATCATAGAATCATAGAGTTGGAATAGACCACAAGGGCCATCGAGTCCAACCCCCTGCCAAGCAGGAAACACCATCAGAGCACTCCTGACATATGGTTGTCAAGCCTCTGCTTAAAGACCTCCAAAGAAGGAGACTCCACCACACTCCTTGGCAGCAAATTCCACTGTCAAACAGCTCTTACTGTCAGGAAGTTCTTCCTAATGTTTAGGTGGAATCTTCTTTCTTGTAGTTTGGATCCATTGCTCCGTGTCCGCTTCTCTGGAGCAGCAGAAAACAACCTTTCTCCCTCCTCTATATGACATCCTTTTATATATTTGAACATGGCTATCATATCACCCCTTAACCTCCTCTTCTCCAGGCTAAACATGCCCAGCTCCCTTAGCCGTTCCTCATAAGGCATCGTTTCCAGGCCTTTGGCCATTTTGGTTGCCCTCCTCTGGACACGTTCCAGTTTGTCAGTGTCCTTTTTGAACTGTGGTGCCCAGAACTGGACACAGTACTCCAGGTGAGGTCTGACCAGAGCAGAATACAGTGGCACTATTACTTCCCTTGATCTAGATGCTATACTCCTATTGATGCAGCCCAGAATTGCATTGGCTTTTTTAGCTGCCGCGTCACACTGTTGGCTCATGTCAAGTTTGTGGTCAACCAAGACTCCTAGATCCTTTTCACATGTACTGCTCTCAAGCCAGGTGTCACCCATCTTGTATTTGTGCCTCTCATTTTTTTTGCCCAAGTGCAATACTTTACATTTCTCCCTGTTAAAGTTCATCTTGTTTGTTTTGGCCCAGTTCTCTAATCTGTCAAGGTCGTTTTGAAGTGTGATCCTGTCCTCTGGGGTGTTAGCCACCCCTCCCAGTTTGGTGTCATCTGCAAATTTGATCAGGATGCCCTTGAGTCCATCATCCAAGTCGTTGATAAAGATGTTGAATAAGACCGGGCCCAAGACAGAACCCTGTGGCACCCCACTAGTCACTCTTCTCCAGGATGAAGAGGAACCATTGATGAGCACCCTTTGGGTTCGGTCAGTCAGCCAGTTACAAATCCACTGAGTGGTAGCATAGTCAAGACCGCATTTTACCAGCTTCTTTACAAGAATATCATGGGGCACCTTGTCGAATGCCTTGCTGAAATCAAGGTAGGCTACATCCACTGCATTCCCTTCATCTACCAGGCTTGTAATTCTGTCAAAAAACGAGATCAGGTTAGTCTGACATGACTTATTTTTCAGAAATCCATGCTGACTATTGGTGATCACAGCATTCCTTTCTAGGTGCTCACAGACTGTTTGCTTTATGATCTGCTCCAGAATCTTCCCTGGTATTGATGTCAGACTGACTGGGCGATAATTATTTGGGTCCTCTCTTTTCCCCTTTTTGAAAATAGGGACAACATTTGCCCTCCTCCAGTCTGCCAGGACTTCGCCTGTTCTCCAGGAATTCTCAAAGATGACTGCCAGTGGTTCTGAGATCGCATCTGCCAGTTCTTTTAATACTCTTGGATGCAGTTCATCTGGCCCTGGAGACTTGAATACATCTAAACTAGCCAAGTATTCTTGTACTATCTCCTTAGTTATTCTGGGCTGTGTTTCCTCTGCTGAATCCTTGACTGCCCCATTCCCTCCAACATTTCTCCGATGAAAACAGGGACATCCTAAGGAAAAGCAGGACATTCTGGGCTCAAATCAGAAACCAGGACAGCTTCTGTAAATCCAGGACTGCCCCTGGAAAATAGGGAAACTTGAAGGGTTTGTTACCCCAGTTGGGCAAAAAAGGAAGCAGCACACCTTTTCAGTTGTTGCCATTAAAATCTGGACGTCACTAGCTTTACACCCCCCCCCCCCAAAAGGGCTATATCACTCCTCTCCGAAGTTGGGATGCAAGAAATGTCCCGCAGTGTCAGTTGCACCAGCAAGCGTCAGGTGGCTTCTGTTTCCATGCTCTGGGTCTTTTAGTGACCTGGGAAAGCCTGTGACAGACACAGCAAGTTCTGTCCCAATGGCTATGCATGCTCTGAATTTGTGAAATGCTCCTGGGATACCCTGAACTTAATGTAACTACCGTATTTTTTGCACCATAACACTCACTTTTTTCCTCCTAGAAAGTAAGGGGAAATGTCTGTGCGTGTTATGGAGGGAATGCCTATGGATGGGGGGGGGGGGTCTGCTGCAGTCGTGAGCAGAAGATCCATGGTTCCCCTTCCTTCCCTCCTCTGTGGCTCACTTTGAAACAGCAAAGCGGGAGAAGAGCCGCTGAGTGGGGAGGAGAGAGGGACAGAGAGCCTGCTTCTTTAAAGGAACAAAGCGGGAGAGGAGAGGAGCCGCTTACACGAGTGTAAAGCACGGATCCACATGAATCCTCAGGATTTTTGCACTGGGTCACCCCAAGTTCACCATCAGATCACATAGCATGTCCATGGCTACATCTTGCACCAAAAAAATCACGCACCCACTGTTGCCTGGGGCCGCAGTGGTGCAAAAACGTGGTTACAAAGCATGGATCCACATGGATCCTCAGGATTTTTGCATTGGGCTACTCCAAACTCACTGTCAGATCACATGTCTGTGGCCACAGCGTGAACCACAAAAATCATACATCCACTGTTTCATTTAGAATATTTTTTTTCTTGTTTTCCTCCTCTAAAAACTACGTGCGTGTTATGGTCGGGTGCGTGTTATAGAGCGAAAAATACGGTAATTGCTTCTGCAACAGATTTTAGGGACCACCACTGGGTGAATTTGGATGGGTGGTAGTATCTTACACACTCCGACTCAAGAGAGGTCACAGTAAAGAGAAACATGAACAGGTCTACTTCCACCCTCGAGCGAGTTCCAGAATCTGCACAACATGCGGCTGCTTGACTGCTCAGTGGGGCAGGATATTGCCAACACGTCACTCCACGGTCAAAATAATTGCACTGGCTACCAGTTAGTCGCCGGGATAAGTTCAAGGTACTGGTTTTGGCATAGAAAGGCCAATACAGATTGAGACCATGACACCTGAAATAACTTTAATAATCATTTTATTATTTGTTACCCCAGCCACTCTGGGCAGCTTCCAGCATATACAGAAACATAATAAAACTTCAAACATAAAAAACTCCCCTAAACAGGGCTGCCTTCAGATGTCTTCTGAAAGTCAGACAGTTGTTTATTTCCTTCACATCTGACGTGCCATGGGGCAGGCACCATGAAGGTCCTCTGCCTGGTTTTTACCCAGAAGGTCCTCTGCCTGGTTCCCTGTAGCTTCACTTCTCACAGTGAGGGAACCACCAGAAGGCCCTCAGAGGTGAACCTCAGTGTCCTGGCTGGACGATGGGGATGGAGACGCTCCTTTGGGTATACTGGGATGAGGCTGTTTAGGGCTTTAAAGGGCAGCACCAACACTTTGAATTGTGCTCAGAAATGTCCTCGGAGTCAATGTTGGTCTTTCAGAACCGGTATTATATGGTCCCTGCAGCCGCTCCCAGTCTAGCTGCCGCATTCTGGATTAGTTGCAGTTTCTGAGTCACCTTCAAAGGTAGCTCCACACAGAGCATTTTGCAGTGGTCCAAGCGGGAAATAAGCACCCCTTATATACCCAGAGGACTATTGCACTCTGCAGGTGAAGGCTTCTTGCAGATACCATGTTAGGGGCCTTGTCTAAAGGTCTGCAGCCATCTAGAGTTACCCATTCACTTGGGGGGGGGGGGAGAACTTGGCCTGTTCTTGTGACTGCAATGGCAAGGAATGTGCAGAAACAGGAAACAAGTAATACTATTGCTACTGACTTCAGATCCAGCTGCTCTTAAAGGCACAGCTACATTGGCTAGTTGAAAACCAAATAAAAGCTGTGAGAGAAAATGAACTGGTGGGATGAAGAAATTAAAGCACCTTAAAGGAATCTTATTCTTTGGCAATCACTCAGACGAGTAAGATTGGGTAGGACCCTGCTATCTATCTATCTATCTATCTATCTATCTATCTATATCTATCATCTATCTATCTATCTATCTATCTATCTATCTATCTATCTATCTATATCCATTACTGGCTTTTCCTTTAAAAATAAAATAAAAAATGAAGCATGTTTGTTCTTATATAATTGAGATAGTCTTCTTCTTTGGCAATCACTCGTAGCCAAGTAAGATTGTCTTCCATGAACACGGTCTTAACAGTGAGTCCGTAAGTGACTATGGGGGCCAATTCTGGATCCACACATGCTTCCACAGTGGAGACATAGGTTTCCAGGTGGGAGTTGATCACAGTGAGGGTTTGCCAAACGTGCCTTCCTCATAGCACGTTTCTCCCTTTCGTCCAGAGTTCGGGTGTCTTCAAAGTCCATGACACCTTTGGTAAAGGCTGTTCTCCAACTGGAACACTCACAGGCCAGTGTTTCCCAGTTGTCGGTGTTTATACTACATTTTTATACTACATACACCAAGGCACAAAGGACTTTGGTATCTAACATGGACACTGAGTTGTTTATGCAGCTCTTTTCAATGTATTTGTCCTGCCCCAGGGCACTTCACGTTCCCCCCTCCCTTTCTCTCAAGGGTAATTAATTAAGAGCATCCAGATTGCTCCATGTACACAGCCTCATCTGTGCCTCTCTGTGTTTTGCCATCCAGTTCCTAAAACCACCTTTCAAAAGATCTGCAGTGTCAGTTTGTATGTGTTTATTGCTTTGGTGTGCTGTTACCTAAGCAATAAGAGCCAACCTTTATTCAGGACAATAAAAGTCACCGCCTTCATCCTTAAGCACGATCATCACATGGAAACAGGTGCGGCTCCAAAGGTGCTCTGAGAGCCGGCCCCACCTTTCTGAAGTCACTGACTTGGCATCACCTGTAACGGCAACCCTTTCCTGATTCCGCGGTTCCACTTCTGTTTCCTCTCCCCTCCCTTTCTTCCCCATAAAATACTACCCAGAACAAGCTCAGCTGCAGCGCTAGCCTGGTTTCTCTGTACACACAGAAGTTTCGGTCATACTAGCCAGTTTCTTTTAACCGGGCACACAGCAGGGAGAGAGCGAGCAACAGTTGCAGCAGGGGTTGTCTGCAGCAGGACAGGTAAACAGCCGCTTCTCCCTTGATATCTATATCCAAGCCAGGGCTAAATACAGGATTTTTGCAGGTGGGTGGGGAGAGGGAGGGACAGTTCTCATAAGGCATCAGCTTAAACCTGGAATAAGGATAGATCCCACGAACCAGGAATTGTCTCCCACTGCCTGTGACCTTTTTGAGTGCTGTATGACAACAGTATCACTGCTTAGGCGATTAATCATTTGCTGGTTGGGTGGAGGGAGGACCAGGTGAAAGCGTGGACTTGAGGTCCTCTGGAGGCTGACCTGAGCAGAGGGATAAAAGCCCACTCCCTCTAGCCAAGGCAGGAAAGGTCTTCTTCAAGGTTTGAAGTTATTTTTTAAAGGACAGGATGTTCCTTTAAAACACTGGAATCCTGGGCTAGAAAATAGCTCCTGGAAGGAACAGCAGGTCCCTTGGGACTTCTGCCTCTCCTGATCTGAGCCGCAGCTTCTCCAGCTGGGCTCTTCATGGGTTTCCTTGCAAGCTTGGTCGGGTCTTCCCCAAATGTAACTACTCTCCCGCTGTGAATCTTCCCTTTATTCTGTGTCCTGGGCAGCTGTCTACCAGCTCCATCGGGTACGCTGGCTGTGACCATACCTGCCTGCACGCTGCCTTGCCAGAGTGGTGCATGCTCTGGTTATCTCCCGCTTGGACTACCGCAATGCGTTCTATGTGGGGCTACCTTTGAAGGTGACCTAGAAACTACAGCTAATCCAGAATGCAACAGTTAGACTGGTTACTAGGAGTAACCGCCGGGGCCATATAACACCGGTCCTGAAAGACCTACATATGCTCGGAAATGTACTGGGAGCCAAATTCAAAGTGCTGGTGTTGACCTTTAAAGCCCTAAATGGCCTCGGCCCAGTATACCTGAAGGAGTGTCTCTACCCCCATCATTCAGCCCAGACACTGAGGTCCAGCGCCGAGGGCCTTCTGGCGGTTTCCTCATTGCGAGAAGTGAGGTTACAGGGAACCAGGCAGAGGGCCTTCTCAGTAGTGGCGCCCGCCCTCCCATCAGATGTGAAGGAAATAAACAACTATCCAACTTTTAGAAGACATCTGAAGGCAGCCCTGTTTAGGAAAGTTCTTTATGTTTGATATTCTGTTGGGAGCCACCCAGAGTGGCTGGGGAAACCCAGCCAGATGGGCAGGGTAAAATTAATTATTATTATTATTATTATTATTATTATTATTATTATTATACGGCTATAGATGCGTTCTGCAGCAGACTTTGTGTGGCGTAAGTGATACGATGCCTGGCTGGCACCACACAGCCAAGCAGAACATAAACTAGCAATCCCACAGCAGGTATATAAGGACCTGAGCAAGTAAACCAAGGTTGTTTCCTGAGGGCAAGTGGTTTTTCAGTCACCTGTCTGTACCCATAACAGCTTCTGTCTCTCTGTCGCCTGGCACAGAATGCGGACGCCGACCGCCATGATCGTGGGCATTGTCCTGGGCCCCTGCGGCCTCGTCCTGAACCTGACCAGCACTCTGGCTCCCGCCTGGAGGGATTTAAGCCGTATCCCTGACCAAGCCTACGACATGATCCAGCACCAAGGCATCTGGGACATCTGCAATGAGTTTCAAGGCACCCAGAAGACTCAGTGCAACATCAAGGACACGCTGGGGTACTTCTCCCACCAGACTGTGCAAGTCGCCAAAGGGCTGATGCCATCCTCTGTGGCCGTCACGGTCCTGGGGTTGGTTGTGGCTTCGCTGGGCGTTCGCTGCTGGCAGGATATGCCCCAGTACCTGCTGGCTGGGCTAGGAGGCCTGCTGCTCTTTGTTTCCGGGCTGCTTAGCCTGATCGCCGTCTCTTGGTACAATCACGACATCCAAAACCTTCCCATCACAGCCGGCAGTAGCCTAGGGGTGGGTTACTGCCTGGTGCTAGGCTACTTAGGGAGCTGCCTGGAGATAATTGGGGGCTTCTCCCTTTCGCTCAGCTTTGCTCAGTGCTGCAAGGAGCGCAAGCTGAAGAAAGCAGCGATGGATTACAGCTACCCACCCAGCAGTCAGAGGGTCCCAGCGACCACGGCTGCCATTTCTCCCTCCTTTGGCAACACAGAGATCCAAATGGACTATTACAGGACTCCAACCCCCAGGTCTTACACCAACCCCCAAGACGTACTGGAAAGTGAACACCCCAGTAACTGGAGCAGGTTTCCCTGCGATTCTGATTTATAGCCCTAAGCCGGGACACTCTTGCAAGGAACAAGCTGCAGAAAGATTCCTTCTGGAACTCTGCTCGGACGACAAAGATACCCAGTGCGGAAAGTTTGTCTACAAATTTAATTCCGGCAAAGACGTTTTCCTACCTCGTTCGTGAATCAAGCAGGTGCCATAGCCCTAAACCGCTACAGATTCTGGTTCTACGCTTTTCTTTTCGCTTTCTCTCAGGTTAAACATTCTATTAAGACAGTAATTAAATCACTCTTGCATGAGGAAGCGATAGGGAGTTTGAGCGGTCCTCTTCACTGTGCAATTTTTTGGGATGGGGAGGGGCTTGCAGGGCAGCAACCATAATTGTTTTATTGCTTTTGCACACATTTACTTGAAGAGTGACCCGGAGCTTTGTTAAGCAAATGGACAAGATGGTTTTTTTGCACACTGGATGAAAGCTGAAAATTCAGGACCCTGGAATATCTTGGAGCGGGGGCAGGGCTCCTCTGCAGCAACAGATCTGCTTTCATCCCCCTGCGCCACCACCTTCTGTTTACTAAATTGGTAAGAGACCAGGAATCTATCATCCCTCAGGGTTTGACTGTACTCTCAAAGAGATGCCTATTTACAGATGGATACATAAAAATGTAATATAAGCGGAATAAAAGTTATCTTTTGTATGGCGATTTATACAGCGTCACTAGCCGAATCTTGCCTTCAGAAAATGCACCTTACCCCTCAAGTGTTTACTTCAAAAGGATCGCTTGATTCTCAGCACTTTTAAAGTATCTCCCACCCACCCAACCAATGCTGGGAACTAACTTAAGGGTGCCGATAATTGTAGCTCTGTGAGGGATAAAATACAATTCCTAGGATTCTTTGAGTGGGTGGGGAATGTGCTTTAAATTCATAGTGTGTAAATAGCCCAAGTCCTTCCTTTCTACATGCACTCATTTTCTTAAAACGACCACCTGTCAGAAAAAGCAACAGGTATTTGGTTGGAGTATGTGGAATGTTTTCCTAGGAGAGAGAAAACATGTTAGGAATGCATGTTAGGGAAATGAGTTAATGCACAGACCTCCATGGTACCAGAAGCGGTTTAGTCATGTTGGCCACATGACCCGGAAAGATGTTTGTGGACAAACACCGGCTCCCTTGGCCTGAAAGCGAGATGAGCGTCGCAACCCCATAGTCACCTGGACTTGACTTAACCATCCAGGGGTACTTTTCCTTTTCACCTTTTAGAGTGCACACATTAATTGCCATGTCCCCCCCCAAAAAAATCAAGGAAATCTTCATTAAGCATGGTAATGAGAATTCTGTTACAGAACCTTTATAAGTGTTACAACAGCTGTTCCTGAACCAGAAGAGCTTGAAACAAAATAAAAAAATTCCTTCCAGTAGCACCTTAGAGACCAACTAAGTTTGTTATTGGTATGAGCTTTCATGTGCATGCACACTTCTTCAGATCTGCAAACGAAAGCTCATACCAATAACAAAGTTAGTTGGTCTCTAAGGTGCTACTGGAAGGAATTTTTTTATTTTGTTTCGACTACAGCAGACCAACACGGCTACCTACCTGTAACTAGAAGAGATTGATTACATTAGCTCAGGCACTGGTGCATTCAAGGTTGGATTACTGCAATGCATGCTATGGGTGGCTTCCCTTACACTAGATCGGGAAACTGCAACTGGAGCAGAATGAGGCCCAGTCAGTATACAACAGGGGGTCAGCAAAACTTTTTCAGCGGGGAGCTGGTCCACTGTCCCTCAGACCTTGTGGGGGGCCGGACTATATTTTGAAGGGGGGAAAATGAACTAATTCCTATGCCCCACAAATAACCCAGAGATGCATTTTTAAAAGGAACACATTCTATTCATGTAAAAACACACTGATTCCCAGACTGTCCGCGGGCCGGACTGAGAAGGCGATTGGACCAGATCCGGCCCCCAGGCCTTAGTTTGCCTACCCATGGTATACAATATCTCTATGCTGGTGGCCTATTTCCTACCATTCAAGTTCAAGGTGTTACATATATAATACTTTTCTTTCCAGTAGCACCTTAAAGACCAACTAAGTTAGTTCTTGGTATGAGCTTTCGTGTGCATGCACACTTCTTCAGATACACAGGTGTGTATCTGAATGCACAGATGCATGCACACGAAAGCTCATACCAAGAACTAACTTAGTTGGTCTTTAAGGTGCTACTGGAAAGAAATTTTTTTTTTTGTTTTGACTATGGCAGACCAACACGGCTACCTTTCTGTAACTCTGTATATATAATACTGTATATTAGTATATAAGGCTCTTAGTTAAATATTAACAGACCTTCCAAGCGTCTCTATTTTCCAGGGGCAGTCCTGAATTTACAGAAGTTTTGTCAGTGCTTCAACAACAGATGGCAACGATTTTAGCAGCAGACCTGCTTGTGCCTTTAGGTCTGGGTTTCCTAAACTTGGGTCTCCAGCTGTTTTTGGACTACAACTCTCATCATGCCTAGCTAGCAGGAATTGTAGGTGCATGTTTGGAGACTTAAGAGCAGGGATCGCCTTAGCTTATTCAGAGTTCATTTTCTGAAAGTGAGAAGAATCCCCTCCCCCCCTTCTCCATTTTTCCTGTGACTGCCATGCAATTTGTTAATATTTTACCAGTTTATATACTATTTGCACAGCAGGCATAATACATTCACAAGGAAGCAGACTGTGCCCTGTTTTGTTTTTAAAGCATTTGGGAAAAAAGCATTTAACTCACTGTTTGTACTTTCCCTTCAACTAGTAGGAAGAATGCTGGCTTAACAGTGCTTCCCAAAGACTGCCGATCTGTTTTTAGTTGCAAGTGAAGTGGAATCTCTGCTTTGACTTCTGGAACTCAAATAATGTCCTGGGCAAAATGGGCAGTTCCCCTCCCCCTCCCCCAAATTTTCATTGGGGCAATTTTAATTTGGCTGGAACATAGGGGGAAATATCTCCTTCTCTTGCTGCACTTCCAAACGTGACCCCCCCCCCAGACAACAATTTATTAGGGAGGGAATAAATGTCTAAAAAGGCAGTGCTCATGTGAGGAACGGCTTAGGGAGCTGGGCATGTTTAGCCTGGAGAAGAGGAGGTTAAGGGGTGATATGATAGCCATGTTCAAACATATAAAAGGATGTCACATAGAGGAGGGAGAAAGGTTGTTTTCTGCTGCTCCAGAGAAGCGGACACGGAGCAATGGATCCAAACTACAAGAAAGAAGATTCCACCTAAACATTAGGAAGAACTTCCTGACAGTAAGAGCTGTTTGACAGTGGAATTTGCTGCCAAGGAGTGTGGTGGAGTCTCCTTCTTTGGAGGTCTTTAAGCAGAGGCTTGACAACCATATGTCAGGAGTGCTCTGATGGTGTTTCCTGCTTGGCAGGGGGTTGGACTCGATGGCCCTTGTGGTCTCTTCCAACTCTATGGTTCTATGTGCAAAGGGAAGGATTATATCTATTGTAGAAATTAACACTAAGGAGAAATCAAGCATAGAGAGGGGGATTTCTGGAGCAATAACCAGCCAAAACCTACAGAAGATAATGGATATGGACCCACCTACATCTGGGGAAACTGTGCAACTGTTCCTCTGTGTCAAAAGCAGTCTGCTTTTTCCCTGAGCTCTGAAAAAAGTGGAAAGCTCAATAGGAAAACTTGGGACGTCTCAGAATGCCTCCCGGTAACCCATTCATCCCAAGTCTTGTGCAATTATGAGGTTAGATTATATCTGATCTTCATTGACCATTTGGTCAGTTTTGTTTGTGCTCAGGTTCTACAACCATGAACATTCATCCCGATTTGTGTTTTTTTAAAAAAACCAATTCCAGAATTTTCAATGCAGTGTCACTTTCCTAATGTCAGCAAGAAATTTTTAAAAGGATATGTGTTGGGCTAAGGCAGGGTTTCCCCAAACTTGGGTCCCCAACTGTTTTTTTAGACTACAACTCCCATCATCCCTAGCTAGCAGGACAAGCTGTCAGGGATGATGGGAACTGTAGTCCCAACACAGCTGGAGACCTAAGTTTGGGAAACCCTGGGCTAAGGTGATAAAGGTAAAGGGTAAAGCGACCCCTGACCATTAGGTCCAGTCATGACCGACTCTGGGGTTGTGCGCTCATCTCGCTCTATAGGCTGAGGGAGCCGGCGTTTGTCCGCAGACAGCTTCCGGGTCATGTGGCCAGCATGACTAAGTCGCTTCTGGCAAACCAGAGCAGCACACGGAAATGCTGTTTACCTTCCCGCCGGAGCGGTACCTATTTATCTACTTGCACTTTGACATGCTTTCGAAATGCTAGGTTGGCAGGAGCAGGGACCGAGCAATGGGAGCTCACCCCGTCGCGGGGATTCGAACCACCGACCTTCTGATCAGCAAATCCTAGGCTCTGTGGTTTAACCCACAGCGCCACCCGTGTCCCTTGGGGTAAGGTGATAGAGCCCTTCAATTGTACAATGCTAAAATTCCTGGAGTGTGCTTGTCTCCCTCCTGCAAAACCCAGACTCTTGACCATGACATCATGCAAATGCCCAGAATAAAGTGCAAATATCCCACAGAAAATGCCCAGTGAAGAAACAGACATAGCATATCCCCACTATCATCCGGGTGATGCATTTGGGGGGGGGGGAAAGAGATTACAAGACGTTTATCTACTATGAATCATTTATTTGTTTGCTTTACGAGTCTGTGCCCATGCCTGTCTTCATTGGAGTCGACAATTCCTGCGGAGGATTGCAAAGCCACATTTTAGGACCCTCAGCATTTTCACCTGGACTATCAAAAGCAGTGGTATTACAAGCAGTTAAGTTCTTCAGGCAAGGAAGAACTGCAGACAGATTGCTAGAAGCTTTGCCAAGCAGGGGGTGTGCTTATTTCAGCCAACATCCCTCCCTCTGTCCTGCCGGCATCTTAACCACTCACAAGCGCAGCTCCTCTAGGCAGCGAAGTTTTTCTGACCCTGCTGCTGGCTTTGCCAGGCCAGGTTTAAAATCCCAAAGTAGGAACAACACTGGTTCCAAGAACACAGGAAGCATATGCCAGTGCTCGGAATTGGAAGCTTAGGACAGGAATCTTAAGAAGCCCTCACCTGCTCGGGATCATAAGCTGCATTGATACAGGTTTCATCTTCAACGAAATTGTCTTCTTTGTCGCTGTCCTTCTGGTAGCTGGCCAGCGGTCCAGTTGATGATACACTTGAAGTCCTGTGGGAGGAGGAGATAAGACACACGTATTGACTGTGATGCAAATCCTAGGCTGGAACCCTTCTGCTAAGCTGTTAAGAGGCACAGTGATCTTGTAGAACCACCTGCACCACTAATTTGGAACCCAAACTATATGCATCAATGCAAATTGCAGTTGCAGCACATTTGTGCCAGAATCTTTCATGATTCCGTGAACAGGACTGCAACAGGCACAAGCAAGCCATTCAAATTTAAAAACAAAGCAGGCTGTCTCTGCACAAGCAAATTACTGCTGCCCATATTTTGGGCTCGGCCAAAGTGAGCATCAGGGACGCAGGTGGCGCTGTGGGTTAAACCACAGAGCCTAGAACTTGCCGATCAGAAGGTCAGCGGTTCGAATCCCCGCAACGGGGTGAGCTCCCGTTGCTCGGTCCCTGCTCCTGCCAACCTAGCAGTTCGAAAGCACGTCAAGTGCAAGTAGATAAATAGGTACCGCTCCAGCGGAAAGGTAAACGGCGTTTCTGTGCGCTGCTCTGGTTCGCCAGAAGCAGCTTAGTCATGCTGGCCACATGCATGCCGGCTCCCTCGGCCAGAAAAGCGAGGTGAGCGGCGCAACCCCAGAGTCGGTCACGACTGGACCTAACGGTCAGGGGTCCCTTTACCGTTACCTACGCTGCTAGATAATTGTGCATCTTGCAGTGAAGAGAGCTTTTGTGGATGTCGCCTTTGAGTGATGGCCTACAAAGAGTGTATTTGGTGGGGCAGGGGGTACTTGGCTGCCAACAATAACTTGCTTATTATGGATTAAAAACTGAACTTATTTTTCTCAATGCGTTCCCCTTCAAAGAGACTAGGAAGAATATTGTGACGAAACGCCATTAATGTGGAATATCATAACTCTTAACGCTGTCACCGTTGTTTGCTACCTACTGAGAACTGCCTACAGCTCTCCCATTCACCTTCTGCACCAGGCTTTCCCAAACTTGGCCCTCCAGCATGACTAAGCCGCTTCTGGCAAACCAGACCAGCGCACAGAAATGCTGTTTACCTTCCCGCTGGAGCGGTACCTATTTATCTACTTGCACTTTGACATGCTTTCGAACTGCTAGGTTGGCAGGAGCAGGGACCGAGCAACGGGAGCTCACCCCGTCGTGGGGATTTGAACCACCCACCTTCTGATCGGCAAGTCCTAGGCTCTGTGGTTTAACCCACAGCACCACCCATGTAGAGAACGGCAAATAGCCTTACCTTTGCCGCATTCTTTGCTTCCTGAAGTAGACAAAGGTCCCTGCTGCTGCCATGGCCATTAGCAGGATGGAAATGATGCCCAGAACAAGACCCGCTCTAGACTTCTCCTCCTCCTCTTCACAGTAGTCTCCATTATAGCCCAGTGAGCAGATGCATTTCACTGTATCGCCCTCCATAGTGCAGTCCCCTCTCCTGTTACAGGTCTCCCTGCTGCAAGGCTGAGACTCCAGGCCACTTTTTACGATTCCCTGCACCAGAGAAGATTCTTTCCATTTCTTTTTGGGAGGTAATGTGGTCTTCTGGCTTCTGCTTGGCTCGAGTGCCCATGCTGCTGTTGCAGTAGTACTCCTTCTCGTGTATTTTTTTACTGGTGCAGTTCCATCCGTAGGCTTCTTGGTGATGGTTTTGGTGGGTGCCACTGTGTTTTTCTTAACAAGAAAGGGTTTTGTTTGCAGCAGTGTGGAAGGTCGGTGTGTGGGCTGGGCTTTCTTCTTCGGAGTGTTGTTGCCTGCCGGCAGAAAAGCCATCAACACATTGCTTTGGGGACACAGCGAGATCATCCTAGGACCATATGACTGATCTGGTGGTTTAAGGATAGCAAATGTAGCTGCCTGCGAAGCTTACTTTCAGAGGTTATGCTATGTACAGTGGTACCTCAGGTTAAGTACCTAATTTGTTTCGGAGGTCCGTTCTTAACCTGAAACTGTTCTTAACTTGAAGCACCACTTTAGCTAATGGGGCCTCCTGCTGCTGCCATGCCGCCGGAGCACGATTTCTGTTCTTATCCTGAAGCAAAGTTCTTAACCTGAAGCACTATTTCTGGGTTAGCGGAGTCTGTAACCTGAAGCGTATGTAACCCGAGGTACCACTGTACTTGATTAAGGAGGTAGCTCACCTTTCCTTTTCTAGCAAAGTCATACAACACAGATTCTCAAAGGTTTATCTCAAATTGTTTGATTTATCTGTTGACCAACTTAGCTACTTTGCCCAACAGTTTGGCTGTGGGTATATTCCAGTCTTCCTGCCAACCTAGCAGTTCAAAAGCACGTCAAAGTGCAAGTAGATAAATAGGTACCGTTCCAGCGGGAAGGTAAACGGCGTTTCCGTGTGCTGCTCTGGTTCGCCAGAAGCGGCTTAGTCATGCTGGCCACATGACCCGGAAGCTGTACGCCGGCTTCGTCGGCCAATAAAGCGAGATGAGCACCGCAACCCCAGAGTCGGTCATGACTGGAGCTAGTGGTCAGGGGTCCCTTTACCTTTTTATATTCCAGTCTAGAATCTACCCATTCTACAAATAGCACCATCATTGCTTCCCTGATAGAATACTGAAAATGTATTTCCAGTAAAGCACTGAGAATATAAACCAGTTCCTACCTCCTGCTCACAGAACAGTTCCTAGTGGCCCCCATTAGAAGACAGCATGGCAAACTAGTTTTAAGTATGTAGCTTGGATTTCCCTTATGTTTTGCATAATCTTATGTTAGCTATAATTGTGCCTATGGTAGCCTCATGGGCTATGGTGCAACTTTTCTGTACTAGCAAAGCAAGGGGAGCGCACCCCCGTTGTGCGGATTCGAACTGCCAACCTTTCAATCAGCAGGTCCAAGAGGCTCAGTGGTTTAGACCACAGCTGGCCACATGACCCAGAAAGCTGTCTGTGGACAAACGCCGGCTCCCTTGGCCTGAAGCGAGATGAGCGCCACACCCCATAGTCACCTTTGACCGGACCTAACTGTCCAGGGTTCATTTACCTTTACCTTACTAGGAAAGAACAGTATTTCATTACATTTAAAGCTGTAGTTGTTGGGTTCTATGATTTTCTGGTAAGGCAGCAGCTAGATCTTAATGAATCTAGCTGTCCAACCATTAGGAGTTCAGGCATATTTGAGGGCCATTTAGCAAAGGAGAATTCTCCAAGGATCCATTTACTCACAACAACACAACACAACACAACACAACACAACACAACACAACACAACAACACAACACATGCAGTTTCTCAGTTGGGTTACTCACAGTCTCTCTCGTCTGATCCATCAGAGCAATCAATGCTGCCATCACAAACTTGCTCTTTTGCAATACATTTGCTGTTATCCTTGCAGGCTTGGAGCGGCTCTGAGCACAGCGGTTCGGTGCATCTAGTACCATGCTCTAGAACGTACCCGGCGATGCACCTGCAACTTCTCCCTTGCGGAATTGGCAAGCAAATGTGGCTGCATCCACCATTCTTTTCCGAACAGCCATTGTGACCTAGAAGTAGCAAGAGGAAGATTTTTAATCACTTTGGCTTACCTGCTACTCTGCAAAATGTCGTGTGTTAAAAGGAAGCACACTCCTGTCAGCTTGATTGCTGGTGCAATAAACCCGTGGTTGGTGGGGTTTTTTTTTTTGGGGGGGGTTATAAACAAGAATAATTTTATACAAGTAAGAGTATACCAAGTTTTCTCATGTCATATGTATATCACAAAAATAGCATAATAAATGTGGGAAAATATCTGCAACATATGTTTCATTATTAGTGGTCAATGTATGAGTTCTTGGTTTATGAATTGGTTTAAACAATTAGGGAGGGGGAGGAGGAGGGGGGAGTGGTGGGTGGGGTGGGCTGGTTATGCTTCTATTATTCTACTTAGTGGGGGGGGCGTCAGCGTTACTTGTATGGGTTCTCTTACTATTCACTTGTATTTCCTTGGTGGTGAGAGAGGTTGCAAGTGGCTTAGGGTGTGGTTGGTTGTCTTTGGTTGGCTGTAGTGAGAATTGTTTATGTGTGTGAGCGGGGCGTAAGTGTGTATTTTTGAATCAGGTTAGCCAGAGTGATTCATATGCTCCCGGAAGATTCTTGATGTTGTCTTGTTGAGCTATGTATGTGATAAAGGGGAACCAAACCAGGGTGAAGGCGTCTTCTTCTGTTTGTCCCCGTGTTGGTTTATTGGTTAGTTTTTCTAAAATAAACCTGTGTTGAACCCTTCTGTTACCTGGTCCCCAGTTTAAGCAATCTAGAACAAGCCTTAAAGATAGTGGGAGTTCTTCTAGAAGGCAAGCAGCTTGACAGATTCAAGTAAGGAAAAACTGATGGCCCTATTTTTGTGTTAGGTTAAGAAGCCACCATTTTGAGTTATACCCCCCAAAGGACCCTGGTTGACCAACTGCTCAGAAGAGACCCTGGTCACCCTTTTAAAAATGTTTACCTTGTTGGTTGAGTTTGCTGTAGATCTTTATATCCACAAGTTTCTGCTCTTCTTTAAACCACCAGTTTTCCGAATCATCCAGTCTGCTGTGCCACACCTTTGTTGCACCTATTAAGACATAAAATAAGAGAGAGAAATTGGAGACACATTCTTTACAGTGACCTAGGGCATTACTGGGGTGTGTGTGTGTGAAACTATATGGCATTAGAATTTCCCACTCCAATTCTCAACTAGCTAGAATCTGTTTATTTCTGAGCTAATTAGGTAAGTTATCTTCGTGCACAGTGCACTGCATCAAGGCTCCCAAAGAATACCAGCTGAATGTGTCCTATAAGCTTAGGAATAATGCTAAACACTCATCTCAACCCCCTAGAATGCCGATCATTTAAGACTTCTAGCTAGGATCAGTTCCTTGGCATCTGCCCCACTTCATTTTGTTGGCATGCCATGGACTTCTCAAGTCCAGGCAGCTGATCAAGCATCGCCATGTGCTACCATCTGCCACATCTACCCAGTGGCGTAAGGATGGGGGGACAGGGGGCCGTGGCTCTGGGCACACAACCAGGCGCCCCTCACAACAGGCACCCTCATAGAGGCTGTAGCTGTGGGGAGACAAGCTGCGCCCAGGCCTAGCCTTTAGGGCTGGGGCACCGGCAGTACCTCCTCCTCCTCGTGGCCAGCGAAATGACCCCTGTGTGCCCGGCCACTGGGCTGGCCGAGAGGGAGGGAGGAAGAGGAAGGTAGGAAAGCACTGCTGGAGCCACGAGCATTGCCCAGAGTGCCTTGCTGCAATGATAGGTAGCATGAGGTGACACGGCGGTGCCCTCAGCTTCACTTTTTGTCTGCCTTATCTCTGCTACCAGGTTGGGACTAGTTCGCAAGGAGGGATTCCCTTGATTAGACGCTGGCCAGCAAAGGGACTGACCATTGCTCAGTCCACCAGAGGGGCACAACACTTGCCCCACCCCGGAGACCAGCAACCCATGCTACGTCCCTCCATCGACTCACACTTTATTTAAATATAATGTTTTGCTGGAATTCTGCAATTGTTGGAGCCTGCTTACCATTGCGCGCCGTTGTTGTCCAGACCATTATCCCCTCCCCAGCCGTGAAGAGTGTAAGGCCACGCAGGCCAGAACGAATGAGCCTGTGCTGAGTGCCATCCATCCGAATGCTTTCCACAGTGCCTTTTGCTGGAAGAAAGGAAGTTAGAGGCTGAGCTGTGTAAGAGGAATATGCATGGGAACTACTCCTGTTGGTTCTTAGGAGCAAAAATATCATTGAGTTTCAACCCACATTACATTAAAGACTGGCATCTGCAGAGAAGCATCTCACTCGCTGACTTCCATTCTCTAAACTTTCCATGATCTTGAAATATTTCGTCTTGAAGGCATTCCTAGCAGGAAGTCGCCAACACTTGTTACATGGATTAGATCTTGCTGGCCATGCCTATCTTGGACTTTTGCTTCTCTGCAGGATACAGATACAGCTTAAACACTGACACCATATCCTAAGTGGATTTGAAAGCCAGCCCATTATAATAAATAAAAATAAATGCAATAAAGTTAACAAAGGATCCATTTCCAGATCCCAAGATGGGTTATTTTAAAAGTTAGCTAGTGGTTCAGCCAGTCCAGGAAGCTGGCCAAGCCTTTCAACATGCCCCAAAGGAGGCTAAAGGTAAAGGTAAAGGGACCCCTGACGGTTAGGTCCAGTCATGGCCGACTCTGGGGTTGCGGCGCTCATCTTGCTTTATTGGCCAAGGAAGCCGGTGTACAGCTTCCGGGTCATGTGGCCAGCATGGCTAAGCCGCTTCTGGAGAACCAGAGTAGCGCACGGAAATGCCGTTTACCTTCCCGCTGGAGCGGTACCTATTTATCTACTTGCACTTTGACGTGCTTTTGAACTGCTAGGTGGGCAGGAGCAGGGACCGAGCAACGGGAGCTCACCCCGTTGCGGGGATTCGAACTGCCAACCTTCTGATCGGCAAGTCCTAGGCTCTGTGGTTTAACCCACAGCGCCACCTGCGTCCCTTAAAGGAGGCTAGCTGCGCCAAAATAATTATACCATTGTGGATGTTAGACTACTTACCTTGGTCAGCCCAGTAGACCTGGGTGCCATAATCGACTATGGTTAAACCCACTGGAGTCTGTGATGTCGCCCAGAGAACATTCCTCTTGCTCCCATCCATGGAAGAACATTCTATTACGGGACCAAGCGCTCTGTGTTCGTTACCGGAGTCGACAAAGCACATAGCCACAGTTGGGGGATGCAGAACTACAGAAGTTGGATGGGACAGCCCATCGCTGATCAGAACAAGTGTGTATCTCCCATCTGAAGTTGCCACTTGGATTGATGGGTGCTTGCTGTCAATCCAGTAGATGTTGCCACTCAGCCAGTCAAGAGCTAGTGAGATCACGGTGCCCTTGACCGGCAGGACTTCCTTCAGGGCAACTCTCCCGGCATCCTTCATAGCTAGGACCTTTATGACGCCACCTTCAGACTCCGAGAAGTAAAGTGCATTGTCACGTACAGAGTAGTCTACTGCTGCCAAGTGGTTGACGCTTGTCATGGGGAGGGTGCTGTGGACAGGGGGCAGCTGCCCCGAAACGGAGCGCAGTTTCTTTAGGTAGACCTAGGATTTTAGGAAAGTATTAGATACATTTATATGGTTTTGGGAGGCAACAAGAGGGTGTTCCATCTGCAGCTTCAGTGGAGAAATTCTGCCAAGGAAACCCTTCTCATATGACCTAAATCTACAGTGGTACCTCGGGTTAAGAACTTAATTTGCTCTGAAGGTCCGTTCTTAACCTGAAACTGTTCTTAACCTGAGGTACCACTTTAGCTAATGGGGCCTCCGGCTGCCGCCGCGCTGCTGGAGCACGATTTCTGTTCTCATCCTGAGGTAAAGTTCTTAACTTGAGGTACAATTTTCGGGTTAGCGGAGTCTGTAACCTGAAGCGTCTGTAACCTGAGGTACCACTGTACTGGTCTTTAGGGCCTTTTTGCCACAACTGGCAAAGACGAGCCTTCACACAAGTCTCTCTGCAACACAGTAAAGTGGAAACTCTCCATTGAAGTGAGTTTGGTAAAAGTGTACAAGGGGTCTGACTGAGGCATCACGGTCTTCCTCACTTGCGAGAGAAAAGACAATGGACATTTCACAACGGTGACTGCTGCAGGGAAAGAGCTTCAGTAACGTGCAACCCTGAAGTTTTGGATCCCCTCCAAACGGGTGCCAAAGTTTTGTGCTATTTTTGTGCCACCCCCCAAACTGAGTAATTGATACTCCAACCAGGAGACAAAGGTATTCCCGCCCCCAACAAGCCAACATTGTGTGATTCACTCCAAACCGGTGCCAAATTTTGCAACCGTTTCAAACCTTTCTGCACTGCAAACCCTGCTCCCAAATTGAGGAATTGATACTAAAAATTGGGTTCCTAGTTAATGCCGCTGAAGTGAAATACACTCAAGATCCCACACTGTCTGATTGGCTCCAAGCAGTGTCAAATTCTCACAGTTGTTTTGCACCATTTCAGAGCACAAACCCCATGTTTTGCATTGCCCCCTAAAAAGCAGCACAGTAAATGCATTAAAACTGGGAAATATCTCTGCCCAGAGGCTGACTTAGCGGCAGTTTGAGCGTTTCCCCTGCACCAAACAGCAGAAAACTATTGCATAATGACTGCTCTCCACATCAAACGGAGGGCACCCTTTGCGTGCAGCACCCCCAATCCTACGTGACTCCCGGCAAAGCGCTCCTGGACCACCTCCCCAAGTGCGGACCAGGTAAGGGTAGGGTCCGCTCTTTAAGCATAAAAGGGGGTGCAGCCTACCTAGGAGCTCTCAGTCGGCTCCAGAGCTTCAGGACTTCATCCTCTGAGAAGTTAAGACTGGGGCCACAGTCTGGGGTGGGGTGGGAAGCTATGCTTGCCATGCCTTTAAACCCCCACCCAACTCCTGGTGGTGATCCCAGGGCTCCCCGTTAAAGGGGTTGTGTTGAGGGGAGTCACTGGCCATGCGTTGAAAGGTTGTCAGTGCACTCCTCTGTGTTGCGGTGAAATAGTGGGCAGGCTCTCTGCTTAAACATACCGTATTTTTCGCTCTATAAGACACACCCGATCATAAGACGCACCTAGTTTTAGAGGAGGAGAACAAGAAAAAAAATATTCTCTCCCTCTCTGCACAGCGCCCCTTCAGTGAAGCGGCAGACGAAACGGAGCCCCTTCCATTTCTCCTCCCGCTTCACTGAAGCGGCACTGCGCAGAGAGGGAAAGCTGTGCGGCGCCTCTCCAGCGAAGCGAAGTCAGGAGAGCAAGAGGGATCGGTGCACACTGACCCCTCTCACTCTCCTGGCTTCAGCGAAAGCAACGTGAAGCCTCCAGAGTTCGTGGCACAGAACATCACAAAGCTAGCACAACACTTTGACACCAGTTGAGAGGGGATCCAAAATTTTGAAGTCACGCTTTAATGCAGCTCATGGAAAGGGAGATGAGATACACAACATTTTTTGTCGAGCAGCCCTGTAAGAGCTCAACCTAGTCCATGTTTACCCAGCAGGGAAACAAATCCTTTCCTTTCCAACTTACCACAAAGGGGGAAAGGACCCCTTGGACTGGAAAACGAAAACAAAATTCCCTGTTATTATGCAAGAGGTCAGCAATACCTGAGTAACAGAGGCTTGTGCAACCAGAAACATGAACGCCGTCTCCTTCAGAGGAACGCAGGTCTTTTCATCGTTTGAAAGCACAAGTCCAGCTGGGCAGCGGCAGCTCCCTCTTTTGTTTGGGTTCAACAGGCACAAGTGGGAACAGCCATTGCCGGCACACGGGTTGGGAGCTCCCGGCTGAAGAACTTCATGCAGGATCTGCAAGCGAATTTCCCCAGATGTTAAAAGCCTTGACCGAGATTGGTGTTTCCAGGGCATCTCTCTCTGTAGCCTGAATCAAGACCATGCACTGCAACGTACACTGTGCTGGGGGAAATCTGCAGTAAAGCCCGTCTGGGTTGTGTGGGTGGGTTGGGGAAAGGAAAAGCATTTCCCATTTAATTTCAAGTTTGTGGCAGTTGTCATGAAGTGGGGGAAAAGGTATCTTCCGTCCTCCATTTGACAAAGGATGAGGCCCATGAGCCAGGTGTGTAACAGGTCAGTTTCCCTGGCAGTCTGGATTTATTCTAAACCACAGAGCCTGGGGCTTGCTGATCAGAAGGTCAGCGGTTTGAATCCCCACAACGGGGTGAGCTCCTGTTGCTCAGTCCCTGCTCCTGCCCACCTAGCAGTTCGAAAGCACGTCAAAGTGCAAGTAGATAAATAGGTACCGCTCCGGCGGGAAGGTAAACGGTGTTTCCGTGCGCTGCTCTGGTTCGCCAGAAGCGGCTTAGTCATGCTGGCCACATGACCCGGAAGCTGTACGCCGGCTCCCTTGGCCAATAAAGCGAGATGAGCACCGCAACCCCAGAGTCGGCCATGACTGGACCTAATGGTCAGGGGTTGCTTTACCTTTACTCTGCATTTTTGAAGCAGAAGAGCTTGCGTTGCTCCCCAGCTACCAAATAACTCTTTTAACAAGCCAGGTCCTTCAGGCCTGCATTATTATTATTTCCAATAGGACTGTAAGGGCTTTGCCAAACTAAGTGGAATGCATGCAGCTTCTATACACAAGTGTGATTCACTTCAGCAGGCAAGTTTGATGCAGCTTTTTCTGATGGTTGGCAGCCTGAACCATATTCACACATGGGACTTCCTAAAATGAGTTAACACTAATTAGTGCAGCAGCTATACTCACAAGAATAGTGGCATTTGGCCTATACCTTGTTCCTGACCATGTTTTCCATTCTCCCAGCCTGCCTTGCAGCAAAGCTGTTTTACTCGCTTAATATGATAGCGTGAGAGTTTTGCTCAGAGGGATGCTATGCAAACAAAGTCCCAGCAAAACCCAGTTTCAGTTATTCTTCAATGTTGGCAAGGAGATACACTCTTGGCTGAACCTACTGGTCCCCTACAAAGAGTTAAAGGAAGTACCTTAAGTCCATATGGTTGCCCATGACGCTTGATAAGGACGGATCTATTCTTTCCAGTCCTTTTGTGTAGTCTCTGTACTGTCCTTGTTTTCAGCTCAGACCAATAAACATAATCCTCAAAGACAGCCACTGCAAAGGGACTATGAATTTCAGTCAGCTCAAACACCTAGCAGAGGGGAAATGAAGTGTTGATGTCAAGATACTTATCCCAGTTTGACCTAGATCTTATGTTCAACAAAGATTTGGAAGTTTTTAAATGAGCATTGTTCCCTCAACATTTGTCTTTTTCACTTCTGGGTCAAATGCAAGATTTTGTATCCATATAGAATTCTATCAAGATTTACTGAGAGCAAAGATGGATTATTACAATGCAAGCAGGAGCAGTTCCCACTTTCAAAGGAAAAATGAAGCCTCAGCTCTTGAATATATAAGCTTACCTGAGCTTCGTGCACAGCTGGAAGCAAGAATTTATTTGATATTAATTTAACTTGCATACTGCTTTATATTTCAAGAAATCTCTAAAGTGGGTTACGTCAACTGTACTACCGACACTTCTAAAGTACCACATTTAAGTAACGTAAGAAATAAATCTCTAAATACGCCTGAGTAAAATAAAAAACAAAGGTAAATCTTACACAAAACAAAAATACATCAATGTACAGTATAATTATATACAGTTGAATCAATGAAATTTATCACAACAGATTATAGGCATACATATAGCTGACCCACAACAAAGTGGCAGTTAAATTTCAGGCTGGAAGTTGGAAAGAATAGTGGAGTCAGATAAAAGGATGGTTTTTCTTTACTGATATTGTTAATGAACTTGAGTCAAAAATAAAGAAAGTGGATTTTAAAGCAGTATACCTACTTTGGGGGTCGCCCTATCTGTCTGTCTGTCTGTCTGTCTATCTATCTATCTATCTATCATCTATCTATCTATATATCTATATATCTATCTATATATGGGACGCGGGTGGTGCTGTGGGTTAAACCACACAGCCTAGGGCTTACTGATCAGAAGGTCGGCAGTTCGAATTCCCACGACGGGGTGAGCTCCCGTTGCTCGGTCCCTGCTCCTGCCAACCTAGCAGTTCGAAAGCACATCAAAGTGCAAGTAGATAAATAGGTACCCCTCCAGCGGGAAGGTAAACGGCGTTTCCGTGTGCTGTTCTGGTTCGCCAGAAGCGGCTTAGTCATGCTGGCCACATGACCTGGAAGCTGTACGCCAGCTCCCTCGGCCAATAAAGCGAGATGAGCGCCACAACCCCAGAGTCGGCCACGACTGGACCTAATGGTCAGGGGTCCCTTTACCTTTAGTGTGTGTGTGTGTGTGAGTGAGAGAGAGAGAGAGAGAGAGAGAGTGAGAGAGAGAGAGAGAGAGAGAGAGAAAGAGGAGAGATCACATGAATATTATAAAAAAGCATTTTTGCATACGATAACACATTTGGCAATCATTCCATCCACACTCCAGGTATGCTTATAAGGTATGTGGTACCTTCATACCACTGCCATCCAAGTAGGCCGACCCAATATAGTGAAACTTGTCATCAGACCAGAAGATTTTCCAGCTCAAGAGGTCAAGGGTTATGCTGGTGGGCCAGCCAAGCCCATCAAGTAGTACCGATCTGCTGCTTCCATCCATCCCAGCTTGCTCTATTTTGGAGTCATCCCCTATTGCAGACCAATACATTAACCTAAGGAAGAGAAGGTGAATGTTAAGATACTTCTGCGGGGCAGGGAAATTGAATGGACTTCAGTTTTCACACACTACCGATATAATGCTTGTTGGAAAGAAAAGGTTCGCAAGCCTAAATTCCATTTTAGTCTGCAGATTTTAATTGCCGTTTTTCCATTTGTCCCCTTTTGAGAATCGCACATCTCTTATCGTAGCCAGAGCCTACTTTGAGCCAGGTCATGAATCCCTATGACCAGAGCAGGAGCTCAGATCAAAAATTCTGCAAATGGTAAGTGTGCATTGTCCTTTGCACATGAGTTGACCCCTAGCACACGAGGATGAAAAGCTGGTCTTCCGTGGAGTTTAGAGTTCCAGTTCAGACTCTTTCTTTTTAACCTGCATGGCTTATATGTATGGATCATCCCCAATAAGGTCAGCAGACGAGTTGCCATCAGTCCCATTTTGTGGCAATCTTTTTTTTACGTTTTGATTGGTCAAGCTTGCCAAGCCTATTTGAAAAATTTTTGTATGTGGTGGGCAGGCACAGCGATATAATGTGCACCTTTGCTCTTTTTTTATTTTAAAGCTTAGGCTAGACACAGGTGGCGCTGTGGGTTAAACCACAGAGCCTAGGACTTGCCGATCAGAAGGTCGGCGGTTCGAATCCCCGTGACGGGGTGAGTTCTTGTTGCTCGGTCCCTGCTCCTGCCAACCTAGCAGTTTGAAAGCACGTCAGAGTGCAAGTAGATAAATAGGTACTGCTCTGGCGGGAAGGTAAACAGTGTTTCCATACGCTGCTCTGGTTTGCCAGAAGTGGCTTAGTCATGCTGGCCATGAGTGGACCTAATGGTCAGGGGTCCCTTTACCTTTAGCGTTGAAAAGAAGCTAAGATCAAGAGCCAAGACTAGAATGGCAGACCAGCAACGCTTCTCACAGTAATTAGAATGGCATGTGTGGCTTTTGGGTGGCCTGTATTTGGCACATGCAGCAGACTACATGGTACCTTGGTTCGCAAATGCCTTGGTAGTCAAACGCCTTGGTTCTCAAACGCCGAAAACCTGGAAGTAAATGTTCCAGTTTTCAAACGTTTTTCAGAAGCCAGATGTCCGATGCGAGTGTCTGCTGTTGTTTCCGGGGTGCCTGCACCAATCAGAAGCTGCACCTTGGTATTCAAACATTTCAGAAGTCAAACGGACCTCCAGAATGAATTAAGTTTGGCGCTTTTGTTTTTGGGATTTATTTTGTGTTTTTGAGGCTTTTTCGGTTAATTTGTTTTTGTGACTGTGTGGAACCCAGTTCAGCTACTGATTGATTGATTGTGTGACTGCAGAAATGGCTAAAAGCCCTCCATCCAAACAATAATTATCAGTGCAGGTAAGAAAAAAATAAGATTTTTTATCATCTACAATATTGTCTTATTGATTTTATAGTACAGTACATTGATTTTTGCTTTCATTTTGTGGATCGACGGTCTCGTTAGATAGTAAAATTCATGATAAATTGCTGCTTTAGGGGTTGTTTTTAAAAGTCTGGAACGGATTAATCCGTTTTGCATTACTTTCCATGGGAAACTGTGCCTTGGTTTTGGAACGGACTTCTGGAACGGATTATGTTTGAGAACCAAGGTACCACTGTATTCCAATTAGAAGCCCAACACTGGAAGCAATGTTCATAAAATACAGAGACTCTGAAAGTCTTACCCATCCAAAGGGTGGAGTGCGAGTGACCGAGGCTGATCCAGATAATCAAGAACCACAGTGTGCTCAGGAATTCCTCTCCATTTGCCATTTAGCTGTGTAGCCAAGATCTGTCCTGCCATCCCATCTGTCCAGTAAAGATTTCTTCCTACCCAGTCTACTGCTATGCAATCCGATTTGATTCCTGGAGTCATGGGGTGGGGGGAGATAAAATGAGTGCACCGACACTTGGAGGTCAGGAATGTAACTCCCCATGCAAATTGGTCATTGCCTATATTTACTCTAGCAGGTGCCAAACTTGCTGTGTTAAAATCACCTAGGCTATTACAAAAGACAGGTGTAGCTACCTGCAATGACTTTCTGCAGCATTTCAGGGATTGTGCAATTTTCATTTGTGCTCCAAACCGCCTTGCAAATACTAGTGGCCTGGACAAGTGGTTGCTCTTGAATTAGCCCAGGAGGCTTCTTCTGGAGCAGGGGATTTGTGCCAGATTCAGTTTATTATTACAGTGGTACCTCGGGTTACATACGCTTCAGGTTACAGACTCTGCTAACCCAGAAATTGTTATGTATTGAAGTTCTCACCCTGGCCACCAGGAGTATCATGTATGTAGTTTTCCCTCAGGTCCAGGTCAGTTACTTTAGGCGGGAAACCCTGGGTTGTTGTTGCTACAATCTTGATAGCCGGCTACCTATAAAAGCAGGCCGGCTGAGCTGTTTGCTGTTCAGTTCTGTTCCAGCTTACAAATAAAGAGCTGCTTTGGAGAAATCGCTGCCTTGTCTGCAATGTCTACCCACTATTTAACAGAAATAGTGCTTTAGGTTAAGAACTTTGCTTCAGGATGAGAACAGAAATTGTGCTCTGGCGGCGCGGCAGCAGCGGGAGGCCCCATTAGCTAAAGTGGTGCTTCAGGTTAAGAACAGTTTCAGGTTAAGAACGGACCTCCGGAACGAATTAAGTACTTAACCCGAGGTACCACTGTCTTTTACATTCAACAAGTAGGAAGTTTCATCAGAGACTTTCAGCATAGTTCAAAGTAAGTAGTTTGCTCCCAAGTCAGATGCCCGAACCTAAACCAAAAGACCCACCTTTAACTAGAGTCCCCCTTTCCTTGTTTCTCATGTTCATCCACTTAATACTTTCTGCATTGAGGTCCATCCAGAAGATTTTCTGCTCCGCCAAGTCATAGTCGATAGAAAAGATAATAAAGTCCTTCTCAGTGGTCAATATAACATCTCCTTTCAGGCTCCTTAATCCATATAGGATCAAATTGAACTGAACTGCAACAAGCAACTTTGGCTCAGAGCCTGCAGGAAAGAGAAGGGGTTACACATAGCAGTTTTGACCCCTGCTGCCACCACCTGCAGTACGATACTGGCAAGGCATTGCACAGACTCCTAGAAGAATAGACATAGTCAACCCCAGCATTCAGTAAACTGAATCTGCCGAGTTGGTGCTTCGGACAAGTTGCCAACACAAGTGAAAGCTTGAAAGCAAATCGCCTGCCAGCCAGCCAGTTTTTCTTTTCTTTTTAAAGTTACTGCTGCACTTAACATTACTCCCCACATTTGTATTTGGGTGAAAAGTAATACTTGGCAAGTTACACCAGCTTTCTTTTCATTGGTTTGCAGCTTCAGTCTTTGCAAAACAATGCTGCTTTTGGAAACAGCAGAATTCTAGGTGCTAAATCGGGAGTCCTTGCCCAACTAACAACTCTATTAGAGCTGATCAGCAAGCTCCCATCACTTTTCCAGCACCGTGCAGGACAATACAGAGGCTTGGTTTCTACAGCTTCCTAGCCCCTAGTCTGTGGGTGCATGTAAAGGTAAAGCGACCCATGAGCATTAGGTCCAGTCATAACCGACTCTGGGGTTGCGGCGCTCATCTCGCTTTATTGGCCGAGGGAGCCGGCATACAGCTTCCGGGTCATGTGGCCAGCATGACTAAGCTGCTTCTGGCGAACCAGAGCTGCGCACGGAAGCGATGTTTACCTTCCCGCCGGAGTGGTACCTATTTATCTACTTGTACTTTGTTGTGCTTTTGAACTGCTAGGTGGGCAGGAGCAGGGACCGAGCAACGGGAGCTCACCCCGTCGCGGGGATTCGAACCGCCGACCTTCTGATCGGCAAGTCCTGGGCTCTGTGGTTTAACCCACAGCGCCACCCTCGTCCCTCTGTGGGTGCATGTACCTGAAACCAGATTTTTATTTCACTTCAAGCAAGCTCAGCTCAAGCCACTGAACCACGCAGACATATGCCTACCAAAAGAGGCAAGCTACACGTTTACAGGGCCTTACCAAGTACTTTGCAGGTGTGGCCATCTGGTTCCAGCATGTAGCCAGGGTGGCAAGTGCACATATAGCTTCCCTCTGTGTTGACGCAAGTCTGGCTGCATTTCTCCTCCGACAGCTCTTTACATTCATTTATATCTTTGCAGGAGCGCCTGTCGCTCCTTAGCCGGAATCCTTCGTAGCAAGCACATTTCTGTAAGGAGAAGGTTACGTTAAAAGAAACTTGGGTCTTCGTGTTGCAGGCAAGCGGGTCGCTTTTATCATCTTCGTTCAGAGCTTTCATGCTGGAATGCTCATGTATGAAAAGTCGCTGCTGGAGAAAAGTGAAATGATCGTTGCTGCTCAAGACTGATTGGTTGCTTTGTGCGTTCCATCAAGCCGAAAGAATCCCAGCAGGACAGGATGAAAGCTTGACCTACCCATTCACAGAGCAGGCAGACAAGGGAGCCTGGATTTGAAGGAAGATGTTCCCTTTAACAGAACTGGGAAATGAAGAGCTACAGCTTTCTAGGCTGGTGGCTGCAGCTTGTGAAGTGTGAGGCAATTTGAAGGGTCCTCTAAGCATGAATGATAGGTGATGATTCATGCAATCTTCTCTTTAAAAGACATCTGAAGGCAGCCCTGTTTAGGGAAGTTTTTAATATTTAATGCTGTATTGTTTTTAACACTTGATTGGAAGCCGCCCAGAGTGGCTGGGGAAACTCAGCCAGATGAGCGGGGTATAAATAATAAATTATTATTATTATTATTATTATTATTATTATTATTATTAGGTAGGGGACAGAAATAAAGAGGGAAATATGCTCAATGCAGCTTTTTCTTAACATATAGCTATTAAGAGAACAGTCTCAGTCTGCTCTGACAACTAATGTAGTGGTTAGCAATCATGCACACACAGAGTGAGAGACTGCAAGAGGCCCACCGTTTTAACCAGGACTGCAGTGAACATTCCTTCCCTCCACACCTGCGATCACAAATGAAAATTCTCCACCGCTGCAATTAGACTTGCAAAATCCCTACTGGTAACAGTGAACTTTCCCCACCTCCTCCTAAGGCTGGGGGCAGGGAACTGGTTTCCTAATAGAAACCCCATCCCCCGTACCTAATATTAACTTTAAAATGAAACCAAACATGGTTGCCAAGCAAGCAGACGCATTAAAGTTTGGCTTCAGCCGGTAGCCTTGCTGGAAAAAGTTGACCAATATGCCATCCGCTGAATCCCCATCTTCCGACTCAGAACTGGAATGGTGGAAATGCATACAGACCTCTAAGTGAGCAGACATTCCATTTTAAATGGCATTTGGGCCAACACAAGGTTAAAACTGAGTAACAAAGCCGACGTGCACCTTACAAGACAATATAGCTATCTGCCACTTTCCTGCACCAAGAGGAATTTGGCTTTCATGGAAAGAGCCTTAGCAAGCTTCGTCCTGGCAGAAGCAGCAGTCAGTTTAGAAGTCACTCAATGCAGAGCCCTATGGAATGGGTTCTAATGGGCAGGGGAGGATATATGAATTGCAATTCATCCCTCTAGACTCCCAACATGTGTGAGCTGAACAGGGTTTCAAAACCCCATCCTTGGCAGAAAAATTAAAAGGAGCTCTGAAGTATGGTGGCTTGCCCTTTCGTACATCGCTTAACGAAGAAGGCGACAGCTTGGGTTCAAAAATATAATTTACTTACTTATATTCTTGCATTGGTTCACAGCAATTGCAGCAGTAAAAACTATGCAGGTGAAATGCTTATGCTTACAATATAACCAGCTTCAGGCAAGTGCCTAAAGGGGGAGCAAGTGGAGGCATAGCTGCATCTAATGCTGGGCAAAGGATGAGAGGGGGGGGGACAAGACGTACTATATGCTCCTCCCTCTCCAGGATACGAGGGTAAATGACATCATACAGTGCCCTGTCTACCAATTGTATTTCTATGGCCTGTGTATTTGCATGGCAGCAATACAACTCTGAGCATCTTAAAAAGCAGAGACATCACCTTGCCAACAAAGGTCCGTATAGTTAAAGCTATGGTTTCCCCAGTAGTGATGTATGGAAGTGAGAGCTGGACCATAAAGAAGGCTGATCGCCGAAGAATTGATGCTTTTGAATTATGGTGCTGGAGGAGACTTGAGAGTCCCATGGACTGCAAGAAGATCAAACCTCTCCATTCTGAAGGAAATCAGCCCTGAGTGCTCACTGGAAGGACAGATCTGGAAGGACAGAAGCTGAGGCTCCAATACTTTGGCCACCTCATGAGAAGAGAACACTCCCTGGAAAAGACCCTGATGTTGGGAAAGATGGAGGGCACAAGGAGAAGGGGACGACAGAGGATGAGATGGTTGGACAGTGTTTTTGAAGCTACGAACATGCGTCTGACCAAACTGCGGGAGGCAGTGGAAGACAGGAGTGCCTGGCCTGCTCTGGTCCATGGGGTCACGAAGAGTCGGACACGACTAAACAACAACAACAATACAGCTCTGTGGACCTAGCCCCTTCTCATGCTAACTAGCAAGAATATGCATTGGTTAGGTTTGGCTGCTAATCTCCCACAAGCCCAAAGTGGTAGTATAGTCAACATCCAAGAAAAAGCAAACTTACAGGCCCGCTAGGAGACTTGTAGCAGATCTGGGAGCACGACCGCCGGCATGCAAGAGCACAATTCCTGCCTTCATCTGTCCCACCCTGACAGTCTGGTCTCCCATTGCACACCAGAGTGTAATTAATGCAGGCTTCGCCACACTGGAATTCATAGCCCAGGCACTTCCTCGGCTTGCCTGTGTAACAGCAAGAAAAAAACCCTCAAAGACTGTACCAGCATTAAAACCTAGAGCAGAAATAAGTGGGTCTTCAGAATTCTTAAGGGGCCAGGCTGTTACAGCAGTAAAACCTGCACGCCTTTTTACCAGTGGGTTTTAAAGGCACTGAAGGAGGAAGGCATGCAACTGAGAGTTGAAGAGTTTGGTTTTCCAGTTCCTCCTGAGTCTGGTGATAAAAAGAGATAATGGGAGGAACTGCAAGGGGAGGGGAGGATTCAGCAGCAACCCCCCCATCCCTTTCACACTTTAAAATTGCACCTCCAACCCCACTGGGGCAGATGTGGATTTATTTTTTTAAGGTCTGCTGCTATTGCATGTACTTTGGCTTTCATTTTGTTCATCTGCTAAGGGAATACCACACAGCAGGGTCAAATCTTGCTCATGTTCTTAAGAGCGAAATGGGTGGCAGTGAAGACTACTGCACTTGCATTGCTGATGAAATTACTGCAGGCTCATTAACAAGCTTGAAGGAATGCCTACTAGGGCAGGTTTGGGGAACCAAATGTTGTACTATAAATGCCATCGTCCTGGGCCATGTTTGTTTTGGGCTGACAGGGGTTGTAGTTCAGCAACAACTGGGGAGCCAAAGGTTCCTCACTCTTGTATTAGAAGTTCTGATCCACTCTAGACCTAGTGCTGGGTGTTGCCATTTCTCCAAAAAGTGGAGAAGCTTTCTATGGAAAGTGCAGGTTGCTCCCTAACACAATGAAGCTGCAAGGCTGTCAAATCCACTCTTCCTTCTGCTATTCTAGACTAGCCTCAAGGTGTTCACTTGAGGATTTCCCCCTCCGTACTGGTTTCAATTTCTCCTTTACAGAATGTGATTTCTCTGCTGCTGAACAGCACAAGTAATTTCACCACCTAAGACTTTTAAAGGCAAGATATTTTTCTCATGGCTCTTGAATGGGAGTGCCACATAAGTCCAAAGGGGAGAGCTGCTCAGCAGTAAAGACTTTAAGCACCAGCAAAAGCTCTTGCAAGGGAAACTCGAAGAGTACTTACAGGAAGTCTCATCACTCCTGTCTCTGCAGTCTGCCTGCCCATCACAGTACCATAGGTCCGGGATACACTCAGAACTTCTGCATTGCCACTGGTTGTCACCGCACTTGTGCTCTGGCAAACTGCAGTCCTGCAAGAAGAAGGCATTCAAGCAAAAAGGGAACACACACACACACACACACACACACACACACACACACAATTTCTCCTTTGCAGTTTTCTTGTGCTGCAGGGATAACTACACAACCTAGAAATGGAGTTTGGAGCACTCAAAGGTACTTCATTTTGCAGCTGGCTGCTAAGAATTTGTGCTTGCTTAAAAAGCAACCTCTTTGTTGTCCATGCCCATCACAAATACTGTAACTTTTGGACTACCCAGGTCCTGTAGGAAACGTATGCGCATGCTTGCATGTAATTGTTACTGCTTTAAAAGAAACAGAATAGCTGTCTTCTGCCCTTAATATATGTTTGTAACTGATCAGATCTTTATAAATAGCCGATTTGATGGCACTCTGCATTCGTTGCCAGTTTACACACACACACCTGTTCATCAGATTCATCTTTGCAGTCCTTATCGCCATCACAGAGCCATTCCTTGAGAATGCACTCTCCACTTTTAGGGCAATTGACTTCATCCGAATGACAGAAATGTAGTTTTGGGGCTACTGGGCAGCCGACTTCATCTGAGCCATCCTTACAGTCACGGTCTCCATCGCAGTGCAGGGAGTACGACACGCACTGGCCACTTCTGCATTGGAATTCCTGATCAGTGCACTTTGCATGAACTGCAGGGACAGACAGCAGTGTTTATTGTTTCTAGAAAGCACCCAAGAGATTTCACTTATATAGGATTCATGAACAGTTGAATGCATTCTCCCCACAATGATCAATGTAAAATAGATTTAACACAAGCTACACAGAAATGCACCTGGGTTCACAAACCCTGTAAGAATTGACATATGATTCAGCAGTTTAAATTGTGCGAAGATATAATGACCCACTATCATATGCATTAGTCCTTCGACTGTCATAGCTCCAGGAGATGTGGATATTTACATATCCCTTTGGCAAATAAGCCATGATACTACATATGGGTTCAGGTTTGATGCCAACTGCATGTTTATGAATGGAACATCCTGATAATTCACACAACCAGGAACAGGAAAGTGCTGTCCTTGGCTGCAAATTGGCTGCTGCACCAACAGCTGTAACTGCACAGGCAAATCCAGAATGGGCCTTTGGGATGAAGAGATGCTACAGCCTCGGGACATCTACTGGGTTCAAGACCTAGCCCTCCAGCCCATTCTGAATTCATCACTCCATTATCCAAAACAGTCAGTAGTGCAAAGCCATTGGGCTCCTGGTTCAAGAGTTAAGCATCATTTGAATTAAAAAGTTTCTAGCAAGTTCAGACAGTGCCATCAAAGCTTTTGTTGCAAGCGGCGATGCCACCCTGCAGGTTCAGGAACAAGATTAAGATACTTTCCCAAAGGCAGCCTGATAAGACACAGCAGGTGGCAGTGTTAGCTCAGGGCATGTGTCTTATGCTATGCTTTACCCAAGCTATAGTCAGGAACTTTTGTAGAAAGCTGGCAATTTGGAATCCGAATGTACCCATTCGGGCACCGCTCGGCCAACTGGGTATTTGCTCACCGCAGCCCTGTTCATCGGTGCTATCGCTGCAATCAGGGCTCCCATCGCATAACCAACTCTCAGGCACACAGCGCACGTTGTTATCGCAGCGCAAGGCACACTCTGGAGTTGGCACCCAGCAGTTGGCTTCATCCGAGCCATCGGGACAATGTGGAATCCCATCGCAAAGGAACCTCTCGCGAATGCATTTGTTTCCGCTTAGACACTGGAAGCTTCCTTTTAGAAAGAAAGAGACAAGAACAAGTTAAGTTCAATAGCCAGGCCTTTCTGTGGGACTGGAGAAAGCAAGCGCATACTTCCTAGATTTAAAAAAAAGTTGACAAAATGATAGAGTAAGGTGGTCTATCACGAGGCCTTTTTTGGCGGCTCTCAGCAACGCTCTCCCCCGCCTTCCGAAAGCCAGGTAAACAACACTGGGCTTTGGAAAGGAGGCCTAAGTGCTCTGACAGGGTCCTAGATCCTGCTTCCCAAAGCCTAGTAAGTGCTTTCCCAGTTATGGGAAGAAGGCTTTTGGCAGGCAGTAAGAGGGCTGGGGAAGGCCCTCAAATTCTGCCCTTGCTCCCTTCCTTCCCCCCTAGTCAGCATGTCTAACAAGAGCCAATTTTTTAATAATTTAGGCAACTGTGTAGGCCTGCAAAACTTTGACCTTAGCCCAATCAGCCACATTTGTCATGCTAGGTTCTTTGTCTCGATGGGGTAGGAGATGGTCCCTCCATTATTAAATTTCTCCATATGCAGGATGGAGTATTAAGCTATTCACACACAGCATGGAAGAACTTAGTACCTGGTTCACCACAAATGAGGGAACAGAAGTCTTCATCGGACCCATCCATACAGTCCTCTTCTCCATCACAGACATATTCAAAGGGCACACACCCCTGCCCATCTAGGCAAGGAAGTTCAGCCCACCTACAGGGAACAGTTGTTAAGACAGTGGTATTGGTTGCATTTGGTACTGTTGTGGTCTTGGTGGTCTTGGGTGTTGTCGCCCTTGTGGTGGTCTTGGGTGTTGTCGCCCTTGTGGTGGTCGTGGGTGTTGTCGCCTTTGTGGTGGTCTTGGGTGTTGTTGTGGGTGTAGTAGTCAGCACTGTTGTCCTTGACGCTGTAGTCTGCGCTGTTGGTCTTGCTGCTCCAGCTGAAGTAGTACGGTTAGTAGTTGGTGCAGCAGTGCTTATGACAGCAGGCTTTGTAACAGGAACAGAACGCACTGCAATTAGAAAGTTAGCAATCAGTTCCAGTTTCTTCAAACTCCTGTTCACATTGCACTGACAGTTTGTGTGTTTGATGGCCAACCCTTAATCTTTATAGGAAAACACAGCACTTGAGAATAAGCGTTGCGGTCATCTTGTAGCTGCCAGACTGGTAACTGGGAGTGGACCCTGGGACCATATAACACTGGTCTTAAAGGATCTACATTGCTCCCAGTACGTTTCAGAGCACAATTCAAAGTGTTGGTGCTGTCAAGGAAATAAACAACTACCTGACTTTTAGAAGACAGTTGAAGGCAGCCTTGTATAGGGAAGTTTTTAATTTTTGATGTCTTACTGTGTTTTAATTTGTGGGAAGCTGCCCAGAGTGGCTGGGGTAACCCAGTCAGATAGGCATTATATAAATAATTATCATCTCATTTTTTTTGCAAGTGTGCCCCATCATCTAAAAGACAGTTGGCACTCCTGCCTACTTTGTTAGATAGGCAGTCCTTTAGCAGTTAGAATTGTTCTGCCTCTAGTCTGTTGGATCTGCGTTGTGCTTCTGCCTGATCCCTTGCAGATGAGAAGCAGGAGTATAGGCCTAGTACATGTCATGGCAAGTCTTAGGACCCATTCAGGGTTGGGGAACGCTTTTGGCCCAGCAAGCCAGATCCTTACCTCCCCACCTGGCTAACTATGATAGGTGGTCAGGGATGATGGGAATTATAGTGCAAAAACAGCTGGAGATCCTAGTTTGGGAAACACTGTGCTTGTGAATGTGTATGTGTGAATCACCTTGCAAAAATGGACCAAAGGTTTATCAGGTAAGAATTTCTCTAGACTAGCAGTGCCTGGTCCTGTGTTGAATGAACCTCGCAAGCACAGCATGTAGCAACATGCCCAGGACCAAAAATTCATTTCAAGGAAAGACTCAGAGGTGATGGCCATGAATTAAGCAAGTTGAATTCCCAACTGTTTAAAAAGCAAACAGTAGGTTTCTACAGCTGTTATAAGACCCCTCCTCTCCTGCACAATCGCATGGCCTTAATGATCAAGAGCTGCAGGCACTATGGGAGACAGGAACTCTCATTCCCACGCAACAATTGCAGTGAACCATGGTCCAAAACATTCAGCAACTGAACTTCTTACCGTAGCTTTAGTGGGCACTAACAGTAAGCCAAGAACTCATGCACTGAAAAGAGGATGTAAACATGTAGACCAGCAAGCATTTTTCTGCAGCACATATTTCATAGGGACGATTGAACCACACGCTTTGGTAAGGCCCTCTGGCTGTTTAAGTGCCCAGCATAGGAATTCACAATGATGACAAGTCAGTTTACCTGTTCTCAAATTTGTGTCAAAGATCATCATTGCTTTCTGTACATTGGCTACTTGCACAGCAGAGGGCACCCCTGATCTTCTGTTCCAGACCACAATGGTTGTTTTGTTGAATGTCACCAAGTAAGGTCCATATACAGCAGCCACGCCATGGGTCCAATTCTCTTTTATACTGTATGTCTTGCGTGTGATGAGGTTCAGCACCTTCAGCCCTATGAACAAGGAAACGCTTATTATTCCATCGCAACAAGCAACCAAAGTGTGCTGTATATTTACACAAGTCACAGCACAACTAGTTTCTAGAAAGTTGAATGGGACAGCCCAGCAACCTTAGCAAATAAGGGCTCAAGCCAATATTGTTTTTAAAAGTTTTTTTTTAAAAACAACAACACACACCCATACCCTCAAAGCAGTTAGCAAGGAAATACAGTGGTACCTCGGGTTAAGTACTTAATTCATTCCGGAGGTGCGTTCTTAACCTGAAACTGTTCTTAACCTGAAGCACCACTTTAGCTAATGGGGCCTCCTGCTGCCGCTGCCCCGCCGGAACATGATTTCTGTTCTCATCCTGAAGCAAAGTTCTTAACCCGAGGTACTATTTCTGGGTTAGCAGAGTCTGTAACCTGAAGCGTATGTAACCTGAGGTACCACTGTATTGCCTGTTCTCAGACTAGAGAGTGGGAACTGCTATCAAAAGTGGGCTTTGCAGTGGCAATGTTTGTTTACTGCTGCACAGCTAGCATGAGAACCATCAACATGTAATTTACCCAAGTCTTTGGAAGCCCAGAGGAGGCTACCCGAGCTTATGTCCAAGGCGACTGGAAGATCTTCTGTCCAGGCTTCCTTCCCCACTTCTGTGATACTGCTTCCATCAAGGTTCAGCCTCTGAATTGGTTTGCCACTTTCTAGCCAGTACAAGAATGCTCTCTTCCAGTCTAGGAACAGGTGCCAGATAGCAGTCTTCGCATGATAGAGAACCTTCGTCGTCATGCCAGCAAAACTAGTAACCTTAATTTCAGTTCTGCTACAGGTTAGCCAATATAGGTCCCCAGAAGTTATATCAACAGCCGCTTCACAGACTAGGGGAAAAAAGCAAATGTAAAAAATTAAGCTTCTCCTTCCAGTCTCAATGGAAGCCCAGCTCATCAAGGACGTCCACTTGCAAAACCAACTTCCATTTCCCCTCCCTCTTTCTCCCTGCACATCCTGAAATTGGCTCGGGGTGGGGGGGAACCTTGGTTAGAGAAGTGCCCCAAAACATTAAGTGGTTTGTGCCAGCCCCACACGCTTTCTTGACCTTTCCCTGGCCATTTGCCTATAGGCTTGTCCACACTTCCCCTGGTTCTGTGCCTAGAAAGCACAGGGGTCTAAGCATTTTTGCCTTTGCGCTGCTGCTTTCCTCCCCCACAAAACCTGCTCTTTAGCGCTCAATCGGTGCAAACATCAAACCAGATGACTTGATTGACATTTGCTCAGGTTCAGTGGTAAACAGTGAGCCTTCTCAGGGGAAAGCGAAAGCATGAATGAGCCTTATGATGGGTCGTTTTTTATTGTCCCAATCTGCTAACACGGCCTGGGGTAGTAATCACACCAATGGTAAAATTCCGTGCATTTCGGGGACACATTATGTTGCAGGTGTTTCCTTTGTTTGTGGAAGGAAAATCGTAAGTGGTACCTGGCTGAAATTTGGGGGCATTGCACAGGTGTCAAATGTCCTGGGAGGATTACCTGGAGGTCTTCTGCTGTGTGAACTGCACAATGAAAAGTGCACGGGGGCGGGGGGATGAGTTACTTGCCGCACAAAATAGGATGAAGGGTAATCTTTAGACTAAGCTACCAGCTGCAGAGGAGGATCAGTTCCTCCATTGGTTTTGCTTTTATCCTTTGCGTATTGCCACAACTTTAATCCACTGTCCTCACTGCATCTGCCAAAGCTGCCATTGCTCTTTCGCAGCTCTTAGCTGAAACACTCCTTGCAGAGGGAAGGGTTGGGTTAAGTGCTAAGGGCTTTTCAAGTTACAGGAACATGGAAGCGAGCCCTGTGCTGCTGGGAAACTACCGTATTTTTTGCTCTATAAGACTCACTTTTTCCCTCCTAAAAAGGGGAAATGTGTGTGTGCGTCTTATGGAGCGAACGCAGGCTGCGCAGCTATCCCAGAAGCCAGAACAGCAAGAGGGATTGCTGCTTTCACTGCGCAGCGATCCCTCTTGCTGTTCTGGCTTCTGGGATTCAGAATATTTTTTTTCTTGTTTTCCTCCTCCAAAAACTAGGTGCGTCTTGTGGTCTGGTGCGTCTTATACGGTATTTCCCAGACCTCTTCCCACTGCAAGCCACCACAGCTAAAGCAGAGGTGCTGAACAGGTAAGGAAGCTTCCTTACTTCAGACTTCAGAAGGCGTATCTTTCTCTGAAACATTTGTCATCATTGGTACTGCGAGCACTTAGATGCCCCTCTGGAGGTAGCTGTAAGGTTTCAGTCAGATGTGCACATATTTTCTGGCCTGTCTACAAATCCTTTTAAACGGATGCAAAGCATGAGCTCTCCCATAGACAAAAGAGCCTTCTCCAACGGGCGAAGATTCCAAAGCTAGTTGAAGGTAGAAGTACTGCTTTCTACCCCGTCCCTTTCCTCTTTGTGCAACGCACTCCTAAGAAGCAGCAGAATAGGGACCTTGCTTGTTCTGCTACGGCACTATCTGTCAGATCTGTGTTTGAAGACTTACTGTACTCGTGTGCAAGGCCTCACTGGCTTCTACGGCCTTTTGCTTCGCCTCTTCCCTGTCCAGAGCACAGACCGTAGACTAGAGATCCTAAAGTTATGTTGAGTCAAGTAAGAAATCAGGGGTTACGGCACTGCGGCAGCTGGACCACATTGTGCCAAACACTGGACTGCTTACAGGAAGTGTATCCATAAGATAATTATGCCATTAACTCTAGCTGCAAGGACTGAATCATGAAATGGGTGAAGAGGTAAACTGCTGTTCCCTTAGCATCCCGCACTGTCTGCATGTTGATGCTTTAGGGAGTAAATATAGTCTGGAGCAGACTGGAAACCAACCAAGTAAATTCTCTTCCAAACCCATTTCTTGTCTTGCCATCATCATTAGGAGTTTGTTTTAGAAGTCCATGCTTCATTTGTGTAGAAGCTCTACAGCAATGCACAGGAGCTCACCTGGCGAACCTGTAGGAATTATTAGTTTCGCTTTCGTCTCTTTAGTGAAGCGCATCAGTTCTCCTTTGTCATTAGTCCAGTAGATGAATCCCCTGCTCCAGTCCATGTCCTGGAAGTAGATGTTTTCTGGCCACTCCTGAATCACTTCATGCTGCTGCAACACTTTCCCCTTTGGGTCAACTTCCAGCTGGTAGATTTGCTTGTTAGTAGAATACAAGACATTCAGCACTGCAGGAAGAGTACAGGAATTGAGGAACAGGTCTTGCACAACTTGCTAGCCATCCCAGCTCAGTGTCACCGTATTATTCAACCCAAATACTGCTCTTGCTATGATGAATAGAACAGGTTATGACTTCAGTAGTCACCTGGGCATCTTATAGGCTTGATACCTGCACCGTCTGATTTTGGTGCTAGAGTAACAAGTTGATGCTCAAGTAGTCATGCTAGTTGCTCAGAGTCAGTTTAAAGCTACAGATGGGAGGCTGGGAAAGCATTTACTACCACAAGCATTCTGGCCAATTGGATTTTGCATTTATATTAAAGCCAACTGAAGACAGACCTGCTTTAACTTTCTATGGCAGGAAGGCTGAAGTAGTCACCCAGCCTTCCCACAGCTCCACAATGCAATGTTTTGTTTTCTTAAGTGTGTCAAAACATGGGGACGGACCAAAACAGGAGATTCAAAACAACCCTGTCTGAAACTGAGCTTCTGGGACTGTGTGACAGGTTTCTAGGCAAATCATGGACATATCTCCATTCTAATCAACAGCTAGATAAAATTTAGCACCAGCAGTTTCTCATAAAAACCCCAGAATGCAATGTAGCATAAGCTTATCTGAACACTGGTGTTTAACCCACCCCACAAAGAGGGATTCTCAAAGTGGTTTGTGGAAGGATTTTCACTCCAGATTTAAAAGCACAAGCCTACCTGCGCATTGGTTTGAAGGCAGCAGGAAGGTGCCATCTGGGCAGGCACACCTGTAGCCCTTGGGATGAACAGGTGACAAAAGGCAGATATGGCTACACAATCCAGGTGCACAGGCAGCTGTGTTACCTAGTGACCAAGATGACAAGTTAGACCAAGAATGGTCCACCCCTTCCTAAGTTGAATCCAGCAATTAAACTTAAGTTCCCGTGAATGCACAGACCACGTGTATTGCACACAACTGCTGAAGTTGATGCCAGCCACAGAATTCAGCAGTATGAGAAGATGGTTCTCATTTTCAGGCTCACCCCATCTACAGAACTTAGAACATGTATAAGACACCAAGGCAGCTATTTAGATAGCAAGAGCAAGCAGTTGTCTAAACCAGAGTTTTCCAAACTTGGGTCGCCAACTGTTTTTGGACTACAATTCCCATCATCCCTGACCACTGGTCCTGCTAGCTAGGGATGGCGGGAGTTGTAGTCCAAAAAACAGCTGGAGACCCTAGTTGGGGAAACCCTGGTCTAAATCATACTTGGAGCCACTTTGAGATCAAGCAGGTTGCACGCTGACAGAAGGAAGCAGGCTCCCCCAGGAAGATGCTGTCCAAAGTAGGATTTGCCTACCCAAGCCTACCCTGAACATGTAGCACCAGCCAAATCCCTGACCACCTCACATTTACAGTACAAGTGTCATTGCAACAAATGAATGTTTGAAAAGTGCCAGAACTCAAATAGCTAGAGGGCCAAATTGCCTATGCGGCAGGTACATAGAAACCACGTCCACCATTTCACCAAGTCAACGCTCCTTGAGCCTGGGACAAAATCAACTGGACTTCAGTTTGTAGTTAGGTTTCAAATTAAAATGTGAAGTGCTAGATTTCTAAAGCTTTCAGAGAGAAGAGTTAACATTTAAAGGATGTGGTTCTGGGCACCACAGTTCAAGAAGGACACTGACAAACTGGAATGTGTCCAGAGGAGGGCAGCCAATATGGTCAAAGGTCTGGAAATGATGCCTTATGAGGAACGGCTAAGGGAGCTGGGCATGTTTAGCCTGGAGAAGAGGAGGTTACGGGGTGATATGATAGCCATGTTCAAATATATAAAAGGATGTCACATAGAGGAGGGAGAAAGGTTGTTTTCTGCTGCTCCAGAGAAGCGGACACGGAGCAATGGATCCAAACTGCAGGAAAGAAGATTCCACCTAAACATTAGGAAGAACTTCCTGACAGTAAGAGCTGTTCGACAGTGGAATTTGCTGCCAAGGAGTGTGGTGGAGTCTCCTTCTTTGGAGGTCTTTAAGCAGAGGCTTGACAACCATATGTCAGGAGTGCTCTGATGGTGTTTCCTGCTTGGCAGGGGGTTGGACTCGATGGCCCTTGTGGTCTCTTCCAACTCTATGATTCTCTGATTCTATGAAAAGCTACTGAAGACAGTATGTTTTGTCTTAGATTTCCTTAATAAGCACATTTCTTTCCCTTCCAAGGTCCAAGGATTCTTGACCAGAGGACAGACATCTACATAGAGAGTGGGGGGTGGGCTATACTTCAAGGCCCATGGGCCTTCTAGCTCTAAAGAGATCTTAATATTTTGTTCAAGGCTGCATTGGGGACGCACTCCCTACACAGGGATAGGACTCCTTTATATTGGACACTTCTGCTTTTGTGTTAGGCACATAGAGGACCTTGTATGTGGAGGCTTAAGCATGTGCATGCTTACCTAGCTGCATGTTCTGCCAAACAGAGCTCTTGGAACGCTCCCAACTGGGAGATACAAGTCCAACTGGTGGCCATTACAGTAGTTATGGCTGTCAAGTTTCAGATTCTTGAGGAAGCAAAACTGAAGGTTGTAACAGGACAACTCTATGGTAGAATAGTACCATTGGGGTTTATAGCCTTTGGGTCACCTTAAGCACCCTTGGCCCAAGACAGGCCACTTGCCTGCTCCCCCAACCAGACATGTACCCAGCCCTCTACCAAGACAACAGTTGGTTTGTTAATATTAACTCTGCCTGGTCCTGGGTATAGGTATTTAAAGGCAACACACATGAAAGTGAGGAAATGAAATAGCCATTCCTGCTACCAGACATGTCTTGCTCATAGCTACATAGCTAGAGAGATTTAAAAATTGTTTTGTTTTTTTAAATGCTTCCAAGCCACCGTTCATCAAAAAAATTGTTCTCGGGCATTTTACTCACTTTGAGGCTGCAGTAGCTCATTCAGTACCGTGAACGAAGACACTGAAGAGTTCAGCAACACACCGACACCTGGGGAGGTGCGGGATGCAGAGAGCAATTGCTCTTTGTCTGCCCAAATGATGGAATTCTCAAACACAGCAAGTCCCAGAGGGGTCTGTGCTTTCAGCAGCTTCTCTGGGAATGTGTACCTGCCAGTGCCGTCGGCCTTGATAGTCTCTATGGACTGAAGAGCAGAAACGCCAAGTCAGAATTCCCAAACCAGACAGAGGGGACTAGCACTCAAGCGCTTCAAGTGACAATTTCTATAGCCTTCGCCAGCTAATGAGCAGTTCACCTGAAGGTTTGGGGAGTACTGCTGCCTGCCCACCAGAACACCAAGCCAATTCAGAAGTGCTGGCATGGAACACACAAACACTCCTGTTGTTTACTGTGCTATTACCTTCCCATCGCTGCCACCGTGGGCTACATTATAGTGCAGACAGCTCAACTAGAGTCAAGGCAACCAAACAAGGTTCATGTCCCAGGTGTATACTAAAACTACTGTTCGGTTTTACTGAGCAAAGCCTTCCTCCAGAGGTTATGTGCAGACACATGCCATATGTAATTGCACCATTGTGCATTTGGCCCTCAAACCAATGTTTTGCATTTTTCTTTGTGGACAGTCCTTAAAACTACAGTTCATTACAGATTCCTAGAGGGCTAAAGGCTCAAGTGGCTTCGGGGGCACCAAGTGGCTTCTGTCAACTTCAGCTGGTGGCCCAGCTGTGCCCCTATCTGGACAGGGATCACCTAGCAGCGGTTCTCAACCTGTGGGTCCCCAGATGATGTTGGACTACAATTCCCATCATCCCTGAGCTCTGGCCTTGCTAGCTAGATTACTGCAATGTGGGACTGCCTTTGAAGATCTGAACCTGGAGAAAAGTTGGACAGCTGGTTTGCTAACCAATGCAAGACTGTCTGAACATATAAACACCAATTCTGGCATAACTGCACTAGTTTTGAATCCTGCTTGCAACTTCATTTGGCTATAGTGCTTCCTCAGATAGTCCAAAAGGCACTACCTTCTCACATTTTAACAGGCTTGCTCTACTGTTCAAGGCTGCCTGCTCACTTAGAGCCACATTAGACATGACATGCATTGTATAGCTTTTTTTTTTTTTAAAAAAGTAAGTGGGTGGGGGGGGTTAGTACTGTGAGTTGTGAATGCAGGGAAAGGGGACTTTCAAACCCTTGTCCTTGCCATGCTGTGATTGGAACAGCACCAAACCCACCAGACTTTCCAGCATGGAAAAAAGTTTCTGTTGGTACCAGATCACAATGAAATGTTACATCAAGATGCTACAGACTTGACACGGGCTTCTTTGTGAATTTCCGGTGCATCGAGTTTCATACCTTTTTATACGCACTGATCCAGTACAATCTACTAGTTATATGATCAAGAGTCAATCCAACAGGGTCTTCAGCGGTTACGATTGCAAGTATGTGTCTGTCTGAACCATCCATCCCCGCAGCTTCGATTACAGTCCTGCCTTGTTCACGATTCACCCAATACATGTAGCTGCAATAAAGAGAGGTGATCAGAGGACTGCACCATGTTACTGGGTTACTCAGCACTGCAGGAGCAGCATCCAATATGATTGTTTTGGGACCAGCTACTCTTTGGCACGCTTAAGAGCAGAGCATGTCACACATCTCACTATTTCCACCCACAAGGAACATTTTCTTCCAAGTTAACACCTGAACAGATCCTGAAGTGCCTTGATACATCAGTGCTGTGGCTAAGCTTTCCAAGTTCCAGAATTCCTTTCTTATTCTGGCTACAGCCAGCTCATATACAGGACCTCAAGCTGGACCACGTTGTGTGTTTTCAGTGGCCAGTCATGCAAGGCCTGCCTTCATCACAGAAGTTGCAACACAAGGGACGCAGGCTTGAGTGAATGGGGATTACATGCAAGTACTCCTAGGAATTTGACTGGTAATTGTATTGAGAAGAAGAAGAGTTTGAAGAAGAGTTTGGATTTGATATCCTGCTTTATCACTACCCGAAGGAGTCTCAAAGCGGCTAACATTCTCCTTTCCCTTCCTCCCCCACAACAAACACTCTGTGAGGTGAGTGAAGTTGAGAGACTTCAGAGAAGTGTGACTAGCCCAAGGTCAGTCAGCAGCTGCATGTGGAGGAGCGTAGACGCGAACCCGGTTCCCCAGATTACGAGTTCACCACTCTTAACCACTACACCACACTGGCTCTCCAGTGAGAGGGCAAGGGAGATCTTTATGCACGCTCAGAGGCATCTTTATGGCTCCAAAATATTCCAGCTGAAGAACACCTTCATTCTCCGTACCTTGCATATAAATCCACTCAAGTCCTTAAGCCCGTGTTTCCCCAACTTGGGTTTCCAACAGCTTTTGGACTACCGTTCCCATCATCCCTGACCAGCTAGGGATGATGGGAGTTGTAGTCCAAGAACAGCTGGAGACCCAAGTTGGGGAAACACTGCCCTAAATGCTCTCATCCTATTAAGTTATCTAGGGGCAATTCTGTTACACTCCTGGAAGTGTCACTATAAACGCATTACTCACCTTTGCCCATTTAGATTCAGTATTCAAAATGCCTTGGATACAAGCAAAACTTATTTGGGATCCACATAATCAACAGATGCTTTATTGCATATCCAAACCAAGAATGGAACATGCATGGCTATGGACAGGGCATTAATTTGCTACCAGATTCTCCACCACCAGCCACCTCCATGTTTCTTCTACAGACACTCATTTTCCTACCCACAACATCCATTTGGGAAATCTGCTTCCTGGAGCTCTGTTGCTGACTTGGCTATGGTATGCCTACGGTAGAATAGGAAACTGCAGTACTGTACCTTAAGTGCTGCAGTGGGTCATCTAAAAGGAAGCAGCCTTTCAGATTTCACCCTTAACATGCGCCCATCCCTAGTAAAGCAATAGAGACTTCAAGCCAGGCTATTCCAGACAGATTCCAAGTCACGGCAGTGAAGCAAGGTATGTTTACCTTTTCTCTGGAAACGTAGTGAGTTGTTCTGGCAACACGTTCTTCTCCAGGATCTTCACGTAGCCTCTGCCATCACTCAAGCCAACAAAGATGGCGCCAGGGGCACTGCTGGTCCAATATAACTGCCCTGTGAACCAGTCTACAGATATACTGTTGACACTGCCAGCATCTAGGAGAGAAACATTTATAGAAGCTCAGTAGTTTCATAACCCTTACAGCAAGAGATCTTGGGACTCAGCTACATTAGTCAAAAAACAACGCTTTGAATGCATTAAGCATACAACACCAGATAGCGCTGGAGAGCAAAAAAAGTTTATTTGCGATTTTACGTAGCTTTTTTTCCCTTTTGCTATAAGGATTTAATTTCTGACTTATTTATTGTGTGAACTATCCAGCCAGCAGTGGCAGCCAGCAGAGATGCACGTCTACTGTGGCTGCTGCTGCTTCCCTGCTGGCTGAGAAAAGCTGCTCCACCTCAGTGCCAGGGGAAGGTAGTGCCGTGGTGCCTTGAAGTGAGGGCCGAGTCAAAATCATTATTGCGGTGTCATTTCAAAACTGATTTTGGCCAATACAGTCGTACCTTAGTTCTTGAACAGAATGCGTTCCGGGAGTCCATTCGACCACAGAACCATTCGAAAACCAAGACACAGCTTCCAATTGGCTGCAGGAGCGTCCTGCAGCCAATCAGAAGCCGTGCCAAACGTTTGGCTTCTGAAAATTGTTCGAAAACCGGAACACTCACTTCTGGTTTTCAATCGTTCGGGAGCCAAAACGTACGAGTTCCAAGGCGTTCGGCAACCAAGGTACGACTGTATTTTTAAAAAATTGCTAAAGACCATAAAATCTGTGGTATTGCCATGCAAAATTGACAAAAAATTAGTTAGGGGTGAGGCAAGGGATGGGGCCATGGAGGACCCCCTGGGTGTGTTCCCCGGTCCCCCCAGAGGTCCCCAGACCCCTAATTTGGAAGCACTGCTCCAGAAACAAACTCCTGTAAGAGGAAGTTTAAAACTCTGCTTGGGAGCATGAACAAGAAACTTAACAAATCCCTGTGCTGCTTTTGTGCTGTATTTTAATTTGCCATGCCACTCCACTTAGGATTCCCATTTAACCCACTAATAGCTGAATATATTGCTTTCGCAGCCAATCCTGGTTTGGATTTACAAATAATGTTGGGAGCTCAAACAGGAGTACCAAGGATGGTGCAAGGGTTTGTCTTGTCCACAAAAGGCAGACACACCTAGATTGGTACTCCAAAAGCAGAATGTAGCGTCCAACCAAGGAAGAATAGAGTCTACGCCACCATGTTTTGAGCTCAGAATATCTAGTCTTTTTACTTATGAGAACATATGCAAGGAATATTCTGTCCAGCTGCCAAGAAAATAAGCACCTGCTTTCCGGATTCAGGCCACTTATTAAAATTATGCTGTTATTTGTTGCATTTACATTTAAACAGCAATTACTACTTATGCGCCTATGGCATGTGTTGTATGTTGTTCTGTCCTTCCTCGCCTACTTTAAACCTCAGGCCAAGTGAGCAACTGGCCAGCAGCTCACCCTGTTAGCATCATTTTTCCAGTCCAGCACCACCCACTATACTGCACCAGCTCTCTGCGTACTTTTAAAGTTCATCTCTGCTGAGAAGCCTTGCTACAGGCTTCCAAGGACACAATGGGGTGCTGTAGTATTTGGCCAATGACTTAAGAGCTTTCTCTAGACAAGGATGCAGTTACTGCAAGTATATCAACAGCTTTACCTGGATACAGAAGCATCTCATTTTTCCCTGGCACATAGATATGAAGCTTTCTTCCTTCATCAACCCAATAATAGGCTTTCCTTAACGAGTCGTAGGCAACAGAGCTGGGCGATGTCCTTATTGACATTAGAGTTTTCAGTTCATGAGTTTTTACATCCAGGACAGCAAGATCACGACCAACAGCCAGCAATATTTTTGTAGCACCATCTGGAGGAGATTTTTCATTATTAGGCCTTGTCCCAGAATGCAATCCTGTTCCTTATTAGCTGTTGAGCTATAGAAAATCTAGCCAGTAAGAAGATATTCAAGCTGCATCCAATAGCCTTACTTACTAGAGTTGTCCTTTATGGGAGACATGTGTTAAATATCTCTGCTTAGTAGCACTGCATGTACCCAAACTAAGACATGCAATCCTAACTTTTTGTTGCTTTTTGTATTCTAACCTCACAGATTGTCTGTTTTGTATTCTAACCTCACAGATTGTTGCGGTTAACTTGCCCACAAGAGCTCAATTCCCCTCCATTTGCCAGAAACCTGAGCATTACCTCTACAAAAGAAATTACAAGCGTACCAACTTTTGCCAAGCTAGGCAGTCTTGTGCTTCCCATGTCTCCACCTGCCCGCAAATCAGCAGAGAGCTGGAATTCATGCTCTATGTAACTGAGGGCCTACCTGCAGTCCTACAAGTAGTTCCGTTGGAGAGCCAGTACCCATGGACACAGTCACAGGTAAAAGAACCGACTGTGTTCTTGCACAACTGGCTACAAGGACCGTAAGCCATTGCACACTCATCAACATCTGCAAAGAAGAAGCAGAGTCAGTGTAATGTACATAAGTTCCTGTAGTCTGAGAAGGGCTGCTATAGCCATGAAGTACTACTAGCTTCTTAGAGCCTTGTATTTATTATTATGATCAATGCAATTTATTATATGATTACTATATATTTATTTAAACCACTTGCATTTATTTAAACTACTTTTTCCACTTGCAGGACTCAAGGTGGCCTACGGATATGAACAAGTATCGCTAAAAACAGAAAAGCAGCCATTAAAAGCAATTTAACTACACACACACATACATAGAATTTGTTTGAAACATACAAATAATTACAATAGAAACAGCATGGTACCAGTCAATTCATTAATTCTTATTTTATTGTTGTTAGCCACCCTGAGCCCGGCTTCGGCTGGGGAGGGCGGGATATAAATATTATTATTATTATTATTATTATTATTATTATTATTATAGCCAATTCCCAAAAGCCTGTTGGAAAAAGTAGGTCTTCATCTGCTGGTGGAAGGACAACAAGGAGCCAGCCAGTCTGGCTTCTCTAGGGAGGGAGTCCAGAGTCTGGGGGCAGCCACCAAGAAGGCTCTCTCCCACTTTCCCAACCAAGCACGCCTGTGAGGATGGCGGGACCAAGAGAAGGGCCTCTCCTGAACATCTCAAAACCTGGGCAGGTTTGTATGTGGGATTTTGGTCTTTCAGATGGCTTGGACCCCAGCCATGTAGGACTTTATAGGTCAGAACTTTGAATTTGTGGCAACATCAAGGTCTATTTTTATGATCATCCATTTCCTTACTTGGACAGCTTGGGCGTCTTGGCATCCCAAGACCTCCTTGTGAAAAGCAGTATTCAAGGAAGGCTCTTCTAGCCAACTGGTATTCAAGCTAGTGGGTTAGGACCAACTACTGAGAGTCACAGTCTGCTCTATGGCGTATTTCAAAAGCAGCACTACCACCATACAAAAAATGATTTTAAAAATCAGGTCCTCAAATGCGTATCTGGGATAAAAATGGGTCTTTGGTCAGAAAAGGTTGAAGATTGTTATAGTGTCCCAGGATATATGAATGGTCACAATTTGCAGTTTAGAGAACTTTCTCCAGTTCTAAATAGTGAGCGCCTGTTTTATTTTACACATACCTGTACAGTCTTGACCATTGGCCTGAAGATTCCAACCAGGACCACACGAACACCTCGCACCCCAATGAGTGTCAGTGCACGTCTGCATGCAGCCTCCATTGTTCAGAGTGCAGTTCTTACCTAGATGCATAGAACAAGAGTTAAACAGAGCTGACACCCTCTAACAGCTGACTGGAAGACTCTTAATTGTTTACTATAAGAGTGTAAACAGTGCATTACCGCAGGTGCTGGGTTCATCGGTGCCATCTAAACAGTCTTTCACTTCGTTGCACATTAGAGATTCCATAATGCATTTCCCTTTATCACAATGGATCATTCCTTGTGGGCAGTAAGCTGTAAGTTAATTAGAATTATGCACAAGGTTAAATGTGTCAGCAACCAGTTCAAGACATCTAATGTATTGTGCGCCCTATTCCATTTCCTAGAGTATTTACACATTGCCTGAGTGTATCTACTACCATTGTAGTCCAGTTTGTTACACAGCCAATGGAAATAATAATATAATAATTTATTATTTATACCGCGCCCATCTGGCTGGGTTTCCCCAACCACTCTGGGCGGCTTCCAACAAAGTATTAAAATACAATAGTCTATTAAACATTAAAAGCTTCCGTAAACAGGGCTGCCTTCAGATGTCTTCTAAAAGTCTAGTAGTTGTTGTTCTCTTTGACATCTGGTGGGAGGGCGTTCCACAGGGCGGGTGCCACTACCGAGAAGGCCCTCTGCCTGGTTCCCTGTAACTTGGCTTCTTGCAGCGAGGGAACCGCCAGAAGGCCCTCGGTGCTGGACCTCAGTGTCCGGGCAGAACGATGGGGGCGGAGATGCTCCTTCAGGTATGCTTTATAAGAAATGCTTTATAAGACAGGTTCAAGATACTGATTAAGCCTTTGAACAGTTTCAGCACTGGATATGTGAAGAGTGATGTTTTAATTTGGCCTTTTCTAAGACAAATCTGTCTGATACCAGCTCCAGATATTGGTATTGAAGGCATGGTTTAATTAACTTTGCTAGAATATTAGGGTAGCACCCAATAAAATACATTAAGTTAGTACCATACAAGTTTATGCATCTGAAAAAGTCTAATTCTGAAGAAAACAGCATCCTTGGTTTTCAAACACATGTCCACCGCAGCCAAAGTCTTAAGCTCAGTTTGGACAAGATGCAACAAGTTTTTAAAAATTAAAATATACCAGCACGGGCGTAGCCAATGTGAGTCGGGGGGGGCAGCTGTCCCCCCCATCAAGTAAAACAATAGAAATACTTAACTGAGCAATCACGTTAGTTCTGCCCCCAACAGAAGTCCTGCCCCCCTTAACAAAAATCGTGGCTACACCCATAGATACCAGCAGAAGAAGAAGAAGAAGAAGATGGCCCTTGTGGTCTCTTCCAACTCTATGATTCTATGATTCTAAGAAGAGTTTGGATTTGATATCCCGCCTTTCACTCCCTTTAAGGAGTCTCAAAGCGGCTAACATTCTCCTTTCCCTTCCTCCCCCACAACAAACACTCTGTGAGGTGAGTGGGGCTGAGAGACTTCAAAGAAGTGTGACTGGCCCAAGGTCACCCAGCAGCTGCATGTGGAGGAGCAGGGAAGCGAACCCGGTTCACCAGATTACGAGTCCACCGCTCTTAACCACTACACCACGCTGGCTCTCAGCAGTGTCCAATGCAGCATCTTATTAAACTGGGTTCCCTCATCTTCAACATACAGTAGCAGAAGACCTTAAACCAGCTCTGTCAAATACTTCCCAGCAAGTTTTCAAACCCCTAACAAAATTGAATCCTGTGTGAGGGGGGGAGGGGAAGTTACTTGAAAACTCGCAGGTTCCAAATCTTGGGAAGCAGTTTTAGAAAAACTACTGCCCAAATAGTTTTGTACTTTTAAACAAACTTTATCCAAACCATCTACTGAAAGTTGCAGCCTGATAATCTCTTCCGGGTATGTCTTCAGAGGGCAACTACATGAAGTCTCAAGCGCAACTTTTTAAGATGCATTTTCACAACTGCATAGCTGTCAACTTACAGATTTGAAAATAAGGGACCAGCAGCCAAAATAAGGACCTGCAGCCTCACCTGTTCCAGGCACTCCAGTCTTCCTGTCCTCCTGCAGTCTGGTCAAACTCATGCTGGGTAGCTTCGAGAACACTGTCCAACCAACTTTGTAACCAGAGGTTCAACTGAATAGAATCTGAATCACATGCACCACAAGGCCTATGCAGCCTCAACTTAAGATGGCTCCCCAGCCTGGCTTTGCACTGCAAAGTTTGCAGCAGCATGTGCAACAAAATGGCGTCCAGCATTCAAAAAACCCCTCAGCTTGCATTAACTAGCCACACACAAGGCATGCAAGCTCCACCCCCCAGTTGTTCTTAGACTTCTTATTGGGGGAGCAACACAGCCAAGCAACACAGTTGGAGCCTCCCTCCTCCCTGGCCAGCAGGGAGGGAGGGAGAGGAGCTGCTTCCTTTGAAATTTAAGGGACATAATTTAAGGGACATAATTTAAGGGACATTTAAGGGACATCCATCAATAAGGGACAGCGGCGGGACATGGCTCTGGAATAAGGGAATGTCCCTTCAAATAAGGGACACTTGCCAGCTATGCAACTGGATGGACACCTATATGCCTCTGAAAGGAGGCCAAGCGGCTTACCACAACCATCTTCATCCGAGCGGTCGCCGCAGTTGTCTATACCATTGCACTTCCAGTCCTCCATAACGCACACCCTGTTCTTGCACTGCCACTGTCCAGCCAAGCAGTTTTTCAGGGGACAGTTTGCTTCATCGGAACCATCTTCACAATCTTTATGCTGATCGCATACTTTCCAGGGATCAATGCATTCCTTATTTCCTCGACACGGAACTTTGTCTCCACAAACTGCAATGATATTGGAGCAACAGAATGAATGACTTGCCCTTCTAGTCCTTCATTCATGTGGTCAACACTTTGAGGTGCTCCAAGCTCAATCCACTAGGAGGAAGCCTATGTGAAGGTCTAGGTTGGAAACTAACCCATCCTTCAACAGCAGACAAATGTTGTCTGGAATACCATGCTTAAGTAATATGCATTGTGAGTGCATAAGGACTTGTGTTCAGTTCCCAGAACCTCCAGTTAAAGTCTACAGACTAAGAAAAGATCTCTCCACAAGACCTTGAGAGCAAGGGGGAACTGGGTTAGGTGGACCAAAGGACTTGCTGCACCACATGTTCAAAGTTCAGGTAAGAAGAGTTTCTCAGAGACATGTGGAATTTAAGGCTGCTGAACTGTTCATAGGAAAGTTTTAGAGATGAGGACTTATTTTCTTGCTAAAGGACTCCTTGTCCTTCACATGCAGGCAGCTTAACCCACCCTAAGTGCCAATGCTGCCCTTTTGGATAAAAAGGATTCTCTGTATTTACCTTCACCTTGCCCCAGAATTATAACATAATACACCTCATGTAGTTTCCAAAGGACTTACCAGCTGCAATGAAGGGACAAAACATTCAACTGCCTTGAGATTCAGAAGCTGGTATTATTAGTAACTGGGAAAATAAGTAGTAACTGGGAAAATAAGGCAGCCACCTCTTACTGCAGGAGAATCTAGGCTGAACACTGCAGAAAGTGCAGTGGTACCTTGGCTCTCAAACTTAATCCGTTCTGGAAGTCCATTCCAAAACCAAAGCGTTCCAAAACCAAGTTGCGCTTTCCAATAGAAAGTAATGCAAAATGGATTAATCCGTTCCAGACTTTTAAAAACAACCCCTAAAACAGAAATTTAACATGAATTTTACTAGTTACAGGTAGGTAGCCGTGTTGGTCTGCCATAGTAAAAATAAAAAATAAAAAAATCCTTCCAGTAGCACCTTAGAGACCAACTAAGTTTGTTATTGGTATGAGCTTTCGTGTGAATGCACACTTCTTCAGAATTTTACTATCTAACGAGACCATTGATCCATAAAATGAAAGCAATAAATGTACCGCAGTCACACAACCAACCAATCAATCAGTAGCTGAATTGGGTTCCAGAGAGTAACACAAAAAGAGAGCCACAAAAACGCAAAATAGCAAAAACAGACAGACCTCAGCATAACACTCAAAATGGAAGTGTGGTATACAAAATGGAAGTGTGGCACTCACATCAGAAGCGTAACACTCAAAACGAAGCATGTTTGGCTTCTGAAAAAAGTTAGCAAACCGGAACACTTACTTCTGGGTTTGCAATGTTTGGGTTCCAAGTTGTTTGAGAACCAAGGTACCACTGTACCAGCAGAAGCCCAGATGATAGCACTCCCTTCAGCATTTTGCCTTCCTACTAGGGATGAGGTTATTCCTTCCCTCATCTGTCAGCAGCTAAGAAGAAGGGCTCGGCTGAAAGACCAGCTCCATCCGTGTTGAGAGCAAGGATTGCCCAGCCTCTCTTAGTGTAAGGAAAATTTTATGTTCGACTTTAAGCTGGCCTCTGCTTCAACAGCTTCTGCACTGGGCGTTGCCTACAAAAAACTCTTCATTCAGTCAAGAGATGAAGGAGATAAATGCAAGGGGCATCAGTTGCACTGCACCACAGAGAAAGCCGGAGAAGCAAAATACCAGGGAAATGTTGAAAAATGGTTTTGAACGTACCACAATTCTCTTCATCTGAGCCATCCATGCAATCACTGACGCCATCGCAAAGCCAAGTAGCAGAAACGCAGCTTCCATCTTTGCACTGCCATGCATTTGGATCACCACGACATCCTTCGTCTGAACGATAAAAGTTATTTAGCTTGATTTAACATTGCACTTAGCTGGAGTGGTTAGGTACTCTCCCTTTTTAAAAGAATGTTGCCTATAGGATAGTTGCCAAGGAGGACTTTGGTAGCCTGGGAAGTTGCTTTGAAATCAACATCGACCGCAAAGATGCTACAGTAAGAGTTTAAAGGACTTGGCATGCGTAATAAAATTATTTCATTAAATTTATACACTGCTTGATTAATGTTTTCAGAAAGCAGTTTACTAAAAAAAAAACATGGATACACAAGTTTATCTTGGAAAGACATTAGCTTAACCATTGAAGTGACTAAGGAAAACATAGTTTCAGCTGTCCCAGGAAACAACATGAGCTATTAAAAGCCCATCTGGATTTAGGTTTGATGAGGCCCTAAGCTACTGAAGGCAATTAGGCCCTTTATATGTCCAGCTGTCCTTTGTCAACAAATTGTCACTTTTTTGTGTTGAATGTGTTATGTACTGAAGTTCTCACCCTGGGCCAGCAGGGGGATACTGTAGATAGTTATGCAAATGAAGGATCGAAAGTGACGTTCAGTGATTGGATAGTTTGTATGCAAATGAAGGATCGAAAGTGACGTTCAGTGATTGGATAGTTTTAGAAAATGGCAAGTTACATTGTTCTGGAGCTCTATATAAGCAGGCTGACTGAGCTCTATTCCAGCTTACAAGTTCAGTTCTGTTCCAGCTTACAAATAAAGAGCTACTTTGGAAGAATCACTGTGTCGTCTGATATGTTCGCCCACAACTTAACAGAATATATGCTATATGGTAATTTATGAACTTAATAGGTATCTAAAGTCATTTGTACATAACAAATAGGAGCCTACACAACACAAAACACTGTTGCTGTATGTAGGTTTTATTTTGTTTTTGATCTTATATTTTGGAAATGTACATCCAGTTTTTTCCCCTTTAATTTTTTTTGGGGGGCCCCCAAGAGAGTGGGGCCCTAAGCTATAGCTTGTTTAGCTTATACGTAAATCCGGCACTGAACCTTGGTCTCCCAAATGGACTCTCAGCCATTTGAAGGCTCTGAAAGGCTTACCACAATGCTCATCTGAACCATCAGGGCAGTCTTGCTCTCCATTACAAAGCCAGGTCAAAGGAATGCACTTATCTCCACAGACAGCTTGCTGAGAGATACTGCAAACGTTTCCATCTGTACAAGGCAAATAGCATATAGTCACACTCTGTCCTCTCTACCATAACTCCCCCCACCCCAAATCTGCTAGATTGAAGGGGGGGAAACCTCCAAAATGGGTTCATGGGGGAGAGGAAAGAACACAGGAAGGAAACCCTACTGGACAGGAAAAAGCCCTTGTAGCAGCTGAACTCATTTTGACACCACCCATAGTTATTTTATTTACAAGACTCCTTAAAAAGCCAACTTGTTTTTTTTAAAAAGCATGATAGTGTATAATAAAGTCATTCAAACATCACAAAATGAAGGATACAAAGCAAAATTATTTATACACACGCGTTACTCATTTCATTTAGCCTCACTTCCCCAATAAGTATCCCTTGAACTACCATGTGGTTTCATTTGTTTATTAAATTTATATCCCACTGGTCCTTCCAGAGAAGCCTAGAGTTGCAAACTAGAGAGATTAAAGACTACCGTGTAAAAAAACAAAAAGGCACATCATCCCCCCCAAAAAACAGAGTCCTTTCTGTTGGGGATAATTCAGACTGAAATTCCACTACCACACGGTGACAAAAAAAGGTTATTTATGTATGCTACTACTGCGCCCGTGTTTTGTTAGCCCCAAAATGGAAAACGAGCGAGGTCCCAACCAAAGAAGAATGGCAACTTAAGTTGACAGAATATGCACAACTTGCAGAGGCAACACAGAATAAGAGAACAGTAAGAACATATGTTTAAAGAAGACTGGAAAACGTTTATTGAATATATGGGAAATCATTGTGTACAGCTGAAAACGCTGGCAGCATCAAGATAAATTCAACAATGTAAACAAGTTTTGATGGCTGCAAAAATGGAATACCGAATGGAAGAGTTTTGTGTAAAATATGCAGGGATTTGTGGTGCGTAAAATGAACCATGGAAAGAGATGAAAGGAAGTCACTGGTATTTTAAGGATGTAAAATGAATTTTTAAAATTGCAAAACAGAAAATTTAAACATATATATATATGCAAGTCCACTCCACCTGACCCACTCTCACCTTTGTTGGGGAGCAAACCCCACCCAGTCGCAGTAGCGAAGAGCAGCAGCAGCGCAGCCTGGAGCGTAGCGCGCCCCATTACGCGCGGAAAAGGCGCGCAGGAGCAGCGCGAGAAACTAAGGCGAGCACAGAAAGAATAAAAGAGCGGGGAAAAGCAGTAACGGAGTAGACGCGCGGAGAAGCTTTTATCCCCCGCGCAAGAGTCCCACTGGGTGGGGTAGCGGCTGGGCGCGGCTCCGCATTTCGAAGTCCCGTTGCGAGGATCAGGCCCTTTACTCCTCAGCCAAGCGCGGATGGAGTCGCGAGGCCCTCATCCTGACGCTCCTCCAAGCCCCGGCACCCCGTAGCTTGTTTGCAGCAAGACCCGATGACTGCATCCCTTACTAGGGAGTAAACTGCCTTCGCTGCAACAGGGCTTGCTCCCGAGTAAACGCAGATGGAGTGGGTCTTCTTTGTGGTGGCTCCTGCTTTGTGGGAACTCTCTTCTCAGGAAGGCTGGCCTGAGACCAGCTTAGATCTTTAGGCGCCAGGCAAATTTCCCCCCTCTATCCTTTGGCCTTTAACTATCTGTGGCCATTTTAGAAGTAGGCAGGATATTTTTCATGTTTTTCCTCTTGTGTCAATATATCTGTGTTGTCTGTTTGGCTGGTTGTAAGTCAATTTAGGTTTGCCTTGGGCAGGATAAAGTGACTAACTAGAAAAAGCTGTGCTAAAAGCCCCATCCAACTCAATGCTGGTCCAACTCAATCGCTTCTCTTATATCTGTAATAAGAGCATGTTATTACTGAAACCGAATTTGCTTTAGTTTTAATCTGGTTTTGCTGAAGTGATTTGTTAATCTATCAATGAAACTGTTAGTTTAGTTTTGAATTGTAATTAAGTACTGAATTTATTGGGTCCTGGGTTCATACGGAGGTAATTTTACTGAGGAAATGCTTGTAAAGTTACATTCACAGGCGGGGAGGGGAGAGGGATTATAATTGCTGGTAACAGGCAGACATTTTTAACTGCCAAACCTTCTTCCGGGCGTAGAGCTGCAATATAGTGCTAAGCTTCACCAGCTGAATTTCTGCCTGCTATTGCTGCTGCTAAATGCATACAGACCTTTGTTAGAAAAACAAATCTCTCATCCCCAATCATGTTGTGAAACTGGTAAACTGCAAGGGACATATTCCAGCCACTTTGAAGAAGGTTTATGCTATGTTTTGATTGATAAATATATGCTAATGTTTCAGGTGCTGAAAATATCATTTATAGCCTTATCTTCAGAAGATGAAAGACTCCCGCTGAAAAGGCAGTTTCGAATGCCAGGGTACCAAAGATCCACAGCTAATTTAGTGGTATGTTACTTAACTTTTGCTAAAAACAATACTATATTTGTTCTTATGAAACCACCATGTACAAAACAGAAAAGACAAGTCGGTTCCGAGATAACTGTGATGTCAGGAACAAGGTTATCCTTCATACCAGCAGTGGGAAAGAGTACTAACAGAATCCTGTCATCAGGAGTAAGTCCCACCAGGTAAATTGAAATTTTGCTCTTTAGGAAGTGCAAAGTACAGCCACCTGTCTGTGATTAACTCAACAGGGCTGGCTTCTAATTTGGCATGTACAGAATTGCACTATTACTCTTTATTTTGAGGCAGTTATGGATGCAGCTGTAACTATTATGAAACCCGCAAAACAGGAATGAGCCGCTGACTGTATTCACAATCTTGGACCCTGCTGTTTTAAAAAGCAGATCAAGCTTTTCCCTGAAGACTTAAACATATTAAGTGGAAAAGTACAATGTTGTGGGGGGGGGTTCCCTTCAGCAATATTTAATTGTATTGAAAATGTCAATAGGATTCAGCTGTTGCTCACCAGTTGCTTACTGTGATAACGTGCAATGGCTTTATTTTCAAAAGAAATTTGAGGTCATGTGGCATTTAAACTTAAAGACACTGCTTCTGTTTAAAAATGATTTCCATTTGATTTTACATGAACACATTTGTATTATGAAAATTAAAAATCATATTATAATAAAAGATTAATGATATTTCGCTAGGCTGCGTAGAATGGCGTTTGTTGGAGTCTAGTCGTTTTGCCAGTTTTAGAAGTCTGGCAGCTGGCACGGCAGTTCCAAAACAAAGGAGAATGAAGCTTATGGTAAACCATCTCCGCCTCTGAATTCTCTTTCCTGGGTCCTGTCTAATAATAATAATAATAATAATTTTTTTATTTATACCCCACCCTCCCCAGCCAAGGCCGGGCTCAGGGCAGCTAACAAGCAATAATAAAAACAAGTTGAATGATTACAACTTAAAAACAAGATTAAAATACAACATTAAAATATTGAAACATTAAAATATTAAAATGCAGCCTCATCACAGGAGGAGAAAGGAAAAAGAAAGAGGGGGAGGGAATCAAAATGGCTCCAAGCCAAAGGCCAGGCGGAACAACTCTGTCTTACAGGCCCTGTGGAAAGAAATCAGATCCTGCAGGGCCCTGGTCTCATGAGGCAGAGCGTTCCACCAGGCCGGAGCCAGTGTTAAAAAGGCCCTGGCTCTGGTTGAAGCTAATCTAACTTCCTTAGGGTCCGGGACCACTAGGGTGTTGCTATTTATGGACCTTGAGGCTCTCCGTGGGGCATACCGGGAGAGGCGGTCCCATAGGTACGAGGGTCCTAGGCCATGAAGGGCTTTAAAGGTCAAAACCAGCACCTTAAATCTGACCCTGTACTCTGTGCTAAGAGGTGTCTGGGCTAGAACTAGAACATCATGTATCAGTACTGCTGCCCCACATGCACGGCCAGCCCGAAGATGGAACCAAAGGATAAAATGGCACCCTCTCTCCATTCTATGAACAGGAGCCCGCTTGATTGGCAGCTGAATCTTAGTACACTGCTGGTGATGTCATAGCATTCTCTGCTGCATCAATGGCTTTGGACGCATTACACCTTTAAAGCACATTCATTCTTGCAAAGAATTGTGGGTACTGTGGCTTGTTAAGCATTCCTTGGAATTGTGATTTTGTGAGGGGTAAACCACAGTGCCCAGAATTCTTTGAGGGAAAGAATGCACTTTTTATGGGCTTCCCATCGTGTTTGCATGCAGGGTCATCACTTGAGGGCAGCAGCATGCAGTGATTTTGCATGTATGGATAGGTTTTGCATGGATAGAATTTTGCATGGATAGGATATAACAGAATGCTTTCAGTATCATCATCAACCTTTTATTCAACCGTCAGTCAGAAAAAAGTACATTTGTCAATACACAGTTAAAACATCCAGGAAGATTTTAGAACTTAGCCAACACTAAAATGGGCTAAACAGATAGCCCCATAGAATGCTTTCAGTGTTTTAATATTTTTTTTGGAAGCCGCCCAGAGTGGCTGGGGAAGCCCAGCCAGATGGGCGGGGTATAAATAATAATTAATAATAATAATAATAATATTCCAGCTGCCAGCCTGCCAATCAAGTGTATGGGGGGGTCCAGGCAGTGCTCTGAGCCTTCCCAACTCCCTACAAGCACATCCTGCAGACCCTTATCTTCCTGCTTTCATAAAACATGTTCCCCACTAGGTGGCATCTTGGACCGAAAAAGCCCAACATCCGCTGGGGAAGGGATTGGAAGTTCAGTTGAAGCCATCGTAAAGTCTTAGCTGTATTTAAAATTAGCCACACTTCCTACTCTAGTTAATATTTGTGATGAAAGTGGAGTAAGAGTTTGTCCTTAAGGTCTCCTCCTCCATCTTCTTTAAGAGGTGTGGTTGCGAGACCTACCACCTGTATCTCGGCCTACCTTTCTTGCTACCATTCAGGTTGGTGCCATTTTAGCCATGTGTTTTTTAAACTGATATTTAGCTTGCAAGTTTCCACCTGTTTCCCCACCCCCGTCTCCTTAAGAATTATTAAAATACCAGCATCATAGTGCCTTAGTACAAAATTTAAAAGTGATTAAGGGAGAGGGAATCACTATCACTGCCTTCCAGCTTTCTAGTCATTGCCGTTTTGTCGCTGCATATTATTTTCCCCCCATCTTAAAATATTTTCTCTTACCTGTTTAAAGTTCAACCATAGTGCTTTAGCACAGATTTTAAAATCTGATTTTTAAAATGGTTCAAGTGAATTTTCTCTTTCCTGCCTATGCGACTGTGTCACCGAGTCACTCCCGCAGTTAGTTTGAATAAGCAGCAGAGAAATTTCATTCCCTGCCTAGTCTTTCAAAGGCAGCAAGTCATTTTAAAAAGACAGCAATCACAAAAAGCCTCTGCCTGCTCTTTAAAAGGCAGCAGAGTCTTATCTCCAACCTTAGTGCTGTGGGAATACAGTGCTAAGATGAGAAATAAGCCTGTTAGAATTCTGAATTAACTGATGATGGGTGACATCCGCAGTCAGAAGCAATATGCCTCTGACCAGTTGCTAGAATTGCAGGTAAGGAGAGTGCTGTTATGCTTGTCCTTCTTGCGGGCTTACAGTGGGCATCTGGCTGACCATAGAACCATAGAATTGTAGAGTTGGAAGGGACAACGAGGATCATCTAGTCCAGCCCCCTGCAATGCAGGAATCTTTTGGCCCAATGCGGTGCTCAAACCTACAGCCCTGAGATTAAGAGTCTTCCTGCTTTACTGACTGAACTATCCCAAGATGCTGGACTAGATGGGCCTTTGGCCTGATCCTGCAGACTCTTCTTAAGCTTTTAGGTGAATGACAGGTGAGTGGCCCTGCTCACCTGTCGAAAATGACTCATGGAAGGTGGGCTAGATCTGGATGCAACCCTCAGGCCAAATCCAGTTTCCCACCCATTGTGTGAATGGAACATAGTTGGGTGAACACACGCAAAAAGCATTCTGCTTCCCGAAGTGCGGAAAGTCAACTGAAATGACTTAAGTAGTTTACAGTGAAACAGCAAGAGCATCACCCCCCTGTTGCTGTGTTTGATTTGTCCTTAAATGCACTTATTGAACGGAGCCGGGACATAGACTAATTTGTGCAGGCACAAGCTACTGGCATTGCTACACTCCTGGGCTGCCTGCTGTATATGTAGCCTGAAACGTAGCAGCAGATCAACATAAACAAAGATTTGGTAGGCATCCAAAGAACATCAATTAAATCTGAATGCGTGCCAGTTACCAAGAAGTGAAGCCGTAAAGTGCTCTCCAAAAACACAAGCCAGAATTAATGGAAGGAACAGAGCAAATCCAAACCACCAGATCTGCCAGCTGGGAGGAGTTAGGGGGAGAAAGTTCCTTGCTGCAGCAGGCAGCTGTGCCCCTACATGAACATAGCATTCCCCCTCTTGACAGAGTATGTGCATTACTGCCTGCTCCCATTCGGCTGTGTCTTCAGGCCCTGGCATGCTGGACAGCTCCCTGCCCTGGCTTGATACTGGGATCTGCCCAGGTGCTTTGGTGAAGCTGCCAACCATGGATGAGCATGAAAGGGATATGTCTTCTTCCCACCCCCTTTGCTCCACTGTTTGTCTGTGGGGCAAGCAGTCTTCCTGCCAAGTGGATATTCAAAGCATCTCAGTGGACCCATTGGTCCCCTCTAGGGCTGAGGAGTCGCATTCCTGAGTGGGCATCTGCGATACCTGGGCTCCTGGACCTTGACACTCTTGTTGGGTTGTGACCTATGCGTGGGAAGGAATGGTGTGGAAAACAGTCACCCTAGTTCCCAAGAGTAATGGTGGTATGATGGGACAGTGGTGGTATGAAGGGGAAACCATGGTGCTGGGGGCAGAAGCTGCCACAACCCCTGCAGGGCCCTCCCCTTGCCATCTTCCATGCCCAAACGTCATACCAGCAGGTGTGGTGTTGCCTGCTTTCTTCATGCCTGGTGTATCTTTGCTCATTGGCACCTTGCCTCTTACTTTGCGTCCCCTATCCTGGCTGCTCGACCGCTCCTTACCATATCTCTGTAGGTGCTTGCAAGTGCTTTATGGAGCATGCAGTGAGAGATAGGAGCATCTTTGGGGCTGTGTTCTTCTCCTCTCCCTGTTGTGGCTGTGTAATCGGTTCCGCCATGGCCATGAAATTTCATTTTCTTCTGTTTGCATTGACCTCTCTGATGTTGTGGGACGTGGGTGGCGCTGAAGGTTACACCACAGAGCCTAGGACTTGCCAATCAGAAGGTTGGCGGTTCGAATCCCTGTGACGGGGTGAGCTCTCGTTGCTCGGTCCCTGCTCCTGCCAACCTAGCAGTTTGAAAGCACGTCGAAGTGCAAGTAGATAAATAGGTACCGCTCTGGCGGGAAAGTAAACAGCGATTCCGTGCGCTGCTCTGGTTCGCCAGAAGCGGCTTAGTCATCCTGGCCACATGGCCCGGAAGCTGTACGCTGGCTCCCTCGGCGAATAAAGCGAGGTGAGCGCCGCAACCCCAGAGTTGGTCACGACTGGACCTAATGGTCCTTTACCTCTGATGTTGTGCGTTAAGTGAGGGCAGGTGCCTACAGCCATGGTAAATTTTAATGATTTCTCTGCAGTCAAGGTGCTGCTGCCACGTGTGTTTGTGGTGCTGTTTGGGTGCCTGGCAGGTGTGTGTATTGTAGATGGCATGGCTATACATGCTGGGACCTGTATCTGGACTGGCTGCTATGGGCAGGGCTGCTATGGGGATGTGTTTCTTCTGTATGTCTTTGCTTGTTTTCTTTTCTCAAGCAACGGCTTCTCCCACCCCTTGCCATCCAGGGTTTGGATGCAGTGGGATTTGCATGGGCATATTGCCAATGCATTGATCTACTCCCTGGCAGATTTCCCCACTTGGGATTGCTCAGGCAGATACTAACTTGAAAACGGGAAACCGAGCAGAAGCTAAAGTAGAAAGTTCTTGTGTGGAACACTCCTAGAGTGCCGTTGTGAAAGGGCGCGTCTGAACGCTGACCTCCGTACAGTTATTCAGTAACTGTTCCAAGCAAGCTTGTTCATGTTATACTGATGAAAAACCCACGCTTCAGTGACTTACACTGAGATGAGGTTGATGTAACAGAATTCCTGACTGAGATTTCTCGAGAAGCACGTTGATGTGATCTGGTTCTGGGAAGCTGCCTTGTCATCATTCCTCCATCAGGGCCAACTGAGGTCGTGTAACATGAACTTTTGTATAGCACAAGCGACAGGGGGTGTATTTTAGGTTTAAGGGAAAGATGGGAAAGATATTTCAGCATGTTGAAAGGTCTGTGATTGTATTTATTCAACTTACCAGTCCCCAAGCCCAGCCATTTCTACTTGGGTCACATTGATTTCCATGGAACTTAGTAAAGGTAAAGGGACCCCTGACCATTAGGTCCAGTCGTGACCGACTCTGGGGTTGCGGCGCTCATCTCGCTTTATTGGCCAAGGGAGCTGGCATACAGCTTCCAGGTCATGTGGCCAGCATGACTAAGCCACTTCTGGCGAATCAGAGCAGCGCATGGAAACGCCGTTTACCTTCCCGCCGGAGCGGTACCTATTTATCTACTTGCACTTTGACGTGCTTTCGAACTGCTAGGTTGGCAGGAGCAGGGACCGAGCAACGAGAGCTCACCCCGTCACAGGGATTCGAACCGCCAACCTTCTGATTGGCAAGTCCTAGGCTCTGTGGTTTAACCCACAGCGCCACCCGCGTCCATGGGACTTACTCCCAGCTAAATGGGTCAGATTGCAGCCCTAATCTTCATCTGATGGGGGAGAGAAGGCAGCTGCTTATCCTCCACAGTTTTCTCTGTTCTTCCCTACTCTCTTGTCCTGCCACTGTGGGTTAAATTGAAAAGCAGAGAGACACAAACATGCACTCAAGCTCTTGCCACGCTTCTTGAGTTTTGTGATGTAGCCAGTGAAACCTAGTGGGTACACAGAGAACTGCTCAGTATTTTGCATTCTTAACACCTCCAGAGACTCACCACCACTTCCTCCTTTCCGTGTTGGGCATCCTGGGAGGTAAAGGAAATGCTAAGGTACAGGTGGTGCAGAGTGCATTGGGCACTTTTTCCTTCCTAGACTGGCTCAGGAAACTTTGCATATGTGCTTCCAAGGAGGAATGTTCCTAGCCAGAGATGGAAGCAGCTTTCCCTGCCAGACCAGGTAGGCTTGGAATACAGAGTCTTCCCCAGAGGGGATTTCTAAGAGAAGCATTTTTGCAAGAGAAGTATTGGCTGTGCTCAAAACAAGCCGCATACAATCAGTGGTGTCTGTGGTCAGATAAAAGCAAAAAAGAGTAGGACTCCTACTACTTTAACAATGGTATGGAAGGGGGGAGTTTCAGCAGGTGTAGTTTGTGAAACAAGCTACACCTGCTGAAAAATCCTGTTTTTGTTTTTTAAAAAAAAAATCTGGCCCCTCTACTAGGAGATGGCCCATGAGCGAGACTTCCACTGAGCTTCAACAGCATCCAGAAATGTCATCTGTTGCTTGCAATGCCTGCAGGAGAGAGCAAGTTCTTAACTAGGAAACTGCAGCTGTGCTGCTGCTGTTACAAGAAGACAACTAAGGCAATGAGGAAGGAGGAGCTGCCTGAAAGCTGACTATTCTGTGATTCCACACAAGTTGCTATAGTACTGAGTGCAGAATTGTAGCAAGCTGTGAATCTCAGCTTTGTCTCCCTCTCCCCACCCCACAAAAATAATTAAGGAAAAGTAAGCATTATTTCCTATCCATTGTAGCTGTGCAAGTTGGCATCTCTGACATGCTTTGAAGCCTATCAAAGCATCAGAAGCCGAAACTGTGGCTGAGTATCTTGCACGTTGCCCTAGGGTGGAGTTCTGGGTGGTGTACTCCACCCCCCCCCTTTGCTCTCCTCCTTGAGTAGGAGTAGAAGAACGCATCTGTAAATATACAGGCTAAAATTTAACAATGCAGATCTTTTCCCTTTGCATAATTTATACACATCGCTATGTTTTGGTTTGCATGGGATTTTGTTTTGTCATGGGGCAGAATTTTAATGGCGAGTGGAACCCTCAGGGCTACTCAAAAGCTGAGTTTGCAAGTGAAGGAAATAGAGCAGTAGCAAGAGCTCACTCCAGCTGCAGGCCTATACACACACTTACCTGGGGGTAAGTTCCATTGACTACAACTACCATCATCAGACCATGTTGGTTGGGGCTGATGGGACTTGGAGCTGATCAACAGGCTGCCCATCTCTGCCCTAAACCATGCATTGTGCCTTGTCAAGTGTTTGATAACCCTCTTGATTTATTTTGTTTTGTAATCTCAAGTAGACTGCAAAAATAGATTTATTGTGTCGCTGATGGCCTGCCATATTAGAAGTGTGTTAGTCAGTTAGGTGGGTCACAAATTCTGCAGGGATCCGACTGTCTTTTTCTCTTGTGCATAGGATGACACTAGAAGTCTGGGAATGAAATAGTAACCCAGTTTGTACTCATTCCATTGGCCGAGCGATGACTTTGTTACCGTAATCCCTTGATTAAACTTGGCTCTGCACGGTAATCTTACGCCACAAACTTGGCTGGCTTCAGCTTTCTACATTTCTTCCGCATTCGGAGCCAGCTTAGTTCCTGGTACAGGCCTGCAATGAGCTACAGTAATACTGGAGAGTTATATAATCATCTCAGAAATCTATATTGCATTTCCTTTGTGCCAGGGAAACTTTGGATGCTGATTGGTTGAGTCCAGAGAGATGCTGAGGAATGTCCATTAACATTCCAAATTCCGGCTTGATCAAGGAACAAAGCTTGACAGCAACAAAATGTTCCCAGCCTGGCTTCTGTGAGAAGGAATATATCAGTCTGAGTTGGATTAAAACTTAACACAGTGGCTCTGTATAGGCTTTGTAGATGGAGGATGTGCGGGGGTGGGTAGCTAAGCCCACTTCAGAGCTGAATAAGAGATGACCAGAAGTACAAAACCTGGTGGGCAAAAAGCACAGAGGTAGAGCAGTGGAAGGAGTGGAAGAGCGAGTGGTGTATATAAGAAACCTGAAGGAAGACCCTGAGTTTGAAACCTCCCAATACCCATTGTATTACTTGAGAATTGCTTCTCTTGTTTTCTTCACATTCTGAAAATAGGAGTGTAATGCTGAGTTTAGTAAGCTCCTGATTGTGCAGGCACTTGTAACATGTAAAGGTAAAGGGACCCCTGACCATTAGGTCCAGTCGTGGCCGACTCTGGGGTTGCGGCGCTCATCTCGCTTTATTGGTCGAGGGAGCCGGCGTACAGCTTCCAGGTCATGTGGCCAGCATGACTAAGCCACTTCTGGTGAACCAGAGCAGCGCACGGAAACGCCGTTTACCTTCCTGCCGAAGCGGTACCTGTTTATCTACTTGCACTTTGACGTGCTTTCGAACTGCTAGGTTGGCAGCAAGTAATTTCATTCATAGAAATCATTGGCTTAGTTCACGCATGTAAACTGCCCTGTGAGTACCCCCTGCACACACAAAAATCTGGGTTCTATAGTTTAGCCTTCACAGAGCTACAATTTCTATCACCCTTAACAAATCGCAGTTCCTTGGACTTAGTGGGATGTGTGTGTCTGCATGCTTTAAATGTTTGGTGTGTACACCACCATTAAACCAGAGCGTCCTGTAACTCTCCAACTCAAAAGAAATTATCTTGCCACCTTTCCACTCAGCTGCTGAACTGAACACAGCTAAGTTTTGCCTAACAATTTCAAACTGTATTATTTTAATTAGAAAGTCATTGTTCCTTGGCCTGACCTCAGTAGTTATGGGCAACATTTCCCCCCTCTTATTTCAGGCTTCTAATATTGTTCAACTGCAACATGTTCTCTAACCTCAGTGTGCCGTTCGTTTTACCAAAGGCAAATTACACCCGATTCCTTCATTCGATTCTCCAGCTGGCTTCCCTTCTAGACTTTGCATTGTCCTTTTATCTCTCTCCAAATTCTTTCCAATTTGTCAATGTCTGCCTTGAATTGAGGCATCACTGGAATTATGTTCAATAGTACAATGAAGCATTTATTACAGATATTGTTCTGTGTTTGGCTCGCTTCATCACTGTGAATGGGTGGTCAGGGCCTTTGACAAAAGAAATTTGATGCTTATTTAATGGGTCTAGATGCCCACCCGCCCAGTGGACAATTAACCTGATGGGTAGAGTCTTGGATGTGTGCACTGCTGGGCATGTGTGTGAGAAGCAGCAATTTTGCAAATTTAAATGGACAGAGGGGGAAAAGGAAAGAGGCGGAGGAAGGAGAAGAAGAGGTATGGGGACATAGGAGGCAGGAAGAAGGGCTTCTAGCTGACTTAGCTGAAAGTGCTAGTGTTGCATTTCTGAAGAGCCGTCTTTAGAACTTCAGCTCTGGGGAAATGGGGAATCCACAACAAGTTACAACATTAAACAATATTTGGGATTTGGCCTATACAGTGGTACCTCGGGTTACATACGCTTCAGGTTACATACACTTCAGGTTACAGACTCTGCTAACCCAGAAATAGTACCTCGGGTTAAGAACTTTGCTTCAGGATGAGAACAGAAATCGTGCAGCGGCAGCAGGAGGCCCCATTAGTTAAAGTGGTGCTTCAGGTTAAGAACAGTTTCAGGTTAAGAACAGACCTCCGGAATTAAGTACTTAACCCGAGGTACCACTGTACATCATCCAAAACCACTTAGAGTTCTCTGCATGGCTTTTTGATTTGGGGTTTCACAAAGGCCTCAGTACAAGTTGGTCAGCAGGTTTAGTCTTCGTGGAGCCCTTCGATTTCTCTTTGGTCTCCCGTCCGGCTTTGGACCAGAGGCTCCAAACTCACACTCCAGTGCCAAATCAGTCTCCAAAGCTGCACAAAGGGCCTCAAGACACAATTCCAGGATCAGATCTGATTTGCCACTGGCACACCACGGATCCCCTTTTTTTACTCTTTCTGTCCCTGGGCCAGCCTCCTTCCTCCCCTGCCCCAAACTGCAAATTCAAGTCCTGCCACAAGTCTTTGTTTGGGGGCACTTTCTTCAGGAACAGCTGGCCCACAATATCGCCTGGGTTCAGGAAACCTGACTGTGCACGGAGGGTGGTAAGTGTGTCCAGCCAAGCACGCTCAGAATCCCCCTTCCGACTTTCCTGCCCAATGCAGGAAGGTCAGGGTGGAGGAGGCAGGGGTGGCACATGACATATGACCCCATAGGCCCTCCATGGATATGAATTTAAAATGCTTAAAGAAGGCTAAAACCTCCCATTGAATTAGAATCATAGAATAGAACCATAGAATTGTAGAGTTGGAAGGGATCCCAAGGGTCATCTAGTCCAACCCCCTAAAATGCAGGAATCTAAACTAAAGCGTCCATGAAAGATGGCCCTCCAACCTCTGCTTTGCAGGCTAGTATTTCTCCACTTGAGATTCTTACTGTTCTGCCTGAGGTACAGGTCTCTGAAATGGATAGAGAATGGTGGAAGTGGTGAAGAAGTTTGGGGACGCGGGTGGCGCTGTGGGTTAAACCACAGAGCCTAGGACTTGCCAGTCAGAAGGTTGGCGGTTCGAATCCCCGTGATGGGGTGAGCTCCCGTTGCTCGGTCCCTGCTCCTGCCAACCTAGCAGTTGGAAAGCATGTCAAAGTGCAAGTAGATAAATAGGTACCGCTCCAGCGGGAAGGTAAACTGTGTTTCCGTGTGCTGCTCTGGTTCGCCAGAAGCGGCTTAGTCATGCTGGCCACATGACCCAGAAGCTGTCTGCGGACAAACGCTGGCTCCCCTCGGCCAACAAAGCGAGATGAGCACCGCAGAGTCGGTCACGACTGGACCTAATGGTCAGGGGTCCCTTTACCTTTACCTATTTCTCCACTTGAGATTCTTATTGTTCTGCCTGAGGTACAGGCCTCTGAAATGGATGGAGAATGGTGGAAGTGGTGAAGAAGTTTGTGGATGAGGCAGGGTACAGAAAAGAATGTGTCTCGCTCACCTCTCTCTTTCCTTAGCTCCTAGTTGAATAACACCCCACTCCACCCCGCTCTGGGTTGTCACGGACACCATCTGGAGCTGAAAACCCACCCAGTTTGCAACAGGATTAAATAAATGCTTTAATTTTTATCTCTTTATTCAGTGTGCAGTGTTTTTAGCTTGCACTTATAAATGTTCCCTTCTCCCTTTGGGAATGCCAAAATACAAAACAGAGTGGGTCAACCGTGGATAGGGATGAATAAAGTAATCTCAAAGCTGTTTAATCTCATCTATAGACATCAGTCAAAACAGCTGGGCTCCCCTACCCCTCCAAACCTGGTGCTTTGGTTTTATTAGGCCATGCTGTGTTGTTTTTTTTTGCAAAGGATCAACACAGCAGCCCTGAGGTCAAATTTACTGGTGGATCTGCAATTTCAGTGGCAAAACACATCACCAATTTTAGCAGTCCTTTGAAAGCCCTGGACAAAGTATAGATGGGAATAGCTTGGCTGAGCTCCATAATAATGAGACGCTGCAAGAAATGAGATCACCAGTCCCAGTTTAGAAGAGACTGAGCGCACACCACAACTCTTATTGTCGCCCTTGGCATGTCGTGGGCTGGAACAAAGAGAGGTGGTTTGGTGGGTGGGTTGTTGTTGTTCTGGTGTTTTGAATAGGCCAAATGAGGTGGTTGAATTCAGGCAGCAGCTGCTGGAGGGCAGGGGGTATCACAGCAGCTGGCACCGGCCCTGCTTGCTCGTTACTGGCCTTGGCTGTCTTACCTAGTTATAGTCTCGTTGTGCGTCGCAGACATTTCATTAGGAAAAGCCCCTCCCCAAACAAGCAGGCAGAGTTGCAGGCAGCCCAGGCCATGAACTCCAGCAGTCACCACATGGGCACATGCATTGGTCATGTGATTCGCACTGGTGCTGCCCAGCAACTACTGCATTGCAGCGTTTATTCAAGCAAGCAGCAAGCATGTAGCATTAGTAACTGCCCACATGACGCTGGATTTGTGCACTGGAAAAGGCTGACTTCTGAAAGCCTGTATATGCTGCGCAAAGTGAGCACATCTCTGTAAATTATTTTGCATAGTTGATTCTGACGGAGGAGGGAGGTAGCCCCACACACTAATAATCTTTTGCAGCTTCTCCTTCGGCTGCTGCGGTTTTAGCAGATGTCACAAAGACGCATCCTTCCAAGCATGGGTTTGCAACCTCGAGAGCCAGAAACTCTCTCTTTTTCAAAAGGAAAACAGCTTTCTAAAGTTGTCAGGTTCTAAAATCTGCTCTTTGTGAGAGAGAGGGAGAGAAGGAAGGGGAAAGCGGGAGAAAGTGTGCACTTAGAATTTTAGTGTGAGACCCAGTTTGTTACTCAAATTGACTGAAACTGTGTTTCTGGAACTGGTACAGTGTGCATACATTCTTAAATCTCTGCAAATCTGATGCAGGATTAGCAGCTGTGCTATCCATTCGTAAGAGAGTACTTTGCCTCCACACACTATCCTCTTGATTGCATATTTGAAAATTAAACAAAGCAAAAGAAACCCTCCATGAATCTCTGCTGGAATCTCTCGCTACTTGGGAAATTAAGGTGTGGCTAATGTTTAATTGGAAATAACTTCCTCTGCTTTCAATGAGGCTGACTCCCAGTGAAGCATGCATGGGATTTCAGGTTAGCACTTTGCCGTTCAGCTTGTTATGTGCTTGATTCTTCATTCATTGATTTCTGTGCAACTTATTTCCAAGTATGCTTAGGACTGCAGCCTGAGAAGGGTAAAGAAGGGTAAGCATCCTGTAGATGCTTCTTGTTGTTTAGTTGTGTCCGACTCTTCGTGACCCCCTGGACCAGAGCACGCCAGGCACTCCTGTCTTCCACTGCCTCCCGCAGTTTGGTCAAACTCATGCTGGTAGCTTCGAGAACACTGTCCCACCATCTCGTCCTCTGTCGTCCCCTTCTCCTTGTGCCCTCCATCTTTCCCAACATTAGGGTCTTTTCCAGGGAGTCTCCTCTTCTCATGAGGTGGCCAAAGTATTGGAGCCTCAGCTTCAGGATCTGTCCTTCCAGTGAGCACTCAGGGCTGATTTCCTTCAGAATGGAGAGGTTTGATCTTCTTGCAGTCCATGGGACTCTCAAGAGTCTCCTCCAGTTCCATAATTCAAAAGCATCAATTCTTCGGCGATCAGCCTTCTCTATGGTCCAGCTCTCACTTCCATACATCACTACTGGGAAAACTACTGTGGATGCTACCATGGGTTTAATCCCACTGAACACGGTGAAACTTACTTCCAAGTAAACATACAGTATATTGACTCGGATTGTTAAGCGAGGGCTTCTTCCATGTTGATGCAGCATCCGTCCAGGTTAAAGAGAACCACACAACGATACTGGCACACAAAAGGGGTGGGTGGGTGGGTGTTAGACTTTCAAACCTCAATAGCACCCCCCTTGCACGCACACATGCATATAGCCATGGGGTGCAGGGGGGCAGTTGCGTGTCAAGACCCTGCAGCCACCCCCTCGTCAGAAATAACTCACACAAGGACACAGATACTAGGTTTATGTTACTGGGCAAATTTTTGACCACAACTTTATTGAATTACAGAATGTGAGCGGTATTGGCTTAGGCATTGATTGGACCTGACTATATCTGACTCCTGCCCATTGTGCAGGAAGTCCAGTAAGGGTAAGCCACCGGTAGAGGGAGCCCTGTCGATGCGAACCAACTCAAGCTCCCCCTGGTGTTCCCGTCAGGGTCGTGTCAAGGCCCTAGCCCCCAGCTGGGCTTCAGACTAGATCAATACCCCCAGATTCCTTTAATGGAATACCCTTAAGCATGGAGGGGCAGGTGATGGCCACACCTCCCCTCCTCCACACAAGGTCAAACAATGCCTAACCGCAACCCTAACAAAGTTGTGCCGATTGCTACGAGGTAGGCGAAAACCAAGTGGCCAGTGCCAATTTGCCAAGTGGAAAAATTCCTACCAGGCTTCTCGGACAACCAAGGCGACCAACCAAAGTCCATAGCAAGGCCATTGCCTAACCTGCAAAATAGGGAGGGAGGGAGGGTGATTGAGGAAGCGAGAGAAAGAGGGCGTCCTCTGGCTCGCTCCTCCATTTAAACGGGCCCCGGCCACGCCACGCCCAGCCAGTGGATTGGCTGGCCGGGATCCCCTAGGCAATGGGGGACAAAGTCCCCCGCCCCCGGTGGGGAGTGGGTGGCCATGCTGTCCACCGCAACTCCTCCCCACTGGGAAGTGGACCGGATCTGTCCCCCAAATCAAGTAAATAAATAAAAATACTTCACTAACTGACAAATCATGTCTCAGATAGCCCGCCCCACATAAATCTTGGCTACGCCCATGCAAGCGCACATACAATACCGCATAACACTCTGCTTTGAGAGAACTGGTGGGATTTTTCAAGGGCATTTTGTCGTGTAGCATGTGGATCAGCTGTTTAAAGGGCAAAGAAAATTTCAAAAAAATCTCTCCAGGCATATCTAATCCAATATACCCTGCGTAGCTGAAACAAAACAGCTGGTTTCAAGGTAGGAGAAGCTGCTGACTAACGGTCTTTGTCAATTCGATTGACTGCCCTAGTGTGAAGTGAGCAACATCACTGATTTTTTTATGGATGCTGTCCAGAAATTTGTCCTGCTCTTACCTGATTTCTTTTCAAACATGCAAATGCAATTTTGTGACAAGGTTGCTCACATCAACCATATAGTAATCTATGGCTGCATACGCACTGTGCCTTTAAAGCACCTTCAAAGCCCTCCTCAAAGAATTCTGGGTAGTGTAGTTTCTGGTAATTGTCACTCTGCCCATTCTTTGAGATGGGGGAAGGGCTTTGAAGGGATAGTGTGTGCACAGCCTAAGTCCCATATGTTTATCGTAATTGGTTAAAAGCGTTTGTGCAATCTGTGTGGTGAAATGTGCTGTTGAGATGGAATCCTTAATTGGAAGCTGTTAATTAAGCAAGCCGGAAGTAGAGCTGAAACATACCTACATGACAAATCTACCGTATTTTTCGCCCCATAGGACGCACTTTTTCCCCTCCAAAAATGAAGGGGAAATGTGTGTGCGTCCTATGGGGCGAATGCAGGCTTTCGCTGAAGCCTGGAGAGCAAGAGGGATCGGTGCGCACCGACCCCTCTCGCTCTCCAGGCTTCAGGAAGCTATCCGCAAGCCTTGCAAGCCCGGCGGGAGTTCCTGCGGGCTCACAAGGCTTGCGGGCAGCAGCCTGCAGCCCCTGCGAGTTTCCCCAAGCCTTGCGCGCCCGGTGGGAGGTCCCACCGAGCGCGCGAGGCTTGGGGCGGCAGCCTCCCGCCCGAAGCACGCGGAGCCCTCCGGAGGGTGCCCCGTGCTTCGGGCAGGTGTGCGCAAGGCTTGGGGCGGCAGCCACGGCTGGGGGGGGGAATAATTTTTTTTATTCATTCCCCCCCCAAAAAAATGAGGTGCGTCCTATGGGCCGGTGCGCCCTATAGGACGAAAAATACGGTACATGAAAATTTGTCCACCCAAAAACTTGCAGGTGGAAACAGTATTGAAAATCAGATCCCTCATAACCATCCTGATACCATCATGAGGACAAATAATTGAATGTGCAATGAAAAAGACATCTGGAGAGGTCCTTTCTTTCTTCAAAATCTGTCACTCTTTAGCAGGACAAAAAAAAAGCAGAACCTAGAACTGTACAAAGGTGCAGACAGGAGTTGGTCTTCATTCTCAGTGACTCAGGTTGAGTTCTAGGAGATAAGCAAGACTCGAGGAATGACTGTTATTCACTGCTGTCAGAGGGCAAATCCTGTTTCTTGCAATCACTTTAGAGTAATAGAAGGCAGGGACAGATCTGGAAAAAGGAAATTTGTCTTCACCGCATGCTCTTGCCTGACGTAACACTCTCAGCAGTGGAAGGCAGTGTGGGAAGTAGGGCAGAAGAGGCAATGAAAGGAAATGGAGTTTCGCAGGGCCTCTGACGATATACAGTGGTACCTCAGGTTACATACGCTTCAGATTACAGACTCCGCTAACCCAGAAATAGTGCTTCAGGTTAAGAACTTTGCTTCAGGATGAGAACAGAAATCGTGCTCTGGCGGCGTGGTGGCAGGAGGCCCCATTAGCTAAAGTGTTGCTTCAGGTTAAGAACAGTTTCAGGTTAAGTATGGACCTCTGGAACAAATTAAGTACTTAATCCGAGGTACCACTGTACATACTGTACCTTTTAAAGCACATTTTTCCTCTCAAAGAATTCTGGGGACGGTAGCTTGTTAAGGGTTGCTGAAAATCGTAACACTGAGGGATAAACTACAGTGCCCAGAATTCTTTAAGGGAAAGCTTGAGTTTTGATTGTGTTTCAAAGATACAATGTGTACACAGCCTCTTTTTCTATCCTTCGCATATCCTGCGAAACTTGGGAAATCTTTAGCAAGTGATAAATTCAGGAATGTATAAATCTAAGCAACATTAGCCTTATTTGATCCTGGCTTTTAATCACCACTGACTTGTTTATATTTGCCAATAAAGCCTCTGACAGTTTAATTTTATTCTCCTTTCAAGATATGGGATCCCATCACTGAAACTTTCCTCAAACCACACAGTTTGTAGTTCTCACTTGAACGTGCCATTTGCAAAGCATGATGCTGCACTTATGAGTTGTTTTGGCTTTCGGCTTTCATTTCAATATTTTATGGAATCAATTTGATGTGATGCCAAATTCATTCTTGCTATAGGCTCATTAATGTCATATTGACCCTGGAAAGAGTCTTCCAGTGTCTTCAAGTGCCAGAGATTGAGATTGCCCTGGAACAATTTGGAACTGGTTTGGCAAAGACCAGTAATGAGCACAGGGTAAAACTTGCCATTCATGGCGGTCTTGTGAAATAGCTTGAACCTCACTTGGTTCAGTGCAGTGGATTGAACTGCCCGTGTCTGAATCTCCAAGTAAAGAACTCTAAAGAGAAAGAATGCAAGAAGTTTGGTAGACATGGGCTGTAGCTGGCTTTTCACATGAACTCGGGTGCACTTGCTCAAGTGCTCTCTTCCACGCAAATATTTATTAATACAGGAATCTTTCCACTGCTACATTCCGGCCATGATGGTTGTGATATATTTCTGAAGTTATTTTTACATTTCCATTCATTATAGTATGCTTGGGAAATTGTGTGCTTGTGTGTTTTAAGGGCACATCACAAAATTAAGACTCAGTAGTGGCTGGTGTGGTTGGTTGGGTGAGTGAACCGGTCTGTGAACGTTCTTTGGAACCAGAACATTTGACGGGGCTTCCATGGCTTCCAGTTGGCTGCAGGAGTTTCCTGCAGCCAATCGGAAGCTGCACTTTGGTTTCCAGACATTTTGGAAGTCGAACGGATTTCCGGAACGGATTCCAAAGGTCCGTATAGTAAAAGCTATGGTTTTCCCAGTAGTTATGTATGGAAGTGAGAGCTGGACCATAAAGAAGGCTGATCGCCGAAGAATGGATGCTTTTGAATTATGGTGCTGGAGGAGACTCTTGAGAGTCCCATGGACTGCAAGAAGATCAAACGTCTCCATTCTGAAGGAAATCAGCCCTGAGTGCTCTCTGGAAGGACAGATCGTGAAGCTGAGGCTCCAATACTTTGGCCACCTCATGAGAAGAGAAGACTCCCTGGAAAAGACCCTGATGTTGGGAAAGATGGAGGGCACAAGGAGAAGGGGATGACAGAGGACGAGATGGCTGGACAGTGTTCTCGAAGCTACCAGCATGAGTTTGACCAAACTGCGGGAGGCAGTGGAAGACAGGAGTGCCTGGCGTGCTCTGGTCCATGGGGTCACAAAGAGTCGGACACGACTAAACGACTAAACAACAACAACAACATATGTTTTTGGAAACATTCACACACACACCCTTCTTGCTCTGAGATCTTCATATGCTCCCCTGGTGGAGATACACTGCTATAGGTGCCTGCCTGATCAGCTTGTATATGCAAAAAGCACTATGAGGATACTGCCATTACATAGCTCAGTTTCTACATAACATTGGAGGCTTCTGTTGCTGTTCTTTCTCTTTTAAGAGAGGCAATAAAGTTCTTGCGCAGTGTCCTGGATGGGCTGTCCACTCTAAGGCTTCCTTCCCTGGCAGGTACCATAACGCTCCAGTGCTTTCTCCTTACTAGGGGAACTGTCCCTATGAATTGCTGCTTCCTGACCATTTTCCTGATTCAGGAAATGGGAGCATAAAATAATATTTAATGGGTCCCTCCGTATGTTTAGTCCAAGTGCGTCTGTGCTCTCCGGAGAGCCGCTTCAGTTTTGTCCAGCAAGGGTTTGGCCAAACTGACAGAGGAAATCATTTATTGCTGCAGATATCTGTAGGCTGCAATTACAGAACTGCTTTCCGTTTTGCTTTTGCCGTGGCCAAAGTTTTTTCTTCTTCCTCCAAGTTCCAAGAGCCAGTCACAGAATCCGGTTTAAACTCACCACCCAAGTGACCGATTAATCATATCTCAGCAGCAAGCGAAGTTATAACAGAATGCTTTTCAGGCAACACCCAGCTGAACTAGACTAAACCGGAGGAACTGTTTAAATATTAGCCATCAGTGGTGTTGCAAGCGGCAGCATGCCCAGAAATGCGTAGTGACTGCCTCTGGGCCAAACGTATATAGGAGTGAAGATTTATCTATCTGGAACACAGTGGTTTCTCTGTGAGGTCTCAGCTGGCCACCCACTATGCGTCATATGCAGAATGTCACTTTAATTTCAGTCTGAAAACTGATCTCAAGAGTGGCTAAAGCTATAGGAGGTGCTATAGCTACAGCTGTGGCATCAGTCAATCTTGGAGAGCATTTGACATCTAAGGCTGATGGCAGTTGTAGCAACTTAAGTACACTATTGAGTCTGAACCAGTGGCACAGCGTGGGGGGACCCACGGGCAGTTGCTCCTGGTGCAAAATTGTTAGGGGCGCAATATTTCAACACCCGGTGCTGCCTCAACGCAACTGCACACTGGGCTCCATTGAAAATGGCTTCTCCATGCAAACCAGGAAGTGACCTCTCCAGACAACAAAATTACTCTTCTTTTCTTATCTCTGCAGCTGCCATCTCCTGGGTGATGCAGATGCGGTTAGGCAGTTGAATGTGCATGCGTACTCTGTTTCCCTCACTCCTGCTCCCCTTCCCCGTGCAGCCCCAGTCGCTGGCAACCCATGCTACACCACTGATCTGAACACACGTTCAGCGCTCTGGAAAGATAGTTCAGAATGTGTGTACCGCTTTAAGCACACTTAAAATGTAATGCCTTCCTTTGCTCTTAGTTCAAAGGGGCAGTCAGGTCACTCAGTAAGCCAAATGTAATTCTTTATGGTGTCTTTGCATTCTGATTCTTTACATTAAAAGGGTAAAGGGACCCCTGACCATTAGGTCCTGTCATAACCAACTCTGGGGTTGCGGTGCTCATCTCGCTTTATTGGCCGAGGGAGCCGGCGTACAGCTTCCGGGTCATGTGGCCAGCATGACTAAGCCGCTTCTGGCGAACCAGAGCAGCGCACAGAAACGCCGTTTACCTTCCCGCCGGAGCGGTACCTATTTATCTACTTGCACTTTGATGTGCTTTCAAACTGCTAGGTTGGCAGGAGCAGGGACCGAGGAACGGGAGCTTACCCTGTCGTGGGGATTCGAACCACCGACCTTCTGATCGATAAGTCCTAGGCTCTGTGGCTTAGACCACAGCACCACCTGCGTCCCTATTCTTTACATAGGACTCTTTACATAGGATTCTTTACATAGGACCCCAAATATCTCCCCACACACAAGTTTTTTCTCCTTTTAACAGGTGTTTGTTGGGAACTGAGCCCACCTTAACCTCGGCTGTGAGGTCGAGTTTCGCTCTCAGCTGCAATATCAAAGAAGCTCAGTGATGTCTCTGCTTGACATGAAGAAACTGAAACCGAGTTCCTTGAGGGAAGAGTTGGATAGAAATGTAATGAATACCTAAGACCAGGGGGTCAGCAACCTAAGGCCCATGGGCCGGAAGTGGCCCAAAGAGGTCGTTTGACTGGCCCACGAACCGCCCCCTGAACCAAGCCGCTGCTTGCATGCTGTTCTAAGTCAGCGCAGCGCAGGGACTCGCTTCTGTGGTGCCGGAAATCGCATCTGTGTACAGACGCTGAAAATCATGGGCACCGATCTGGCCCAGGCAAGATAAACCTTGCTGACCCTTGCCTAAGACCATAATCCTATGCACGCTCACTTGGGAAAAATGTCCCACTGAAATGAATAAACATTCATAGGATTGGCGGTAAGTCAACCTGGCTGTGAGAATCAACTTCTGCCTTTAGTCTCAGGACTGGATTCACATGCAATAATCCTTTTTCAGTTGGCGTGGAATGTTTTTTCAGTGTGCTCTGGCCCTGGGCTACATCACTCCCCTCGCTTGGGCTTTAACGGTTATTTCCCAACTCAATGCATGCTTGCAGCACTTAAAATAACTGCCAACTGAAACTCTTGCCTTAACTACACCTTAGTGTGTTTGAGAGAAAAGGCTCACTGCGCTACCACTACATCCCCACTACAAGGAAACAAGGAAATTATGGTGTTAATTGGTTGAATGAAGAAACAGTTCTGCTAAATATGCTGAGGGGGCAGGGAATAAATAGCCGCAAATCTAGACTTACTGTTCTGATTATAGTTGACTTTCTCATAGTACAGTGGTACCTCAGGTTAAGTACTTAATTCGTTCCGGAGGTCCGTTCTTAACCTGAAACTGTTCTTAACCTGAAGCACCACTTTAGCTAATGGGGCCTCCCACTGCCGCCGCACGATTTCATTTCTTATCCTGAGGTAAAGTTCTTAACCCAAGGTACTATTTCTGGGTTAGCGGAGTCTGTAACCTGAAGCGTATGTAACCCGAGGTACCACTGTATTGATTTGCAAGGGAGGCCCTATCGTGAGATAACGACCTCAAGTGGTGGAATTTGGGCACCATAACAGGCATTGTTGGCAGATGACGACATATGTTGCACTGGAAGACACACAGGTGAATGAACCTTTGATGTTGTGTTTTTGTGTGAATGTCTACTGCTTGTTACAACCTCCCTCCCTCATGTGTGTATTTGTACCTGCAACTCAGGTCAATAATTCATTCAGTTTGATGCAACAGTAGTCACTAACCGCCATTTATCAATGAATTGTATTAAAATTATTATCGAAATAATGAACAAGCTAATAAATCTACCGGCTGACTCAGTGCCTTCCATGCATATGGTGCTTTATTGAGAGGTGAAGCTGAGACTCCAATACTTTGGCCACCTCATGAGAAGAGAAGACTCCCTGGAAAAGACCCTGATGTTGGGAAAGATGGAGGGCACAAGGAGAAGGGGATGGCAGAGGACGAGATGGTTGGACAGTGTTCTCGAAGCTACCAGCATGAGTTTGACCAAACTGCGGGAGGCAGTGGAAGACAGGAGTGCCTGGCGTGCTCTGGTCCATGGGGTCACAAAGAGGCGGACATGACTAAACAACAACAACAAGGTGTATGTGTTTGTGTGTCCTGAGGAACTTTTGAGCTGAATTGCCGCAGTGGGTGAAAATAGTAGGAAAGGAAATGGGGGGGGCAGGGAGTGAGACGGGATGAACAGGAAAAAATACAATTCGATCTGTACTTAAGTTGGGCATGAGGACGGAAGGATTTTTCTTATGGGCTTTGTTTTTGCTGCAGACAGCAAGAGAATAATGTGCTGCCCAGGCGTTTCCCCAAGAATCTCTTCCATTCCTGTCTTCACGAAAAGGTGAACGCTTTGTGGTATTTATGTGTTCTGTGCAAGCGCTCACCTACTTTTGCGTTTCGGAGAGGCATGAATAATATATACACAACTGTCTCACTTCAGCAGCACTCAGCAGACTCCCAAGGGGAAGGGGAGAGGAGAGGAAATCCTACCGGTGTACTGCAGCAAACTGTTTGCTCATTAGGCAGGGAAAGAGAGGAGGGAGAGAGGAGGAGGGATAAAGAGATCTGTTTATATCAGTGTGTGAGCCGTTCATCGAAACAACTCTTGGGTGCATTTGCAAGCTCAGATCACACTGATGATTATTTGCGTTGGACTTTGTTACTGAGGCAGCCGTTCCCATGTGCCCCTGCCAAATCCGTCCTCACTCAGGATTGAGAGAGCTGTGTTAATTAAAACCACTCCCAGCCTAGGGGCCGAGGTCTGTTCAGCCCACCTCCCAATAAAATATTTGAGGGGGCCGCCGCACCCTCCCAAGTTGATGGGCGTTGCCAGTCAAATGGTGTGCATGTGCAGTGTTATGTGATGAGTTACCTGGGCTCCCCAATATTTTATTCAAGTTGGCACCCCTGCTCCCAGCTGATGCTAGGAATAGGAAAAAATATATTATTATTATTATTATTATTAATAATAATAATAATAATAATAATAATAATATATTTATACCCCGCCCATCTGGCTGAGCTTCCCCAGCCACTCTGGGCGGCTCCCAATCAAGTGTTAAAAACAGTACAGCGTTAAATATTAAAAACTTCCCTGAACAGGGCTGCTTTCAGATGTCTTTTAAAGATAGGATAGCTGCTTATTTCCTTCACATCTGAAGGGAGGGTGTTCCACAGGGTGGGCACCACTACCGAGAAGGCCCTCTGTCTGGTTCCCTGTAACCTCACTTCTCACAGTGAGGGAACCACCAGAAGGCCCTCAGCGCTGGATCTCAGTGTCCGGGCTGAACGATGGGGGTGGAGATGCTCCTTCAGGTATACAGGACTGAGGCCGTTTAGGGCTTTAATTTTTTTTCATTTAAATATTTATTAAAATTTTCCACATTTAGTACAAAAAATCAAAAAACAAAAAACAAAAAAAATTAAAAAAACACATAAAGTTTACAATTCCATATTTTCAATACCATATTTCCCTGACTTCCCCACACCTCCCCTTCTTGTATTCCAATTCAAATTGTTAGTTCAACAAGTTCCTATCCCCAGTTTTTAACCTTTTTATATTTAATTCATTTTAGAAAAAACAATTTTAACTTATAGACATCAATATTTATACCTCAGTGCTGAAACCTTTTTCTAAAGTCGACCCAAATTCCCTTCCACGAATTCCCCAATTTTCATACTAATAGCCAAACAAAATAAAAAACAGATTATAATTGTACACCCTTTGGATTCCCAGACCCCACCACCCCCTTTCCCGGTTTCGATCCCCAGCAAATGTCCATCAGTCTTAATCTACTATCAGCCTGGAGATCTCACGTCCGAGGCTCTTAATTCTCTCTCAGTTCCTCTCTGCCGGTTTTTTTGATAGTCCTTAGTATTAAACACCAGATCTCGGAGCAGCTCTGTCCCAATAAGGTCCATGTTTCTTCCAGCCAGACCTCCATACTTAAAAGTAGGGCCCAAAAGTCCAATTGTCGCGAAAACTCCAGCTTCCACTTTAATCAAATTTGTAATCCATAGGTCTTCAGATCTCCACATAAGGAGATCTCTCCATTCTTCAATCTCCAATTCAAACCAGATTTTCATCATCCAGTACTTATTTTCCCTTGTAATCATCATGTCAGGCCTCTGGTTCGATTTCTTATTTTCCTTTGTAAGCATCCTGTCAGGCCTCTGGCTCTCCTTTGTCATTTGCAAAATTACAGCTCCTCCTTCCTTCTCCTCAGGAACAACATATGTCTCCTTCTCCACACTTTCAAAATTCTCAAGTTTCTCTTTTTGTCCAGCTGCATGGGCTTCCTGAGTCAAATCCTTATCCAATTCAGTAATGTTATTTACTGTTAAGTTCAGAGTTGCAACATTTGTAGCCGAAACATCAATTTGGCCTTGTAACTTTCCCAAGAGAACAAAAACTCTGTCTAACCCAGCCTGAATTTTCCCTCCTCCAGCCATTCTTGTAATGTCCCAAATCCCCCTCTAGAGGGATTTTGGTAACTTAGTATTCTTTCCAGTTCAAATCCAAAAGTCAGATTAGTTTGTATCAGTTGTTCCTTGTTTTCAACAAAATAAAACCAAATTGCAACAAATATATCCAGCAGAGACAGCAGAAACAAAATTCTCTTTTTCCTTCTTGACAGCTGATTTTGACAGCTGTCAAACTCTTCTATTTCTCCTCAACAGGCTCTCTCGCGAATCACTCCCGGGTCCGGGGTGTGTGTGACACTTCGGCTCTCAAAATTAGCTCTTATCCTCCAGTAAAATTACTTATACTTATACTGCCAAATCGTGAAATTAATATCTTTTATCCAATAGAAAAAAAATAAGTTCTCTCGACCTTAGTTAACTAGTCCTTGCTTTAAATTTTTTACAAGACGGGGAGGCGGACTTCCTGTTTGCACCTTCCCCGATCGTACCAAATTCAAAAGAAAATTTCCTTGACAAGTCCAATTTCCGTACTACTCACGGGTTGTTACTTTTAGAGTCCAATTGTTCACAAGAAGAAGTCAGCGCTCTCCGACCATGGCACGCGGCTTCACTCCACAGGAGGAGCAGTCGACTCTCAGCACCGCGCCGCTCACCCCGTCCCCCGTTCCGAAGCCTTTAAAAAGGCTCCTTCGCAGGTCGGGGGGGCGCAAATGGTGCCCGCCGAGTCACCAGGTTCACAGGCTTCAGCGCCTGTGATTTCTAAGGGTCCCCGCGTCACCGCAGCGGCAAGACCCAGCTCCTGTAGAGCCGATTCCCTCCGGAGCTCGGAGGGAATCCGCCATTAGCCATTCGCGCTAACCCGGAAGTTGAGGCCGTTTAGGGCTTTAAAGGTCAGCACCAACACTTTGAATTGTGCTTTGGAATTGTTTCTTTGTAGCCAGCCACAGCTGTCTTTCTTTCTTTATCTTTTTCCCCCCAACTGAAAGCAGATGGACACCATACCAAATTGGGCAGACGAGTTGCATAGATGCATTTGTTTTCGTCTTGAAAGTACCACAACGTTCTCTGCTGTTTTTCTTCAACACAACTATGCCTCTGCATTTTGACTTCAAGACTACAGCCAGAAAATGTGTTGCTCCTTAGGGCTTGCTAAGGATTGCCCCAGTGGAGCGCCAGCCTTGCAGTGCAAATGAGTTGGCATAAGTGACCAGCCTACCATCTTGGTGATTTAAATATGCTGCATAAATGTCATATGAGCAAACCAAATGAATAAACTCAAGAGTTGTATCCAACTAAAGCCTCACCTGCACTGTACACTTAAAGCAGTATCATACCATTATAGTCAAGGGATGCGGGTGGCGCTGTGGGTTAAACCACAGAGCCTAGGACTTGCCAATCAGAAGGTCGGCAGTTCGAATCCCCATGACGGGGTGAGCTCCCGTTGCTCGGTCCCTGCTCCTGCCAACCTAGCAGTTTGAAAGCACGTCAATGTGCAAGTAGATAAATAGGTACCGCTCCAGCGGGAAGGTAAACAGTGTTTCCATGTGCTGCTCTGGTTCGCCAGAAGCAGCTTAGTCATGCTGGCCATATGACCAGGAAGCTGTACACCAGCTTCCTCGGCCAATAAAGCGAGATGAGTGCCACAACCCCAGAGTCGGTCACGACTGGACCTAATGGTCAGGGGTCCCTTTACCTTTACCATTATAGTCAGTTTTACCATTATAGTCATTATAGTCTCTCAAGGAATCGTGGGAACTGTAGTTTGTCAAGGCTTCCAAGAGTTGTTGGCATCCTTCTGTCTCAAGAAACAATGGAGTGCACCTCCAGGGATGAAGTCACACAGCTGCGCTAGCGGGACCGAAGTGATGCCCTCTCTGTCATCTAGGCCATGGAGATGCCAGGGCAAATAGCTCAGTCAACAGAGCATGAGACTCTTAATCTCTGAGTTGTGGTTTTGAGCATCACGTTGGGCAAAATATTCCTGACTTGCAGGGGGTTGGACTAGATGACCCTCAGGATCCCTTCCAACTCTGCAATCCTAAAATTCTATTAATGATGCCATTGTGGCTACTCCTAGTGCAGGTCTTCTGCTGACTCATGAAGTGATACCTGCCCTGTGCCTTCAAAGCACATTATTTCCCTCAAGGAATTCTGGGCACTGTAGTTTGTTAAGGATTATAACCGTAGAGTTGGAAGGGACCACAAGGGTCATCTAGTCCAACCGCTTGCAATGTAGGAATATTTTGCCCAACATGGGGCTCGAACCCACGGCCCCGAGATTAAGAGTGGTGGGAATTGTTTTTGGAGGAATGTGTTTTGAACATCTTTAAATGTATAGTGCGTACACAATGGAAACACTCGTTTCATTCTAAAATTGAAAGCTCATTGCAGATTGATTTTTTATTCCCCTGCAGTGTGTCCATTTGAAAACAGTTGTCGGCAGTCCTGACAATTTGGGAGTGGGTGTGCACATCCACATCTGCCCAATGATGTTGTGAGTGGGTGTATATCAAGATTACAAGCACCACTTCTTTCTTTGTTCACTTGGACCATGTGCAGGGAGGGAAATATGTGTATATCCTAAAGAGGAGGGTTTTCAAACGCATAACAAGTAGGCACATCCAACCTCATGAATAGCAGGATCTAGAAACACTCTAAATTGAAAACAGCATGTTGAGGATGAGCATGAATGACTCCGGATTGGGAAAATCTACATCTTTTGTAGATTTTAAGAACCTTTTAATGAGGGTGAAAGAGGAGAGCGCAAAATATGGTCTGAAGCTCAACATCAAAAAAACGAAGATCATGGACACTGGGCCCATCACCTCCTGGCAAATAGAAGGGGAAGAAATGGAGGCAGTGAGAAATTTTACTTTCTTGGGCTCCATGATCACTGCAGATGGTGACAGCAGTCACAAAATTAAAAGACGCCTGCTTCTTGGGAGAAAGGCAATGACAAACCTAGACAGCATCTTAAAAAGTAGAGACATCACCTTGCCAACAAAGGTCCGTATAGTTAAAGCTATGGTTTTCCCAGTAGTGATGTATGGAAGTGAGAGCTGGACCATAAAGAAGGCTGATCGCCAAAGAATTTATGCTTTTGAATTATGGCGCTGGAGGAGACTCCTGAGAGTCCCATGGACTGCAAGAAGATCAAACCTATCTACTCTGAAGGAAACCAGCCCTGAGTGCTCACTGGAAGGACAGATCCTGAAGCTGAGGCTCCAGTACTTTGGCCACCTCATGAGAAGAGAAGACTCCCTGGAAAAGACCCTGATGTTGGGAAAGACGGAGGGCACAAGGAGAAGGGGACAACAGAGGGTGAGATGGTTGGACAGTGTTCTCGAAGCTACCAGCATGAGTTTGACCAAACTGCAGGAGGCAGTGGAAGACAGGAGTGCCTGGCGTGCTCTGGTCCAGGGGGTCACGAAGAGTCGGACACGACTAAATGACTAAACAACAACATCTTTTGTGCTACAGATGGGTTAGGCTGCATACCCACCAAGTCTGAATGGAAAAGCTGGGCTGTTGAAGGTCGTATGTCAACAATGCTATACTTTACATTTTAAACCAATAGGCTAGGATGAAATGTAAAGGACAGTGTTCCCTAATAGTAGAACAGAAGAAGGCATTCTGATTGGTACAGCTTGTCATGTAGGGGAGAGAAAATCCGCACAGCTATTAAAAGGCACAGAAGTCAAGACAACTTTTTCTTGAGGTAACTTCTACCAAACAAGCAGGAGGCACCGTCTCATGGCTTTAAAATGCATTCACTGGTCGAGTTCAAACCTTTTCCCAGTCAGCATAACCTGAACTGCAGTGATCTCTGAAAGCAAACAGAATGTCCATATAGGGTTTTGCTTTCAATCATCACTGCTAATTATGTTGAGGCCTTCAGTTCCAAGAAGGGGGACTAGCTTAAATTATATCTTCCTTTTCATCACTTCTAAATCTGTTCCTTGAACCACTCAGGCATATTCTCTGAGAATATCGCTTGCTTGACTAAAATAAGAGTGCTTATGGGGGCAGGCAGGAGAGACGGTTGATCAATGTCGTCCTCCAAACCTTTCCCCTCCACCAACCAGGTATTATATTTCAACAAAGCAATTTTCGAGGGAAAGACGGCCGGTATGCTACAAACAGGAGCAATGATTTAAAATTAACCACCCCTTTCTTTATTTTTAAGCCAACTTTTTTAAAAACAAGCACCCAGTCTTCATTCATTCTATCATAGAATGTTCTCTATACATAGGAGTGAGAAGCAACTGCTGTCCTTTCCAACTGTACCCCAGATTACTTTTCCAACTGTATAGCCCATTTACTTTGCTCCATAGAATTCAATGGGCAACACTGAGATCCAAGCCAGCCCCTCTTCCCATAGTCTTTCCCTTATTCTCCTGTGCAGGTCATGTTCCTGTAGTTTGTATTCCATGAAATTTAGGTGGATTTCAAATTCAGTTCCCTTGTATTTCCAGAATGTTTTAATTTGGAATGAAAATACTCATTTCCCATCAAAGCCCTGAAGTGACCCCCTGTCAAAAATAAAGACATTTGCACCCACTGTATAAATGCTGATAGGGACTTTTTTATGTGTTATTATGACAGGTGGTGGAAGGAGCGAGCCACATTCCAGTGAGTGAGCCTGTCCCTGGCTATAGTACTGGTGTTGGCCCTCTCACTGGTCAGAGCTGAAGGAGTTAAGGGGCAGAGGGATTAGGAGAGGGAGGCTGGGAAGATGAAACAGGTTTGAAAAGGCAACTGAAACCGGCTTAGGTTAGATGCTTTTCAAAACTACTGGGAATTTTTTTTACAGTAAATGAAGGGATTTCACTCTGCTGAAATTCATCGTTTACAATTTTAAAAAGGGACACAGGTAATTTTAACCTGTGATCTCTGCGGTGGTTGATTTCAAATACTGCACACATATATCTTAATCAGGTATCTGTCCCTAAAAAGTGTTAGGAGAGGCATTAAATTTCAAATTAAAAGGAAACTGAAGGAAAATAGAAGATCAAAGAAGACTTAATCCCAATAACACAGGGACAGTAAATGGTAGACAGATGATGGACCTTGAGAAAGTCCCCCCAAAAAGAGTTTAGCCAAGCAAAATTTAAATTGAAAACTCAGAAAAATACCAAGATGGAGATTTTAAAGAGAATCAAGAAAATCAAAAATACTTAAATGGAAAAGCCAAGAGAAAATGAAGACAAATGAAGGATGAAAAGTGGAAGCACATGAAAGGGTACATGGATATGAAGTCCGCTTAAAGAAGAGGGAAGATGAGTAGGCAAAATAGAAGGCTTTTGTTTTAAAAGGCAACTAGAGAAGTCATTTCATGAAGGGAAAGTTTGGGATTTTTGTTGCTGAAGCTAGAAATATGCATGTGGTGGGGGGGGGAGCAAAGAAGGCAAGGAGAGGACAAAGCCGTTCCTTCTAATTTCATGTGGGCTCAGGTTGCCTTGGAAGGAGAGAAAGACAGGTAAGTTTAAAACTTGCTGAAAAGGCAAATAAAGCATTTTGAGGATGAACCTGCTGGTGGCGACTGGAGAGTGACTGCTCAGGGACGTGGCAAGTCCAGGATCCTGGGGGAAAGTGCTTTCTCCAAAGGAAGTTCCTGAGAGAGGTTAGAGTGCTGGATTAGGACCTGGGAGACTAGAGTTCAAATTCTCACTTTGCCATGAAGAGCTCTATCTCACAGCCTAACCAGGATCAAATGAGGAAGCAGAGTAGAACATCAACTCCACTAAGCCTTTCCAGCAGAACCTGCAAGATTACGAAAAGATATGGGAAATGGAGCTCAAAAGGTAACTATGGAACAGGCCAGGCAAGATTACCCCGATGTGTAACGTGGCTCTCTGGTGGTAAAAACCAAGGTTTTTGGATTTTATTTTATTTTTGCTAAGCATCTTCTAGGAGCAGCTATTTAGCACAAAGCTCAGACAACACAAAGTGTTGACTCTAAAGAATAATAATAATAATAATAATAATAAGGATCCAGTGTGGTTAACAGTGGTGGACTCGTAATCTGGTGAACCGGGTTCGCGTCTCCGCTCCTCCACATGCAGCTGCTGGGTGACCTTGGGCCAGTCACACTTCTTTGAAGTCTCTCAGCCCCACTCACCTCACAGAGTGTTTGTTGTGGGGGAGGAAGGGAAAGGAGAATGTTAGCCGCTTTGAGACTCCTTGGGGTAGTGATAAAACGGGATATCAAATCCAAAATCATCTTCTTCTTCTTCTCCAGCACTGAAAGTAATATATTTAAAATATCCATTTTAAAACCAGATCTAGCAGTCAGCTTGCTTTGCCAGTAACTTCCCACCTGGAAACTAGCGCTGCAGTTGAAGGAAGGTAACTATTAAATTGAATTTTCAGAGGTAGCAAAAGGCGCAAATCTCTAACAAGTAAACTTGAAATGCTACATCATAATTAATGTAACAATGCAGTTGTATGCATTCTGATTGAAGGGCTTCTAGGTGAGTATCTCGTGTTTGGCTGGAGAAAAAATCTCTCTTCCACCTGCAATTCTTGTGCTAAAACACTTTAAAGTCTTAAAGTTTTATTTACCTTACAAACTAATTAGTCTTTGGATGAAGACAACTCAGTGATCTTTTTCAGTGCAATGCTTTTGTACTGGCCTCTCCTTTTTAATCTCTTCATCCGCTTCTTGAAAAAATGGCAGTCAAAATGGCACTCTGTGACTGAACCACATCTAGGTGAGTATCCCTTGCTTGACTAGGGAGGAAATATCTAGTCAAAATGGTACTCTGTGATTCCTCATTCGTTTTAAAGTTGCGGCAAGACGGTTTGCGACTTTTTACCGCAAAGGATTCTTCTGTATATTCCCATCCTAAAATGGAGCCTTTAACTCTGGAATATGTCTCCAATGTGTCTTGCAAGTGGAGCTGTACTGAAAAGACTAGCCTTTCCAGCAGCAACGACAAGATGACATAATGCCCCTTGCTTGGCTAGGGAGAAAATCTCTATTGTGTTCCGTCTGCAACTCATTGTGCTGAGACTCTTTCAGGTTGCAGTGACTGAGTTGTCAGAAGAGGCTCTATTCCGTGTCACCACATTGAGGCTCACCTGATGGTAAGATAAACCAGTGACTCTAGATCGCAGACCAACAGAAGGAGCTGCCAGACACATGAAGTCAAATGGACAAACAAAAGTGTGAGCATTGAGCAATCTTTCCTCTTTCCACACCAAGCTTAATGGCAGACATTTAAGTCTGAATCTTATCTCTCTTTTGTGCCCTTCTAGCCTCAACTAGAGCCAGGGCTTTTTCGGCTGTGGCTCCGACTTGGTGGAACGCTCTGTCACAAGAGACTAGGGCCCTGCGGGACTTGACATCTTTCCGCAGGGCCTGCAAGACAGAGCTGTTCCACCTGGCCTTTGGCCAGGGCACAGCCTGACTCCCTCCCTCGGCAATCTTCGCGGAGCTCTGGCCCAATGGTGGCCAGTGGCTTGAATTTTAATTAATTTTATAATGAATGATTTTAGAGTGTTGTTTGTGCTGTACTTTTGTACTGTTTTATTGTTGTTAGCCGCCCTAAGCCCGGCTTCGGCTGGGGAGGGCGGGATATAAATAAAAGTTATTATTATTATTATTAATGGCTCATCCAGCTTCAGACAAAAATGGCAGTCAAAATGGTATTCCATTGTTCAAGGATATTTAGGTCAGTACCCCTTGCTTTACTAGGTAAGAAATCTCTTATCATGTTCCATCTGCAACTTTTTGCGCTAACATTGTTTTCTGTTAAGACTCTTTCAGGTTGCAGTCCCTGACTCGTCAGAAGTGGAAGCCCTTTGCAGCAGATTTCTTCATAACTCTTAAGGTTTTTCTTTTTCCTGAGAGAACATTCACAGAATGTTCTCTCAGGTTTTGCCTTTCCCCTTGTTGCATTGCTCAAAAAAAAAAGCAAAAGGCACTGGTGGTCGGCGCTCCGGGGTTCAAATCCCTGCGGTGTCCATGCTTACTTCCAATGCAACTGCTATCTCTCTCTATCCCTCTCTCTCTATGTTTCTCTGTTCCTCTCTGTCTCTCTATCCTTCTCTATCTTTCTCTCTCTCTCTCTCCCTCTCTATCTCTCTCTGTCTCTCTATCCCTCTCTATCCCACACTGCCCAAATAACAATTGGCTCCCTTTTTCTTAAGCCAAAGTATTAGCATGGGAGGGTGGTGACTTCAGTGACTGAGCTTGATTCTTAACTCCACCATTGCACCAAAGGACCATTTCAAGCACCACCTTCAAGGTTTCCAGGACGGGGTTCAAGTCCCTGCGGTGTCCTTGCTAACTTCCAATGCAACTGCTAACTCACTCTATCCCTCTCTATCTCTCTCTGACTCTCTATCCCTCTCTCTCTCTCTCGTATCTCTCTATCCCTCTCTGTCTCTCTATCCCTCTCTATCCCACACTGCCGAAATAACAATTGGCTCCATTTTTCTTAAGCCAAAGTATTAGCATGGGAGGGTGGTGACTTCAGTGACTGAGCTTGATTTTTAATTCCACCGTTGCACCAAAGGACCATTTCAAGCACCACCTTCAAGGTTTCCAGGACAGGATTCAAGTCCCTGCGGTGTCCTTGCTAACTTCTAATGCAACCATCATGCCCCTCTGTTTTCCCCTATATCCCTCACTTCCCAAAGTATTAGCATGGGAGTGTTTTTGGGTGGGGATTTCAGTGAATAAGCTTGGTTCTGAACTCCGCCTGGCATCTAAGGACCAGTTCAAGCAACCTTTGCCCTGTGCCTGCTGCTCTAATGATGCTCCCCTGATGCATCTCCAGGTGTGTCTAGATAGGCTGGATCATGTGGGTGCTTCCTATCCTAGCATTCCCAGGTACTAAGGAGTACTACTCCCCTAGTACTTTTTTAAAGAGAGTCTAATTTGACATCTTTGTTTGTTTAGGAAGCAACATGCACACACACAAAAAACGCAGCCTATTTAAATTATGTGGAAAATGGACAAGGTCTCAATAACAGAGCAACTGGTACCACATGCACACATTAGCAGAACAAGCAGGTCAGTGTCCTCCTTTGGAGAAGACTTGTGTCCATTTGAAGGGCTATCAGAAGGTTAGGATAAGGACGGGTGGCCGTTCTCTGTCTGATGACCTCTATTTGAATGGCTGTCCATTCCAAATCTGGTTTAAAAGTAAAGGAAAGCAGGGGCCCAGGAACTCCCATCAGCAGCCAGCCCCTTGGCAGAAGACTGAGAACATGCACACAGGCCCTGGTCCTCCCCACTACAGTGAGATGTATAGTATTCCTCTATAAAAATTACAGAGCGATATCTAACATTAGTCATACTCAAGAGTAAAATCATGCATCCAGCTAATTCATACTCAGACTCACTGAAACCAATGGGTCTACTTTGTATGACTCAGTAGGGTAGTAATCATTTTTAAATATGCATCTGTATACAGCATTTGCAAATTAATCTCTCTCTTTTTTAAGCCATGTGTCAGTGGCCAGGATAAGCAAAGACGCAAATTTCTGCAATTCGGAGAATCTAAGGAAGCAACAAATGGTGAAGGGGCAACAAAGTTTAGTGAGCAGGAAGAACCTGTGGATGGAAGCAGTTCAGACTCCAAGGCTGAAGCAGAGGAGGGGCGTCAAGAGACTGATGAGGAATCCAGGGAGTCTCCCTCTCCTGCTGCGACAAGCTCCCCTCCAGCCTTGTCTCCAAGAAGGCACAGAATAATGAGGAGAGTGGAACAGAGGCCAGAGATGCTCAGGTGCTGTTTGAGACTGCTTGGGAGAGGAGGAGCCTTAGAAGGCAGGGACCTCAGTCCTGACAACTGCTCCACAGGGCCAAGACCTACTGGGAAGTGTTGCTGAGTTGTATGTTCATTTCCTTGAATAAAAAGTTGACTGAGCACTGACAACTGGCCTTGCTTCTTTGTGCTGACCTGCATCTGACTCCAGCCCTGGCAGCCCGGCCCTTTGTTTTCCCCCTGATCATGGGAAGTGCAGTTTGACCCTAACTCTGCTTAGGCAGGAGAGCTTATTGGTCAAGGCCCCGGGTGTCCTGGTAGCTGTCCACCATAAAGGCTGTAGCTCAGTGGGCAGAGCACATGCTTAGCATTTAGAAGGACCTGGGTTCAATTTCTGGCATCTCCAGGTACGGGTGGGTCCAACTCACAATATCCTTTGATATGATCACCTGTTGAAAATCTTGGCATATTGCAGAGATGGCAAAATGGATGGCACTGTTAAAACATACAAATTTAGAATATTTTAAGGAAGACTGGAAACCCTTTCTAGTCTAAATAAAAGGTTATTATTTCCCCTATTGAAGGATCACAGCAGATCATCAGTGGATGATCACAGACATATCTCAACCTGAACTACGGTAACCTCACAAGGCTGCTGGGGTGAGGTAGAATGTGAGCTCCTTGGAGGAAGGGTTAGCAAAAGCGAAAAGTAAATAAACAGACATCTGTGTGAACCTTGGTCTCTAATAGTTAACTGCTATCTTCCTCCACAAGGAAGTGGGAATAGAACCAAGAGAACTCAAGAAGCTTGGGTTGGGCAGTGTAGAGAGGGACAAGGAGGCGAGACCATTGTCTAACTGCAGTAGTGATCCCAAGTTGCTCTTATTTATTTCAGTAGTGCTGGTGTTGCGGACCTTCGGGCTGCCAGATGTTGCTGAACTTCAGTCCCCGTCATCACTGGTCGCTGCACATACTGGGGCTGATGGGAGCTGTACTTCAGCAACACTAAGCAGGCCAAAGGTCCCCCCACATTGGCAGTTAAGTATTGTTCCTGAGAATTGCCCCCATGGATTGAACTAGTTCACAAGCACACACAGAGAGGTATGGAGCACTCCCTGAAATGAATTTAAAAGCTCTCAACTTCAACTAAATGGTTGGCTCTGCCTTGCATGTGTGAATGGGTGGCACTGTGGGTTAAACCACAGAGCCTAGGACTTGCCAATCAGAAGGTCGGCGGTTCGAATCCCCGTGGCGGGGTGAGCTCCTGTTTCTCGGTCCCTGCTCCTGCCCACCTAGCAGTTCAAAAGCACATCAAAGTGCAAGTAGATAAATAGGTACCGCTCCAGCGGGAAGGTAAATGGCGTTTCCGTGCGCTGCTCTGGTTCGCCAGAAGCGGCTTAGTCATGTTGGCCACAGGACCCGGAAGCTGTACGCCGGCTCCCTCGGCCAATAAAGCGAGATGAGCGCCGCAACCCCAGAGTCAGCCACGACTGGACCTAATGGGCAGGGGTCCCTTTACCTTTACCTTAATTATCATCATCTTCTTTAGACAGATGGAACTTTCACATTGCAGCACACCAGTCCCCGGAACACCCTGACTTCCTGCAGGTCTGAACCTTAGGTGACTTCAGGAATGCCAACTTGAATAAAATATGGGGGGGGGGCAGGTAAGCCCCACCCCACCTAATCAATCATAGGACACGCAAGGGCATAGCCAGGGGAGAAGGGGGGCAGCTGCCCCCTTAAATCAATAAAAATACTTAACTGAGGTTCTGCCCCCCACATAAAGCCTGCCCCCCCAACATAAATCCTGATACACCATTTGAATGGCAGTGAGCATCAGCTGGGGGGGCTGGCCCCCCTCAAATATTTTATGGGGGTGCTAAGGGACCTTGGCCCCTCGGAGTTGCCTCCTTTGGGTGAGGACGGCGAGCCTCGTTCATGGAGGCGAGCCGGCAGCAAAGGGAAGCGAGGAAAAGCTTGCGCTCCAGGCTGGCGCGCCCTTTCCTCCTGCAAGGGCGGCTCCGACCAGGCGTGCACTGACGCGCCGAGGGGCGGCGCTGCTGTTGCCGCCGCCGCCGCCACGGGCACCTCCTCCAGTTTCCTCCCCTCAGTCCCGGTTCGGGAATCCGCCGGCGCCGCCTTGCTGGGAGCGGCCGCCCAGGAGAAAGGATGCTCCTCCGGGCGCGGCGGCGGAGGAAGAGGCGCGGCGGACGGGACATCCCTGCGGCCGGCAGCCTTGCCTAGCGCAAGACGCGCGCAGCCTCCTCCATGGCGAAGCCCCGCGCTACGTTGCAGCGGCGAGGCCCGGCTTGCGGCGGGGAGCCCGGCGGCGGCGGCGGGGGCGGCGCTGGTGCCCGGGCCCATCTTTCCTCTCGCCTCGGTGCGCCCTAAGGACTGCGGCGGCGGCGGCGGCGCTATGGCCGAGACGGAGCGGCCGGAGGAAGCGGCCCGGCTGTGGCGAGACGCCGCCCTGCGCGCCGGCAAGCTGCGGAGCGACCTCGGGCAGCTGGAGCTGGGCTCCCGGGAGGAGAGCGGCCCGCAGGCAGAGCCGGAGCCCAAGTCCGCGCTGCTGCAGCAGCCGGAGCCCCAGCAGGAGCAGGAGCCGCCGTCGCCGCTGGAGACGCTGAACCTGAGCGGGCGCGGCCTGGAGGAGCTGCCCGAGGGCTTGTGCGCCGCCGTGGGCAGCAGCCTGAGCGTGCTCTCGATGCGCAGGAACCGGCTGGCGAGGCTGCCCTCGGCCGCCGCCCTGGGGCACCTGGGCCGCCTGGCCGAGCTCGACCTGAGCCACAACCGCCTGCGCTCCCTGCGCGACGACGGCCCGGCGCTGGCGCTCCTGCGCGGGCTGCGCAAGCTCAGCCTCAGCCACAACCTGCTGGGCGCCGGCGGCGACGGAGCGCTGCCCGACGCCTTGGGCGAGCTGCGGCAGCTGGAGGAGCTGGACTTGAGCTTCAACCGCCTCAGCCGCCTGCCCGGCGAGGCCCTGGCCCGCCTGCAGCAGCTGCGCGCCCTCGACGTGGACCACAACCAGCTTCCCGCCTTCCCTCCGGCGCTGCTGGCGCTGGGCTCCCTGGAGGAGCTGGACTGCTCCGGCAACCGGCACCTGCGGGCCCTGCCCGAGGGCATCGCCGCCCTGCGGCGCCTGAAGATCCTGTGGCTCAGCGGCACAGGCTTGGCTGCCCTGCCCGAAGGCTTGTGCCAGCTAGGGGCCCTGGAGAGCCTCATGCTGGACGGGAACCGCTTGAGAGGACTGCCCGCCGGGTTTGGTGGCCTTCAGCGCCTCAAGATGTTGAACCTTTCCTCCAACCTGCTGGCCGACTTCCCCGCCGCTGTGCTGGCCTTGCCTGGCTTGGAAGAGCTGTACCTGAGCCGCAATCAACTCACCCTGCTGCCCGCTGGGCTGTGCCAGCTGGGCCAGCTGCGGACCCTGTGGCTGGACAACAACCGCATCCGCTACCTGCCCGACTCCATCGTCCAGCTGCATAACCTGGAGGAGCTGGTCCTGCAGGGCAACCAGATTGCCATCCTGCCCGAGGGCTTTGGCCAGCTCAACCGCATCAGCCTCTGGAAGATCAAAGACAACCCTCTGATTCAGCCACCCTACGAGGTCTGCATGAAGGGCATCCCTTACATCGCGGCCTATCAGCAGGAGCTGGCCCACTCCCAGCCTGCCCTCAAGCCCCGGCTCAAGCTGGTCCTGATGGGCCTGAAAAACGCAGGCAAGACGCTGCTGAGGAAGTGTCTAGTGGAGGACGAGGACGAGGGACAAGGGCATGGAGAGCTGTCCTTCGCTGCAGCCTGCAAGGACGCTGGGAGAGCTCGGACCAAGGGGTGCTTCATGCAGACCCTAAGAGACCTGCCCCCTCAGCCTCTTTCCCCCAAAGCACAGCCACACCGTCGCCCCATTGTCGAGCAGCCAGAGGCTTCCCCTTTGCCAGCTTCGACCCTGAAATGTTCCCATTTGGGATGTATCTCCAGTGAGCAGTGGGACATGCTCTTCTACCCTTCCCCGAAAGCTGCTGGGCAGACCCAGGTGGGATGTTTTGCTGCTGAGCGGCAGGATGATGCTCCGCTGGCCCCCTCACCAAAAATAAATGGGGAGGCGCACTTAGGATATTACCCTCCCCTACGGCCCATTATGCCCCCAGCTCCCTACCCAGCAGGGTTGCCAGGCAGCAGCAAAGGCATAGAGGTGACGGACTGGACTGCCGATGTGGAAAGGGGCCTGACTTTCATTGTGTACGAGCTGGCGGGAGACCCAAGTTACGACGTGATCCAGCCCTTCTTCCTCTCTCCGGGAGCCCTCTATGTGCTGGTGGTGAACCTGAGCACTTATGTGCCGCAGTGTTTTTATCCCTCCGTGGGGCACTTCCTTCACTGGCTGGGGGCAAAGGTGCCACATGCCGTGGTGTGCATGGTTGGCACCCACGCTGACCTGTGCGCTGAACGGGAGGTGGAAGAGAAGTGCTTAGACATCCACCGACAGATTTCCCGGCAGGAGAAGTGCGACTACGAGGGCCTCCAGAGTCTGGCCCAGCAGGTAGACGAAGCCCTGGGCCAGGATTTCGACCTGCGCTGCTCCAGCCCCCACGTCGCCTTCTATGGGGTGTCAGACAAGAACCTGCGGCGCAAGAAAGCTCAGTTCCAGTATTTGCTCAACCACCGGCCCCAAATCCTTTCCCCGGTGCTGCCTATCAGCTGCTGGGATTGCTGCCAGGTACGCCGCTTGCGAGAGAAGCTCCTTTCAGTAGCCGAGCATAGAGACATCTTTCCCAATTTGCACCGGGTGCTGCCAAGGTCCTGGCAGGTGCTGGAGGAGCTGCACTTCCAACCGCAGGCTCAGCAGCTGTGGCTCAGCTGGTGGGACTCAGCTCGGCTTGGCCTGCAGGCAGGGCTGACGGAGGACCGTCTCCAGAGTGCCCTTTCCTACTTGCATGAGAGCGGCAAGCTGCTCTACTTTGAGGAGCACCTCACCCTTCGAGAATACGTTTTCCACAACTTGCCCAGGCTCATTGACATCCTCAACGTCTTCTGCCAACGGGATGCCACGGTCTTGCTGCAGAAACTGCTTGGCAATGCCCACGTGGACGAGCTGAAGGCCACGCAGCTCCACCACTATGTGGAAGGCTTTTTGCTCCACGGGCTTCTCCCCGCCCATGTCATTCGCCTGCTCCTCAAACCCCACATCCAGAGCAGAGAGGACCTGCAGCTGATCCTGGAGCTGCTGGAGAAGATGGGTCTCTGCTACTGCGTCAACAAGCCCAAGTCCAAGCCCTTGAACGGGGCGACGGCATGGTACAAGTTCCCTTGCTATGTGAAGAACAAGATGCCCCATGCAGAGGCGTGGATCAATGGCTCCAACCTGGGTGGGCAGTCCTTTGTCGCTGAACAGCTGCAGATTGAGTACAGCTTCCCCTTCATCTTCCCACCTGGGCTCTTCGCCCGCTACAGCGTCCAGATCAACAGCCACGTGGTTCAGCGGTCTGATGGGAAATACCAGATCTATGCCTACAGGGGGAAGGTACCTGTCGTAGTAAGTTATAGACCTGCCAAAGGCACCCAGCAGCCAGATACTTTGTCTATCGCTAGTCATGCATCCTTACCAAATATATGGACAGCCTGGCAAGCCATAACCCCACTAGTGGAAGAACTGAATGTCTTGCTTCAAGAATGGCCAGGCCTGTACTATACTGTGCATGTCCTCTGTTCCAAGTGCCTTAAAAGAGGGTCGCCCCACCCGCATACTTTCCCAGGTAAGAATATTTTAATGCTCAGGTGTTTCTTTGTGTGTGTGTGTGTGTGCATGTGTGCGTGCACTACTGGGTTAATATTGAGTGTGCGCATGTAATTGCCTCGTAAGCGGGTGGATAGATAGATGCAAGCTGTCTTTCCGCAGCTGCTTGCCGTGTTGCAAGATGATGCAGGTAATCTCACCTACCGCCAGGTGAGAGAGGTTACCCCAGGATAAGTTTGCTTACCTGTATGTGCTCCGTGTTCCATTCTTCCAAGCAGCGAGGAATCTTTGCACTTCTCTGTTCCCCCCAGATTTCTGGTCAGGGTTGAAAATGTCAAATTCTCCCTTGGCGCTTGGCAGAACAATACAGGATTCACCTGACGTAGGCGGTGAAATTCTTATTATGGTGGTGCAAATAAGTCCATACAGAATACACCCCCACTCCCCCAGCGAACTCTGTTGCTGTGAAGCATATTAGTCATCCGTATTTTCCAGTCAAGTGATAAGTTGGTGTTTTGTGAACATCAGGTACAGAGATATGTGGTTAAAATGGCTGTCTGCATCTTGCCCGAATAACAGTGATACCTGGCGTATTTTTATAGCCTCACTTTGTCAGCAGCATGCACCCTTGTCACAATTATGTCACTTGGTCAGAGGATCATCTGTTCCCACCCATTGCTATGTTTAGCAAGCAGTATTGTGAAAAAATCCCTCTCTGCCTCCCTTTGTGCAGCTTTTGCATATGCTGATGTACAAAACAGCCAAAGGAACTGATTTACTTCTGCTGGCTCCTGTACATGTTTTCATAGAGAGTTCATGTTTGTTTCTTCATTAGATTCCGTATTCTGTTTTTCCTTCAGTCAGGTTGGCAACTTCCTATGTGTGCAGCATGTGTGTGTTCACATATGTTGAGGCTTTGAATCTTAACAAGCCTCCAAAAGCAACCATATATTGCGGCCAGCCAAGTGTTTGGTATTCTCCCTGCCTGCGACTAAATGCTGAGTATTGAAAAAAAGGGGGGGGGGGAGCTTGGGAAAGCCACAATGGATGGTTGGTGGGCCTGTGCGTTGTGCAGACCAGATGAATAGTATGTGAATGTATTCTTAATACTTTGGAATACTTGCAAAGCAAATTGATTTAGGGGATGTGTTTCAATCGTTGGCTTTTAAGATGAAAAACCCCAAATAATATCTGATGTTAGAATGTTTGTCAAAATTGCCTGTAAGGGGGGGGACATTAGGTGGAGGTGATTGCTTTTTTGGTTTCTTAATGTTGACAGTGGCCAACAAGAAGGGTTACTGCATATGGCATGTATATTCACCTCCCTTTCCCCTCAAGTCTGGTAGGTTTCTGTGTTGTTTCAATACAAATGTTGACCAGAGGCAATATTGGGGGTGCCCCCTATGGGAAGCTGTGCCTCTCCCAAACCGCATCAGTTATCTTAAAAATAATGGGCCGGATCCAGCTATGTAGGTGTGCTCATGGGAGCCAGGACAACACATTCTGCTAGTGCAGGACGGTCCAGCTTTTCATACCCAGTGGGCCGCAAGAGTATGGAACCAACAGACTACACTTTGCCATGTCTTGCTCCCCCTCGACAAGGCCAAAATTTGACAGCTTCTCAAAGCCCAGCATATCACGTACCTGGCTTTGGGAAGGTGGTACAAGGGGCATCAAATGTTGCCAAGGGCCGCCAAAAAGGTTAAGTGTTGGATCACCTTGCCCTAGTGCAGGGGTGTCAAACTCAAATTCATCGGGGGCCGCATCAGCAGTTTGGTCACCCTCAAAGGGCCGGTTGTATCTGTAGGACTATGTGTCCACTCTTTATTATCATAAATTATTGTCACTGCATTCAATTATTACTGTTTTTTGTAATAATGTAAGAGAAGGGTTCAGGCAGCCGTTGGATCTGTCACATCACAGGATGGCATGCGCTCAATATAAAAACAAGTGGAGGTTTCCTGAATGCATGTAAAGCGGAGGTTTCCTGTGTAGAACGGCCGGCGCCGCTAGAGGGCAGACGTTCTCTGGCTTGTAGGCTGCCGCGCATGCGCTAAAGAGGCAGCTTTCTTATTCGGCCCGTGGGCCTTCTGTTTGACACCTGTGCCCTAGTGAAACAGGGCTCCCTCCAGCCCCCGGGTGCCATCCCAGATCGGCTCTGGGGTGTCTGGAGAACTCCTAGAACAGCATGGAGGACAGAGAGGGGAGATTGTTCTGTTGGGCAAGCTGAAATGTTTGCACTGGTGGAGCCATTAGAGGAGTACAACAACATGGAATTCCTCCAAAGCTATTGTGCAGTCGTACAGCGGCAATCCTGAAAACTGTTCAGGTTTAGTCTCCTTTTAACTGTGTCCTAGCTTGCTTTATCCCCATAGAATTCAAAGGGAGCCACTGATAAGTCATTCAGGCCCTCTTTGGATAAACTTGTCCGGGGTTCTTTTCCCCCGCTATGACACTAGCCAGTGATGTGGAGCAGAAAATAACCCCAACAGACTTCCATGGAAAAATTTCTATTTCATAAGTCAATTAGCAGCAGTGAATGGATGTCAACTGATAATAGAATATTTGAAAATATAATATGTGAAACTTGACGATTTCAGAGTTTTCAGTTTTGTTTACTAAATGCAGGGAAAATAAACAATAAGAAAAATAATAAATTAGTAGCAATGAATGGATGTCAAATGAAAACACAATGTTGGAAAATACAGTATTTGAAACTTGACACTTTCTTAGTTTTCAGTTTTGTTTCCTAAATGCAGGAAAAATAAACATGCTGAATTTGAACACACTATCTAGGGACATCTGAATTTTTTGGGGTGAAAACTGAAAATTCTATAGAGCACGTTGCCCTAGGAAAAGGCTCCCAATACAAGCTTTTTTTTGGAAAGTTTGCATCACTGCAAATGACCTTTATGCAGAGAGGCAATTAAGAAGAAAAAAAGATGCACTGGTTTGCTGGAATGATTTCTTCCTTAATTATGAAAGCTACTTCCACTGTTGTGGTCCCCTCTGAGCCCCAGCAAAGAGTGACTCGTGAGTCACTCACTGCAAGAGAGAGTTGCAAAATGACTGCCTCACTCTCCTCCCCTAGTCTAGGTTTCAATTGTGGGAGCAGGCGAGGGGACAGCCAACACAAAGAGATTGTGGTTGCGGTGGTGACTCACAGCTTCTCTTCAGTGTGATAGCTGGAGACTTTCTGATGATGGTTTGTTTTGAATTCATTACTTGTGTGTAACCAGTTGATACTTTCCTGCTTTAGTAATGCAGAATTGAGTCAGAACGCCGGAAGAGTATTTTTGGCAGGAGGAGCGTATGTTGGCATAAAATCAAGTCAAACTTCTGACCTTAATAAGCAATGTGTTTATGGGACTTTTCTTTCAACAAAGTACTTGGGAATGTACTTCATAAAGATGGAGGGAGGGGGGGATGAGTTAATTTCACTCTTATTCAAATGTGTGTTTTGGCTCGTTTGCGTTTTTCTTAGACTGTGGTTAGTTTTTGACCTGGCTTGCTGCTGCTGCTTCTACATACCTGGAAGTAAGCACCAGTAGAAGTCATTTCAGAGGACTCAGTGGTCAGATTCATGACATAAAGCTTGCTCTTTCCTGCATCTGTTAATGCACTAGGCCCTTGTTGATTTGCAGGGTGAAGCTCGTAGGTTAGAGTTTCTGCTGTCAACATAACAGGGTCAGTCAGGTTTGTCCATAGCAAATCTGATGCAGCAAGTTCTTTTATATTGTCTCCAAAAGGTGGGACTTCACAGTTTCCTCCATAGCAGTCTTGTGATTCTGCGAGAGAGAGCAGCCAATGTCTGGTAGATTTTCTGTGCTTCTCAGTGCTTTTTTTCCCTGGTGGTATGCAATGACTAGTAAAGGTAAAGGGACCCCTGACCATTAGGTCCAGTCGTTACCGACTCTGGGGTTGCGGCGCTCATCTCGCTTTATTGGCGCTTCAGGTTGCACTATTTTCATGTTGCGAACGCCGTTTACCTTCCCGCCAGAGCGGTACCTATTTATCTACTTGCGCTTTGACGTGCTTTCAAACTGCTAGGTTGGCAGGAGCAGGGACCGAACAATGGGAGCTCACCCCGTCGCAGGGATTTGAACCGCCGACCTTCTGATCAGCAAGTCCTAGGCTCTGTGGTTTAACCCACAGCACCACCCACGTCCCAGAGCAGTGACTAGCGGCGGCAAAATCATATGCACGCTGGAAGCGCTTCCAGGATCCTCTTTACCTCCTTCCCACCTCCTCCAGTATCTTAACATTGCTGGTGATGAACACCACACTCCACCCAGCTGTTGCTCAACCAGTCATTATTTTAATATCTTGCCTGTCATTATTTAACATAGGGCAATCGATGTAGTGAGCAATACAGTGGTACCTCTTCCCGGCGGGAAGGTAAACGGTGTTTCCGTGCACTGCTCTGATTCGCCAGAAGCGGCTTAGTCATGCTGGCCACATGACCCAGAAGCTGTACGCCGCCTCCCTCGGCCAATAAAGCAAGATGAGCGCCGCAACCCCAGAGTCGGTCACGCCTGGACCTAATGGTCAGTGTCCCTTTACTTTTAATCAATGTACTGGGTGCTTTAGAGAGCAATACAGTACAGTGGTGCCTCGCAAGATGAAATTAATCCGTTCCGTGAGTCTCTTCGTCTTGTGTTTTTTTTGTCTTGCGAAGCACAGCTATTAGCGGCTTAGCGGCTATTAACGGCTTAGCGGCTTAGCAGCTTTAAGAAAAAGCAAACAAACTCGCAAGACGTTTCGTCTTGCGAAGCAAGCCCATAGGGAAATTCGTCTTGCAAAGCACCTCAAAAAACGGAAAACTCTTTCGTCTAGCAAGTTTTTCGTCTTGCGAGGCATTCGTCTTGCGGGGCACCACTGTAGTACCTCTGATTGCGAACGGGATCCATTCCAGAGGCCTGTTCGCAACATGAAAATTGTGCAACCTGAAGTGCCACATCTGCGCAGGTGCGCGGCAAGATTTGGCGCTTGTGCGCATGCGGGAAACACGATTCAGCGCTTCTGCACGAGCGGCGAAACCCGGAAGTAACCTTTTCTGGTACTTCTGGGTAGCCGCTGGACGTAACCTGAAAGAACGTAACATGAAGCAAACGTAACATGAGGTATGACACTGATGACAGTTCTTTGCCCTCAGGGTGGTCACAATCTGAGTCCAGTGGTACCTCGGGTTACATATGCTTCAGGTTACATACGCTTCAGGTTACAGACTCCGCTAACCCAGAAATATTACCTCAGCTTAAGAACTTTGCTTCAGGATGAGAACAGAAATCGTGCTCCGGCGGCGCGGCAGCAGCGGGAGGCCCCGTTAGCTAAAGTGGTGCCTCAGGTTAAGAACAGTTTCTGGTTAAGAACGGACCTCCGGAACGAATTAAGTACTTAACCTGAGGTACCACTGTATTGACTGTGGCAGAGACACCAATGATAACAAGGGGCAGTAACTGAGAAAATACAGTTAAGAATCCCTTCAGCCCAATGCTATGTTCCTGCCATTCTTAAATTTATAGTATCTTGTTAACCAAGCCAATCATCCCATAAAGAAAATGAGCATCTGTTTGTGAGCAAAGTTCATTATCCCTCTCTAAAGTGCTTTTTGGAAATGGGTGCCCCCTCCAATTTGGCTTTCTGTTGATACATACAAAAATTGCATCCAGGCACTAATAATTCTGCATATAACTGCTAAACAAGATTTTAGTTTTAAGTATATGCGAACTACTGAAAATGTGAACCACACTGCAATCATTCAAGGACAAGACGAGCCCTCTGAGCCCAGAGGATACTGATTAAAGGCTCTGCTATTTTCAGGTCACCTTCATCATTGGATTAAAAACATACAGATGAAGCCATCTTATGCCAAGTCAAACCACTGGACATCTAGCTCAGTGCTGTCGACATAGACTGGGAACAACTTCCCTGGGTTTCAGGCAGGAAACATTTCCTACCTTACCTGGAAATGCTGGGGATTGAATCCTGGGGCTTTTAAAATGCAAAGTGCATGTTCTGCCAGTGAGCTAAAGCCCTTCCTCAAGGGTTACAGATTGCAGGGTCAGAGGAACTCCTTCCTGGGAAGAGACTGGTGAAGTTCATATATGTTTGGTCCAGGCCTAAATAGTTCAGCTGGTGAGACACCCTTTGTTTCATTCTGAATTTATCGCCCTGTTTGGAAATGTGTTCCTCTTTCCTTTTCAAAAGAAGGAAGAAAAAATACGATTCAGAGCATGACTACATACAGTCCTACCTCGGCTTGAAGTCGCTTCAGATTGAGCATTTTCGGGTTACACTCTGCGGCGATCCAGAAGTAACGGAATGCGCTACTTTTGGGTTTCGGCACTCGCACATGCGCAGACGCTCAAAATGACGTCATGCGCAGAAGCGGCGAATCGTGACGCACAGACACGGGTTGCGTTTGCTTCAGGATGCGAACGGGGCTCCAGAACGGATCCCGTTCGCATCCAGAGGCATCACTGTATTACTGTACTTGCAGTTGGTTGTAGTGAAGCCCAGCGGTTAGTGCCAACCGCGGTTTACAAATCCACTTAAAAGTAATGGTTTCTGTTTCAGGTTTATGGTAGAACCATAGTTAATATTAAGGGTTGTGCTTGGATTGGTGACTTTAAACCTAGGTTAAGTCTGACAAGGAACAGAGGCAAGGGAAATCACTTGGAGAGCAGCCTTGCATTTTCAAAGCTGGTGCTGCATTTAAAAACTTTTCTGGGGAGCCATTATTACGTGGCATTGGAGTGTTGCAGCATAGAAAACCCTAGAGCAGGGAGTGGCTAACAGTGCTAGAAACTCAGATATAAAAGTTAGGCACCAAATGGCTCGTTAAACCAGGGTTGCAGCCGCCAAAATGGAATGCCTGGTTGCCATTTTGGGGCCAGGCAGCTCAAAAGACACATTTTTCAATATGACTTATTGGTTCCTAAAATTTACTCTGTGCAGATAAAATATACCGTATTTTTTGCCCTATAAGACTCACTTTTCCCCTCCTAAAAAGTAAGGGGAAATGTGTGTGCGTCTTATGGAGCGAGTGCAGGCTGCGCAGCTATCCCAGAAGCCAGAACAGCAAGAGGGATTGCTGCTTTCACTGCGCAGCGATCCCTCTTGCTGTTCTGGCTTCTGAGATTCAGAATATTTTTTTTCTTGTATTCGTCCTCCAAAAACTAGGTGCGTCTTGTGGTCTGGTACGTCTTATAGAGCAAAAAATATGGTAATTTTACAGGATGCATTGCTAGTATGTGAAAACAGTCAAGATCCAGGGATCCCCAGGCATGCACCTCCAGATGGTGGCGTCATGCGCCATCCTGGTGAATGGGCATCTTTGCTTGGTCACAAGCGGCCAATAGAAGAAGAAGAAGAGTTTGGATTTGATATCCCGCCTTTCACTCCCCTCCAGGAGTCTCAAAGCGGCTAACATTCTCCTTTCCCTTCCTCCCCCACAACAAACACTCTGTGAGGTGAGTGGGGCTGAGAGACTTCAAAGAAGTGTGACTGGCCCAAGGTCACCCAGCAGCTGCATGTGGAGGAGCGGAGACGCGAACCCGGTTCCCCAGATTACAAGACTACCGCTCTTAACCACTACACCACACTGGCCAGCTGCAAAATGAATTTTGAACGCTGGTGGCCCTCTAGTGTTGTTGAACTCTATTTCCCACCATCCTTGATGTGTTAGCCATACTGGTTGGGGTTTATGGGAGTTGGAGTCCAAGAGCCACAGGAGAGCCACAGGTTAGTTAGCACTGCCCTACGGGAACAGTGTTACATGATAGGGTCACTGTGGGGAAAGCATATTCGCCAACTGGAATATTCGCCAATGGGACCAGGGGCAGGGTGTGTGTGTGTGTGTGTGTAGATTTTAGGAAATGGTCAGAAAAATTATTTTGAGCACCCTGATTAAGAATGATCTTCTATGTTAAAAAGACCACCTCACTTAGTGTTTATTTAAAGCCTGAGCTTTTTATGTTGAACTTGGGGTTCTGGTTTTAGGTATGCCTTGTGAATTTAAGAACACCAGACAGCGTGATGTGACAATAAAGGAGCATGCAGAAGATTACCGATGAGATAAGCACATTTCAGAGACTCTCTTGCATACCCCATTGAGGATTTGCATTGCTGTCTTTTTACAATTGTCTCATTGTGCGTCTGAATATATTCTAGACTAAAGAATCTAATGCATGCTGTCTGAGTCACAAATGATGCAATGAGTGTGGCTACCAGGATCTCCCCAGTCACCCGGATTATGGGAAGAGGAGTGGGTTAAGGAGTTAACTGATTGGTTAAGTGGTTTTTGAGAAAGTTCTGTAAAGTGTGGAATGGTTATTATGGTCCTAATCCCATTTAGTGACTAAAAGGGTAGGATTTAGGGTTTATGTTTCTTCCAGATTAATTAATCTGTGCTAAAGTCATGAAATCTTGTGAACACCCCTCTTGAAATATGAAGATTGTTTTCTAGTGTATGCTTATGTGGTTTGGCTCTGTTGAGACATTTTCTGTAAACAATTCACTGAATTTGTGTTGCTGTCCTATGCATGCTTATTTGGTGATAAATCCTTCTGAAATCAGTGAAGTTATTTCTTGAGTAAACGTGAATGAGATCTGATTATTAGAAAACTAGCTCATAAGGGAGAAAGGTTCTAGCCTAGCCTTCCACCTGAATTGTTTTTCTACATGCAAAAAAGGTTCCTGGGCAGGTATCAAAGCAACATGCAGAGGTATCAAATGTGCAGGTTTGAAGTGCAAAGTTACAGGATTGTTGAGAGATAGAGACATTATTGTCAACAGTTGTGATCGTTTCTGAATTAGAGCATTGTGCTCACAATTTGTTCAGATACAACAGCAATGGAAGGGGTGGGGAGACAGCATTGGCCTTTATGAAGCTACTTTGTTCAATTTATGAGGAACTGCATCTTTAGGAGAAGCTACGTCTGTTTTCTCCCAAATGAAAGCAATCAATGAAGTTGTTCATACTATATAGCTCATCTCAATCTTCAGAACTCAAGAATCCAGCCATTGCATTAGAGAGCTGACTATGAAATACAAGAAACATATTCTTTGAAAGTGTTTTGCTGCCTCTCATGGAAGAGGCATGGTACGGCAGAAGAACTAAACCTCTCCAAAGAGCCTCCATAATAGGCAAATACCACTATGAGTGAAAGGAGAAGAGGTCCAGTGGTACGAAGTGCCATGCAGATGGATGCTGAGGACTAAAAATATCTAGGAGAATGCTGGTCCTGTAATGTTAAAGATGCTGCTTTGAGGGCTAAAGCTGACACTGAACTATACTGATAAGAAAATCTCTTAGTTTTCAAGAGTCTAATCTACATTCCAAATATCACATGGTACAGGCCTCTCAGGTATGTAAAAATAATTGATCCTACACAAACTAGAGTGTCACAAAGAAGACTAGATTAAAAGGTATTATAGCTTATTAAAATGTTAAATTCAGTATTAAAAATATTTTAGCATAATTTCCCCCAATTTGGAACATCAACTTCCATGTTTACTTTAAAGTGATAAACACAACACAATCCTGGAAGTCAGTCCAGTAGTGTTTAATCCCAAGTAAATGTGTTTAGGAATGCAGACATCACAGTGTTTTTTAAACCCAAGTTTTGATCTTTGAAAAAGTGTTTGTTTACATTTGTAAGGTTGCACACCACTCACTACCTGCCTCAAGTACTCTTGTAAGATTAATTCTTTGCAACTCAAAATCCCTGGTGGCCTTACTAGTAATGTTTGAGCCACTGGAAGACTTCCCCGGGAGCAATTCCAGACCCCTGTGTTCCCCCTGCTCTTAGGACTTTCTCAAGTGTTTTGCTTGTAGCATGGTATCAGTTAGAAGGAAATCATACTCCAGCCTTCCACTTTAAAACAAAAGACCCTAAAGAAATTTGCAAATGCCGTCACATATTTGCAATACTTAATGAGCTCGCGTTTACATTTGTGCTCCCAAACATGTTTAGTGGGGAGAGTGTAACCAGCCTTGTGTGACAGAATAGCGTCTGTTCACGGTTGCTGGGTCAAGCAGTTGCATTGTTGATCATTTGTAAGTTTCAGGAGGAAGCTAGGAGACAGCATGTTCCCTGTTAATCCCTTCCCAACCAAAACTGCACTGGCTAGCTGTTACAGCTTGACTCTAGTGCACCTACCCCATCTTCAGTTGTTAAAAACATCTCATTTTCCAATAACGTGAATGAGTCTGCACAAGTATCAGGCATGTATGCTTCTCTTCATTTGCATGCCACTGGAAGAGATCAGAAAGACATGCTTTTGATTTCAAACTAACCACAGTTTCCTGTGACATCCACACTCAGAGATATCTGGTTTGACTGTAGTTAGTGAAATAAACCAGGAGCAAGCATGATTTTATGTCCTGTTTTTGTTGTTCTCAAATCAACTTACTTAGAGTAGGTGACCAGGGTAATGCCCATATATGCCCATAGAGGCCTTTCTGACTAAGTGCAGGAAGAACCTTCTGACAGTGAGTTGTTAGGCAGTGGAACAGACTCTCTCGAAGGGTGGTGGACTCTCCTTCCTTGGAGGTTTTGAAGCAGAGGTTGGATGGCCGCCTGTCATTGTTGTTTTAGTTGAGATTCCTGCATTGCAGGGGGGTTGGACTAGATGACCCTCGGGGTCCCTTCCAACTCTGCAATTCTATGATTCTATGAATGATGCCACTGTGGCTACTCCTACACTGCAAGCCTAAAGCTGCCATCTTGTGTATGCTTCCTTGGGAGGAAGCCCCACCAAATTCATCCGTGGAATTGAGCTTCATGGCTGCAACCCTAAGCATAGGAACAAAGGAAGCTGCCTTATAGCTGAATCAGGCCAGTGCTCCCATCTGGCTTTGTATCAATGACTGACAGTGTCTCTCTAAGGATCTCCTCCAGCAGCCATATCTGGAAATCTGTGACCTCCTCCCTACAAAATACACACTCCACCACTGTGTTATAGCTGTGCCCCCAAAGCACACTTGCCGGATCACTGGGACTTCCTTCTAAGCAGAGTTAGGGTCAAACTGCACTTCCCATGATCAAGGGGAAAACAAAGGGCCAGGCTGCCAGGGATGGAGTCAGATGCAGGTCAGCACAAAGAAGCAAGGCCAGTTGTCAGTGCTCAGTCGACTTTTTATTCAAGGAAATGAACAAACAATTCAGTGACACTTCCCAGTAGGTCTTGGCCCTGTGGAGCAGTTGTCAGGACTGAGGTCCCTGCCTTCTGAGGCTCCTCCTCTCCCAACCAGTCTCAAACAGCATCTGAGCATCTCTGGCCTCTGTTCCACTCTCCTCATTATTCTGTGCGTTCTTGGAGACAAGGCTGGAGGGGAGCTTGTCTCAGGAGGAGAGGGAGACTCCCTGGATTCTTCAGCAGTCTCTTGACGCCCCTCCTCTGCTTCAGCCTTGGAGTCTGAACTGCTTCCTTCCACAAGTTCTTCCTGCTCACTAAACTTTGTTGCCCTTCAGCCTCCAGCTAGATTCTTTGAATTGCAGAAATTGGCCTCTTGGCTTATAATGGCCACTGACACATGGCTTAAAAAGAAAGAAAGAGGAGACTAATTTGCAAATGCTGTATATAGATAGACATGTAAAAATGATTACTGCCCTACTGAGTAATACAAGGTAGACCCATTGGTTTTGGTGAGTCTGAGTATGAATTAGCAGGATGCATGATTTTACTCTTGAGTATGACTAATGTTAGATATCACCCTATACTTTTTATAGAGGAATACTATACATCTCACTGTAGTGGAGAGAACCAGGGCCTGTGTGCTTGTGCTCAGTCTTCTGCCAAGGGGCTGGCTGCTGATGGGCAGTTCCTGGGCCCCTGCTTTCCTTTATTTTTAACCCAGATTTGGAATGGACAGCCATTCAAATAGAGGTCATCAGACAGAGAACGGCCACCTCTCCTTATCCTAACCTTCTGATAGCCCTTCAAATGGACACAAGTCTTCTCCAAAGGAGGACACTGACCTGCTTGTTCTGCTAATGTGTGCATGTGGTACCAGTTGCTTTGTTATTGAGACCTTGTCCATTTTCCACATAATTTAAATAGGCTGCATTTTTTGTGTGTGTGCATGTTGCTTCCTAAACAAACATAGATGTGAAATTAGACTCTCTTTAAAAAAGTACTAGGAGAGTAGTACTTCTGGGAATGCTAGGATAGGAAGCACCCACATGATCCAGCCTATCTAGACACACCTGGAGATGCATCAGGGGAGCATCATTAGAGCAGCAGGCACAGGGCAAAGGTTGCCTGAATTGGTCCTTAGATGCCATGACGGAGTTCAGAACCAAGCTTATTCATTGAAATCCCCACACAAAAACACTCCCATGCTAATACTTTGGGATTTGAGTGATATAGGGGAAAATAGAGGGGCACGATGGTTGCATTAGAAATTAGCGAGGACACCGCAGGGACTTGAACCCCGTCCTGGAAACCTTGAAGGTGGTGCTTGAAATGGTCCTTTGGTGCAATGGTGGAGTTAAGAATCAAGCTCAGTCACTGAAGTCACCACCCTCCCATGCTAATACTTTGGCTTAAGAAAAAGGGAGCCAATTGTTATTTGGGCAGTGTGGGATAGAGAGGGATAGAGAGGGATAGAGAGAGATAGAGAGATAGAGAAGGATAGAGAGACAGAGAGAGATAGAGAGGGATAGAGAGGGATAGAGAGAGATAGCAGTTGCATTGGAAGTAAGCATGGACACCGCAGGGATTTGAACCCCGTCCTGGGAACCAGGAGCGCCGACCACCAGTGTCTTTTGCTTTTTTTTGAGCAATGCAACAAGGGGAAAAGCAAAACCTGAGAGAACATTCTGTGAATCTTCTCTCAGGAAAAAGAAAAACCTTAAGAGTTATGAAGAAATCTGCTGCAAAGGGCTTCCACTTCTGACGAGTCAGGGACTGCAACCTGAAAGAGTCTTAGCAGAGAACAATGTTAGTGCAAAAAGTTGCAGATGGAACACGATAAGAGATTTCTTCCCTAGTAAAGCAAGGGGTACTGACCTTGAACAATGGAATACCATTTTGACTGCCATTTTTGTCTGAAGCTGGATGAGCCATTGATCTTTTGTAATGGTTATAGGGGTTGCTTGTGCGTAAGTTGCCGCCACTCCTGGCTAGTTTACCTGGTTGAACCCTTTCTGTCTGGACAGCCTCTAGCTTCATGGCTGTCTCAGTCGATGGCAGAATCCGTCAGTGGGCGTTTCTTGAACTTCTTCCAGCAAAGAAGTTCTTTGACTCCAAGTCTCCTCCTACTCTCCCTGCGCGGAAGTCTTCTGTGCAGGGAGGGTGTGGGCAGCGGAGCACCCGTGCTCTCTCCGGTGAAGAGTCCTGGAGCCTCCTCTCCGATTCCCCCATCTGACCCCCTTCTCCACTGGTGTTACGCTGATTTCCTTCCCCAGCAGATGGGCTGCCTGCTGGGACCCTCTCCGGCATCCCTCTGGAGCCTTCCCTCCGCCTCTGTCTCCGATGGCAGTTCCCTGACATCTTTGTTGTTGTTGTTTAGTCGTTTAGTCGTGTCCGACTCTTCGTGACCCCATGGACCAGAGCACGCCAGGCACTCCTGTCTTCCACTGCCTCCCGCAGTTTGGTCAAACTCATGCTGGTAGCTTCGCGAACACTATCCAGCCATCTCGTCCTCTGTCGTCCCCTTCTCCTTGTGCCCTCCATCTTTCCCAACATCAGGGTCTTTTCCAGGGAGTCTTCTCTTCTCATGAGGTGGCCAAAGTATTGGAGCCTCAGCTTCAGGCCATTGATCTAGAGGGGCACAAAAGAGAGATAAAATTCAGACTTCAATCTCTGCCATTAAGCTTGGTATGTGGAAAGAGGAAAGATTGCTCAATGCTCACCCTTTTGTTTGTCCATTTGACTTCATGTGTCTGGCAGCTCCTTCTGTTGGTCTGCGATCTAAAGTCACTAGTTTATCCTACCAGCAGGTGAGCCTCAATGTGGTGACACGGAATAGGGCCTCTTCTGACATATACGGAAGAATCCTTTGCTGTAAAAAGTCGCAAACCGTCTTGCCGCAACCTTAAAACGAATGAGGAATCACAGAGTACCATTTTGACTAGATATTGCCTCCCTAGTCAAGCAAGGGATACTCACCTTGATGTGGTTCAGTCAAAGAGTGCCATTTTGACTGCCATTTTTTCAAGAAGCGGATGAAGAGATTAAAAAGGAGAGGCCAGTACAAAAGCATTGCACTGAAAAAGATCACTGAGTTGTCCTCATCCAAAGACTAGTTAGTTTGTAAGGTAAACAAAACTTTAAGACTTTAAAGTGTCTTAGCACAAGAATTGCAGGTGGAAAAGAGATTTTCTCTCCAGCAAAACACGAGATACTCACCTAGAAGCCGCCACCTTTTGAAAAGTCAAAAGTATTTAATAGTTACCTTCAACTGCAGAACTAATTTCCAGGTGTGAAGTTACTGGCAAAGGAAGCTGACTGCTAGACCTGGTTTTAAAATTGGCATTTTAAATGCATTACCTTCAGTGCTGGAGGAACCAAGTTTTTTGTGTGGAGTCAACACTTTGTGTTGTCTGAGCTATGCAGCAAAAAAATAAAATAAAATCCGAAAACCTTGGTTATTACCACCAGAGAACCACGTTATGCATCAGGGATAATTTTGACCGGCCTGTTCCATAGTTACCTTTTGAGATCCATTTCCCATTTCTTTTCACAATCTTGCTGGTTCTGCTGGAAAGGCTTAGTGGAGTTGATGTTCTAGTCTGCTTCCTCATTGGATCCTCACAACAACCCTGTGAGGTAGGTTAGGCTGAGAGATAGAGCGCTTCATGGCAGAGTGAGAATTTGAACTCAAGTCTCCCAGGTCCTAATCCAGCACTCTAGCCACTCTCAGGAACTTCCCTCAGAGAAAGCACTTTTCCTCAGGATCCTGGACTTGCCATGTCCCTGAGCAGTCACTCTCCAGTTGCTACCAGCAGGTTCATCCTCAAAATGCTTTATTTGCCTTTTCAGCAAGTTTTAAACTTACCTGTCTTTCTCTCCTTCCAAGGCAACCTGAGCCCCCATGAAATTAGAAGGAACGGCTTTGTGCTCTCCTTGTCTTCTTTGCCCCCCATATGCACATTTCTAGCTTCAGCAACAAAAAACTCAAACTTTCCCTTCATGAAATGACTTCTCTAGGTGCCTTTTAAAAGAAAAGCCTTCTATTTTTCCTACTCATTTTCGCTCTTCTTTAAGCGGACTTCATATCCATGTACCCTTTCATGTGCTCCTTCTTTTCATCCAAAGTCTCCTTAGTTTGAAGTTTCCTTCATCTTCATTTTCTCTTGGCTTTTCCAGTTAAGTATTTTCATTTTTCTTGATTCTCTTTAAAATCTCCATCTTGGTATTTTTCTAGTTTTTTGTTTTGTTTGTTTGTTTGTAAAATACGTCCACCATGACTTCTGTGACTCTGCAGGAAGAGGTGGCTTCATCTGAGTGTTGTGGGTTCTTCAGACACAACTGTAAAGAGAGGGTGTCAATGAGATGCACCTGGAAGAGACTGGGGTCTTCAGCACCTTTTCTCTCTCCTACAGAAGCAGAGGAACAAAAACAGCAGGTTACCTAAAGCCGCGCAGTCAAAATGCATGTTTCTCTTAATAATACGCTGCTGGGTTTTACTTGATGTATCAAGAGCTCTTACTCACATTGCATCTTGGGAGTTAACAAAACAGCTCTGCCTCAGACACAGTGAACTCTGCGACGTCTGTAAAACAGAAGATCTGGAACAAAAGAAAGAGTGTTGTCCCACCCGCAAGTGTACCTCATTGTGGACCAACACAGGAAAAGGCCTTGACAGTAGAAGTTCCCTTGGAAACAGGAATGGCGGCCACCTGGCGTCTTCAGTTCCCAGCTCATCTGAAAAGAATGACTGAATGACCAATGTTGCTAAGTGCAAGCTTCTTAGGAACTTGTATATTTTATGTATTATTACATCAGTAACCTACCTTTTCTCCAGTGAGTTCATGGCGGTGTGATCGTCCTTCTCCTGTGACCTGAAAAAGTCTTTGCACAAAGAGTTGCAGAAGGAAGACAATATGCCGTATTTTTCGCTCAATAAGACGCACCCGACCATAGGACACACCTAGTTCTAGAGGAGGAGAACAAGAAAAAAAAAGTTCTCTCTTTCTCTGCGCAGTGCCTCTCCACCAAAGCGGCAGGAAATGGAAGGGGCTCTGTTTCTCCTGCCGCTTCGCTGAAGGGCCCTGCGCAGCTTTCCCTCTCTGCGCAGCTCCCCTTCAGCAAAAACCTTGGTTATTATCACCAGAGAGCCATGTTACACATCAGGGGTAATCTTGCCTGGCCTGTTCCATAGTTACCTTTTGAGCTCCATTTCCCATATCTTTTCGTAATCTTGCCGGTTCTGCTGGAAAGGCTTAGTGGAGTTGATGTTCTAGTCTGCTTCCTCATTGGATCCTCACAACAACCCTGTGAGGTAGGTTAGGCTGAGAGATAGAGCGCTTCATGGCAGAGTGAGGATTTGAACTCTAGTCTCCCAGGTCCTAATCCAGCACTCTAGCCACTCTCAGGAACTTCCTTTGGAGAAAGCACTTTCCCACAGGATCCTGGACTTGCCATGTCCCTGAGCAGTCACTTTCCAGTCGCCATCAGCAGGTTCGTCCTCAAAATGCTTTATTTGCCTTTTCAGCAATTTTTAAACTTACCTGTCTTTCTCTCCTTCCAAGGCAACCTGAGCCCACATGAAATTAGAAGGAACGGCTTTGTCCTCTCCTTGTCTTCTTTCTTTTTGTTCCACCTGCACATTTCTTGCTTCAGCAACAAAACAAAAATTTTCCTTCATGAAATGACTTCTCTAGTTGCCTTTTAAAAGAAAAGCCTTCTATTTTGCCTACTCATCTTCCCTCTTCTTTAAGCAAACATCATATCCATGTACCCTTTCATGTGCTTTCTCTTTTCATCCAAAGACTAATTAGTTTGAAAGGTAAATAAAACTTGATTTCCCCTCCTTCACATTCCTTCATTTATCTTCATTTTCTCTTGGTTTTCCATTTTTACTTTTCTTGATGGATTTCTTGATCCATCTTGGTATTTTTCTGAATTTTCAGTTTAAGTTTTGCTTGGCTAAACTCATTTTGAGGGGAGTTTCTCAAGATCCATCATCTGTCTACAATTTACTGTCCCTGTGTTATTAGGATTAAGTCTTCTTTGATCTTCTATTTTCCTTCAGTTTCCTTTTAGTTTAAAATTTAATCTCTCTCCTAAAACTTTTTAGGGACAGATACCTGATTAAGATGCATGCACACAGTATTTGAAATCAACCACGAAAGAGATCACAGGTTAAAATTACCTGTGTCCCTTTTGAAGTTGTAAATGATGAATTTCAGCAGAGTGAAATCCCTTCATTTACTCTAAAAAAAAATCCCAATAGTTTTCAGAAGCAATCTAACTTGAGCTGGTTTCAGTTGCCTTTTCAAACCTGTTTCATCTTCCTAGCCTCCCTCTCCTAATCCCTCTGCCCCTTAATTCCTTCAGCTAGAGGGCTAACACCAGTACTACAGTATAGCCAGAGACAGAATCACTCACTAGAATGCGGCTCGCTCCTTCCGCCACCAGTAGGTCATAACCACACATTAAAAAGTCCCTTGCAGCATTTATACAGTGGGTACAAATGTCTTTATTTTCAACATGGGGTCACTTTGATGGGAAATGAGTATTTTCTTTCCAAATTAAAACATTCTGGAAATACAAGGGAACTGAATTTGAAATCCACCCAAATCTCATGGATTACAAACTACAGGAACATGACCTGCACAGGAGAATAAGGGAAAGACTATGGGAAAAGGGGCTGGCTTGGATCTCAGTCGCCCCCATTGAATTCTGTGGAGCAAAGTAAATGGGCTGTACAGTTGGAAAAGTAATATGGGGTACAGTTGGAAAGGACAGCAGTTGCTTCTCATTCCTATGTATAGAGAACATTATGTGATAGAATGAATGAAGCCTGGGTGCTTGTTTTTAAAAAAGTTGGCTTAAGAAGGAAGAAGGGGGTGGTTAATTTTAAATCATTGCTCCTGTTTGTAGCATACCGGCCGTCTTTCCCTTGAAAATTGCTTTGTTGAAATATAATACCTGGTTGGTGGAGGGGAAGGGTTTGGAGTGACTGAAATAGATGCACAGCTCCACTAATTACAGAAGAAATTTCATTTCACTCTGAAGATTAAAAACCTCAGTGTTTAATGCTTAAGAATGCCTTGTGTGGTTTAAAGTTAAGTGCTCTTTTCTCTCTTCTATCTCTGTCTTAACTTTAACCGCCATGACATGTTTGCATAATTATTGTAACTTGCAAAACCGGATGAATCTTAGCACAATGTGTAAAGTTACTTTCCAGATAAACATCTCTGAAGTTGGACTGTTATTTTACAGGAAAGCAGTTAGAGGTGAAAGACCGTGTGAAATTGCTTTGGATATGGTTTTTATCCTGCTGTAACCACAGTTGTGTAATGCATGACATCATTAATCTGGTTGCCATTGCCAATAGATTTAAATTTCTCCTAATCAAATGCATTCATTTTAAAGGAATTTGCCTTGTTTGGTGCACTTCTTTCTTGCATTGGGCAAGAAAAACATTGCCACTGAGAGAGAGCAGAAGGCTGATCTATAAGATGGTAAAGTGATATTTTCCTTTAACATTTTAGCAGCCACTGGCCCATTTGAAAACGGGGGCTGACTGGCAGTATTCCAGATAAGACCACACTTGACTTGTCTAGCTTGATATCCTAACTACATATAATGTGACTGCAATGAAAGGTTTTTGCTTGAGATGATAGCTTCTTTGCACGACTATTCAGTAGTTCTTCTTTTAATACCTGACAGGAAAATATCAGTGACGTGACAGATGATTTCTCATGGGGAGAAATGTTCCATTAGGGGTCCATCTGGTTCAGTGTTTATATTAGTGCACTCTGGGAGACTGCTAAGATTTGGAATACGGTGTTATTTTGCTCCGTTGTATGTGTAATTTTTATTTATTTATTTTTTTGCATGTGCAACAAATGTGTATCTTTCAAGGCCATGAACAAACATGCCTGAATCCAGATTCTTGTAGTCAGTTCTTGAAGCCTGAAGTGCAGAAGGCAAGAAGGTTCTGCTCAGTTGATCAGGCAAAGGTTGAGATGTGAAAGCCTGGAGGTAAAAATAAAATAAAATAAAGTACAAAGGTGCAGCTGCTTATTTCCCATTTTTTCTGATTCCCCCCCCCCCCCAGGCCTTCACATCTCTAAGCAAGGGTAAGAGGCAGAATCATTTAAATTGTAATGCTAGACTAACGCAATGTGCTGTATGCAGTACTGCCCTTGAAGTCCATATTGATCATGTAGGTCCAGGCATGAGAGCCTCAGGCGAAAGGGTTAAATGTGGCCCTCCAGAATCTCTTTTCTGGCCCTCGGGACTCTTTTCAGGTGACACCCTGCCCTCATGCACAGTTCTTCCCAGGCCACACTCCTCACTTACTTTTCGTCCTCTTTCAATGGCTTTGCCTAGCTGGGACGTGTCCTTGAATCACTGTCATCATTGTCGTCGATTGTATAGGCTACTCAGAGCATAAAGCCGTTGAAACAGTAAAACAGGATAAAACAAGCTCCAAGAACAATAACATTGATTCGGGAACAATAAAACCATCCATCCAAACTCTAGAAAAAACACCCACTGATATTATAAACCGGCCAATAACTTGGACAGGAAGTCCTGGGTGAGCTTTTTTGGAGTGGATGTGCCGCCACCAATTTCAAAACAGTGGGAACTACCTTATCCTGTAATGATGCGTTCACCACACCCCAAACCACCCAAACATGCCCTGCTGGGTAGATTTTATTAACCATAAAGGACAGGGATCAAGGGAGCAACATGGTTAGATGCATCACTGCAAGCGCTTTCTTATAATGCTACAGTGGTACCTCAGGTTAAGAACTTAATTTGTTCCGGAGGTCCGTTCTTAACCTGAAACTGTTCTTAACCTGAAGCACCACTTTAGCTAATGGGGCCTCCTGCTGCCGCCGCGGCGCCGGAGCACAATTTCTGTTCTTATCCTGAAGCAAAGTTCTTAACCTGAGGTACTATTTCTGGGTTAGCGGAGTCTGTAACCTGAAGCGTATGTAACCTGAAGCGTATGTAACCCGAGGTACCACTGTACTTGCTTGCCTGGATGGAATATAAGAGAGGGGTGTGTGAGTCTGTGTAGAAAGTAGACTGTAGTACAAATGTACAGTTTTCCATTTGGTGCTCTGCTAACTTTTGCCCCTGGCCTTGCCCCATGTTGACATGTAGCCCCCCGACATTTCACAGATGAGAGGACAGCCCTCAGTCTGAAAGGTGGTCTCCTGCCACTGCTTCAGTAGATTATAGGGTCTGATCTGGCTATGATTTAAGACCGCAGGTTTTGACCTTGCAAGGACTTGAAGGAACTTGAATCTTTATAGCAAAGAAACCTCTCCTCTCCTTTTGTAGGCAGTATAAGGGCACCTCTTATACAGCGAATAAGAATCATGAGGCATATAAGTGTCCCTAGTGGCTGTTGCTCAGCTCTCAGTTCATTGTCTCTGGAAGTTAGCCAATATCTTAGCTTGGTATTTTCTGGAAATGATGCAAGATGTTTTAATTATAGCATTGTAATATATAAACAGGGGGGAAAACAGTTTTTAGTTTCTTTTCTGTATTTCTTGTAGGTTAGTTCTTTTAATTGTACTGTGGAAACGTCAATTAAAATTTTTAAAAAATTCTACACAGAGAGACGTATATGAATGAAAAGATTGAAGACACTGGGATGTATAAATAATAGAATATGTATTTTAAATGTCATGTTTTTAGTATTCCAAAATGGTTGTTGCTGACACTGTCTCAGAGAGAGGAGAGAGAGAAGGTAATAAATCTGAATAAATAGACCAAAATAGGTTAAAATAGTAGTCAGCGGTCATAATACTTTTAAAGCTTCACATGAGAGGCGATGCTTGGCATTTATTTTGCATTTTTTTTTTTTGCTGCTCAAAGCATTTCATATTGTACAGTATCTCAGTACTTCCTACAAAACCTTGAAGCAGCCCCTAACTGGGCTTTGGCTGAGACCGAGAGGCAATGGTTTGTTTAGGACTAACTTGCGAGTTAATACCGACGAAAGATTTGCATTCACACATTTGACCACTAGGCTGTCTCAGATCTCAGCGCTTGTAGTTGGTCCCTTACCTTTCCCGCCCCGCCCTGGCCACAGTGATCCATGCAACGGTCACCTCCAGGCTTGACTACTGTAATTCGCTCTACGCGGGGCTGCCCTTGAAGCTGTCCCAGAAACTCCAGCGGGTGCAGAATGCTGCAGCGAGGCTCCTCACGGGGTCTCTGCCATGGGAGCATATTCACCCAGTGCTTTTCAAGCTGCACTGGCTCCCGGTAGAGTACAGGGTCAGATTTAAGGTGCTGCTTTTGACCTTTAAAGTCCTTCATGGCCTAGGACCCTCGTACCTACGAGACCGCCTCTCCTGGTATGCCCCACGGAGGACCTTAAGGTTCATAAATAGCAACACCCTAGAGGTCCCGGGTCCTAAGGAAGTTAGATTAGCCTCAACCAGAGCCAGGGCCTTCTCAACACTGGCTCCGGCCTGGTGGAACGCTCTGCCTCATGAGACCAGGGCCCTGCAGGATCTGATTTCTTTCTGCAGGGCCTGTAAGACAGAGTTGTTCCGCCTGGCCTTTGGCTTGGAGCCAATTTGATTCCCTCCCCCTCTTTCTTTTTTCTTTTCCTTTCTCCTCCTGTGATGACGCTATATTTTAATGTTTCAATATTTTAATGTTGTATTTTAATTTTGTTTTTAAGTTGTATTCATTCAACTTATTTTTATTATTGCTTGTTAGCCGCCCTGAGCCCAGCCTTGGCTGGGGAGGGCGGGGTATAAATAAAAATTATTATTATTATTATTATTATTATTATTATTATTATTATTATACTAAAGTACATTAGCCCATCGCCAGCTAACCTTTTATCCTTGGTCCAGCATGAGAACATTGGTAGTCCTCGCACCCTAGTCCTGTGCATTGAGGTCTCCAGGGTGAGTGAACACATATACAGAGAGCATGAATCACAGCGGCAGGCATTCACCCGAATCTACAACTGTATATGCATAGGCATGGGGGTCTGTGTATGATTTAGAAACCTGATTTCCCACCTGCAGAAAGAAAGGCCTATACAGTGGGATACACTTAGTCGACTTTGCCAGTGTGCAACCAACTGCACATTCATCTCCTCCATTCACCCTCAGTACCGGTATGTCATGAGAATAGGGCTCTAGCTTTACATGGTGTTGCTAAGTATGCTGTGGGAATAGCTGGCCTCCCTCCGCTCCTCAATAAACATAAATGAAACTTCACTCATAACGTTGGGTTCTGCTTCAGAATTAGCTAGTTTCTCAAGCCTCCAGTTTTCAGCAATTTCAGTGTTGTTGACTTTCATATAGATTACTTTCATTTTTACGGGGCTCCGTGGGGCAGGCTCTTAAATGCTTATTCAAATATAAAGGAACGAGGTTACCCTTACCAATAATACCACAGTAGTCATTTCAAAAACAAACAAGAAACCCTTGTATTACTATGCTCAGTTTTGTTCTCTCTAATGCCATTTTCTGAAATGCCTCCTATTACTTGCCACTTTTTCATTGTAAACTTCTAAATCGCTTTTAAATCTCAATGCCCCTTTAGACCTACCCCAGTGCCTATTGGTTTTATTTGGTGGGGAGACGAGGGCATTGACTGAAACTAAATGTGCAGGCCAGTGGCATCCAACTTCATGTGGGATGTTCATGTCTACTGTGCTATGTTACCTCTAAATTTTGCGTTCTCATCTAAACCTGCATTCTGCTCATTCGTACTAGATTATGCACATAAAAAGGTAAAGGTAAAGGGACCCCTAACCATTAGGTCCAGTCGTGGCCGACTCTGGGGTTGCTGCGCTCATCTCGCTTTATTGGCCGAGTGAGCCGGCGTACAGCTTCCGGGTCATGTGGCCAGCATGACTAAGCCGCTTCTGGCGAACCAGAGCAGCACACGGAAACGCTGTTTACCTTCCCGCCGGAGTGGTACCTATTTATCTACTTGCACTTCGACGTGCTTTCGAACTGCTAGGTTGGCAGGACCAGGGACCGAGCAGCGGGAGCTCACCCCGTCGCGGGGATTTGAACTGCTGACCTTCTGATTAGCAAGTCCTAGGCTCTGTGGTTTAACCCACAGCGCCACCCGTGTCCCTTTTAGATTATGCACATACTCCTTCCTATTTTAAGATTCACTGATTTCTTGCTTGCTAGCATTTCTCTAAAAGCCCATCTGTGAAAGCCCAGGCAACACACGACGTTTTCCGTCGACAGATGGAGGTGGAAATACAATGACAAAAGTAATGTTGATCTCATTCCAATAAGTATCACTTTGGAAGACTTCCTACACAATTATTTTGGTTCTGTATACTTAGAACTGCCTTTATTTATGCCACTTCTCATACCCTGCCCATGTTTGAACAGCTCAGAAAGTGCCTTGCATGCATGCAGCACCCCAGGTGGTCTCCCATCCGGGCAGCATATGGGACAAGTCCTGCTTAGCTTCAGAAATAGATTTCCATCGTGTGCCTTCTAATCATTCTCTGGGAAGAAACACTCCCTTGCTGCTTTCAAGGGTGGGGGGAATCAAAGCTCTTCCCCAACCATCAACATTCATTAGGAAGTCACAACGTTTTTTTAAAAAGCAAAACATCTATTGCAGGCATATGGCATTATCTCCTACCACAATGTTTTGCTTGGTGCATGGGAAGAACCCCATTCATCAAAGGAGAGTTACATTCAGAGATAAGGAGCTCCTTAAACACATGGAGAAAAACACTGGGTCCCACCCATGGAATCTGTCGTCTTTGCAATTGCATTAATTAATGTTAAGCTGCTCTTTATGATGAAACTGAAATGCTGTAGGTATGAGTGACAAGTGCTACCTCTTTGCCTGCTCCGTCCCCATAATACATTCCTTTACAAAAACCATTCAAACATATGTAATGAGAAGCAGATTTCTTCTGTTGGGACTGCTATTAGTACTGTTGCTGTTTCAGAGAACTAGGGCAGTTTGGGGGCTGAGAGACTGAGTTGGGAGCCAGGAAATATCTGGTTCAGATTTCGAGTTGACCCCTAGACAAGCTCCTCTCTCTCAGTCACAGCCCCCTTCCCGTGGTCTAGAGATCAGACTTACCCCCGTTGTAATGTTTACTAAAATACGTGAAGGAGAACTTGGAGCCGTTCAAAAGCACTGTTACAAATGTTTGATTTGGTTTGTTATATTTCTAAGCCACTTTCGTTCGAATGAATCCTGAAGCGGCTTACAAACAATAAATAACAGTAACGTGATAAAACATAATAGAACAATGCCAAACATCATTAATTAAGATTGGCCCCCGTCTGTGAGCTAAGCTGATCTTGATTCCATATGAGAACGATGAAGAGGTTTAGAATGCAGCATGAATGTCACATTTTGTAAATAAGATGGTTTGAGTTTTGTGTGTCTCCTTACTTGTGAGGAAGTATGTGTTGCTCACATGTGGTGGGTTGAATACCCACAATAAGCAGCTGGTGTTTCTCTTCTGTAATAATTATTCAAGACCATATTCCATAGTTGGAGATTTTGTTGTTGTTTAGTCGTGTCCAACTCTTCATGACCCCATGGACCAGAGCACACCAGGCACTCCTGTCTTCCACTGCCTCCCACAGTTTGGTCAAACTCATGTTGGTAGCTTCGAGAACACTGTCCAACCATCTTGTTCTCTGTCGTCCCCTTCTCCTTGTGCCCTCAAACTTTCCCAGCATCAGGGTCTTTTCCAGGGAGTCTTCTCTTCTCATGATGTGGCCAAAGTATTGGAACCTCAGCTTCAGGATCAGTTGGAAATTAGGCTGTTGGAATTAGTGCTCCTAGCATATTGAATACATTGAGAGCAAGAATCTGAAAATGGTGATCTGATAAGTTGTCTGAGCATCTTTTTAGATTCTTACCTTCTCCTTCCTCACAGTACTATATTGTCAAAACAGATATGTCATTCCACCATGAACATCTCACCTTGTGTTTATTACTAGAGACAGTTGAGTAGTTTTTTAAAGAGAATTCAAAGTAATTTGAGAGAGGCATTGTTTCTTGTGGTGTCTATCAGAGGCAACATGAAACTTTCTTATCGAAGCAGTTCAAAAACTTGCCAGACCTGATTACCAGAGGCAAAAGCAAGAGGAATATGCATGCCATAAGCAGAACTCTTTCCTTGAAACTGTCTGGAGAAAAATGATGTTTGTCTTCAAAGCTGAGCAATAATAACCAAATGTGGATAAAATGAGCAGGTTTTGGTGTTTCTTTCTCAAAGGGAGGTTAGTCCAGGCTCTTCATGCAAACTGGGAAATCTTCCATAAACTATAGCTTCCTGTTTTTCCCCAAACAGGTTAATGGTTTCAGAAGTTGGTTGGGCAACTTGTGGCTTATTTGTCCACTTGCTTGTATGAAGGGAGAAGTGAAGGGACTCTTTGTGTGGCAAAAGCACTCGTACATATCTTGGCTTATTCAGATGAGATACGTTCATCTGAATGCAACCGGTGTTTAATGCAGGTCTTTTTTGAGGCAAGCACAATGCCAAAACCTGCCTCCCATCCCTGGAAAGGCGGGGTCAGAGTTCATCCCTGTATTTGTAAGGTGCCATGCCTTGATTTATTTATTTGTGATATTTATGTAGGCTGCCCAGTAGCATGATTCTCTGGGCACTTTGTGAACATCAAATAATAAAATACAATATTAAAAATCCCAGTCGTAAAACAGTAATTGTAGCATGAAAAACTACCAGCACGTCCTGAGTTATGCCCACATCCTTCCCTTCCACGCTCTTCTATTCCCTCTCATTTACAGGAAATATTACAGAGTTCTTATTATCCATTAGCTTCCTGAAGAAAGTGAAATGTAACCGCTGAGGCAGGTGTATGTTACCTGTGCTTAAGTAACCGTTCTATTAAAGTTTAAAGATCTGTGTGTGAACTTTCAAGGCCTATTAGGAGTATCACTTGCTACCTCACAGGTGACTGAAGAGCAAGCTTTTTTCTGCACTCCCTCTCTCCCTTTCCACTCCCACAATAAAGAGAGGTGGAAACTGTTGTGTACTTCACCCATAATTAATGAATGGTTTTTCATTATTGGGTATGTAGAGCGTTGCTGGTAATTGGAAGATTCAGGGCTCAGTTATTTTATTTTATTTGCTTCTCGTTTTGCTTCAGGTGGCTAGAGATGGCAAGGAAGGGATTCAGATGTAGCCACTCTCAAACAGCGTACCAGACATTAATTCCTAGTTTCCAGTTGGGAGTGGGGTGTAGAATCATTCTGAATGAGCCTCCATACAAAACAATTTTAGCTTTCTGTGCAGGGGTTTGCGTCAGGGAGAGCAGGTCTCTGCAAGTGGTACAGAACAGATACAGTCATACCTTGGCTCCCGAACGCCTTGGGAGTCGAATGTTCCAGCTCCCGGATGATTGAAAACCGGAAGCAAGTGTTCCAGTTGTCAAACGTTTTTTGGGAAGCTGAACATCCGGCACAGGTTCCCCTATTGTCCCTGGTGCACCTGTGCAATTGGAAACCAATTGGAAGCAGCTCTTTGGTTTCCAAACATTTTGGAAGTCAAACGGACTTCTGGAACGGATTCCGTTCAACTTCCGAAGTACAACTGTACTGGTCTTACCTCCTCAGTGGAAACTATGCTGACTTTTCAGAGTACGATAGAACAGTGGCTCTTCAAACTCTGTTCTAGGGAATCCATGGATCCTTGGAGAGTTACCACTTTCAATGATAATTCCACCATCCAACTTGTAGTCTTTGAATTCAGTGCAGAGTACAAAACGACACAGAGATGGTATGGAGAGGGAATACAGAGCTGCTCCATTAACGTGACTGTACAGATAAAAGGGGGCGAGAGCACTTAACTCAATGAGAAATGTGAAAGGCCTTTAAGTGGCAATATTATTGCATGCATTTGGCCAGTCCTCTAACACTAATGCAGAAGCATAGTGGTGCTTATTTCTGCAGCAGCATTGATTGCATTATGTATAGAGCAATCTTCCTTGTTGTAGTGCCTTCCATTTGTTTTGGATTACAGATCCCATCATCACTAACCATTAGCTATACTGGCTAGGGCTATGAGAGTTGTAGTCCAAAATATCTGATGGGCACCAGGTTGGGGTAGGCTGTTATAGAAAGTGCATGTGAGATAATTTTGAAAAACACTCCTGCCTGTCATAATGTCTCTCTTCCTGGCCTCCCTAAGAATGCATCATGCATGTGCATTGCAAAATACTGCAACTGTCAGGGCCATGGCAGTCTTGAAATTTCATTTATCTGTATAGAAAATGATTTATGAGCTGCCCTTTGTTCTGAAATCACAGGCTGGCATTTTGGTTTGTAGGGAGGTTGGGCAATGACTTGCTAGTTTTCCAAGGTGGATTTCAGATCCAGCATCCCCCATCTGCAGTCTGAAGCAGTTGTTTTTGTTGTTTAGTCGTTTAGTCGTGTCCGACTCTTTGTGACCCCATGGACCAGAGCACGCCAGGCACTCCTGTCTTCCACAGCCTCCCACAATTTGGTCAAACTCATGTTAGTAGCTTCGAGAACATTGTCCAACCATCTCGTCCTCTGTCATCTGAAGCAGTACCGTGTCATAAAAGTTGTGTAGCATGGTTGTGCTGCAGGTTAGATTGTGTCTCGTGTTATGAAAGGGTAGTTGGAGGAGAAAGCTGATCTACCATTCATATTCAGGGCTGCTGCTTCCGCTACCTTTAAAGACATGGGTGTGTTCATGCAAGTCCTCCCTTATGTCTGGAGAACTCATGAAAATGTCATCTGCGGCCTGCAATGCCAGTGTCACTCTCCGAGATAATGAGCTTTAGAACAATTTCTGGAGTCTTGGTGAGCACAGATCTTGTCTCTTGGTAACTGTGTGGCGTAGTCATGGATCCAGTGCTAATCATCACCTTGGTAATGGTTTTCACCTTGGATAACAGAGGTTGAAAGATTAGGAAGCAGAACTCAATCCCTACTGTAGTTGTGTCCTCCTTGATTGAACCGCGGTGACGTCCAAGAGAAGAAAGGGAGACTTTGGAATGAATTGCTGGTTTAGTTTGTGGATAAGAGCCCCAGGTATGATGAATCTGTCTCACTCTTCTCCCCCACCCCACCCCTTTCCCAGCACTGAACATCCCCTCTGTTTTTTTTTTTTAAATATAATTTTTATTATGTTTTCCTTATTTCATTACATTTCAGTATGAAAAATTTCAGTATAAAAAAATCAAAAAAATCATAACTTAAAGCATTACTTAAGTAAAGCATCGACCTCCTTCCCTCCCTCTAACAGACTTCCATATCACTTTACCATTTTTTTCACATTCCTATATTCACTTGTTTACCTTATATAAATCTTTTAGCAATCACCTTCTTATAAGTAAATCAGCTCCTTAATTTCCCATTACCAAACATTTCAACTTAAACCTACAAACGTTTTCAACTGTTTACAATTTTCTTTCATATAAAGTAAAAATTTGCCCCAGTCCTTTTGAAACAATGAACATCCCCTCTGTTCAATGCCCCAAACATCCCCTGCCACACCCCTGTTCTCAGGTCACCTGTAGTCTTGACTAAGATGCAGAAATCCTTTAAAGGCTGGAAGTTCTTAGTACGGAAAGCAAAATTAGCTCTTATAAAAGGGGGGCATAAAATGGCCTCTTTTCCCAAGGACATTACATGATAAAAACAATTTTTAAATAGCTTCAAAATGGACGCTTCTGTTTACACTGCCCTTTTATGTGAGTGCTCATTAGATAGATGTCTTACTGGCTGCATACAGGCAAGCAGCAGCGGTCAAAGTGGTGTGTTGTGACGATGAGCACTCCATCCTTGATTTCTCTCAGAACCTATTTTCTCCCTCTGAGGTCCAGTGCGTCCTTCCACTTTCATTTTGCTTGGTCTCAGAATCCTCTCCCTCTCTCCTGTTGTGCCCTTCCAGTTCATCTTCAGTGATAACATTACAGCTGGTGATGCAGTATGAAAGCGACTTTGGTCGTAAGTGATGAATGTCTGACGATAACTTGCCATGACTTGCTGAAACTGGAAGGGGCAGCTGTGCCCCTGGACATAAACAGGTTCCCTGACACATTGATTTAGTTTCCAGATGTTACTTGTTTCAGTGATGCTGTAGCTAGATATAGCAAAGACAATCTGTGAGATTTGGTGGGGAGGAAGAGCTGCCTGTTTTCCTACAGTTCCTTTCAATGTTTTGCTCTACGCTGTACCAATCACATCTTTAGGCACAGTGAGGAGGGGCCTGCTGCAGACAGATATTTTGGGGTACCCTTTAAATGCCAACAAAACATTTATTTAGATTTTATTTTTTACCACTGTGGCAAAATGGTGGTTTGGAATTTCCGCCCTGGGTGCCAGAATGTCTTCTTGTTGCTCCGTCCAGTGCAGCAAAGATTCCTTCTGGCCCGTGCATTCTCTGTAATTTACATATATATGTGTTAATTAGGGCAAGGCAGAAAGCTGACTTCTGAATAAATTACACCAAGTATGGATGCTTTTAGCATGTTGTTGTTTAGTCGTTTAGTCGTGTCCGACTCTTCATGACCCCATGGACCAGAGCACGCCAGACACTCCTGTCTTCCACTGCCTCCCGCAGTTTGGTCAAACTCATGCTGGTAGCTTTGAGAACACTGTCCAACCATCTCGTCCTCTGTCGTCCCCTTCTCCTTGTGCCCTCCATCTTTCCCAACATCAGAGTCTTTTCCAGGGAGTCTTCTCTTATCATGAGGTGGCCAAAGTATTGGAGCCTCAGCTTCACGATCTGTCCTTCCAGTGAGCACTCAGGGCTGATTTCCTTCAGAATGGAGAGGTTTGATCTTCTTGCAGTCCATGGGACTCTCAAGAGTCCCCTCCAGCACCATAATCCAAAAGCATCAATTCTTCGGCGATCAGCCTTCTTAACTTATGCAAAATGGTAAAACTTGTGGAATAATTCTTCTGCTGCTAGATATGAGGATGAGTAAGTAGTTTTGCAGGAGCAGTGAAGCCCCTGTTGCCCAAACTCACTTGAAATTTCCATCAGCTGTAGTCTGGTTTCAGCTGGAGGCATATCTGTGCAGCCATAAAAGATAACTTTCAAAACAAATGAAAAGCGAGATGCTCAGGGAGATGAGTTCTACTGCACCCAAGACTACGTTCTTGAATGGGCCCATGCACATTCCTGAAATGATAATTGCTTTAACCACATACTCTTCATCTGTAGCTTTGAGAACTTAAGTTTGTGGAAACAAGGTGCATCTGAGGATTGAAAAGGGTGAGGCCAAGACTACAGAGGTCCCAAGGCAGGAAGAGGAGAAGACCTAAACCTGGGCTTGAAGATAGAGTAGGAGGAGAGAAGAAACTGGAGCAGTTTTTTCGTCTGCATTTCGGTAACATTGGACAGCCTTTTGAGTCAAGATGGCAGCCCAATCTGTTCCAGACGTCACTGGTTTGGACAGTGGAACCGGGCCTTATTTCCTCGGTTCGACCCACCTGGAGAAATCCAGGATTGTCATGAGGCAAGGTGTCTGACACTGAGCAGTAATTGATCATACACTGAGGTAATATTCATGATGTAAAATAGTATACCCCCCACCCATGGCTTTCATCTGTCAGCCTAATTCCTTCAAACTGCATGGGGAGGTCAGCACCATCTTGAACTAATAAAAATAAAAATAAATTATTATTTGTACCCTGCCCATCTGACTGGGTTGCTTGCCCCAGACACTCTGGGCAGCTTCCAGCATATTTAAAAACATACAGTGGTACCTTGGGTTAAGTACTTAATTCATTCCAGAGGTCCGTACCTAACCTGAAACTGTTCTTAACCTGAAGCACCACTTTAGCTAATAGGGCCTCCTGCTGCTGCCGCGCCGCTGTTCTCATCCTGAAGCAAAGTTCTTAACCTGAAGCACTATTTCTGGGTTAGCGGAGTCTATAAACTGAAGCGTATGTAACCCGAGGTACCACTGTATATTTAAATAGGTACACAATTATTTATAGCTTATGATCTTAGTAAAATCATTAACTGTGATTATGGTCGTTAATGAACACCTTTTGCTTTGGGCACCTCTGAAGCAGGTTTTTTATTTTGGTTCACTTTTTTGGCCAGGGGAGGTTGCAGGAGGAGGTGGAGGAGAGAAACCAAAGTCTCGTTGCACTTGTGGAGTTCCTGTTGTATAAGTGGGTGGGTAATATAATTGCATCTCTATCCTCTTTGCATTAATTTTATATTCCCCATAATTCATTTCTATCTTGTTTTCCACTCTCTGTACGGACATTCTTGCAGGACAGAAGCAGCTCAGCTGAAGAGTCTGATGACCTTGCTCAGTCATCAGCAATAAGTGCTTTCTAAATCAGTTACATAATACATTATCAACATTGGCAAAATTGCGTGGCCTGGCAATTACCTTAAGTCCAGCCTAGAGCTTTTCAAACAGCATTTTCCCTTGGGATAAGGCATTTTTGCATGCTGGGTTAAGTGGGTACAAGCAGTACGGTTTGAGGCAGCCTGATTGCCCTGCCTCTGTTTACTAGTTGTAAAATGTAATAATTTTGCAGTGCAATGTGTGTGTGGTGGAGAGGAGGGTCATAGTGGACTGTGTGCTCCATATAATGTGGTTGGCCTTAGTGCAGATATTCTGACCCACACCCAGAAAAGTCGATAGGGACTGAAATGCCTTTTAATATCATTGAGAAAGTACTGTGTCTGAGATGCTACAGAAGTCCTGTTTGTGGCGATGGATTTGCGATGAGTTCATTCACGCTGGTAAGACAGGTATTGAATATGGATGTACGAACTGGCTCAGTCACTGAAGTGGCTCGCCCGTTTTGTTTGTTTATAACTGGGTTTCCCAAGCTTTTGAGTTCATGGACCCCTTGATGAGTTGATAAAGTCATCCTTTACCCAGAATCTTAGGAATGCAAATGGAATAAAGTCTAGGAATATCAGCATATACCATATTTTCCCGTGTATAAGACGCCCCCTATTTTTGGGGACTCCAAATTAAGAAAATGGGGGGAAATTGCCCCACGTATAAGACGTCCCCCTTTTCTTAACATAATTTTTAAAGAAGAAAACCTAGTCTTATACTCAGAAAAATACGGTAATCAACATTTACTAATCTCCAGTTGACATCACTAGGAATCATAGAATGTTAAAAAAGTGAAATAGGGTAATAAAAAATAAAAGTGTACCTGTGTACACAATTTTTTAGCAGCAAAGCAGAATGGTCTGATGCGGTTGTTTTGTGGAATCATCTTATGAAATACAGAGGTTCCTCATTGAGAAGGAACTCTGTACATGCCCGAGGCTCATAATCTCTGATTAATTTTTTTGCAGTATACCTCGTAAACTTCTTTCCCACCCCTCAGCCCTTGTCAGCCCCAGATCTTTAATCATCCCCTGCACAGTCCTATCAACCCCAGGGGATCAGTATTGACCGCTTTTAGGAAACCCTGACTTACTGTAATATTTCTTTCTGTCCCCCGTTTCTTACGAGAGGCACAGCAATTTAAAAAGTCAATACAATCCCACATGCAAAAATAAAAGCAGTAAAACAATTTGGCGTCCCAGTGTTGAAAGAGAAGGGGGGAAAATCAGTCTGTACCTCTGGGTTCTTGGGGTGTTTTGGTGGGTGGGTGGGTTAGAAGGAGGCTATTTCTTGGCAATAGAAGAGTTCCTTCACTTTCTGTATTATCTCTCATTTTTATGAAACGGCTTGCCGTCAGGAGCTGGGGTTTCCAATTGTGTGTGACATGCCTCAGAAAGAATGTACTATCCAAACACAGAAGGGTTGCAAAAGGTCTAGTCGATGAAAAAAGCTGGAGGGATTTGTGTGTGTGTGTTTGTGTGTGTGTGTGTGTGCCACCTTCTCTCTTTCCTGCCCTGTCCCCCCGCTTTCCCTTAATGCAATGAGAGGAAAAGGAGCCAAGAGTTCCTTCTGGCAATGTGACCTTTCTTGACTTTGATCTGCAGAACATTTCTAATTCCTCTTGGACTCCACTGGGGCTTAATTCAGCAGAACAGGAAAATTGTTATTCCCCCCCCCCCTTAAAGGATGAGTTTATATAATGCTTGGCACTGATTACTCGGGCATGTGGTAGGCTTGATAATGTGATTGGGGGAATGGTCCACACAGAAACAAATAAGGGTGCTGCATGCTACTCAGAAATGTAATCATTGTGGTCGTCATCCCAGACGCCACTGCTGCTGCGGCTGTTATTAAACTCGTCTTAAATTGTATGTGGCGTCCGCCACCAGAACATAACATCATCCTCAGCATATAGGTCACTGACATGTCCAGATTCCCAGCTGAGAGGAGCGGCAGTATGAAAATCAAATAAGCAAACAAACTCTGGCCAAGGTGCCAAGTGTACTTTTCAGAATTGCAAGGGAAATAGAAGAAAAAATGCAAAAACATGGCGGCAGGAGAAGACTCTGCACCCGTTCTCTCTGCATACCACAGATTATATGTAACACTAATAGGTATAAACTATATTATGCCCAGGGATGTGGGTGGCGCTGTGGGTTAAACCACTGAGCCTCTTGGGCTTGCCGATCGGAAGGTTGGCGGTTCGAATCCCCACGACAGGGTGAGCTCCCATTGCTCGGTCCCTTTCCTGCCAACCTAGCAGTTCGAAAGCACCTCAAAGTGCAAGTAGATAAATAGGTACCGCTCTGGCGGGAAGGTAAACAGTGTTTCCGTGCGCTGCTCTGGTTCCACCAGAAGCGGTTTAGTCATGCTGGCCACATGACCCGGAAAAACTGTCTGCTGACAAATGTCGGCTCCCTTGGCCAGTACAGTGGTACCTCGGGTTACATACGCTTCAGGTTACATACGCTTCAGGTTACAGTCTCCGCTAACCCAGAAATAGTGCTTCAGGTTAAGAACTTTGCTTCAGGATGAGAACAGAAATCGTGCTCCGGCGGTGAGGCGGCAGCAGGAAGCCCCATTAGCTAAAGTGGTGCTTCAGGTTAAGAACAGTTTCAGGTTAAGAACGGACCTCCGGAACGAATTAAGTACTTAACCCAAGGTACCACTGTAAAGCGAGATGAGCGCCACAACCCCAGAGTCGATCGCAACTGGACTTAACTGTCAGGGGTCGTTTACCTTTATATTATGCGTAATAAAGTAGGCAGGTTTATGAGTATTCTGTGCTGCAAATATAAAAATCCCTCAAATTAAAAATGGATTTCTGTGGTCTGTGCGAATTGGGAGTGGGAAAGCTGCACCCCTCCAGATGTTGAGCTGCAACTCCCATCAGCCTCAGCCAGCATGAGGCAACATCTGGAGTGCCACAGGTTCCTCACCCTCAGTATAAATGACGCAGATTGAGCAGATTCGCACTATTGATTTTGCTTAATTTATTATGCCTTTTTAAACTTGTTTGCGGAAATGAATTAATATATTATTCTGCTTCTGCAAGTAGGGATGAGGGTGAGTCTACTACATTAACTACAGGAAATCTTGCTCAGAGAAACGGAGGATAATCACAAACCACCACCACCACCCTTTCATAGGACCATTTGTTATTCTCCAAGCTGTTAGTGGAGGAGTGTAGGGATATCGCGGAGTGGACAGTGAGGTCCGGAGGGAGCGCACACTCCACCAGCAGGCAGCCACAGTCTGCCTGCACGCGTGACCTTGGGGTGCAGGGAAGACTCCCCCTCAGACAAGCCACGGCTGTCGGAACATCATCCCCTATGTCTGACCTTTTGCGGTCTCAGCAGTCAGCGGTGTCCTGTCTGTAACCTTTTGTCCCTGAGACCTTTGTCTCCTTTGTCATACACTGTGCAAGGGGAAAATGACGCTGTGGAAAACAGGTGCCAAAATAGCTTTGTACCACCCCACGATCTAGGGACAGAAGATGTGTAAAGGTCACAGCCCAAAATGTATCCGCCTAGCTTGCATATTTGTCTCAATAAAAGGAGGCGCCGCAGGAATGGCAGTAGCTCGCTTGCTTCAGACCACCTGTGCGCAGCTCACATCATGATCAACACCTGTCTTGGGCCTTCACTTCAGAGGAGAATATCAGAGGCTTGGGAGAGTGGGCTGGTAAATTAAATTCCACTTTTGGGAGGGGAGACATACCTTTTGACAAAGTGGCCAGGGGGTGGGGCAGCCATCTCTTCCCCCCCCCAAATGCAATATCCTCACCTACCATTGTTCCCATTGTCCCACATTTTTGAAAGAAAGGCAGCCAGGTTACTGAGTACAGTCAATCAGCTGCTTGAAGCTGCAGTTTACTTTTCTTTTAATTAAGAGGGAGACAGAGCTCAGAGGACCCTTGATCATCTTGTCAAAACACAAGCCTCACCCCACCCAAAGTGATGTGACCTTCCCTACCCTGAGATTAATATGACCTTTGGGAAGGTTGTGTGTGTGCATGCGTGCGCAATCATAGAATTGTAGAGTTGGAAGCGACCACTTTCAAGCATATCTTTACATTTGCAAGGACTGGGAATTTGGGGTGTTGTTGTTTTTAATGAAAGCTGAGTGTCGCGAGAAGCCAAGTTGTGCACCCAGTACTATTTTTTGTGCTCCCCCCCCCCCTTTGCATTCCTGTGGGATCTTACCATCTCACACACAGCCCTGAACTCAGGCAACGTAGAGACTTCAGCGATTTTTAAAATTTCTGTCGGCTTGTCGCTTCTCTGGGCTTCTTTGCAAGGCCAGCTTATGCCAGTAACATGAGCAAGAACAAAAGAGAGGCTGCAAATGCAGAAGAGGGAGAGCAAGCCAGAGCTCCCCAGTAGGAAAGACAGATAATAAGTTCCAATGGTGACTGTTGCATGTGGGGAAAGTTGTGGCCACATACCATGTTAATATCTATGACTTGCCACAACTGTCCCCACCCGTTTTCTTTTGAGCCTTGGTCTCAACTAGGGTGTCAGCTTGCCAGCTGCATGCGTTGCTGCACTTAGCAGAGAAACACTCCCGGCAGCCAGCCATAAATTCCTTTCTTTATTTCTTTTTTTTTTTGGAAAATGTTTATTAAGATTTTACAAAACATATATCACATATAACAAAACGAGAACATCAACAACAAACAAAAAATACACACTTAACAAGAAAAAGAAAAGAAGAAAAAAAAGAGAAAAATTCCACTTTTTAAATTTCAAAAATCCATATCCCTCTTTCCTGACCTCCTCACATCCCCCTTTTTTGTATTCCTCTTTATTCCGTCAAATTCAGCAAATTCTAACCCTTTTTCCAAACTCGTTTATAATTATATATTTCCAGTTATTATGTCTCTAATTTCCCTTATCTTGAACCCTTATACCACCTTGTATACTTTGACATAATATTATTCTAGTCATACCCCCCTTCTCCTTTTTAAGATTTTTCTTTTCATAACTCTCTTAACCATATCCCAAATGCCATGTTATCTTCACATCCCACATCATTTTAACACTCAAACATTTTACAATATTTTTGTAGATAGTTCTTAAACTTTTTCCAATCCTCTTCCATCAATTCTTCTCCCTGGCCACGGATTCTGCCAGTCATTTCTGCCATCTCCATGTAGTCAATCACTTGCATCTGCCATTCTTCCACGGTGGGTAGATCTTGTGTCTTCCAATACTTGGCGAGCAGTATTCTTGCTGCTGTTGTTGCATACATAAAAAATGTTCAATTCCTTTCTTTATTTCTTTCCTACAAGATTACATGCAGAATAAACAAAGCGACCCGTCTCTCATGACGCGTTGCTCTAACTACTTTCTCTTTTCCCTCTCCCTCGAGACCAACAGAGTCAACGGCTCAGCCCCTTCCGTTTCCCCCTGGGACGTGGATCCCCCTCTCTCTGAAGCACCCCTTCCTCCCCAGACTCACTATCCTCTTCTCTGTCTTCTGAGGAGGACTCAGTACTGAGCAGTGGAGATCGTTACCTGTATCCTCTAATTCTTTCCTCCCTCGCTGCCTGCAGTTCCCTGACATAGGGCCAGAGCCTTTTCAGTACTGGCCCCAACTTGGTGGAACGCTCTGTCACAAGAGACTAGGGCCCTGCAGGACATGACATCTTTCCGCAGGGCCTGCAAGACAGAGCTGTTCCACCTGGCCTTTGGTTTGGACTCAGTTTGACCCTTATGTTTACCTCCCCTTATGGTTTTGATCTATGGGCTACATTTAAAATGAGGCTGCATTTTAAATTGCATTTTTAACCTGTATTTTAAATTGTCCCCCCACCCCTTATGGTTTTATTGTAATTTTACTGGTGTTAGCCGCCCTGAGCCCGGCTCTGGCCGGGGAGGGCGGGGTATAAATAAATTATTATTATTATTATTATTATTATTATTATTATTATTATTATTAAGTGTAACATGCTCCTTTAGGATTGCATGTGCTTGCCATTTTAAGGACAAATGCTCCTCATCGAACTCTTTACTCTCGCCTATTCATGGGGACTCCAAACTGCAGGCTGTGTCTACAACCTGTTAACGTTCATATTGCCTTGGATAAGCATGTCCTTTTTATGAGGTGGGGGTGTGGGGCTGGGAATTATTCAGAAGTGGCGAAATGCAATAACAAACCCTACATAAAGCTAGTTATTGCTTCATGAAACAAAATGTCACAGTAGTCTCAACAAATTAGTAATTAACTCCTGGAGGGAAAATTCAGTGGAAGAATTTTCCATCCTTTGAAATCTTTAAATTGCTGTTTGTGTTCTTCAATTAAAAAAAAAGTTTCCACAGCCTGGAAGTTGTGGGGCTGGGTGCAGGAATTGCTGCGGATGTTGTTCTGGCCTGTTTAGCACAGAACATCAGATGAAATTGTGTGAACGGCAACTTCCATCCTTTAAACTAAAGAATCTTCAAACTCTGAATATTGCTGTCTTTATTGATTTCTTTCCTGGGGGAATAAGGGAGGATGATTCCCCCCCCCTTCTTGTAACAGTGCCATTTAATGCTATTGTGTCCCACCCTTCCTCTAACAAACACAACAGTGTACATGGCATGTTCTCCCCCCCACCCAACATCCCACTCCTCACTTACACCCATGGCACTCTGTGATGTAAGTTAGTCAGAGAGACATTGACTGACCCCAAAAACATCAAGTGAGATTCATGGTCAAAGCTGGGATTTGAACTTGAGTCTCCCCCACTTGACGTCTGACACATTAATTTGTATTCCCTTCTCCCTTCATAGTATTCACCAATATGGTACTTCAGGTTGTAAGCTCATTAGGTCATAGAATCATGTTGTTGTTGTTTAGTCGTTTAGTCGTGTCCGACTCTTTGTGACCCCCTGGACCAGAGCACGCCAGGCACTCCTGTCTTCCACTGCCTCCCGCAGTTTGGTCAGACTCATGTTTGTAGCTTCGAGAACACTGTCCAACCATCTCGTCCTCTGTCGTCCCCTTCTCCTTGTGCCCTCCATCTTTCCCAACATCAGGGTCTTTTCCAGGGAGTCTTCTCTTCTCATGAGGTGGCCAAAGTATTGGAGCCTCAGCTTCACGATCTGTCCTTCCAGTGAGCACTCAGGGCTGATTTCCTTAAGAATGGAGAGGTTTGATCTTCTTGCAGTCCATGGGACTCTCAAGAGTCTCCTCCAGCACCAGAATTCAAAAGCATCAATTCTTCGGCGATCAGCCTTCTTTATGGTCCAGCTCTCACTTCCATAGAATCATAGAACTGTAGAATTGGAAGAGAGCACAAGGGTCATCTTGTCCAACCCCCTACAATGCAGGAAACGTTTGCCCAACATGGGATTCGAACCCATAACTCTGAGCTATTGGGTCATAATCCCCCTTTTTCTTTGCTGGCGTTATTCTATAAAGTGCCATGTACACTTGGAAACATTGTACACATACTGTATTCTGATGTTATTGTTAGCTGATCTAAATGTTGACTCATTATCAACTAATAAGACTAATTGGCTACTGTATTTTTTATATAACATTATTTGAAATACATTTGAAAGACCTGAAGAGTTGTTGTGTTAATTCTGTCCTCTTCCTGTGCCCTCCGGAGCAGATTTTGAGGGTGTACAGGTAACAACAGTGTTGGATGCAACCCAAAGAAACTAAAGAAACTCCAGAGGAGAACTGATACAACAAAAGATTTGGAATGCATTAATGAGAGCCTACAGTTGTTGGGGGTATTTAGATCAAGACCTTGAATTATTAAATATCTAAAGGAGGGAAATGTCAGCATCTGGATACCAGGCCTACCTGGGAAAACCTCCTCATCAACAATCACCTCTTCTGTCTGCATTTGCTCACCTATCCCGTTACCATAGTCTCTCTCATTTATTTTCCCCTCTTGTTATCTTCCCACACCGTTGAAAGGTGCTCAACAGCTCCTTAGAAACAGGCAACTGCCTTTTTTTATTTACTCTGTGTTTGCACTGAAGAAACAATAATTTGAGGAGGAGAAATGGTTGCAAGCCATTAGCACAGAAAGGTCTGGGCTGAAAATAGATAATTTCCTAGGGGAAATTACAAATGTCTGATCCCTAGAAGAATTTAGGAAAAGTGCTTGCATCCAAAGGCATGTGCAATTGCAGAGGGTCTCTGGAGGGCCTCTCTCACTTTCCACGGCTCTCTTCCGAGGCCGTTGAGAAGGAAGACTGAATTCAGTGCACACCTGCACTGGAACATACCTAGGCAGGGGTTTAAAGTGTGACTGTGTGCCTGGCTCTTACCAAGTCTGCTCATGGCAGGTATAGTTTAATTCATTTATTAAAGCCTTCATTGAGCCAGAGCCCATCTACCCCTAAATCCTAATGGCAATCTCTCTTTTTCTCTGTAGCCTTTCTTTCATAAGACTCTGGGAGTGCATGCATTAAATGTTCCGATTCTAGATAAAGATCTCTAGAGTCCGTCTGTCTGGCAGTGCAGGTGATTGGAACGGGGAAGCGATGACAGCTGCTTCCTTTTGTCTTGCTTCCTTCAGACGTTCAGTTTGTCAATACGATAATTGTGTCGGGTGGCATTTTTGCATTACGCTACTTCTCTTCAAAAGAGGGACGCGGGTGACACTAGCAACCTCGTACCTGGAATTGCTCAGGAATTTTAAGAAAGCAAAAAATCAGTGCAGTTTTGAAAGGTCCAGTCCACAATCTTTATTCAAAATGGTGTCCAATTATATCCAAAGAGGCAGAAATGTGCTCCTTGAGCTCAGGAACCATGATGCAAAATTTGGTTGGCAGTATTTAAAGGCATGTCCAGATGCATAGCAAACAAACAGCTTTCCTAAATACTTTCCTAAAAACCTTCATGTATAACCAGGCCTCTGTCCTTTAACTGTCTGTGGCCTTCTAGAAGTGGGCGGGATGTTTTAATGTATTTCTCTTTCCTCTTGGTTTTTTAATGAATCTATGTAGGGTCTGGGACGCGGGTGGCGCTGTGGGTTAAACCACAGAGCCTAGAACTTGCCGATCAGAAGGTTGGCGGTTCGAATCCCCGCGACGTGGTGAGCTCCCATTGCTCAGTCCCTGCTCCTGCCAACCTAGCAGTTCGAAAGCACATCAAAGTGCAAGTAGATAAATAGGCACCGCTCTGGTGGGAAGGTAAACGGCGTTTCCGTGCGCTGCTCTGGTTCGCCAGAAGCGGCTTAGTCATTCTGGCCGCATGACCTGGAAGATGTATGCCGGCTCCCTTGGCCAATAAAGCGAGATGAGCGCCGCAACCCCAGAGTCGGCCACAACTGGACCTAATGGTCAGGGGTACCTTTACCTTTACCTTACTTCTCTTCAAGCAGTTAATGATCGCTTGAGTTGTGTTTTCCTTATCCATGCTTGGGAACTTACCTTTCTTGTGACTCGAGACCTGAAGCAAGATGTGTCGTGGCTGTCTTAACACCCTCTACCTTGTTTTCCGCAGGAGAATTGCTGAGTCAGCCCAGGCCAGAGGGAGTGACTGAGATCATCTGTCCGAAGAACGGTAACGAGCGAGTGAATGTGGCTCTGGTTTACCCCCCTACGCCGACAGTGATCAGCCCTTGTTCCAAGTAACTTCTGGAAGACACCTGCCTTTGCCCCCATATAAGGACACACCAAACACCCCTTAATCGAACAAGCCCTTCCTAAGCATTTTTGGAAATGTACAGCCCAGAGATGTTTCTGATTACTGGTGGGACCTGGACAACACAGCTTGGGAAATAAAGGTACAGCTATGTTGTTTTCCTTTAGTGAATGGGAAGGTATTTGCAGTGTGGGGTTTTTAGGCTAGATTGCTACAGCAAAGCTGAATTTTGGTGGAGGGTGAGTATTTTACGAGGGTTCCTTGTTTTGCTTATTTATTTATGTTGCAGAATTTACACCTTAAAAGCTTCCGTTTGTCTGTGTTTTTGAAATCCACTTGCAACTCCTGTTCTGGGCAAACATCAACCACGGCAGAAAAAAAGCCTCACTAAGGAACATCTCGCAGTTAGCGGCACATGGTTTATTTTTGCATGAGAACCAGCGCCCACACTGCTCTGCTGACATGTGCATGAAAGAACTATGTCAGTAATACACAGAGCAGACGAGTAGCGTCCAGTTTAGATTTGGGATTAAGCAAGTTGCTGTTCTGCAAACGGTTTCGAAATATCCTCCAAAGCAAACGTAGGTTTGTTTGCTTCAGCTGCTCATTTATAATAAATGTTTGTTCAATCCCATAACGTACCAGGACTTATAAAACTATTAAAGCCATTATTAAATAAATTATGAAGCCATTGTTAAGTAAATAATAAATTTGGTAATTGCCTAACACAGAGCTGTCTCTAGGTGACTTACATTCAGTTTTAACTGTCAATAAGTCCGAAGATCCTACTAGTGTCCTGTGTTTTCGATGCACTAACCCATAAAATCCTCCTAATAAAATTATCTATGAATTTAAAAAATAATGCTGCAACTTGATGTTTGATCATTATTCAAATTGCAACATTATGGGATGGCTTTGTGCATATTTAGATTTTAATAAGCTTAAGTAACGTTGGGTTTTAATAAAATCAACCAATACATTGTCCTGTTATTCTCCGCTGAGATTCACGGTAGATTTGCCTGTCAAATACATTTTGACACTAGCAACCTCGTACCTGGAATTGCTCAGGAATTTTAAGAAAGCAAAAAATCAGTGCAGTTTTGAAAGGCCCAGTCCACAATCTTTATTCAAAATGGTGTCCAATTATATCCAAAGAGGCAGAAATGTGCTCCTTGAGGTCAGGAACCATGATGCAAAATTTGGTTGGCAGTATCTAAAGGCATGGACGCGGGTGGTGCTGTGGGTAAAAGCCTCAGCGCCTAGGACTTGCCGATCGAAAGGTCGGTGGTTCGAATCCCCGCGGCGGGGTGAGCTCCCGTCGCTCGGTCCCAGCGCCTGCCAACCTAGCAGTTCGAAAGCACCCCCGGGTGCAAGTAGATAAATAGGGACCGCTTACTAGCGGGAAGGTAAACGGCGTTCCATGTGCTGCGCTGGCTCGCCAGATGCAGCTTGTCACACTGGCCACGTGACCCGGAAGTGTCTTCGGACAGCGCTGGCTCCCGGCCTCTAGAGTGAGATGAGCGCACAACCCTAGAGCCTGGCAAGACTGGCCCGTGCGGGCAGGGGTACCTTTACCTTTTTATCTAAAGGCATGTCCAGATGCACAGCAAACAAACAGCTTTCCTAAATACTTTCCTAAAAACCTTCTTGTATAACCAGGCCTCTGTCCTTTAACTGTGGCCTTCTAGAAGTGGGTGAGGTGTTTTTAATGTATTTCTCTTTCCTCCTGGTTTTTTTAATGAATCTATGTAGGGTCTATTATCTGTCTGTCTGGCTGTAAGTCGCTTTGGGTTGCCCCGGGCTAGATAAAGCAACAAACAAGCAAGCAAGCAAACAAACAAACAAACAAACAAACTAGAAGATGATAGACATGTACAGATGCAGGATAAGTATATTATGGTACAGAGAAGGTGGATCCTTAGCGCCATGAACCTTGAGACTTTCTGTTTTGTCTTCTTCAAACATGCAGATTAATGGGAGCAGGTGTGCTGGAAGGCTATGCGCTGGGGTGGACACAAATCTGTAGCCTGCCTGAATTGATCCTTACCATCGGCTGGGGTTGGAGTGGTGTGTTTCCAAGAACTTTGTCCAGAGGCTTATTGAAGCAAGAAACACAGCAAAACATCCTCATCCTGTGCTGCTTTTGGAACTTTTATACACGACAGTCTGAAAACTCTGGGTGGTTTTAATTGCTTCGTAAGCACGGAAACGAGAGCATTGTTGACTGACGGCGATACGCTGGGATTGAGAACTCTGTGGACCTGTCTTGTGCACTTGTTTGGACCCATTGGTGAATGTAAGGTTGTTCTCGGTGTGGTCACTGTTCAGCTGTAGCTGAAAGATATATCTGCTGAAAAGGCACTGTTGGTAACTCGGGTAAGTTTTGACTTTGTCATTGTGTTCCTCAGGGCTTACTCTGGGTTTGCAAGGGCAAGGCACCTGCAGTTGGCCTTTTCTGCAGGGAAGGGACCTGCCATTCTTGCAGTGAAAATATCCTTAGTTTCTCTGCTAATCTCTTGATTGCCATTAAAGCAATATGAAAGATGACTTAAGCAGTGGTGGTGTAGCGTGGGTTTCCAGTGCCCGGGGCCACACAGAGTGGGTTTGGGAGGGAGGGAAGTGGACAGAGTATGCATGCATATTCAACTGCCTAACAAGGCCACTCAGGAGATTAGAGCCACAGAGATAAGAAAAGAAGAGTCATTCCTCTTGTCTGGAGAGGTCACTTCCTGGTTCACACGGAGAAGCTGTTTTCAACACAGCCCAGGAATGGAAGCGAACAGCTGTATGGAGACAGCACTGGGGGTTGAAATTTTGCACCCCTAACAATTTTGCGCCTGGGACAACTGTCCCTCTGCCCCCCCCCCACAATGCCACTGGGTTTAAGGGTTGCTCTTTGTTTCCAGGGCAAGTTTACATACAACATAGAAAGATCACTTGTTTATTTGCGTGTGTGAGCTCTTGGAGATAATAATTGCAGGTAGAAATTGTCATGTTACCATTGTCAACTCTAAACAGTACTTTTCAGTGGAAATAGTCCATTCAGGATTTTAACTAAAGAGTCATGTAAGAGTCCAGGTGATAATACGTGGATGTGTGAACAAACCTGAGATAAAATATTCTGTCGGATAATGATTGGGGTCCAAAATAACCACAATATACTGTATTTTTCACCCAATAGGGAGCACCGGCCCATAGGGCGCACCTAGTTTTTTTGGGGGGGGAATAAAGGGGGGAAAATTATTCCCCCCCCCGGCAAGCTTTCCCCTTGACCCCAGCCCCCAGAACAGGCTGCTATCCGCAAGCCTTGGGACTCCTGCGGGAACTCCCGCGGTCTCCCCAGGCTTGCGGATATCTGCCTGAAGCTCGGGGCACGCTCCGCTGCGCTCCCTTGGTTTCGGGCTGCTGGCTGCTGCCCGCCAGCCTTGTGAGCCCGGCGGCAACTCCCGCCGGGCTCCCAAGGCTTGCGGATAGCTTCCTGAAGCCTGGAGAGTGAGAGGGGTCGGTGCGCACCGACCCCTCTCGCTCTCCAGGCTTCAGCGAAAGCCTGCATTCGCCCCATAGGACGCACACACATTTCCCCTTCACTTTTGGAGGGGGAAAAGTGTGTCATATAGGGCGAAAAATACGGTAACTGGCTCTGGCTTTTCAGTTAATTTTTCTCTCTAGTAATGTTAGTGATTGCTTTCTTTATTTTGCTCACAAGCTCTTGGTATTTCCTTGAGGAATACCTTTGGCTGGTTATAACATTTATTCCTTGGCAAATTGTACAGTTAGGGATAACATTGATTATTATAGTAACTCTTTAAGTAGCAGCAGAACAAAAAATCTGTTCCCAAATTAACCTTCCTTAGCAAAATTAAACGATTGTCTTTTGTTTTGATATTGTCATGGCTTGCTGCTTATTACAAATATATTACTGGCTGAGGTAAAAGGGAGAAATGCATAGACATTTCTTTCCATAAAACAGTTCAATTTGGGTCACAGTTTGATTAAAAATTTCTCCTTTTTATTTCAAAATAGACAGAAAACCAACATATTGTTGAATGCCACATCCTCCATCTCACAGATTCCAGCATTTTAGTTGTTTAATTGTCTGCCTTCCAATGACCGGCTGCTTAGGTCATCAATTTAATAATAATACTATGTAAAAGGTAGTGCACAAAAATTAAAAACAAAAAGCAAGCCCTGCCCACAAACTTACAATCTAGTACATTTAACTAATTTTGTATACTACTGAAACTTCACTAAGTGCTTTTTGAGATAATGAAGTAAAAAAAAGTAGAATTAAAGAAGCAAAAGCTATTAAGTGTTGAAAAGAAAGAGCATCTGTATGACAGCAATGCCAAAAGCAAAATGACCTCTGCACAATGTTCCATCCATTTAAAATGTGCCGCCCCTTTCGCTTAAAATTGCCACCTACTAATTAAAGCATTTGTTGATTAAGTGAGATGGATACAACTTTACAACCCTACACATAATAATTCCTAATTATTATCTGAAAGTTAGACGCTGGCTTTATAACCAGTACAATTGAGGGCGGGGAAATGACTGCGGTGGAGAAAAATTCATTACTGTGTAATGAAATTGCTCACATGAAAGGAAAGCAAAAACGTCAGCTAAGTCTACTCAGCCTTTTTGTTCTGCGTTTGTGTGCAGATACTTATCTGGCTAGTTTAGCTGCAAGCTTAGTTTGTCTTGTTAGCCTGGTATAGGTCTGGGTTCTGCTCAGGCTTGGGGATCATGAACCTTTGTTGTCTGCAGACAGAAGTGGATCTCTTTTGTCCTCGAGAATAATTTCAATGTTTCGTATATCCTGGCTTCGTTTGTGGGGAGGGCGGTGGAGCTGGCAGGTGAGTTGGGGAGAAAATTCTCACTAATAAATGCTTGACATCAATTCACCAAAACGCAACAAATGCAGATTTTCCTGCTTAGTTTTGCATGTTGAAGAATAACCGTGTCCTTTCTCTAAGCATGTACTTGCACATACTGATGTGGTTCTCAACCATAACAATGGTAAAATTGCACCCTGCCCTTCTGCCTTTAAAAAGGTTCTCTTTCCACTGATAAATTTTTATTGATATTACATATATATACATATAGACATATACAAAATCCATTACATAACTTGCACATATTATATCCATTCCAAAAATCATAAGTATAATACAAAATTGTTTTAGGCTCTGCCAAGCCTTGGACTTCCCTCCACTCCTTTGGTAAATATCAGATAGGTTTTACAGTCATGTATTTTATCCCTTTTACTTCCTAATCACTTACTATTAGAGTTATTTCAACCCCGCCAGTGTCGTCTGAAATTTAGTTCCAATATACGTCAAATATTTATTCCAGTTATCATGAAATTTCTGTTCGTCTTGATCCCTTAATCTTCCTGTTATTCTAGCAAGCTCGGCATAATTTATCACTGTGACCTGCCAATCACTTATATTGGGTATAACCTCCATTTTCCAATTTTGTGCTAACATGATTCTTGCAGCTGTTGTGGCATATAGAAATAATATCTTATCTTCATTTTTAATTTCTTTACCCATCATTCCTAGCAGAAAAGCTTCAGGCTTTTGGGGAAAAGTATATTTAAATTTTTTTTAAAGTTCGTTGTAAATCGATTCCCAAAAGCCTTTCACTTTGCTGCATGACCACCACACGTGGCAGAAGTCACCATCTGCCTTAAAAAGGTTCTACGGTAGATTAAAGTGCATATAAAACCACACAAGCGTAATCGGCTAAATCCAATCAAATATAAAACCAACACACTAATATCACATAGCAGCAAGAAGAAGAAGAAAGTAATATTTGTATATAAATTGCATCCCTCCCTCCTTCATAAATTATTTGGAACAGAAATACTTACCGTATTTTTTGCTCTCTAAGACACACTTTTTCCCTCCTAAAAAGTAAGGTGAAACGTGTGTGCGTCTTATGGAGCGAATGCAGGCTACGCAGCTATCCCAGAAGCCAGAACAGCAAGAGGGATTGCTGCTTTCACTGCGCAAGAAGAGTTTTCCGTTTTTCGAGGTGCTTTGCCAGACGAATTTCCCTATGGGCTTGCTTCGCAAGAAGAAAGCCCATAGGGAAATCTGCTTTCACTGCGCAGCGATTGCTGCTTTCACTGCGCAGCGATCCCTCTTGCTGTTCTGGCTTCTGAGATTCAGAATATATTTTTTCTTGTTTTCCTCCTCCAAAAACTAGGTGCGTCTTATAGAGCGAAAAATACGGTACTTAAATTGATTTCCTGAAGCAGAGGGAAATGGGTGACAGGAGAGCAGGGCTGGGAGATCTTTGGCCCACTAGATATTTGCTGAACTGCAACTCCCATTAGTTCCAGCAAGCATGGCAAATGGGCGGGGAAGATGGGAGTTGTAGTTCAGGAACATTTGGAGCACCACAGGCTCCCCATATCTGCCGATACATGACGGTTGGGTGGTCATCTGTCATGTGTGATCTAGTTGAGATTCCTTCATTGCAGGGGGTTGGACTAGATGACCCTCGGGACCCCTTCCAACTCTACGATCTGGTGAGCAGGAGTGGGGACAAATCTGTATCCCAGTTTCTGAGCTTCAGCTAGCCACAAACTACATGCTTCATATTCAAGTATCTTCAACTGTATGAACAGTCTTTTCCCCTATTAAAAAACACGCTCCTGTCTTCAGTTTAATCTGAAGGGAACAATCTCTTCCTGCACAAATTATGTTTGCTTTGGAGGCGAATTTGAAGGCTGGCTTCCATCTGCTTGCTGTCTTCAATGTGTTGGAGGCAGCAGGGAGGGAGGGAGTTGAGTAAATCTCAGCAAGGCAGAGTTATAACACCACAAAATCTGGATAAGAAGGTCTGGATCAGGGATCAGCTGGATATTGATTATAAGCTCCTAAATGCCCCTTGAGCTTCTTTGGAGAAAGGAAAAGGCTTGCTATGGAATGTAGGCTAGTTGCTCTGCAGACAAGAAGCGTTCTTCTTTCCTCCTGTTGGTTAGGTTCTGTTTGGCCGTCCTTTAGAGGCCTGGGGAGCAAACGATTACTTCTTCTCTTTTTGCTGCTTCGCTAAGAATAGTCTTTATTGGGTCCTCCGTCAGTTTTGTTCGGAACTTCCTTGAGTCAGCAGCTCAGCACTAACAAGACTGCTGAGCTATGTGGAAATCCAGGAAACATTGGTTACCAAGATAGCAGAAACTAGATATGCCAGTGGTTTACTAAAGGACTTGGTCATCCCAGGCCTGGCAGAGAATGCATCGCTATCTACCAGCGGCAAGTGAGCTGCACGCCAGCTACTGATAACCAGCCACAAACAGGCGGAAGAGTATTACAGGGCTTATTTTAAAACTCAAGATGGTCAACCCTACGCACCCTTAGCTGAGACTGCAACTGGGATCTGTGAGCATTATCTGAGAATGCTAAAAACAAAAAAGTGGTTTTGGAGAGGGGTGTGTGTGTGTGTGTGTTGAATTGGTTTTACATCTCCTTAACACTGTTTTATAGGAACTGTAGTAGGGGTGCTTGCCTAAGTCTTCCTGGTAACTTCCCAAGTTTGTACAAATGGGGACATTAGCCTTGTGTGATGGATAGATCCCCTAAGTTCTTTGAGAAATATAATGTGAGAAGTTTTGCTCTTCAAAGGCAATGCTCTGCTTATGACAATCAGAGCCGTCTTTCCCATAGGGCTTAGTGGTGCGTTGCGCCAGGGCGCCGGCCTCTCAGAGGCGCCCCAGCAAGTGGGGGAGCTGCGTGGCTTTGCCGCCGACCTCCCTTTCCCTGCATGCCTGCCAGCTGCGCCCCGCCAACCATAAGGCTGGTGGGCGCGCAGCTTCCCTGCCAATCCTCTGCGAGGATCGCTCTCCTCCCGAGGAGGCTTGGGAGGGGCGCAACTTCACTCCCAAGCCTCTGTGGGGATCACTCTCCCACAGCGGCATGGGGGAGAGTTGCGGGGCCCGCCCATGGCTGGCAGTGCGCAGCTACGGCCACCCCAACCATATCTGTGGTAATTTGGGGGCTCTGGGCTGATATTTGCACCCCGGCGCCACATCTGCTAAAGACAGCCCTGGTGACAATTATGAATATGTGGAATGTTTATGACTTGCTTCTTGTATATAAACTTCCTCTTGTTCTTTCTTTTAGTTTCCCCATAGGAAGAAATTAATAATTCTGTGGCTGTAATGTGCTGTGGAAAAGGACGCAAAATCAAAACTGGAAAATACCTCTTCAGGTGGATGCTTTCCCAGGGACTGAGCATATAACTTAACCCCAGAAGTGAAATGGTTTTTAAAGTAATATATTACGTTGCAGATGAATGGTGGACTAAAGGATTCATCACTCGACCCTCAGCCTCAGGATCATTCTCTAGCAAAGAGCTGCTTGCCAACAGAGTAGGATGAAAAACTTCTCAGGGATTATGTTCAATGTGCAGTTTAAAAGCCGCAGCTGCCATTGACGACAGCAGTATCGGGGGCACTCTGTTTCCAAGTCTGTCAAATGTGAAGGAGGATCACTGCTGAAGTTCACTGCTGTTCAGCAATTTGTTTGTGTGTGTTTTTTTAAGTGTTAATCTTTATTTTTCTAAGTTTTTAATTATCTATGCAGTTTAGAATTAATTTGACACTGGGTACAAAGGTCAGCATGGAGATTGTGCTAAATCAGTTGCTGGGTTCTGGATGTGATGTCAAAACAATGCATGCAGGTATCTATTGTTTAAACACCTGGTTTGTGCACATACATACACATCACGCACACACACGCACACACACAGATACACACACACACAATCTTCAATTTCACTGCAGTTTCATGGTAAAATCCACCTAAATAAACACTAGCACAGATTCTTCTGAGAATGCCTCTGCCTCCACACAACAGTTGAAGTAGTACTTGAAAGAAGCAAATGTGGTTTTGAGTTTTCTCCCTCTTGCGAGTGGAACATGTCAACGTGGTGGAGAAGGGGAAGACAGCTTTAGTTAAACTTTATTTCTGGAGTGTCCAGTTGAGTGGACAGCCGTGTAGTAAGCCAGGAATCCTTCATCCCTAAACAATGCCAAGAATAATTGACCAGGGGGGAAAAAATGGAATAATTGAATTGAGGCAGAAATGACTGACAAGGAGCAAAGAGCAGCGTGGAGATGGACACACCTCAGTCCTCCAGCCACTTGGGAGCCTAGAGAAAGCAATTCAGCTATTGGTGACAATGTGCCACAAAGATTGGGCTTTATTGCTAGACTCTGTTTACCTGTATTGAAATTAAGCACTTGGAACACCAGCAGCTAAAATGCAGCTCATGTTGCAACGAAGTTGAGCACCTCACTTCTAGAATTTTCTTTTCTCGACTATGGATCACGCTGGCTTTATTCATAATGTCCCTCATTCTGGGGTGGGGATTGGTTCAGTGTCCTACGAAACGTGGTTTATTTTCAAAAGAATGTATTAGTCTGGGCCCCACTTTAAACATCGCCTGAGTTATGTATAGTTATGGCACTACACTTTAAGCCATTCTGATAATGGTAGCGCCTTCTGCCCATATGTTTAGAGCAGCATTTGTGCCACATTTGCTAGATTAGGAAACTGAATTATGACACCACCATCCAAGCTTGCAACACAGTCTACCTTCAGCGCATCGGTAGAAGCTTTTGGTGTTACTGGAATGGTTCAGGAAAGCCACAGAGCAGAGGAAACCACACTTCTCAGACCTCAAGATTATTCCCTTGTTTGAAGAATGCAGCCAACAATCTGTAATATCCACTCTTACAAGTAAACATCACATTTAAAAAAATGTAGGGGCATTTTAACATGTAACTTTGAGGTGGATTTCCATGCGGAAATCATAAAAACAGCTGTTGAATTTTAAGCTTAGCTGAGGGAAAGATATACCTCATTTGAAAAGTGGTTGAAAAAGAGACATTAATCAACAAATGTGTCTGGTGTTACGAGTGAGCTTTTGAATCCCAGTGGCTAATTTTTGTCGGTGTGTGTTGAAAGATGTCCCCCCCGCTTCAGAGTCACTCCATTCGACAACTGTTGTGTACAAGAAGGTTAACTGGGGGATTAGCTGCAGTTTTCTGTTGTATTTTGGGTCTTGTGGGCCATTTCAGGTCTAGTGTGAATTTAAGTGGAACATTCCCAGATCTTAATTACCTTAGCGCATCAGGGGCATGTGCTAAGAAGACGTTCCCAAGCAGATTTCGGTGCCACATCACCTAGTAAAATAGTTTGGGCTTCAGAAATGTATTGTTTAGTTTTGCCTTAAGTAGGCTTGAGCAAAACTTGGTCATTCTGTGGGAAAGTGCCAAAACAGCAGTGCTTAACCAGGCTTCAGCACCACTGAATTTCTGGCAAATACTAGTTGAGATGAGTTTTCTAAGTGTACCTTCATTCTTCAGTGCAACTTTCTAAGTAGCTCTGACTTCTGTAAGGAGGAGCACAACTTGACATGAGTTTTCCCTCTCAAGGCCAAAATGAAGGGGTTTTTTGCACCTGTTAAAGTAGATCTTTGCCAGCAATGGAAGAGTGACTCTTTGCTGATGTCAGCCTAAACATGGGTGGCGTTTAGTCAGTCATGTTTTTCAGGCTATTTGCTAAAAATGCTCAGCAACATCGCACTGGAGCGGCTGAGGCGAAACACTTGCTGCGGTTGTCTGAGAACTTTTAAGAGCAAATATAATTTTTCAAAAAATCATTTTTTGCTATGCAGGACATTTCAATACAGACACTGCAGCCAGACAAAAGATATTTTGGCTGGCAGAGTGTCTTGACAAGATCCTGTTGTGGTAGTATCGGCGGAAGACTTTTCTGGGAAGAGGGCAAGGTTTTGCTCTGTGAGGCACAAAAAAAATCAATCAAGCTATTCCTCTTAAAACTGCTGGAGAATTGCCCTTGGAATCAGTCACGTTTTCTATTCCTAGGTTCCATGACAGGAAAAGCTGTTTCCTGGATATGCACCGCAGTGCTGCCAAAGAAAACGTGTGCTGTTTTTAATTCCTCAAAAGATTCTCTTCCCTTTGACCCATCTTTGAGTCACTTCTGGAAGGCCAAAAAAAAGGGGTGTTTGGTGTAACATGGGTGGTGATTGTTCAGCAAGGGGCATGGGGGGCGGCTATATTTATAGCTTATCTGTTAATTCTCCATATTACAGCACAGACTTCTTTTTTACAAGAAAAAAGAAAAAAAGAAGAAAAAATATTCTCACCAAGACGAAAACCTGAGAATAAAAGTAATATTACAACTTGAGTTTTCTCTGACTATTTATTGACAGAACTGTAATTTGTATTTTTGCCTGTGCAGGCCACAAATAAATAAGTTGAAGCGGGCTTCTTTTTCCCCACTTTCCAAATTTGCATTGCAAAATGTGAACAGCAGTACTTTTTATTTATTAAGGAAGGTTTACAGATGGCTTAATTGTAAAACTCTTAGGCAGTGTGCACAATAAAATTAGAATAAAATGACCAGTACCATAATACCTTTAAAAGGTAAAGGTACCCCTGCCCGTATGGGCCAGTCTTGACAGACTCTAGGGTTGTGCGCTCATCTCACTCTAGAGGCCGGGAGCCAGCGCTGTCCGCAGACACTTCCGGGTCACGTGGCCAGCGTGACAAGCTGCATCTGGCGAGCCAGCGCAGCACACGGAACGCCGTTTACCTTCCCGCTGGTAAGCGGTCCCTATTTATCTACTTGCACCCGGGGGTGCTTTCGAACTGCTAGGTTGGCAGGCGCTGGGACCGAACGGCGGGAGCGCACCCCGCCGCGGGGATTTGAACCGCCGACCTTTCGATCGGCAAGTCCTAGGTGCTGAGGTTTTACCCACAGCGCCACCCGCCTCCCCCTTTACTGGGGGATAATACCTTTACTGGGGGATTAATTTAAAAGCCATAGCAGTAAGCAAGCTTTTGACTTCAAGCTGGACTCTTGTTTTGGCCGCACGTTAACCAAAAGAAATGATGGCCATGATGCAAGTATGCTGTTGGAATGCCTGAGGCGTTGTGGAGATTTGCACTAGTTTAGGTTGTACTCTGTGCAGAAAGATCGCAGATTGCAGCACAAGTCCTACCAGGGCAAAGAAGCAATGGCTGAAATTCCCTTTGAAAATACTAAAACCAACAGTGATTCAGATGTCTCTCTAGGAAGACACATATGGAAAATGTAATTTTGTAGGAAGCGGTCGCTGCTGAACTTTAGAGTAGATAGCTGCCCTTTAATTGCATTCCAGAGATCAAGGTTTTCCTTGTTGCCTACAGGAAGTGATGGGACAAATCCAGAATGGAAAAATTAATTTCGTGGAGGCAAACATCCACATTACAAAACGTGGTTTTCAAGAGACTTCCACCAGTAAATCTGAGGAGAAGGACTCCACTGAATAATGAGAGACAGTTTGGATTTTCCTAATGTTGGAGAAATGCCCTGCTACTACTGTTTTTGGCTTGCATAAATGTGAATCCAAATCGCAGTGCTGTTGCCTGCATCCCTTCCACGAGATTCCCAAATACCATCATATGCCCTCCAGATTTTTTGTGATCAGAGCCTTATGCAGACAACCCTGTCGGTTTGGACAGGAAAGATGGAATTAAATTCTCTACGTTGCAAATCTTCTACAAACTGATGAAAAACATGACCCCAAGCAATACTAACGTACATTTTTTAAAGAAGCATCTAGTGGGGAAGCTATTATATTTATGGGTTATAAATTGACAGTGAGATAAAAAACAAACATGCAGGGTTTTTCTGCATTATACAGCAAGGTGTATAAAGTTGCTACATTCTTAACGTTACCCCAAGTTTCTAAAATACAAGTTTTTTGTGTTTTATGAACTGATTATACCTTTGCACCTCAAGAGGAAATCTCTGATTCCACACCAGCCAATAACTGCTAAAATCTCTTTAGCTATTTGAGGTCATTTTAGCAAATGACATTAGCAATCATGGTTGCCTTGGCAAAGTAAAAACCTGTTGCTAGAGAAACCAGACATGTCATTGTTCACCTGGTTTTATCTATTCGTAATCTAGACTCCTGTCCGTCAATGGCATTTTTATCACTGTTTATATTTCTCTTTCTCACTGCTGAAGTCGGCGGTTCGAATCCCAGCGACGGGGTGAGCTCCCGTTGCTCGGTCCCTGCTCCTACCAACCTAGCAATTCGAAATCACGTCAAAGTGCGAGTAGATAAATAGGTACCGCTCCGGCGGGAAGGTAAACAGCATTTCCGTGCGCTGCTCTGGTTCGCCAGAAGCAGCTTAGTCATGCTGGCCACGTGACCCAGAAGCTGTATGCCGGCTCCCTCGGCCAATGAAGCGAGATGAGCCCCGCAACCCCAGAGTCGGCCACGACTGGACCTAATGGTCAGGGGTCCCTTTACCTTTTAATCTAGACTCCTGTCCGTCAATGGCATTTTTATCACTGTTTATATTTCTCTCTCTCACTGCTTAAGAGGTTACCAGCTAGAATTGATGTTTCAAGAGAAGAGACAAATTCATGGATGGGAAGGCTAACAGTGGTTACCAGCCATAATGGCTATCTTCTGCCTCCACCGTTAAATGCTGTTGCACTCAGATCCTGACTTGCCAGAGGCATTTGGTTGACCCCTATAAGAACAGAGTGCTGTACAAGATAGGCCCATTGTTGTTTAGTCGTTTAGTCGTGTCCGACTCTTCGTGACCCCATGGACCAGAGCACGCCAGGCACTCCTGTCTTCCACTGCCTCCTGCAGTTTGGTCAAACTCATGCTGGTAGCTTCAAGAATAGTATCCAACCATCTTGTCCTCTGTCGTCCCCTTCTCCTTGTGCCCTCCATCTTTCCCAACATCAGGGTCTTTTCCAGGGAGTCTTCCCTTCTTATGAGGTGGCCAAAGTATTGGAGCCTCAGCTTCAGGATCTGTCCTTCCAGTGAGCACTCAGGGCTGATTTCCTTAAGAATGGAGAGGTTTGATCTTCTTGCAGTCCACGGGACTCTCAAGAGTCTCCTCCAGCACCATAATTCAAAAGCATCAATTCTTCAGTGATCAGCCTTCTTTATGGTCCAGCTCTCACTTCCATACATCACTACTGGGAAAACCATAGCTTTTACTATATGGACCTTTGTTGGCAAGGTGATGTCTCTGCTTTTTAAGATGTTGTCTAGGTTTGTCATAGGCCCATTACCTTGACCCAACTGCAAGGCTCTCTCCATGTTCTTATAAGAGTTCTGGGGCCCAATCAACAGCTTTCTTGCTGAGCAGCAATTTCCCCTCCCCACAGCAAACCCACCCAGAAACAATTCTGGCATTTTCCAGAAGGCCTGGAGGAACAGTTAAGACTGAGAGATGCTGCAGACAGAACGACTGAGCCTGACCTACAAACCGTGAATCAGAAAGTCCCCATTTCTTCCATGACCTCCCTAGGTGACTTTAGGCAAGCCGTTCCCCCTCAGCCCAACCCCGCTTGCAAAAACACACAGTCACTCGGCTTTTTGCTCAGATATTGGAAGGGAGTCAAGTTAGGAGGCAGGTGGTGCTTTTCTCCAAAGGAAAATAATTGGATTGCTCCAGTAAGCTTGCACATTAAGCACTGAAATAATTCTGCTCCCGAAGGAAAGGAGCACAGGGCAGTGCATGTAAATACCCTGCTGGGAATGTTTTTTTGAGGGGGTTCTTCATATGTTCTACAAGGAAAAGAAAGCATGGGAAGACATGCACTCGCAGCATTTTTCTAACATTTCTGTCAGCCAAAACAGTTCTTGCCTTACCTTTTGCATCAGGTATGCATATTCCAAGTTTGGCAGGACACTGGTGTTAAGTTGTGGGTGGACATATCAGACAACACAGCGATTCTTCAAACAGCTCTTGTTTATTCTCAGGCCAGAACAGAACTGAACTGAAGGGTTCAGCCAGCCTGCTTATATAGAGCTCCACTACAACGCAACAGTAACCATTTTCTGTAACTAGCCAATCACTGAACGTCACTTTCAATCCCTTATTTGCATATGTGGACCTGAACTATCTACAGTATCCCGCTGCTGGCCCAGGGTGAGAACTTCAGTACATAACACCTGGCAACTCGATAGTGGCAGTAGTGGAGAAACAAATGGTTATTTCCCCTTGTCTTTTCAGGACAACTGACAATTGTAGCAGTGTTGTTCCTAGAAGGGTGGGGAAAGCTGGTTCCCAGCAGCTGTGGATTTTCCAAAGCCAGGATACATTCACATGCATATAGGTTACCTAAAGACTTCCATTCACCTACTGCTGTAAAAGTGGGTGGTGTAGTAAACATTTTCCAGTGGAAGCTTAATATCTTATCAGGTGATGGATGATTAGCTTTCTCCCTTTCCCACTGGCAGGTTTGAGAAAGGGGTTTATTCCAACACACAATTCCCCTCGTGGGCACATCTGCCGCCTACATGCTACACAGAGCAGGATTTGATTCTGCTTGCATAAACTGGCTCTAATAACTACTTGTGAAGGGAGATACGATCTTCTACCTAGTAGTATACAATGCCTGCAAGGGATCGAAGTGTTTAAAGAAATAAAATAAGGGCCGCTGGGTGGGGAGGGGAGGGGAGGAGAGATGAGTTTGCCTATACTTGTTGCTATGGGCACCATTATCACTGGATTCCATTCCTTGTGTAATGTCAAGAATGTGCTTTATTTCTTAACTCGCGCTCTGCAATTACAAGCAGATGCAGAGACAGATTAGCCAATCAAAGAAGTGCTATTATCTTGCTGATTTGCCACTGCCATGGACTGTTTTAGGAACGCACATTAGCAAATGTAACGAGGATTCCTATAGGACATTATCTCTTGAGAACGAAAAATAAAACGCAGGATTTCCTTCTGTGCAGTGAAGTTTAGAAGAGTTAAAATAACGGATTTAGCTTCCTTGGTAGCTGAAGCTTTTTGGACTGAAAAATGCTTGCACTGTGTGTGTGTGTGTGTGTGTGTGTGTGTGTTGCTTGCAAGCGAGTCACTGTTTCCTTGGCTACCACAACAAACAAGGCCACAGGCAGGCACTGGAGCCAGAAGAAAGATAAACTCTAAACTCTACTTGGCAAATCCAACGTATGCGGAAAGAGCAACAGGAAGAAAAATTAGAAAATGTCAAGGTATTTGGTATGGACAGATCTAGCTGAGACATTTCTGTTTCTTTACCATCTCCAATGAGGAAACTATGCCTATTTCTTCAGGGGCTCAGGGACAGGTTGGATTTGGAGTCGACACATCCATTCAATGGCATCCCAAAGGAGATCAAACACTCTGTATGCCACTATCTTTCAAGGTCAACTCCTATCGCCAGAGGTAAGCGGTCCGCTTGTTGTGCCTGGGAAATATTTCGCCCCAGACAAAAATGGCACTTAATTAAAAAGTGCTTTGAAATGAGTGTCTTAATGAATAAGTTGCTGTCATTTGTCACTTACGAAGCACCTAAATATTTATAGGTGCTGTACGGAAATTAAAGGACAGGACAGTCCCTGCCTGCAGGCACTCGATCTAAAAGTCAAGGAGAGACTAGAGGAGACAAGAATCAGGAGGGAAGAGGGAAGTAAACGAGTCCAGGCACTAATTATTGAAGTTACATCATCTCAGCAGTATCATCTGTCCTGGACGTGTGGCCCTCCCTCTCTTTTAAGCACACACACAATCCAGCAGTTCTTCTGGCAAGAAAGGAAGAAGGGCATTTCTTGCATCTGCTCCTTTTCTAGCCTACGGATGGGGGCCGTGTTGGTCTCCATATTGCCACAATGTTCTCCTTTGAGAGCTGGGGTGCTGTCTCTTGGTCCTCAAGTTGGGCAGAGCCTATGATGCCCTTCCCTTCAGTTCAGAGAGTGTTGCCACACCAAGTTACCACTAGAATGTACAGAGCAAAACTAGGACAATGAGGCATTAAATGACATTGCAGCCTAAATACAACATCTATGCTCCATGTTCACGTTTTCTGCAGATACTTACGCTGCCACCCTGAATCCAAAATCAGATGTTTCACTCAGCACTCAGAAGTAAGTGGCACTCTTTGAGAAGAAAAATGATTGGTTTCACATTTCCTTTGAAATCCTTTTATTATAAATGTTAAGAAGTACAGTAATGCATGAGCAATTCTTCATACCCGGAATGTGCTGCATTGCTTGCCCTCTGGTGGCAAGAAGGAGGGAAATATTAAGAGCAGGAAGTGGCCTGAATATGCTCATTTTAAAATGTACATAAATTGTTTCAGACTCTCTTTGCATTCCACAGCCATTTCACCTATGTTTATACTTTCTCTGTTTAATATTTCATACACACACCAGCCAACTGAGGATAACACTTAATAAATCTGATGAAGCAAAGTGAAAACACACACACACACACACACACACACACACACACACACACACAACAAACACAGGCCAGTTTGCTAGATTGTTGTTATCTAGTTAACGCACTACAAAGTGGGGATCCTCAGGCCCAGGAGCCAAAAGTGACGCTCAAGATTATCCCTGGGCCATGCCCCACTTCCCCATATCTTAATACCTTTTCTCCCCATAAGCCCCAGTCACCCACTACTGTACTTGTTGACCTGATTCTACGTCCTCCTTGGGGGCTTTTACCTGACGAATGAGTCTTTTATGTATCCTGTTAGCCTGGAGGATTTTTTTGGTGTGTGTGTTCATGCACATATGTGTAAAAACCTCTGGCTTTTGCATGGCTAGAATTTATCTTCTCAGTTCTGTTGCCTCTGACCCCAGCCACCACTGGCAGAAGGTAGACCACAAGGGAATGCGACCTACTGAGCTGAAAAACACTCCCCACCGTGTTTTAGCTCTGCCTTACAATTCCTATTCTTTGACCATTTTATCTTTTATTTACCGTACTATTTTATTATTACGTTGTACATTACTTTTGGGGGACAAAATGGCCCATGATGACCTCACTGAAGGCTGCATCTCAAAGTTGATGTGGCAAAAACATTCTTTTTATAGGACACATTTTGGTGAGACAAGGTGGTGACACAAAAACCTTTTGTTGTAGCGCCCGCAGAAGCAGCCAGTAATGTGTATTTAAATCTGAAAATGGGAAGATGTGTGGAATCCTGACTAAGCAGAGAAAGCACCTCTTGAAATCACAGCAAAAAATCTACATATTATTTTTTAAATTACAACATTTTGGAGGGGCCCTTGTTGTTGTTGTTGTTTAGTCGTTTAGTCATGTCTGACTCTTCGTGACCCCATGAACCAGAGCACGCCAGGCACTTCTGTCTTCCACTGCCTCCCGCAGTTTGGTCAAACTCATGCTGGTAGCTTCGAGAACGCTGTCCAACCATCTCGTCCTCTGCCGTCCCCTTCTCCTTGTGCCCTCCATCTTTCCCAACATCAGGGTCTTTTCCAGGGAGTCTTCTCTTCTCATGAGGTGGCCAAAGTATTGGAGCCTCAGCTTCAAGATCTGTCCTTCCAGTGAGCGCTCAGGGCTGATTTCCTTAAGAATGGATAGGTTTGATCTTCTTGCAGTCCATGGGACTCTCAAGAGTCTCCTCCAGCACCATAATTCAAAAGCATCAATTCTTCGGCAATCAGCCTTCTTGATGGTCCAGCTTTCACTTCCATACATCACTACTGGGAAAACCATAGCTGCCCTTGGGGAATCACAAAAAACTGTCCCCATGGTATTACAGCAGGGGACCTATAGTCAATATCTTCAACCAACCAACCAACCAACCAACCTGAAAGATCCTTTCAAATTAGGAAAAAAGACTTGGAGGCCACAAAACACTCCAAGGGTGTCAGATACGGCTCACGTGCTGTGGCTTAGCCATTATGTTTTAAAACACTGATTTTCCTTACGGATTTTTCCAATGCAGGCACAAAGCCACAGCCTGCTTGCGGGAAACAACTTTCTCCAAAGCAGGGGTCAGCAAACTTTTCCAGCAGGGGGCCGGTCCACTGTCCCTCAGACCTTGTGGGAGGCCAGACTATATTTGGGGGTGGGGTGGGAAATGAACAAATTCCTATGACCCACAAATAACCCAGAGATTCATTTTAAATAAAAGCACACATTCTACTAAAAACACACTGATTCCCGGACTGTCCGCAGGCCGGATTTAGAAGGTGATTGGGCCAGATCCGGCCCCCGGGCCTTAGTTTGCCTACCCATGCTCCAAAGGAACTATCAAAAGGAGCATCATTGATATATTAAGAAAAATACCTACATTCACCCACTTATTCAAAGCAGCTTTCCAATTGCTGCTTGATGTTAATGTCCAGCAATGCAAAAATTCTTGGTTGATAAATATCAACATGGTAACATGCATTTATTTAAATTTTATGGATTTGTTTAAGAGCAGATCAGTGGACACACTTATTTTCAAGGAAGTCATAACAAATTATGTAACTTCTTAACAGGTGAAGAGACAGTGCGGAAAAAACCATCCAGGATATGCAGCACTCCAAAGTGGAAACCGTTTAACCATTCCAGCTACCAAAAGTACATTGCTTACCAGTGCAAAAACCAAAGACACAAGCTACAGAAGGAAAGATGACATTTCCAGATTCTCGCTTTGTACCCTACTATAATTATGAGAATGTGATGAAATAGAACTATATTTGATATTACCACATTTATTAAAAATGGAGATAAAAAAGAAGTCAGTGCCATACAGTGGTACCTCGGGTTACATACGCTTCAGGTTACATACACTTCAGATTACACACTCGGCTAACCCAGAAATAGTGCTTCAGGTTAAGAACGTTGCTTCAGGATAAGAACAGAAATTGGGCTCCGGCGGCGCAGCAGCAGCAGGAGGCCCCATTAGCTAAAGTGGTGCTTCAGGTTAACAACGGTTTCAGGTTAAGTACCGACCTCCGGAACGAATTAAGTACTTAACCCGAGGTAGCACTGTACACAAAAGATCAGCAACCCGTTTGCGTGGACAGCATGACAGTACTAGAGGAGTATTGACATGACGTAAGAAATGTAAACAAACAGTTCTGATTGGTCTTCATACAGTGGACGCTCAGGATGTGAACGTGATCCGTGCGAGAAGCACGTTCGCAACCCACAGCATCGCGTCTGCGCACACACGGGTCACAATTCGGTGCTTCTGTGCATGGGCAAAGCACAATTTAGTGCTTCTGCTCATGCGCCGAAACCTGAAAGTAAGCCATTCCGGTACTTCCGGGTTCGGCGCAGTGCGCAACACGAAAACACACAACCTGAAGTGTCTGTAACTGTTATGTACTGAGTTGAATAGGATCCAAAATGCAGCAGTCTGATTGGTCCTAGAACAATAGGATCCAAAATGCAGCAGTCTGATTGGTCCTAGAACAATAGGATCCAAAATGCAGCAGTCTAATTGGTCCTAGAACAATAGGATTCAGAATGCAGCAGTCTGATTGGTCCTAGAACAATGCAGCAGTATGATTGGTCCTCAGGAGCCACCCAATCCAGCTCCAGATGAAAGTGAATTCACAACCTGATTGGCCTACAGGAGAATCCTGGAATTAGCCAATCACGTGCAGCCCATTGTGTAAATAATGTATATAAAGCAGACATTCTGGGGGAACATTCATTCCTCCTCACTACTATGAGCTGAATAAAGAGCATGAAATCCACTCTTGACTCTGAGTATATTTCAGTAACCCTAGGCATGACTGAACTTGCTGTTATTAAGGATTTTGGGCACCAAGTTTTGGAAAGGAAGTAAAATTAATAAAGATATATTCGATGTATATATTTTAATGGGTATTTTCGTATAAATACTGGTTTTATTGATATTGTCATTGATAATTATTATTTTGCGCCCTGTGCGGGGGAACTGCCTGCAACCACCCTAAATCCCAGCCCGGGCAGAGGGCGGGGCAAAGCGGGAGTCTGAGAGGAAGGCCACGCCCCCTGACGTCGAGGCGCATTGCCTAAACACTGAGAGCGGGAGTTCTCCACGTGACACTAGACGGGCCGCGGATTGGAGGAGGAGCCGCCAAACGGGCGCTTTCCGTTCTGAAAGGGGCGGGAGGAAAAGAGAGGCGGGGCGCCGGACAAAGACGCGCGGTAGCGGCGGCGCGCACGCGCACTTCCTCCTCCAGGCCCTCTCAGTCTTAAGAGTTGTTAAGATCAGGGGAGGGGCGTTCCTATCCTAAGTCCCGCCTTCGCGTCAATCGTCAGGTTCAGGTGGGCGGAGCCGTGCGAGCAGAGGCTCTCCGGCAAGCTTGCGTCACTTATCCCGCCCCCTTTTGTGACGCTGCTGCTGCTTTTGATCTTCTGGCGGCCGCCCGCGCCACAGCGGAAGAGAAGGGAGCGGCGGAACGCGAACGTGCCGACGTCGCAGTAGCAGCAGCCGCTAGCGCTAGAAGAGAACGGAGGAGTGACAGAAGCCGGCTTGCGGGTGAGCGTTGCCGCGGAGAGGCTTCAGAATGGGAATCGCCCTCCCTCCTCCCCACTGTGGCGTCATTGGTCCAGCTCGCGCGCGGCGCCCGGCGAAAGTCACGTGAGGCGGCATTAGCCGTTTGAAGGAGGAATGGCGCTCGCGCGCGAGGGGGGGGAGGGGAGGAGAACGGTCCTGTTTAACGGTCTCAAATCACCATCACCAAATTTGTGGTGCTTCACATTATTTTTATTTTTATTTTTATTTTTATTTTTTTATTATTATTATTATTATTATTATTATTATTATTTATTATTCTTCTCAGAGCGGTTCGCAACATTAAAATGCCGTAGGAAACCCCCCCCCACAAAATAGATAATAAAAACAAACCAATAACCCCCTCCTACCACTCCCACAACGCGTTTGAAAGGGTTGCGCTTCCATTAATACTCGTGAGAGCAGCACCGTTATGAAGTCCGCCAAAATGCCACAGCATATCCCGCAAGGTTTCGGGTTCTCCAGAGCTCCTCGTCAGGCTGGAGGGTAAACAAATATGGGGTGAAGGGGGTGGAGCAGCGTGCATGTTTATTGTGAAGGAGGTGAGGACAGGTGCCCCACCTAGGCCCGAAGTCACCCTAAGCCTCAAACTGTCCAAAATTCCCTTTCTCTCTTCTAAAACAGCTCTTCTCTGCTTTCTCACAAGATGCTGTTGCATAGGCAAAATGTTACTTTTATCAGTACGAGAGAGCTTCCAAAAGGCTGATGAATAGGCTCTGTCAATGCCAAGCATAAAGCAAGCCTGGGAACTGAGTCTTATCTCACTCTAGTTGCAACACATCTTGGACACTGGACCACAAGGCTCCTCAACCCCCTTGGCTTCTCATCCCCCTTTCCTGGGAAGGGCGCCAAGAGTCCCACAGACAGGAGCTTTCTGTTCATGCTCAGGAAACTCATCATGGGGCAGGGCTCCTGAGGAGGAGGAGGAGAAAGGGGAGGGGATATATGCTCTGTGCAAATGGCTGTGAACTTGTGCTTGTTTGTGAAATTATCACACTAGCTCCTTCTACCAAGCCTGGATGGTAGAAATAAAGCTTTTTCTCTGAAAATTATCCCTTGAGTGTCTGCTGACTCCCATTTCCCTGTCCCGGGCACAATTCTCTTCCCACCCGAGGGCAAAACCTGAAAAGGCTACAATTGTAGACTCTGGTGCTGCTTGTGTGTGGCAAGGTGTGTTTTTTTTGGTAGCATCCCCCCCCCATTTTGTTGAATGGTCTCTATTATTTTTTCCAAATTTTTATTATTAATTTTCCAAAAGATTTTTCAAACAAACAAACATAAATCTCAGCTGTATTTAAACCAATCTTAGTAACATTGTTAAGTGACCTCCTCGTATCCCCCTGGTTGAATTTCAGTGTATATCATTTTAACAGTTTTCCAAAACCAATATTCTTATAAGATGAACTTCATTACTTATCATCTTTCTTTCTTTCAAATTTGGCATTAAACATATTAATTCATCACATTACATATTTAAATCCTAAGCCTATCTGATATTTGCAAGTTTGGGTACTGTGACCAAGAAGGTTCTGCTATGATATTGTGGCACCAGCCACAGTGGAACTATCAGCAAGAACTCCCCTGCAGATCTCAGACTATTGACTGGTAGACTAAATCCGACCCACAAAGCAATATTGACCATCATTTCCTTCATAAAAGAAAAATGATTTCAAAAGTTATGTATGTATGAGGGGGAGAGAGGTTCCAGACTATTACAACTCTGGGGTTTTCTTTATATAATGCCCTGGATCAGGTAAAAAGTGTTTATTAGTTTATATATGGATCAGCAAATCAGCAGGAATGTGTTGAATAAAATACTTATTTTAAGCTTTGGAAGTTGAGGTCGATTGATGTAAACTTGATTGTTTTGTATCATTATCACATAGCCTTCCAGAGTAAGCGGCATTATATATTTTATTGTCAAGAAAAGAAAACCATGTCTGGTTCAAGTGACTTCAGCGACCCAGTTTACAAAGAGATTTCTCTGACGAATGGCCATATCAACAGAATGAGCCGAGATGAACTTAGAGCTAAACTTGCTGAATTCAAACTTGACACCAGGTAGGCATTTGTCAGGTGTTTGTCTTTTTTGAGGATACATATGCATTTCTGATTTCATATGTAAGTAATAATAATAATTTTATTATTCATATGACGTTCATCTGACTGGGTTGCCCTAGGCCTAGCCAATGTGGGTGGCTTCTAACAAAATACAGTCGGACCTCTGCTCCCGAACACCTTGGGAGTTGAACGTTCTGGCTCCCAAACAATCGAAAACCAGAAGTGAGTGTTTCGGTTTTCAAACGTTCTTTTGGAAGCCGAACATCTGATGGGGCTTCCTATTGGCTGTAGGAGCTTCCTGCAGCCAATCAGAGGCCGCGCTTTGGTTTCCGAACATTTCAGAAGTTGAATGGACTTCCAGAACGGATTCCATTCGACTTCCGAGGTACAACTGTATTTAAAAACAAAACGAAACATCAACCATTAAAAACTACCCTGAGCAGGGCTGGAATGAGACCAGTATGGTCACCTATTATGCATCCCTATTCCTACAAGCTTTTTACAGCCTGAAGAGTAAGTGAAATTAGAGGGAAAGTTTGTCATTTGTTAGTTATTTAGAGTACATTATAAATGGAATGGAACTGAAGACTTGTGGAGAAACTGAGGATTTGATAGTTACAGCTGCTACTGGTAATGTAATTTCTGAACACATGACTTGTTGCATAATTTGTAATTCTAGAGTTTGCAATATAAGTTATAAGTCTGTATATTCTTCAGTTATACAGCAAAAGGAACATGTAAGAGAAGTTTCATATAGCCTTCCTGAAAGGATAACCTGGTAAGAAAAGGGAATTGAAGGGAGAATGACAGCTAGGAAGAAACTCAATAGGATGGTTAGGATGTAATTATAAACAGTTTACCGTTGTGGGCACAAGTCTCAGAATTGCATGCTCCTCCACTATACTACCCATGCTAGCTGGAGCTGATGGGGGCTGTCCAAAGGATCTGGAGGGCACTAGGATGGGATTGGTGGTTTAGCATTATAGCCAAACCCTAAATTGGTTAATGAGCTATGATTAGCTGAAATAAACTTCTTAGCTGTGTACATAATTGGTACTATTCCTGTTTTGCGATTAATTCCTGTCCTATCATCTATCTATCACTGCAGCTTGCCTGGATATGCTTAAGCTTATATGAATCATGAATCAAATGATTGTTATTTTTTTAAGTGTTTCCATTTCACTGCTGACGTCCTTTGTAAAGAACTGGGGTAACTGAATAAGGTGGTCTTTCCATTTTCTAAGACTTGCGATTTTTCTGATTCTTCTAGAGAGATTTTTGGACTTGCTTTAAGGTGGTTATTCCTTTCTCAAGAGAAGACTGTACTGTAGGAGCAACTGCTTTGTGTGGCCTGTGGATCAGAACAGCTCATTGTAATACCTTTTAGGCATTGGCATTTACAAGAGGCAGGGCTAAAGTTTGCAGAGGGAGCCAACCAACAAATAGACCATGAGATTTCTACACTTTGTATTCTACAAATACCATGGCATTTCTACACTCAGCACTTTGCTGAATAAACCTTAGGTGATGGTCAAGCACTGATATATTTTTTTCCTTTGGCAGAGGAGTGAAAGATGTTTTGAAAAAGAGACTGAAAAACTACTATAAGAAAGAAAAGTTAATGCAAAACCAGACTATGAATGCAGATAATTACTATGATTACATCTGTGTTATTGACTTTGAAGCAACTTGTGAAGAAGGAAATCCTCCTGAATCTACACATGAAATCATTGAATTTCCTATTGTCTTGTTAAACACTCGGACATTAGAAATTGTAAGTGACCCTGTTTCTTCTTACTTTTTTATGGGTAGCAAACATTAGATACAGTGTGTTTTGTAAAAGAGAATTTGGGCAATACAGTGGTACCTCTGGTTACAGACGGGATCTGTTCCGGAGGCCCGGCCGTATCCCAAAAACTCTGTAACCGGAGGCGCCCTTCTGGGCACGTGCGCGGCGCAATTGACCATTTCAGCACACACACGTGACGTGCAGATCGCTTCTGCATGCAGATCACTTCTGCGCATGTGCGTGTGGCAAAACAGGAAGTATACACTTCTGGGTTTGCCGCATTCGCAACCCGAAGAGTACGTATCCAGAGGGATAACCCGAGGTACCACTGTATATCCTTTTCTTACAGATATTGTTTAACCTCTTAAAAATAACTTTTAGTTTTTGTTCAGCTTTCAGTTTAAAAGCTTTTTACAGTAATTTAAAAGTAATCACATGTTTGTTCCTGCAACAAAGGTAACTAGAACCTTCAGGTTTTTTTTGTGGAAAAGCAGCCAGCAAGAAAAATGTTACGTTATTACACTGCCACTCCTATATTAAAAACTGCAGCATCCTGCTTTTCATTTTTCAAAGATCTGTTGAGCTTCATTACACATATGTAAGTTTGTCCTCGATAGTGCAAAAAATCACATCTGTACAAGTGTTCAGTGGCTCTGATGATGTGTCCATAGTTCTTTAACAGCTACTGTATGTTAAAAAGGTCTCAGCACTACATATCAGCCGGCAAAGATACCCAAAGTGGAGGCTGTTGAGAATGTCCCTGTCCATAAGAAAATGAGTGTCAGGTTTTCTCTTTCATAAAATGTTGCCATTTCACTGCTTGTGTTCAAATATAAAAAAGCTTGGATGTTGACTGCTTGCATGCTAGTTAATACCTTAATTATTACTCTTTTCTTCTAAAACATTATACATTTTCTGTGATTCTTTTGCATTGTTGCCAAGTGAACCATGTTTTAATATTATAGGAGGACACATTTCAACAGTATGTGAAACCAGAGATTAATCCTCAGCTTTCAGAATTCTGCATTAATTTGACAGGAATCTCTCAGGTAACATTCTCTGCAGCTGACCACAGTTATGAGTGTAAATGAAGCAAGTGCTTGTTATAATAGTCTTGGCTCCTAGTTCCAAGCATATTTATTGGGTATGTTGATGATTAATTAAGTGTGCTTAGGACAACAATGTCCCCCTTCCTTACCTGTTTCCAGATTAACATTTCTAAAATCAATATTTCAAGTACATTAATTATGTGTACATGATTTTCAACCTGTGTTCTTGGGATTCCTAAAGCTCCTTCAGGTCCTTATCAGGGTTTTCTCAATAAGATCGTTGATGGAAGATAGGATTCCCTAAAAGGTAGCTTGAATGATATTGTATCATTCTGAATTTTCCCACACAATGTGCTGGAAACTGTCCCTGGATGGTGTTCAGAATATTCCAGACTGTGCCTCAAAGTAAGAGTTAATCAGCAGGTGTATAATGGTTTCTAGGCAGACAGAGGTTTAAAAGAAAGTTAAAGAGCATTGTTCTGGGAGATAAAAAGGGAAATGTATTGCTCCAGCTATAAGGTATATTCAGATTGTGCTACTATTTTAAATTCTATGGGGATTATGTTGATGGATTGATTTAAAGTTTGTTTTTCCTGTATAAGTGTTAGGAATGCAGCTCCATCTAATGTTGTCAGTCTGTTGTGCAGGGAGTGGTTGAAAGTAGTTACTATCCACTAAATGCAATAGAAAACAATAACGTTTTTAGTTACGTTTTTGTTTTGTTTTTTGAAATCTGTTGTAGACTTGCTAGCAAGCTTTTAAAGATTTATCTTATCCAAGTCCCAATTTGTGTTAATCTTGCTTTTCACAGTTTCTTGCACAATGTTTTTTTAGATCATACCTTGTACAATATTTTTATTTTTGCTCATTGCTGTTGTTACATATTTTCAGGACCTTGTAGATAAAGCAGATGAATTTCCAAAGGTTCTGCAACATGCTGTGGACTGGATGAAACAGAAAGAACTGGGAAGCAAATATAGCTATTCCATATTAACTGATGGGTATGTATTCAGTTGCTTAAAAATAATATTTTTAACATTGCAAAACCATTAATTTCCAATCAAGAAACATATATTGTAAAAATTAAGCCAAATTGATAATCTTAACTCTGTGCTATTCTTTTATGTTGCATCTTTGGAATTATTCAGGTAACTGAAGCTGTTTTTGCATTTTTATCTGAATAGCATGTCATGATGAATAGTTCTGTAAAAGGACTCCCAAACAAAGTTGAATTCAGTGGGGATAATATGTGTAACTATTTCAAGCACGTTGGTATTCATATGTAAGTATTTAATCCAAGTGATTCTTACAGCTAGTGTGCTGGTCGCAACCATGCTCCATTATGTTCCTATCCATATCCAGAATTATGTTCCTACCCATAATTAGTATAGCAAAAAAACAAAAAAACTCTTCTGCATAAAAGTTGCAATTTTGCTATTTGAGTCCCACCTCTTTAATTCTAGCAAGACTGATTCTATATAAAGTAATGTCAAACACCATTGCACAGTTACAAAAACAAAGTTAGTTAATACAGTGACAGAAATTTTAAAAATCCAGCAGAGTCACATAAAACATCAGCGCATAAATGCAATTTTTATCTCACTGTTAAATTAAAAGATCAGGCAAATAGAACTGGTTTTACCTGGCCTCAAAACTCATTGGTTAAAAGGAGTTTTGCCAGTGCAAGGATTTATCCTTGTGCAGTGGAATACTCTCCCCCTCTCCTCCCTGCATACCCACTAAATCTGTTCTAGGGGTTTCCCCAACCTTCTATAAAACGAAAGGGGAGAAGACCGGTTGCCACCTGTCCAGCCTCTGAAGGTGCCCAGAAGATGACCTCCAAAGTTCATGTAATCAGAGACACGGGAGATCCTCATGTGTTGGTCCTATTAGCATGAAAGGAACACCTAACTCACTCTTAAGATACTATGCATATTTTTTCTTTCTTTAAGATCTTGGGATATGAGTAAATTTTTGAATATCCAGTGTCGCATTAGCCGTCTGAAATATCCTTCTTTTGCTAAGAAGTGGATCAATATTCGCAAATCCTATGGGAACTTCTACAAGGTTTGTGTCTCTGTCACTTACATTGCCTGAAACTCAGTGCTAGGTATTTAAAATTTAAGTATATTGTAGACTTATATTATCAATATGATCTGACATACATCATTTTTCATTCAGAGAATTTGTTTATGTTTGTTTAAAAGAGGGAGCATTCCTTGCTAGTTTTTTGTTTTGGTTTGCTGTTACAGTTATCCCTGTAGGGATAACTTGTTTCCTGTAATGATGATGATTTGTCTTTTCAATATTTATTTTTTCCTCTTTGCAAAAACAAAAATATGCCTTTTTCAGTATTATAGCTAGGAAGCATTTTATGTTCTTAAGCTCTAAATGTAAGTTTATTACTTTCTCAGAAAATAAGTGTTGCATATATTTCAAATCCCCCCCCCAAAAAAAAACCCCCCACATTTCTATCTCCATGGCTTCAAAATTTGTGGGAATGTATACATCAAGTCCTAGCTGGCTAGAACTTAGTTTAATCAAAGCTCTGTTCCAGGTGAGGTATACCTCTGGCCAAACCGTTAGCAAACGGCAACCCAGCCTGTAACTGTTGCCTACTGTGCCTTTAGCTCTTCTAAATTGGTTGAGAAGGGTATAATCTTCGTTATTTTGGGTTGTATTGATATTTGTCATACCCAGAGTAGACCCATTGAAATGAATGCATATGGCTGATTTAGGCCTATTATCTTCAGTTGGTCTACTATCAATAGAATTTAGTTGCATATAACCCTTTGTTTGTTTGTATTGTGGCATTAGGCAACTGAACAATTTAATAACAGCAACAACAACAATAATAATGTAGGTGGGTGTATATATATTGGTTCTCTTTCCCACCTCCTCCTGCTTTAGTATCTCTTATTTTCTTTATCAGGTTCCAAGAAACCAAATTAGACTTTCAACCATGCTTGAAAAGCTGGGAATGGACTATGACGGACGGCCTCACAGTGGGCTTGATGACTCTAAGAACATTGCACGCATAGCAATACGTATGCTTCAAGATGGCTGTGAGCTTCGGGTGAATGAAAGATTGCATGGTGGGCTGTTACTGACTGTCTCCTCCACTGTCCCAATAGAGGGAGCTCCTGTACCACTAATGCCAAGTTTACGATAAAAATTAAACATTGAGTTACATTACGTTGAGGACCATACCCAAGAACGCTAGGACTTCAAAAGACTTCCAAGGAGCTTAAAAACTGGTATCTGTTTCCCAGTTTAACAACTCACTGGAATTTACAATTTGTCACAAAACCACTGGTGTTAATGTTGGGTTGTTTTTATGGCCGCCTCGGTTCGTTGTGCTAGGTTTGGTATAAAATATCCAGGTAGTTAAGATGGCTTTCTGTAAAATGTAAAGTCAAAACTAGAAGCATAGAATTGAGTCCACAGGTGTAATACCGTTCTTTTCTCCTTCAATATGAAATAGGTAATTGCAACACTGTTGAACAACACCATTGAATGTGCTGTATCTCTTTTCTTTTGTAGCATACAAGGGTCTGCTTGACTTTGTGAAACAGTGGCCAAATCGACTTTACCTTCTGCTCATATTTCAAAACTTACCTGTTAATTTTTGCAAGTCTTGCTCCAGGAGAGGGAGATTCAGTTTTTAAGTTTCCCTGGCTTTAGCCCAACTAATAGCAATTTCATACAGTAATAACAAACGTTTTTCTTTTTCGTATTCAGAAATGTTTAGGCCTTTAATTGGCCAAAATTAAGCACTTTTTAGACACCTTAAATTGTTGACTTTAGCATGTGCTTTATGCTCTCCCATTTAAATAAGTGGAACTAGAAAGGGCTTGATTTTGGCTGGAATAGGTTTCTGTTTATTTTTCTTCCTTCCATTATGAATCAAATAGTTTGGTTTGATTACTCGACCACTCTACCTCTGTTGTAAAAGGATCAGTGGAGAAGCTTATTTCCACAACATTTTAATAAGATCTGGATTTGATGTGATTATTGCATAAGTTTATTTCTATGACCAAAGACAAACTCTTACATATGTAACTATGCCAAACAGCCTGCAAAGTGTATAAAGCTTTGTTTTGATGTTGACATAATAAATACAAGTCAAGTTTCTATTGGTACATAAAATATTACATAAAAGTGCACATCTTTTTTGTGTTGATGAGTGGATGCTTGTCTTTTGAACTATCCTCCCCTTCTCAAGTAGCTCTGATTTGCTTATATGCACGTTACTCTATTTTATCTTCAAAACAACCCAGAAAGAGTGTTTGAGTAGCTCAGATTTCATAAGGCTCTTCAGGGCTGAGCATGAATTCAAACCCATGTCTTCAGTTCCCAACACTTATCCATTCCCCTGCACTGGGTTTTTGGTTCTACGTGTAGATAAACTCACAATAAAGTTTAACAATCTATGGTATTTATTTAACACTTCAAAAAAATTAGAAAGACCATCCAAAGCAATAAAATACAGTAAGCCCGCAGCTTACATGGGGGTCACATTCCAGGGATAATGTCTAAAGCAAAGATTGTGTGTAGTAAAAAAACAATGGGTTCAATGGCAGATGGGATTGCCAAAGTCTTTTCCTTGATGCCCGCACCTTTCTGCCTGCTAGCTAGCTAACTAGTGAGCGATTGATTACTAAACACATAAAGCTGAATGTGCCCAAGTTAAATGTGCATAAGTTACAGGATTACTGTACGCCAAAACAAAAGATAATGCATATCCTGTACAAAATATTACTGGGCTATAACTCATTGTGCAAAATATATAATAGTCCTCAAATAAACTCTTAAGCTAAATCATAGTCACAGTAATACCATAAATACCGTATTTTCCCATGTATAAGACGCCCCCATGTATAAGGCGTCCCATATCTTGGGGGGCTAAATTTAAAGAAAATGAGGGGAGCTGGCCCAAAGTTGTTGAGCTTTTTTAGGGGTAATTGCATGTGTATCATCACCCCAGCAGGGCCGTTGCTGAGGGTTGGCACAGTGGGCAGCCGTTCCCTCCCACGCCACTGTGGGTGGGAAACGGGGTGCGGGCCGCCAACCAGCTGTCTGGCTGTGCGCAGATTCCCTTCCACACTGCTGCGGGAAACGCTCCCTAGAGCGCGCACCTCCCGCAGCAGCATGGGGTGGAGTTGCGCGCCCACCAACCTACGGGTTTTTTACATGATTTTTGAGTCAAAAAAACTCATCTAATACACGAAAAAATATGGTACTCATCATCTGCTATGAATTCATAGACAACAGAGTCTTGTGGCACCTTAAAGACTAACCCATTTTATTATGGCATAAGCTGTCCTGGTTTGCTGTCCACTTCATGAGAGGCGTATGTTACCTTGAGTTGCAGATCAAATATGATAGCTAACACTGACATTGGTAAGCCGATAAAATAAAAACCCATCTCAAGCCCTAAAATAACTAAAGATGCATCACACTACCAGCTATTGACTTTTGATGTTGATATATTGATTCAAAGAAGCTTGTCTGCTATTGCTGCAGCAAATATTTCTCTTCACATTACATTTCATGCCACAAAATGTGGTGATGCCCTCTAGGTTAAATGGCTATTCATGGGAGAGATAGACAAATTGGCTATTAGGCATAAGAAGGGGGACCAGCAACAAAATATAGTTCAGTGTTCCTGTTTCGTGCCCCAGCCAGCCATTGCCCTCTTCCTAGCTTTCTGATTTCCCCCATCCCATCATTAGCATCCCATTCCCACTAAGCATGCAGAGTCCTCATTAGGCTGTTCCTAGGATTTTCCCCACCAGGGTTTCTCCGCCATTTTTTAAATACTTGATACCTCCCTACTGTGCATGAATGGCATTGTTTAAGCTATGATCAAACTCAGATAATGAATTCATTAATATAGCTATTACTTTTATGTCCTCTTTGTGGTCTTGGAAGCATCTAGTTGGCCACTGTGGAATGCTAGACTTTTGAACTGCTCTAGCAAGACCCTACTTATGTCCTTGAGTTCTTATGTTTACAGTGTAGAGCCCCTGATGTTCCCTTGAACATTCTTGCATGAAGGGGACTTAATTTTTTTCAAGTGAAGCATGGCAACACACAGTGTTAAGGCAGGAGGAACAAGAGAGCAAGACTGCTAACTGGGAATTCTCAGACATTCCCAATAAATTATGTTCAGGGTAAGCACAAAGTTCTCAAACTTCGGTAAACAAGGTAATAGACTGCCAATGTGGACACCTGCCAGCGGAAGGTTTATGGGATAAAGGCTAAAAAAAGAACTCTTGCCACAGGGTAGTCTTTATATAATCTGTTGCAAAATTCTTATCTTTTGGGTTCTGATCCAGCCATAGTTAAGCATTTAAGTCCCACTGGCTTCAGTGAATGAGGGAATCTAGAAGGATATAAAAAATGCTTAACTTTGTTGGAACTGTGTCCTAAATTTTCAATAGCGTCTACAAACATGAGTCAGTGGTCTCATTCACACTTCACTTAAAACCATAGTTTCAACTTAACTGTGGTTTCAAGGTGAATGCCCAGTGTGATAGTGCATGCTGCTGAAATTGCAGTCACTTTGTCCCCACTCCACTTCTGCTGCTGCACTACAAGGAGCTGGTTTGGTTTGGTTTGGTTTGGTTTAGTATTAGTCTGAGCCCAGGCTCATGGTTTGTCAAGAACAAACCATGGTTACTGGTTGTGGTTTATTACAAGCCCCATTTGGATGTAAAGCTAAGCCAACCCATGGCTTAGCTCACACTAGTGCGGTAGCACCAGGAGTGGCCACAGTTTTCTTCCTGTTCAGCAGCACATTACACAGTCACAATTAAGTCATAGTTGAATTTAACTGGTTGAAAGTGATAAGCAAACCAGGCCATTGAGTCACATCTCCAGGTCCAAGCACCAATCAACTGAATGCACATCCCCATTGAAATGGCAGTAGCCATGTCCGCTGATCTGATGCATCTGTGGATGCAACTGGAGGTGTGTAACTGGCACCATTACCAGTGGCCCATGGCTGTAGCTTGAGCACGGCTTCTATTTCACCCTATTTTCTTTTAGTGGGACTGTTTAAAACACACTCCCTTTAAAGCTCTTTCAGAAGTGTGGTTGCTTTTATGCTTATTTTGTCTCTTACCTGATTTATTTACTTTACCACTGCAGTAGCAAAGTCCTAGCCAGGTTACTCAATAGCCAATGCAACGCAAACAATTCCACTGAATACCATGTTCTGACCTCTATTACAAAATTAATAAAGTATGATTCACCACTGCTAATTTTAACTGTGCTGCTTATTTGTTTTAAAGCATTCTAAACCACTTAATATTTTTTTAAAAAACTCGAAGCAGTATACAAAAATACAACATAAAAACAGTATAATAAAAACAGATACATCATAATAACCAGTACAATGGCATTAGAAAAAAAACAGGTAAAAGTCAAGAATTCAGTAATAATATGGTCCAATCTGATAGGTTGGGGGAGAATATGTCATTACAAGATGTCTGACACAATGCGTTTCAAATAGAAGGGCATTCCACAGTGCAACGAAACTGCCTGTTTTGGGTCACTGATATTCTGTAAGGTACAGTGCCACAAATAAAAAAATACGTTATCCAGATCTAAATTGGCTTTAACCAATCCAGGGAAGAGAACCTTAAATTACATGATCAAAACTGAAACCATTTCAGTGTTAGAAATTATTAGGAAAAGGGCTGAATATAAAACAGAAAGTATAATAAAGTCATTATATTAGTTATGATGCATATACAGTGGTACCTCAGGTTACATACGCTTCAGGTTACAGACTCTGCTAACCCAGAAATATTAGCTCGGGTTAAGAACTTTGCTTCAGGATGAGAACAGAAATCGTGCAGTGGCGGTGCAGCAGCAGCAGGAGGCCCCATTAGCTAAAGTGGTGCTTCAGGTTAAGAACAGTTTCAGGTTAAGAACAGACCTCCAGAACGAATTAAGTTCTTAACCTGAGGTACCACTGTACATGGAAGGGCTAATTAAACAGAAGCAATGAGAGACAGATTATGATTATTGTTGATTTCCATATTTTCACAGTCTGTATCTTCAGTGCTTCATTCTAGCCCAACCTGTTATCTGTCTGAGATCTGCACAATCTTGTCTGCGCAGGAAACCCTCACAGGAAAACACCATCTTATGATCTACACTGTAGCCACACGCACTGCACGTATATTTTTCTCACCATGTCTGAGGAAGAATGCTGCGAAACTCATAAACTTGCCTAATATATCATAACTCACTTGCTTACATGAAACAGTATTTGCGGTGTTAACGCCCATTTGCCCAACTGAGAGATGTAACAAAACGATGGCTGCAGCAATACAGTGGCATTAATAACATTGGAAAGCCAATAAACACATTGATATCTGCATCAGCTTGGCAATTAAATGGCCATGCCACTTTGTCTAGGAAGTTTTCCTCCACGTCAGTTTGGAAGACTTTTTGTCTAGTGTCGAAGAATAATATCCTAATATTAGTCCTAGAAGGGGGATGCCATTTAACTGAGTACTGGTAGCCTGCTAGGGGCTGCATGCCGCAGAACAGCCAGATGACACATGATCCCAACCTTCCAGAGTTTAGTAAACAGACACGGCTACTGTGAGATTGTAGATTAATAGTAATGAGGAGAAAGGACGGAGGCGGGCAGTTGCCCAGTGAATCCATAAATTAAATCTGGATTTGATTGCAGGTTGCCATCAGCCTTTTCCCAACCTTCCCTCAGCTAAAGGTCATTCACATGCATGCAAATGAGCTGACGAGCTGAAATCTGAGCTTGCTCTTGCCCTGCCAGTTTGGTGATCTGAAGGATGCCATGACTGGAAAGGGAAGAGTCAGGGTGCCCCTGTCTTTTCCCCCTTTGTTAATGGGCTCCACTGAGAGGCTAGAGCTCACACGCTATGACTATGGAAACCTTGGCTTGGCATCGCCAATATCTTCTGGTCGAGTTGCAGCTGTAAGTAAAATTTAATGAAGAAACAGACTCCCCTGAGAGAAATGAATGGCTAGAGAAATATATTGGCAATGAAGTGATGGATATCAGACCAGCACTACATGCATCTGCAGAGTGGCCACACTAAAACACAATCCTTGCCAGTAGCACATGTGAAAAGGATCTAGGGGTATTGGTGGACCACAAGCTTAACATGAGTCCACCGTGTGATGCAGCAGTAAAAGAAGCTAATGTAGGCTGCATCATCAGAAGTATAGTTTCCAGATAAAGGGAAGTAATAAGGTAAAGGTAAAGGGACCCCTGACCATTAGGTCCAGTCGGGGCCGACTCTGGGGTTGCGGCGCTCATCTCGCTTTATTGGCCGAGGGAGCCGGCGTACAGCTTCCGGGTCATGTGGCCAGCATGACTAAGCCGCTTCTGGCAAACCAGAGCAGCACACGGAAACGCCGTTTACCTTCCCGCCGGAGTGGTACCTATTTATCTACTTGCACTTTGACGTGCTTTCGAATTGCTAGGTTGGCAGGAGCAGGGACCGAGCAATGGGAGCTCACCCCATCTCAGGGATTCGAACCGCCGACCTTCTGATCGGCAAGTCCTAGGCTCTGTGCTTTAACCCATAGCGCCACCCGCGTCCCATTCATAAATGTATATACTGCTTATTACCAAGGCAGGCTGTACCAAATACTATCTATACCAGGGTCAGCAAACTTTTTCAGCAGTGGCCCAGTTCACTGTCCCTCAGACCTTGGCGGGGGGCAGGCTATATTTTGAAAGGGGGGGGGAGAACGAATTCCTATGCCCCACAAATAACCCAGAGATGCATTTTAAATAAAAGGACACATTCTACTCATGTAAAAACATGCTGATTCCCAGAACCGTCCGCAGACCAGATTTAGAAGGCGATTGGGCCGGATCTGGCCCCTAGGCCTTAGTTTTCCTACCCATGATCTATATCCAGGTATTCAAGCCACAAAGCGGCAAAACTACAATAGCAAATCAAATCCCCCCAAAAGCTAAACATAGCACAATTTAAAACCATCTTATCCTGTCTGAGATAGTTTTCCACCAGGTATGCAGCTCCAGGAGGGACACACAAGGAGGGAGAGTGCACCCACCTAGCCAGCCAGAGCAGCCAAATCAACCCTGGCGATCAATAGGTTGACCAATGTCATGGCCCAATCACCCTCACAGCAACCTTGGTTGCATAAGCAAAATATCTGTGGTTGGTAAATCCATGTTTGATCTAGCAGGAGTTTCATACAAAAAGTTGCATCACTTTATTTCGTAAAAGTTTTAAGGGATTCCTTTTTTAGCATGATTATATTGAGTAAATTTAGGATGTGATTCACCCATTCCTACACATGTGGGCTACATCTGTGGAGGCAACAGACTGTTGCACCTTCCTATTTCACAACTAGGCAGGGCAGTGTTGAGCCTTAGACACTGTCTTGTTCCCAGCCACCATGGACAACGCTTCCTCTTAAATCTTAGTGTACAAGCTACTGCCAGGAGGAATGTGATTAAGACTGCATGCCTACATGAAGAGGAGCAGGCCTTTCGATACTGTATGGGAAACCTCCCGTTATGGGGCATAGCTGAGCATATTACAGTCTGCCCAGGACAGCAGCAGCTAAGGATTAAGGAGAGGGAAGCGGAGAGATCACTAATGTGGGAACATAGGAGACTGCATTATACAGAGCCAGACCAATGGTCCATCTAGTGCATGAGTAGTCAACCTTTTTATACCTACCGCCCACTAATGCATCTTGAGCTTGCAGGGCAGCAGCTGAAGAAGGAGCAAAAAGGGTTTTCTTGTGTGTGTTTCTTGGGGCTGATTAGCTGCTCTCCCTGTGCAAAGGTCAGAGGGGGCAGGGTTTCTGTTGAGGCAGGTGATTAGCTGTGGGAGGAGCTTATCAGAGCTTGCAGGGCAGTTTGATCCATCTTTTAGATTTAGGGGGAGCTAGTCTCAAACGTTTGTTGGGGGAGACCTAGGTTTTTTTTGGAGGGGAGTTATTTGTCCTGTCTTCACGCTTTTTATGATGGAGGACCGCTGTAGCCACCCCCAACGACATGTTCTCAAGATGGAGGGTGAGGGAACAGCTGCAGTCGCCTGTGGTTCCTGCGCAATGTTTGCTATCTTGCCAAAGGTTGCAGGCAGCTTTACCTGCAGCAATTGCATGTTGATTGCCCTCTTAGAAGACAAAGTCCAGCAACTGGAGGAACGTGTAGCTACGCTCCAAAGAATTAGAGAGCTGGAGCTCTTCTTGGAAGCAACAGAGCACACCGTCTCACCAAGGAGGAGACAGGGGACTCCCCTGAGAAGGAGGCTAGTTCACCAACACAGGAGCCAGATATATGGAGAAACGTGACTCAAAGAAGTAGGAGGCCCAGGGTTCGCTCTGATTGTTTAGAAATACACAATCGCTTTGAGGTCCTCTCCCCCTAGCATGGAAGACAAAGAGCAGACTCCATTTGAGGATCTCTCCCTCATTACAGTCGATCAGGTATATGAAGACGAGCAGCAAAGTCAGTCCTCAGGGAATGTGCAGGCGGCCTTGGAATGGACAGCTCACGGAAGAATCCCGACCAAACCTAAGAGGAGGCGTGTAGTGGTGATAGGGGATTCCCTACTGAGGGGAACAGAAGCAGTGATCTGTGGGCCTGACAAGATGTCTCGGGAAGTGTGCTGTCTCCCCGGGGCTAAGATCCAAGATGTAACTGAACGACTGCAAGGAATCATAAAACCCACTGACAAATACCCCTTCCTCTTGGTTCATGTGGGAACCAATGACACTGCAAGCAATAGCCTCCAGAAGATCAAAAGAGACTACAAGGCTCTGGGCAGGAAATTGAAGCAATTAAATGCACAAATTGTCATCTCATCTGTCCTCCCAGTTGAACGACGTGGCCCAGGGAGAGAGGGAAAAATAGTGGAAGTGAACAGCTGGCTTCGCAAATGGTGTAAACAGGAACGGTTTGGATTCTTAGATCACGGACTGCAGTTTCTTGAAGATGGACTTCTGGCAAGCGATGGGCTGCACCTCACACTGGTTGGGAGGAATGTTTTTGCCAAAAATCTCAGAAACCTCATCAGGAGGGCTTTAAACTGACTAATGTGGGGGAGGGAGACAGTGCTCCTGAAGGTAGAAGTCTATCAATTGATGAAGATGATCATCCAAATGTCATAGACCAAATGGAGCAAACAGCACGCAGACCTAGTGGTGGGAGGAAAAAATCCTTAAATAAGAGACACGGGGGAATGATTAATGGACTTCAATGTCTGTACACTAATGCACAAAGCATGGGAAATAAACAAGATGAGCTTGAGCTCTTGGTACAGCAAACTAAATATGACATAATAGGCATCACTGAAACCTGGTGGGATAAGTCCCACGATTGGAATGTAATAATGGAGGGATACAATCTATTTCAGAGAAACAGACCAGACAAGAAAGGAGGAGGAGTGGCATTATATGTCAGGGATGTGTATACCTGTGAAGAGATCCAAGATTTAGAACCTCAAAGCCAAAGTGAGAGCATTTGGGTCAAAATTAAGGGAGAGAAGAATAACAGTGACCTCATTGTGGGAGTTTACTATAGATCCCCAAGCCAAACGGAGGACATAGATGATGCCTTCCTGGAACAGATGGCCAAGCATGCAAAAGGAAGGGAGATAGTAGTAATGGGGGACTTCAATTACCCGGATATTTGTTGGATGTCAAACTCAGCCAAGAGCATAAGGTCAAACAGATTCCTCACTGGCCTTGCAGACAACTTCATTGTCCAGAAAGTGGGAGAAGCAACAAGAGGAACAGCCATTTTAGATCTGGTCCTAACCAATGTTGATGACCTGGTTAGTGGGGTAGAAGTGGAAGGATCATTAGGCGCGAGTGATCATGCTCTTCTGAAGTTTACTATACAGCGGAAAGGAGCAGCCAAGCATACTAGGACTCAATTTCTCGACTTTAAGAAAGCCGACTTCATAAAACTTAGGGAAGTGCTGGGTGATATCCCATGGACAGTAATACTAAAAGGAAAGGGAGTTCATGATGGCTGGGAGTTTGTTAAGAGGGAGATAGTAAAAGCACAACTTCAGGCAATACCAATGAGACGGAAACATGGAAGGTGCCTAAAGAAGCCAGGGTGGCTATCTAAAGAACTTTTAACTGAGTTAAGATTAAAAAAGGATGTGTACAAAAAATGGAAAAGGGGGGAACCACCAAAGAGGAATTCAAACAAATAGCCAGCACGTGTAGACACAAAGTCAGAAAAGCTAAAGCACAGAATGAACTCAGGCTTGCTAGAGAGGTTAAAAGCAACAAAAAAGGCTTTTATGGGTATGTTCGTAGCAAAAGGAAGAACAAAGAAACAGTGGGGTCACTCAGAGGAGAAGATGGTGAAATGCAAACAGGGGACACAGAAAGGGCTGAACTCCTCAATGCCTTCTTTGCCTCAGTCTTCTCCGATAAAGAAAACAATGCCCGACCTGAAGAATTTGGAGCAAATGATTCAGCAGAGGAAACACAGCCCAGAATAACTAAGGAGATAGTACAAGAATACTTGGCTAGTTTAGATGTATTCAAGTCTCCAGGGCCAGATGAACTGCATCCAAGAGTATTAAAAGAACTGGCAGATGTTATCTCAGAACCACTGGCAGTCATCTTTGAGAATTCCTGGAGAACAGGCGAAGTCCTGGCAGACTGGAGGAGGGCAACTGTTGTCCCTATTTTCAAAAAAGGGAAAAGAGAGGACCCAAATAATTACCGCCCAGTCAGTCTGACATCAATACCAGGGAAGATTCTGGAGCAGATCATTAAGCAAACAGTCTGTGAGCACCTAGAAAGGAATGCTGTGATCACCAATAGTCAGCATGGATTTCTGAAAAATAAGTCATGTCAGACTAACCTGATCTCGTTTTTTGACAGAATTATAAGCCTGGTAGATGAAGGGAACGCAGTGGATGTAGCCTACCTTGATTTCAGCAAGGCATTTGACAAGGTGCCCCATGATATTCTTGTAAAGAAGCTGGTAAAATGCGGTCTTGACTATGCTACCACTCAGTGGATTTGTAACTGGCTGACTGACCGAACCCAAAGGGTGCTCATCAATGGTTCCTCTTCATCCTGGAGAAGAGTGACTAGTGGGGTGCCACAGGGTTCTGTCTTGGGCCCGGTCTTATTCAACATCTTTATCAACGACTTGGATGATGGACTCAAGGGCATCCTGATCAAATTTGCAGATGACACCAAACTAGGAGGGGTGGCTAACACCCCAGAGGACAGGATCACACTTCAAAACGACCTTGACAGATTAGAGAACTGGGCAAAAACAAACAAGATGAATTTTAACAGGGAGAAATGTAAAGTATTGCACTTGGGCAAAAAAAATAAATGAGAGGCACAAATACAAGATGGGTGACACCTGGCTTGAGAGCAGTACATGTGAAAAGGATCTAGGAGTCTTGGTTGACCACAAACTTGACATGAGCCAACAGTGTGACGCGGCAGCTAAAAAAGCCAACGCAATTCTGGGCTGCATCAATAGGAGTATAGCATCTAGATCAAGGGAAGTAATAGTGCCACTGTATTCTGCTCTGGTCAGACCTCACCTGGAGTACTGTGTCCAGTTCTGGGCACCACAGTTCAAGAAGGACACTGACAAACTGGAACGTGTCCAGAGGAGGGCAACCAAAATGGTCAAAGGCCTGGAAACGATGCCTTATGAGGAACGGCTAAGGGAGCTGGGCATGTTTAGCCTGGAGAAGAGGACGTTAAGGGGTGATATGATAGCCATGTTCAAATACTGTATATAAAAGGATGTCACATAGAGGAGGGAGAAAGGTTGTTTTCTGCTGCTCCAGAGAAGCGGACACGGAGCAATGGATCCGAACTACAAGAAAGAAGATTCCACCTAAACATTAGGAAGAACTTCCTGACAGTAAGAGCTGTTTGACAGTGGAATTTGCTGCCAAGGAGTGTGGTGGAGTCTCCTTCTTTGGAGGTCTTTAAGCAGAGGCTTGACAACCATATGTCAGGAGTGCTCTGATGGTGTTTCCTGCTTGGCAGGGGGTTGGACTCGATGGCCCTTGTGGTCTCTTCCAACTCTATGATTCTATGATTTTATGATCTTTCTTGATGGTAAAATTTCCTTACCGCCCACCAGTACTCGATGGAAGGAAGATTCAGCTTGTGCCGTAGAGCCCCCTACCGCTCACCTAGAATCCTGAAATGCACACTAGTGGGTGGTAGGGACCAGGTTGACAACCCCTGATCTAGTGCAGCATTGTCTATATGCCATGGGTAGGCAACCTAAGGCCCGGGGCCGGATCTGGCCCAATTGCCTTCAAAATCTGGCCCGCTGATGGTTCCGGGAATCAGCGTGTTTTTACATGAGTAGAATGTGTCCTTTTATTTAAAATGCATCTCTGGGTTATTTGTGGGGCATAGGAATTCGTTCATTATTATTTTTCAAAATATAGTCTGGCTCCCCACAAGGTCTGAGGGACAGTGGACCGGCTCCCTGCTGAAAAAGTTTGCTGACCCCTGGTCTATGCTAACTTCAGGCTTTGATAGAGATCTGTCAGTTACTCTCTGTTGTGTCAGCAGTTGGGATGCAGAAATAAGGGAGAACTCTCCCAGAGCCTCTGCTGATGTTCATAGCTTGGAAACAATCCACTGAGCTGCATTATGGGGAGACGAACGCCAGTAGCCAGATTAGAAGTTACCGGGGACCAGACATAGTCCCTTGACTGCTGACAGCCTCTCCTGGTGTGTTTGTTTGTTCCTGGGCTCCACAAGCACAATGCAGAACTATTTTATTACTGTATAATATTTTTTAGGGGAGAGGGTTCAATATTGGTTAACTTTTATGCCCCCCATCTTGTTTCTAGGGATTTTTTTCTGGCCTTCTCTGCTTCAATTCGCCTCCTACTCTTCCATGACCTGCATTGCCTAGAGAGGGATTTAGGGGAGCACGTCTGGTTCGGTTGCACTGGTGCAGAGCCTTGGGGGTGACCCTGGGGACTCCGCAACTATTATTTAGAATGGGGCGTGAGAGGCGGAGGGGCTCACATTTTAACGTTGCACATGGCGCCACTGAAATATGACACCGCAAGATCTGCCACTCATGCCCCATTCTAAATCACAGTTTCCAGTATGGTGTAGTGGTTAAGAGCGGTAGACTCGTAATCTGGTGAACCGGGTTTGCATCTCCACTCCTCCAGATGCAGCTGCTGGGTGACCTTGGGCTAGTCACACTTCTTTGCAGTCTCTCACACTTGTTTGAAGTCTCTTTGAAACACCTCACAGAGTGTTTGTAGTGGGGGAGGAAGGGAAAGGAGAATGTTAGCTGCTTTGAGACTCCTTAAAGGTAAAAGTAAAGGGACCCCTGACCATTAGGTCCAGTCATGGCCGACTCTGGGGTTGCAGCGCTCAACTTGCTTTATTGGCCAAGGGAGCTGGCGTACAGCTTCCAGGTCATGTGGCCAGCATGACTAAGCTGCTTCTGGCGAACCAGAGCAGCGCACGGAAACGCTGTTTACCTTCGTACCGGAGCGGTACCTATTTATCTACTTGCACTTTGACGTGCTTTCAAACTGCTAGGTTGGCAGGAGCAACGGGAGCTCACCCCGTCGCGGGGATTTGAACCACCAACCTTCTGATCAGCAAGCCCTAGGCTCTGTGGTTTAACCCACAGTGCCACCTGCGTCTCTCGAGACTCCTTAGGGTAGTGATAAAGCGGGATATCAAATCCAGACTCCTCTTCTTCTTCTACACTGTCATCTTATCTTCTTCTTCCTCCATCATTTAGAATAACTTTCCCAGATGTTTTGGACAACAACTCGCAACAGCCCCAGCCAGCATGGCTGTGCTGGGAGTTGTAGTACACAAAATCTGGAAGGCACCAGGTTGTAGAAGGCTGACTTAAAACAGCCCACATGGTTCCAGGGAGGGCAGCCTGCCCATGGCATAGACATTATCATGCTTTGTCACACTTCCTTCTTCGAAAAGCGCGGCGTCTAGACTTCATTCTAGACATCATTGTGATGCGAGTTTATTTAGGCCTCTCTCTGGATGAGAGGCTACAAAAGTGCAGATGAGAACTTTGCCAAATGAAAAGAGTTCCAGAGCTGCTGTTTGCTGTGCAGCAACAAGCCAAACGGGTTGCACAGTCCGCCTGCTTACGGTTTAGTTCTCTTCTGTTTGTTTTACAAAGCAGTGCCTGAGAATAGCTTTTGCTTCCAGGCCCTCCTTTTGTGTGCACGCTTCTGAATGTTTGCTTTTTGCCCTTGCAAAGATTAACTAAAATATGGTTTTTGCTTCTCATTGACAGAAGAGGCTCAACTTGGAGACTTAACAGTGCAGATACAAGCATGTCTGCTTAGAGGTCAGCCCAAACAAACGGAGCTTACATCCAGGTAAATGGATATATATAGGTTTGCCGCCACAGTGCGGCAATAGATTTGGGGCATCGTTAGGTGGAGAGAGATCTGATCTACAAGCTCAGTTTAAATGAGACCTGTTGCCTCCCTTGTTATCAGCCCTTTTAATTACAGCACTGGGTTTCTAAAAAAATAACAGCCTTCAAGAGAGCAGGCTAATTCTGAGGAATTAATTGGCAATTCTAAATTTTACAAGATGCTATATAAAATAAATAAACTGCACAAAGAAGGCTTTGCACTAGATGGGGAGAAAAGCTTGGGGGGAAATTATCTCAGAAAATATATGACAATATTTATGAACATACAGAATTAAATTATTAACCTGAAAATTATAAGCTATTAGTTTGCTGGCATTTTGTACCACAGAAGCTTAAGAAGGTTCAGTCTAATGCAGATGCATTTTACTACCTATGAAGTCATGCAGGGAAAGACATAAGAACACAGCCTTTCCCAGCCTAGCGTCTCCCAGATGTTTTGAACTACAACTCCCATGATCCCCAGCCACTGACCTTGCTGGCTGGAGCTGATGAGAGTTGTATTCCCAAGACATCTGAAGGATATCAAGCTGGAAAAAACTGATGATAGAACATGTGATGGCAATGTCCAAAAATACTAAGGATGTGTTTCAGAAACATATTATCGGTAAAATAAATGAAGTAAGCAGAATTACAGTCCCATTAAAGAACTGCGGGAGGCAGTGGAAGACAGGAGTGCCTGGCGTGCTCTGGTCCATGGGGTCACGAAGAGTCGGACACGACTAAACAACAACAACAAAAAAGGAAGTCATTCTGGCATAGTTAAAAGAATCCAGCGGGAGATTGAAACAATATTTCACATTATCAAAGCAGCAAGTTGTCAAAAGCTCAACACTACCGTGGTACCTCGGGTTAAGTACTTAATTTGTTCCAGAGGTCAGTTCTTAACCTGAAACTGTTCTTAACCTGAAGCACCACTTTAGCTAATGGGGCCTCCTGCTGCCGCCACACTGCTGGAGCACGATTTCTGTTCTCATCCTGAAGCAAAGTTCTTAACCTGAAGCACTATTTCTGGGTTAGCAGAGTCTGTAACCTGAAGTGTATGTAACCTGAAGCGTATGTAACCTGAGGTACCACTGCACTTTAAAAAGTCAATTTAAAAATAGGGAAGCAATGTTGGGTTGTTATCAGTTGCTTTAAAATGACGTATGAAATTAGATGAGGTCAGTTCAAGGATATTAAAAACTTGAACGTATTGGAGCAGTTATGATTATGTATGGTAATACTGACTTGTTGAAATGATTACTTCATGGTAAATTTTTATATTGCATATAATTGATTTTCTGCAAGGACGTGGTTGTGGCCATATTTTAAAATGAGCAAGAGCTCAAGAGCATACAGCATTACCACAAAAAATGTACTGTCTGTTCTGGCCAAACAGAACAGACATGAACATTAAATTGTAGGGCTAAACCACAGCTACTTAGTTTTTTTCCAGGAACGTTTTTCTGCAATCTGGAGGGGGAAAATATTCTCTCTTTGCAGTGCTAACACACCACTCTTGTGTGTGTGTGGGTGTGTGTGTGTGTGTGTTTGTTTGTTTATATTGCCCTTTCTCTCGTTTGACTTCATTTGCCCTCAGTGATGCAATCGTATTGCCAAATCTTACTGGCTAAATAATGCAAGCCACTCTTCTTGCTAACTGCATGTTCCCTAATCACCTTAGGGCAGGAGAAGTCAATATGGTTCTTTCTAGATGTTGCTGGGAGTCCCTCACCCTCAGCCAAACATAGCCAATGGACAGGGTAGGTGGAAGTTGTAGACCAACAATACTTGGAGCGCATCTGCTAAGGTAACCTGTGTGACTTACTGAAGCAGAGGAAGAAGCTGCAACCAAGGATAAAAAGTCCACCAAAGCAATTAAAAAAGATGTTCAAAGTGATTACCATATTTTTCGCTCTATAAGATGCACCAGACCATAAGACACACCTAGTTTTTGGAGGAGGAAAACAAGAAAAAAAATATTTTGAATCCCAGAAGCCAGAACAGCAAGAGGGTTCGCTGCGCAGCGAAAGCAGTGATCCCTCTTGCTGTTCTGGCTTCTGGGATAGCTGCGCAGCCTACATTCGCTCCATAAGATGCACACACATTTCCCCTTACTTTTTAGGAGGGAAAAAGTGAGTCTTATAGAGCAAAAAATACGGTATACTAAAAACAAAACAAAACACCTCTGAAGCTCTTATCTTAGGGAATATAGTGACAGAAGCTTTTTAAAAAAATAATAATGATTGAGCTGTTTTATGTATGTAACAACATAACTCCTGCCGGGCTCCCAAGGCTTGCGGATAGCTTTCTGAAGCCTGGAGAGCGAGAGGGGTCGGTGCGCACCGACGCCTCTCGCTCTCCAGGCTTCAGGGAAAGCCTGCATTCTCCCCATTGGACGCACACACATTTCCCCTTCATTTTTGGAGGGGAAAAAGTGCATCCTATGGGGCGAAAAATACGGTATATAAAGATAAAACACTGTGGACTTTATTTTCAGATAAATCTTACCCACATTTTGAACGCCCTTCTTCAGCTTTATAATGGAACATATTCAGGGCAGATCTTGTTAAATTCTTAACCATTCATTTCATTTACCCGCCCCACCCCCCAATGTTTTATACTTCCCTGGATTTCAGCAGGGCCGGCGTATTATGATGACTAAGTTGCTGGGTTGTGGCCACTGAGGTCAAAAACACTGTCTTGCTGGCCTATTATTAGAAGCCAGGTTCAGTAACTCTGCGGCCCCAGAGAACTGCAGAGGCCCGCTGACTTACCCTTTTAGAGATCCTGGATTCTTGAGGCAAAGCTTGCCAGCGTTCTGGAGGAAAGCAACGCTGTTTAATTATCCAAGCTGCAGAGTCATTAAACAGCGGTATAATAAGCAAGTCTGAGCTCTGCTTCTTTCGCAGTTTGTGAAGGCCCATTGTTGTTGCTGCCAAGTGAATACTTCTCTGGGGCATCCCCACAGGGTGACATTCAGCAGCGAGCCAGGTTACACGTGCTCTTGCATGTATTCTTCCTCTTCCTATTGGGAAGTGTGCAAGCACCAGGAGACTCAGAAGAGTGCCAGATCATCCAAACTCATGGGAACTGCCACTGTCCCTTTTGTCAATTGGGGGCTCAGCATTCATGGAATCATAGAATTTCCATTCATTAACGCAGGCGCTGAAGATTTTTAAGCCAAAGAGGGGTGGCATGAGCATGTGCCTAATCCTTTCAGGCCACCAAGCCAAATCTGTCCTCCTGAGAAAAGTGGGGCACATGGTAAGTGTGATGACTATGGCAACAGGACAGGCTAGTAGTTGACTTCAGAAGATGGGTAGTATGGTCAACAATTTCCCATTCTCCCCTGAAAGTAGCCTTTCCTGCTAAACCTCTTGCTGGCCAGGGATACATTACTCTGGTTGGGAAATAATTTTATGAGTTCTGACCTCAGCCTTTTCCCTATAAGATGCACATGGTGTAGCAGGAGAGGGGATGTAGCCTGGGGAAAGGCCAACAAGGGCCAGATAGAGAGCTATCTGGGAGCTGAAGTTTCCCATCCTGACTAAACAACTAAGGCTACACTCCTCTACCCAGTGAGGAGGAACTCCCAGTGCCTGGAAGTAAGTCTCACTGAACTCAACAGGCCAATAGGTTTGCACCCTAAAGCTGCATTCTGATGTTCACATGGGATTCTATTAAAGTCAGTGGGACTAACTTCTGAGGAAAAACACAAGGGATTGTGCTGCAGCTGCCAGAATGGTTGCTGCAGTGAAGATGCTGGAAATAAGACATTCACATGCAATGCCAAGCCAAACAATAAAAGGTAAAGGGACCCCTGACCATTAGGTCCAGTCGTGGCCAACTCTGGGGTTGTGGCGCTAATCTCGCTTTATTGGCCGAGGGAGCCAGCGTAAAGCTTCCGGGTCATGTGGCCAGCAGGACTAAGCCACTTCTGGCAAACCAGAGCAGCACACGAAAACGCTGTTTACCTTCCCACCAGAGCGGTGCCTATTTATCTACTTGCACTTTGACATGCTTTCGAACTGCTAGGTGGGCAGAAGCAGGGACCGAGCAACGGGAGCTCACCCCGTCATGGGGATTCGAACCGCCGACCTTCTGATCAGCGAGTCCTAGGCTCTGTGGTTTAACCCACAGCGCCACCCGCGTCCCTCCAAGCCGAACAATGGCTTAGATTCCAATGTGTGGATTCCCAGAGAGAAAATTGCGGCTGCTATAAATACTCCTCTCCCATCACTACTCTTGCTGCACTTCTCCAAGCAAACCCATGGTTTGGCTTAGTGTGACAACCACACCTGGTTTTGTGCTTTGTCTCACTCCAGAGATACCTCAAGTTGTAGCCAAGGTTTGTTCTTGGTTTATGGCTTGTGGGAATTTGGGGGAGACAAACCATGAGCCCAGATAATGTCTCTGTTTGAACTTTTTAAAACAAAGTACAAAATTAGAAAACAAATGGCCTGTTTAGGAGGTTTGTAGCAATCCTACCTTCTCTTCTCTTCTGCCATTTTGTCATTTGTAATCTTCTTTCTCTGCCTATTAGCTATGGAGGCATTTCCTCATTCACACTCTTTTTCTCTTTACTCCTTTTAAGACTTAATAATGCATAAGAACGTTTACTGTCTTTAAATCTTCATAATTCCCGGGACCTGTCACATTCACTTTTGTTTGTGCTGGATGCAGGAGTGAAGAGGAAATCAATGAAGGGAATTAAGAAAAAGGATTTCATGTATGGACAATGAGAGAAGTGAACGAGTCTGAGAACAGGAAGTCCTGTGCAGAGGTGAGAGGAATGAGATGTGCCAGAAGAAAGCCAGAGACAAGATATTAGATACATTAAAACTCATCACCTTTCTCCTTGCTGTGGGTACTGATTAAGGGTGTGCTTCAAATTACAGCCAAAAGCACAAGCAACTGTCACTCAGGGTGCTTTAATCCATGGGTCACCTGCTAAAATGAAAGGGCTGCTGAGTGGCGCCAAGCGCTGCCCTTTGTGAAGGGACTTGGTTTCCTCGGCAGCTGAGCTATGTTGTCAAATAACAGACCGGCCGATGGCTGCTAATTTTCAACAGACCAAGTCTAAAATTGGTTTGTGACTTATTTGACGGCCCCTTGGCTGCACGAGGCGAAGGCCTCCTCTGACACGCTGCAAGCCTGATGCAGCAGCAATAGAGTAAGATGGTCCATGAGTGCCAAACATCACATTTGGGATCCACGTGCTCACTGGATCAAGTGACCACATCGGAGTTAGACACGGTGGCCTTGGCTGCCTTCAGTGGGCTGGGCCTTCCAAACATGACAGGTCGAATTCTTGTCGTTACTGTACTATGAAATGATTTAGAACTGTGTGTGTCGCCTGAGGTAATAACGAAATAGCGCTGAGTAATATAAAGATCATGTGCTGTGTTTTACTTCTGCTCATGGCAATGAAGAGAAAGAGAAAGGGAATAAAATATAAAGTATCTCCATGGGGCTTTTTGGCTACAACAAAGAGATTGCATTAGCAGAAACAGAATAGGCTTCCAGATATGGTCTGGTTTTTCTGTTCACTGCTGAAACAGATCAAGTCAGCTGCTTTTTCTTACCAAAGTGGTTTGTACAGGGTGACTGGATGCCAGAGGACCAGTGCCAAATATTATTTTCCTGGCTCAATACAAACACTCCCCCGACCCCTGTGCCACCAAAAAGCTTTGCCGGTTTTGAAAAATTGGAGGATTGATTTGTTTTCTAATGTTGCAAGCTGCCTGCTTTGTATTTATTACCAGACATGGCAATAGGACATGTACACATATTAAATGTGCACAAGAGACAGATGCTCTTCAACTACTGTTTTTTCTCCCTGGGATTTTGTGTTAGGGTTTTTTTTATGTATTCTGGAGCCCAGAGGTCTAACTAATTTATTCACTTATATGCCAGCAGGGCCTGTAAATTCTGCTAGAAACATTTGTTCCCACTGTCTGTGGGATTGTGGTTGTTGTTTTCCCTCCCTCTGCTCAATGTCACATCCTGTTGGCTTCTTCTGCCTAGGGATAGAAAATGCTGTTACGCTGGACTAGCGGCCTATCTAGTAGGCTCTTGTGTTCTTAATTTGGTTTCAGTGTTTTCCTCATGGTTATGGGCTTCTAGCCCAGAGCAGGCCAGGCCAGGCAGGCAGGCCAGTCCCACCCTGGAACTCAGGGCTAGAATAACGTATCCCCTGCCATGTTTTGGCCAGACAGGGGTGGAGTTGATGCTTCCCCTGCCCCCACCGCATTTTCTTCACTATAAAAGTTTCTGAGTCTGTCGCAAGTTAATATCTCATGACGCCAGCTGGAAAGCCTATACGCTGAACATCAGAGACAATGGGAGGAGTATAAAAACAGCTGAGAGGACAAAGTCGTGACTCACAAAAATTATAGTGAGGAACAACATTTAACTTATTGTGCACCTATATGCGCGCTTGCATTACTGCAAGAAAAGCCCTTCTGGATCCGACCACAGCAGTGCTGCGCAGCACAGATGGGGGAGATTTTGAAAAGGCTCTTAATATGAGGAACCTAATTCTATTTGTACCACGGAAGCTGAAGAACGTTCAGTCTAATGTAGATGCATCTTACTGCCTATGAAGTCATGCAGGGAAAGACATAATAACACAGCTTTTCCCAACCTAGAGCCTCCCAGATGTTTTGAACTACAACTCCCATGATCCCCAGCCACTGACCGTGCTGGCTGGAGCTGATGGGAGTTGTATTCGAAGACATCTGAAGGATATCAAGCTGGAAAAACTGATGATAAAACATATGATGGCAATGTCCAAAAATACTAAGAATGTGTTTCAGAGACATATTATTGGTAAAATAAATGAAGGAAGCAGAATTACAGCCCCATTAAAGAAGTAATTCTGGCATAGCTAAAAGAACACAGTGAGAGAATGAAACAACATTTCACGTTATCAAAGCAGCAAGTTGTCAAAAGCTCAACAGTACTTTAAAAAGTAGTACTATTTGTAATTACCGGTATATGTTTCAAATAATATGTTCTTTTCAAAAAGGTGAAGAAAGTCATTGGTGCTTTTGGTGGCAAATAAAGAATGATTGAAGATGGCCTGAATTTCATAATGTCAACCAATGAGGACGGATAAAATACTAAATATGCTAAATTAAGCTTAAACACAGTAATTAAATATTTGATCCAAACTACAAATCCTGTTATCAGCCAGAGTCCTGTTTCAAATGTCAGAGTGGTAAAAAGAAAAAAAAAAGGTACAGTTTTCAAACCTATTTGCACATGCTTCTGAAAAAGCAGCTTGACCCCCAAGAATACTAGCATGGGAATCAGGTTTAAGAGAAGCCTGGCAGAGATCCAGTCTTGCTTTCTGGTCCAGCAGTTAAAACCGGCCTCCACCGCCACCCCTGTTCTGGAGTCACCGTAGGGGCAGCGCAGCAGTCATTTGGCTGCTGGATCAACAATGAATCTTTTCATCGGGAGTCCCAGAGCAGTGAGCCACCTCCACATTCAAGTTAATGAGAGCCTTTCAAGCCACATTTGGAATTACAATAAATAATGTCCCAAATTATGCTGACGAAGAGATACCATCACCAAGAATGTGCTCTCCACAGAGTGCAACAGCAAAAGAAGGTCATCTACTCTGGAAGGCATCCATACCTCCAATTATAAATCTGGTCGACAATGAATATCGCCCTTATGTAGTGACTATGTTAATGAACCCAGAGAGCTACAGACTGTATGGCTGTTCCTCTACAATGTTATTTGCGCTAGGCACCAATATATATATATATATATATATATATATATATATATATATATATATATATGTTTAATGGTGCACTTGGCATATGAAGCCAGGAAGAGGCAACATCAAATTGGTGATAATAGAAAAGAATGAAGGCATGAGAAGAGAAGAGAAGATCTGCCAAAAAAGCGAAAAAACATCTTCATGTATGCGACAATGGCCGCGAGAGTTCTGGTAGCACAAGGATGGAAGACTGAAGAAACCCCAACCGAAGAATCATAGCAAGAAAAATTGATGGACTATGCAGAACTGGCAAAACTGACGTACAAGCTACGGGACAAGGATAACTGTGACTTTAAAGATGAATGGGAACCCTTTACAAAGTATTTGAGACACAACAAAGCGAACTGGACTCCTTGGCCGGTTTTGAATAAACATTCACAAACTTTTTATTGATAATAATCAGCTAAATAGTTTGAGGATCTATACAACTGTGTAACATGCAGAAAACAGCATTTTTAGAGAAATCAAAGACGAACTGAGGGAAGTCAGGGGGTGGGGTGGGGGTGGATGGGTTTTGTGTGGGAGGGGGGAGGGAGGAAAAAGGGGGGGAAACAAGGATGATATGTTTTTGGATAATATGTCTTGTTATAATTTTGAATAAAAAAGTAATTAAAAAAGCAAAGCAAAGCAAAGAAATCTACTGAGTAAGAGAATGAGAAAAGAATCTTAGCTTTGGAAGCCACTAGGATAAATAATCCATTCTGAGAGGAAGCATGAAGGAGGAAATGTATGGCAAATGTCTGTGTGTGGCTAGTAATGTAATAACCATAGCACTCATCAGAATGGTGTATCAAGGTCACCCAAAACTGCAGCAGGAACTATAGCTCAACGCAATCTGCACTGCAAGAAGAAACCAGTTAATGCAGTACTAGCTTGTCTCTCGGGACTGACGGCTGCCAACAATGGCTTGTGACGGCACACCACTCAGTAGCACTGCCATTGTTGAGTGCGTGCGTATCACAGAAGCGATCTTCGTTGGATTACTGTGGTGAGGGAGGCCACAATCAATGCATGGAGAAGTGCCACAGGTTCATTCGTACCTACTTAAGCATGTCAGAATGATACCTGTGAGGGGGCAGGTGTGGGAAAAACTGGGTCGCAGAAGCATTCCTCTCCCTGGGAACTTTGATGGGGGGGGGGATGAGGTGAGAGCATGACTCTCTCTTTAGACACCACTCTGTGCTCATCTCTCTGATGACTCCTATTACTTATAACCTAGCTAGGCATAAACACTCTCTGCAAACTTAAAAAAGAAGATTTCTGTTAATAATGAACATTTATAGTAGTCAGGTTTGAGGCGTGTGTGTGGCTCTGACCCCCCATGCATGCTGCTGAGGCAAGCAAAATGGTTCAAATTGCTTTCGTTTTCTCAGCCATCCTTACCACAGCCCTGTAAAATAAGCTGGTACTCTTATTGGTATGTTGCCAGAGTGGGGACATTTCTGAGGCATAGAAACGGCAAGCATAGCTAAAGCCTGCTAGTGAATTCATGGCTGAGGTAAAATTTAAAGCAAGGCCTTCCCAGCCCATATCTTAATCTTCACTTATACACCAGTGTTTGCGGGCCCACGTGCTAACCCTGTCCTTGGGGACCCCCTCCCCCACAAAGGAAGAGACCAGACAACAAGGTATGGGTTCGAATTAGCCACAACTTTATTGAATTCAGATTTTAGATGTAGGCAACCTTGCCTTGGCCTTGGAAGGTATCCTTCTCAACCCCATGAGGATGGGATGATGATGTGCAGGGAGACAGGTGCAGTGTGAGGGGACTGCAAAGCGTGAACTTACACAGCGTGCCCACGCACAGCACCGGATTGGGAGTTTGACCTACTTGCCGCCGCTCTAGGACCAGGGACTCCCACAAACACCCTTTAATGGGCCCTGCAAAAACGCCGCTGCATGGGGGTGCGTGAGATGCCACCCCCCTTTCACTCAAAGATAGGCTAAAGGATACCTAACAAGGCCCAAAACCGCCACCCGAGGCCCAGGGGCCTTGCCTACAACTGAACGCAACCTTCCACAGCACAAGTGCCTGAAAATAAACTCCCTTTGGCCTGATCCTAGAAGAGAAGAAAGACGAGTGAGTCTTGGCCGGGGATCGGCCCCTAAAGGTATTCCCAGGCCACACCCCCACTGGCAGCCCATTGGTCTGCCATGTGGAGGTGGGCCAAGCCCGCAGTTACCTGGTGGGTGCCACCCGGCCAGGTGGCTCAGCCTGAGGCCGCAAACTCCGCCCACCTGTTGGGAAGGAGTGAGTGGGCATTGTGTTTTTGCAGGGTATTGACACCTGAGGCATCCAATGTTTTCTGAATTAAAATTAGAGGCACACTTCACCAATGGGATTTACTTTTAGAGAGGCCCAATGGTCAAGAACATGAACAGGACCCTACCAGCTGGCTCACAGATTCCAGAGCTAGCAGCCACCCATTCTAGAACCAGGTCTAATTCTAGAACCAGGTCTAAAAACAAGCAGCCAACACTTAACAGCAATCTAGTCATACAAAAGATGGTGCCATAAATGCACTTACATGACACCACAACATCCCCATTGCAATGGTTTTTATTTTATGGTTGAAAAGATGCTGAAGGTAGCTCAAGCTTTGTTGCCTGAAAGACAAAATCCATCCCATTAAATTTAAGACACTGTTGAGGCTTGGTTGGGGATGAGCACTTGCCTCCGTATTCCAAGTCGTTCATTTCCTTGGCCTTTGGTGTTTTGTAGCTTTCAATACACCTCAAGGAAATGAGAGCAATAAAGGAACGTCATAAACCTTCCAACAAGCTGCTAAGAATCAGGTGCTGGTGGGCTTCCTCCCCTCCCCTGAGATGACCTTTTGGTGGCCAGAGCACAGATGCCTCCCAGGAAGGACATCTTTCCCACCCTCCCCCTTCCAAGCCCAGCATGCTCCAACCACCATCAACACACCATTGCATACGGAAATTTGCTTCTGCTGGGCAGTGGGGATGAATGGGCACCAGTACAAAGAAGGAGATCATATGCTCATTCATGCATCAGCTGATGCTTTGATTTCCCTACCTGAGGACAAAAGGCCACATAGCTCGTAGGTTATGGAACTGACCCTGAAACTGACCCCAGAAACCCTTACCAAACTGCAGTGTCCAGAATTGATTGAGGGAAATAATATGTTTGAATGTCCTGTAAAGGTATAGGGTAAAGGTAAAGGTAAAGGGACCCCTGACCATTAGGTCCAGTCGTGACCAACTCTGGGGTTGTATTAATGCTGCCAGGGACTTTTTTATGTGTCATTATGACAGGTGGTGGAAGGAGCGAGCCACATTCCATTGAGTGAACCTGTCCCTGGCTATGCTACTGGTGTTGGCCCTCTCACTGGTCAAAGCTGAAGGAGTTAAGGGGCAGAGGGATTAGGAGAGGGAGGCTGGGGAAGATGAACAGGTTTGTAAACACAACTGAAACCAGTTTAGGTTACATTTTTAAAGTAAACAAAGGGATTTTACTCTACTGAAACATTACTGTTTACAACTTCAGAAAGAGGTACACGTAATTTTCACCTGTGAGCTTATATATATATATATAATGTATCTGTCTAAAAAGTGTTAGGAGAGACAATAATTTTGAAATCAAACGGAAACAGAAAGAAACTAGAAGACCAAAGAAGAATTAATCCTGATCAAAGAGGGACAGTCAATTGCAGACAAAAGTTGGACTTCGAGAAAGTCCCCAAAAGAAAGCTCAGCCAAGCAAAATCTAAACTTAAAAATTCAGAAAAATACCAAGATGAAGATTTTAAGGATAATCACCAAAACAAAAAACACCACATGTCAACTAGAGAAGCCAAGAGAAAATGAAGGACTACGAAGGGTATAAATCATGTTTTGCTTACTTTTCAAACTAACTGTAAAAAGGAGCACATGAAAGCACATAGATGGGTATGAAGTTTGCTTGAAGCACAGTGAAAAATAGGTAGCGGAAATGGAAAGTTTTTCTTTTAAAAGGCAACTAGAGAAGCCATCTGATGTTAGGAAAAGTGTGAGGTTTTCATTGCTGAAGCTAGAAAAGCCAAGATTGGGAAGACTTTAGCACAGGAAAGACTTAGAAGCAAGAAGTGTTGGTGGATCTAGGCTGATGAAGTGTAGCTGGTAACACAATAACTGAAAGCCCTCTGCAATGTTCTTAGTATATGTAATACTTTGATAATAAGTTTTTTACTGAAGCCAGAAATAGGAGAGAAGGGAGGGATTTTGGGAGCATACTGACTTCTTGTCTCTTGCTAGAAAGTCTGGAAAGTCCTTGTGTGTACCACCTTCCTGAGGTTATAATAACAATATTATAATAATTTATTATTTATACCCCGCCCATCTGGCTGGTGTTTTTTTTTTAAAAAAAATACTATAAGTTCTTTGTTTTTCATCTAGCCCTGAGAGTGGCATCTAGCATCTGTAACTCTCCCTTAGAATGAGTGTGCCAAGATTTCAGTGGCTAGCAAGTGCCGCAGGTAGCAGCAGCAGAAGCAGCAGCAAAACACACTCGTCACGGATCAGAATATTTTACCTAATTGGAATCTATGGGGTGACATGTTGATTCCAGTGTGGAAAAGCAAAGAAGGCATTTTGAGGATGAAGCTGCTGGGGGGGGGGGAAAGATAAGGTAGAAAAGGCATTTATCCTGCAATATCCTTTCTCATACAGTTTAGTGGCCTTAATTTCATGGGTAAAGTAACCCTCCAGGACTATATTGAAAGTTGCCCAGGTTTTCTCCAACATTAGCACATCGAAACACATTATATACTCGCAAAATGACTCACCCCCTACTTTCTTGGCCCAACCTGCTATGACTCTTTCAGGTTGCGGTGACAGAGTTGTCAGAAGAGGCCCTATTCCGTGTCATCACATTTCTGTAGGATTGGTGGAAGGTTATTGGGGACAAACTAGTGATTCTAGATCTCTCTCTTCTCCCCCTCTAGATTAATGGCTCCTCCAGCTTCAAATAAAATGGCGGTCAAAATGATATTCTGTGACTGGAGGACATTTAGGTGAGTATCCCTTGCTTGGCTAGGGAGGAAATTTCTATTGTGTTCCGTCTGCAACTCATTGTGCTAAGACTCTTTCAGGTTGCGGTGATTGAGATGTCAGAAGAGGCCCTATTCCGTGTCACCACAATGAGGCTCACCTGCAAGTAGGAGAAGACTTCTTCTTTTCTTCCAGCTCTGTTTCCTTAACATTCCACCACTCAGTTGTCTTTTTTCAAGACAATGTTTTTTCTATTGGTCTCTCCTTTTTCCCATTTTCTTTTCTGCTGGTGTCTTCACAGTACTCTCCAAAGATCCTGCAACACTCAAATGAAGCCAGCTCTTCCAGCAGAGTCCCGGAAGTCATGGTGGTAAGAAAGCTTTAAAAAAATAAAATAAATAAAATCTCATTTTCTGTTCCATCTGCAACTCATTGTGCTAAGATTCTTTCAGGTTGCAGTGACAGAATTGTCAGAGGAGGCCCTATTCTGTGTCACCACAATGAGGCTCACCTGCAGGTAGGAGAAGACTTCTTCTTTTCTTCCAGCTCTTCTTTCCTTCAGACTTCCCAGAGTTCACTGTTCTTGAAGTGAGAGTCACCAGCATTAGGACAGTGCTGCTTTAGGTAAGTTCACATTGCACCACTCAGTTGTCTGTTTTCAAAACAATGTCTTTTGTATTGGTCTCTCCTTTTCCTCCTTTTCTTTTCCGCTGGCCTCTCCACAGGTCTCCCCAAAGAGCTCTTCTTAACCTCTTAAGGTTTTCTTTTTCCTGAGAGAACATTCACAGAATGTTCTCTCAGGTTTTGCTTTTCCCCTTGTTGCATTGCTCAAAAAAAAAAAGCAAAAGACACTGGTGGTTGGCGCTCCTGGTTCCCAGGACGGGGTTCAAATCCCTGCGGTGTCCATGCTTACTTCCAATGCAGCTGCTAACTCACTCTATCCCTCTCTATCTCTCTCTGTCTCTCTCTCTCTCTGTCTCTCTATCCCTCTCTATCCCACACTGGCCAAATAAGAATTGGCTCTCTTTTTCTTAAGCCCAAGTATTAGCATGGGAGGGTGGTGACTTCAGTGACTGAGCTTGATTTTTAACTCCACCATTGCACCAAAGGACCATTTCAAGCACCACTTTCCTGGCAATGTGCTCTTGCTCAGAAGATGCTCACTTGGTGTATCACTGGTTGTGTGTCTAGGTCGGCTGGATCAGGTGGCTGCTTCCCCTCCTAGCGTTCCCAGTCACTGGTGTGAGAAGACTCTCTATGGATCTGGTCTGCCTGCATTCCAGACACTACTGGAGGAGCAATTCTCCCTGCAAAGGTAACAGACAAGGTGGCCTTATGGGGGAAACATGCTGTGGAGCTTGCTACGTTGGGTGGTGTTTTTGTTTTTTAACAATTCATGATCAATAGCTTCCCAATCTTCTGTCAGTAAATGGTGGGTCATGAACATAGCTGTCAACTTTCCCCCTTTCTTGCGAGGAAACCTATTCGGAATAAGGGAATTTTCCTTTAAAAAAGGGAAACGTTGACAGCTATGATCATGAAGTAAGGAGAATTGGGAGGAGACATGGGCAAGGTGTGAGGCAGATGCAGATGCAACTTTGATTACAGGTGTTCAGGCAACTTAGAAAGTTCAGTGTCTAGGTTTGCTTGCTTTCAAATTGGCAGATGCAACAAAACCATTGTCCAAGGCAGCCTCTGTTTCAAGGCCAGAATTGATTTGCATTCCCATAACAGTTACTCTCTTTCTATTTTTGCAGATCATGGTGCAAGGCTGTAGGTTTTTCCCCTTGCAAAGTTAAGCAACAGTGACACAATTATTTAAGGTAGGCAAATCTGATAGATAAAAATGGAGCAGCCAGAAATACTTTTGAAATCTGAAGGCTTGCTTGTTCAGTTGTTAAAAATAGTTCCTAACCGTTTCTTGTTCAGGAAATCAGGGGGTTTTTTTGGGGGGGGGGGCAAGATTGCTATTGTACAGAGCATGGTGTGACATAAAACCAGCACATTTTCCGTGCTTTGCTTCTCTTCTGGAAGCTCAACAACTCCAAAACAATGTTTCTATTATGCTTAATGTATGTAGGGTTTGGTGTCAGCGTTGCTCGTGCAGGTTCTCTGCTGTTCGCTTGTGTTCCTTTGGTGGTGAGAGAGGTTGGGGTTAGCCTAGGGCACGGGTGTCAAACACAAGGTCCGCGGGCCGAATCCGGCCCGCCAGACCTCGTCATGTGGCCCGTGTAGCTTGTCATGTGGCTCGTCATGAGGCGGCGTGCTGTGGGTGGGGATGGGGGGCTGGAAGGCGGGCGGTGGAGAAAGCGAAGGCGCTCCCTTCCCGCGCCGTTACTCGGCCGGCCTGAGAGAACATTTCTGAGGTGGAGGCGGCCTTCGTCCAGGGTCGGGGGGCCATGGCGGGACTTTGCCCTCCCGGTGGCCTGGAGCATCTCAAGCTGGGGCGGCTGCGGGACCCACCGGGCAGCAGCGGCAAAGTCGTCTCGGCGCTTCTTCTCCTTCTCCTCCTCCTTCGTCTTGCTTGCCGTCGCCACCGCTCTCGTCTTGCTCGAGGCAGGCCTGGAGCCCGGACAACCCGGGCTTCGAGCCCAAGGAGGAGGCAGGCGAAGCGGCCAGAGCGGCTGGCGGGAGCGCGGCGGCGGGGCCCGTGCTGCTGATGGGCGTGGTGGAGTGGGGCCGAGGAGGGGCGCCTTCGCCCTCGGAGCCCGGCGCCAGGGAGGGCCCGCCGAGAGTGGGAGGCACTGGAGGCACAAGCTGCACGGCGCAAAGGAGGAAGGCGGAGGGGAAGGCGAAGGCCAGCGGCCTTGCTCCGCCGGAGGCGCCCCGACGCTGCGTTTCCCTCACAAGGAGATGGGCGAGGAGGTCGCCGAGCAGCCGCCGCCGCCTCGCCGCCTCGCCTGGGCCAAAGGGATGGCGCACCGCCTGCGAGGTGAGTCGCCGCCTGGCCGGGCCCTTCCGTCACCCTTCCCGGCTCACATCTCTCCTGTTTCACCTTATTACTTTTATGTTACTCGCGAGTCTTCTGCTCTGAAGACAGATGCAAATAATCCGTTCAGCTCCTCTGCAATCTCCTTTCCCACCTTTAGCACACCTTTGATTCCCTTATTGGCCAAAGGCCCTACCACAGACATGTCCAAAGTCCATTTCGGGGGCCTAATCCGGCCCCTTCGGCAGTTTATGGGGTAAAATCCTCAAAAAACCCCTCAACAACTTCAACCCTAAAAAAAAAAAAAGCTCAACAATTTCAATCCTAAAAAAAGCGCAACAACTTTGGTTGGCCCTCACGGCCCTTCACTTCATCAAATCTGGCCCTCCTTGAAAAATGTTTGGGCACCACTGGCCTAGGGTGTGGCTGTTCAATTGTGGTTGGCTGTGGTGGTTTTTGTTTTCATGTGTGAGTGGGGTGGGTGGGTGTTTTGGATCAGGTTAGCCATATTGATTTGTATGCTGTTGGTGGATTATTGTCATTGTCTTGTTGGGCTGTGTACGCAATAAAGGGGAGCCATACGGGGGTGAAGGCGTCTTCTTCTGTTTGTCCCCGTGTCAGTTTCAGTTTATTGGTTAATTTTTCTAGTAGGGCTGTTTCCCATACTATTTGGTACCATTGGTCCATGCTTACTCCTGACAGGTCTCTCCAGTGTCTGGCTATGGTGTTTCTGGCTGCTGAAAGTAGGTGGGTTATGAGTTCTTTGTGGTGTAAACGGGCATTGTTGTCTTGGAAGAAACGATAACACATTTAAAAAGGAAGTCTCCTGATCTCCCACTGTCGTTTGCTTATAAGGAGCAAAGCATACAAGCAAGCGACTCTTATTTAAATTACGTGGAAAGTGAAACTGCCGTGAATGCAAAAGGGCAAAGATCATGTACTGTTTACAAAAGAAAACAGTACAAGGAAGCTTCCTAGCTGCCATTTCACAGTGTATATAGACTCCTCTCCTTCCTTCTCTTAGTTTACATAATCTGCAAGGAAGGAGCCTTGCTGTGCTGCCAAGAAGTCCATGGAAAAAGTTACATTGGTCACTCCCAGAGCAGCACGGGGTCCTGATACTTCTCACCCTCCTCCACAGCCGCAAGACACATGGCAGCGTTTGCAAATGTTTGTCCTCATCTGACCCAGAAACCAAAACACAAGTGCATGGACAGGGAAGTGTCCCCTGGAGAGTAGGAAGGGGGTAATTCTCTGTCGTGTCCAGGGACTTTGGAATGTCGCTGCTGCTTTAAACATACAGACATGCAATTAAAGTTTGAGTGAATGTTCAGAAATAGGACTATGTCTCCCTGGGAGAATTTCAACTCCCCGCCCCCCCCCATTCATGTTTCTGAAATGTGAGGAGGAAAGTTGGCCGGGGTGGTGTGGGAATAACCAAAGGCACTAGTTATGTGTATAGATTCATAAGGTATAGGCAACTCCCAATTTACGTTCCAAAGTGCCGTGTGTTTAAGTGAAGTACCGTATTTTTTGCTCTATAAGACTCACTTTTTCCCTCCTAAAAAGTAAGGGGAAATGTGTGTGCGTCTTATGGAGCGAATGCAGGCTGCACAGCTATCCCAGAAGCCAGAACAGCAAGAGGGATTGCTGCTTTCACTGCGCAGTGATCCCTTTTGCTGTTCTGGCTTCTGAGATTCAGAATATATTTTTTTCTTGTTTTTCTCCTCCAAAAACTAGGTGCGTCTTGTGGTCTGGTGCGTCTTATAGAGCGAAAAATACGGTAATTAATATTTGAAACACAGTTGAAAAAGCCTGTAAACGCCCCACACCTTTCCTTGACATTTTTGTTACACTTCTTGGTTCGGCGCAATGCCTGTTTGCGTGGTTGCACACATATCAGTCGTGCCTGAAACGGATGCTGCCTGCATCTTGGAGGTGATCCAGATCAAACCCAGTTTAATCCAGGGTGTACTATACAAGATGCAACACCAGCATCCCTAACAGGTGGTCATCCAGCCTCTGTTTAAATGCATCCAGCAAAAGAAAGCATCCTGAGAACATAAGAATTTGCAGAGGTGTTAGATGCTGACAGGGTTTCCCTCAGCAACCGCACTGCAGAATTCTGCAGCTTCTGGATCAAGCCCAAGGGATGTCCCACTGCTGTGAACCCAATTTTGAAGTCACCAGTGTCTGAACTACTGGAGAAACACAGTAGTGGACAGAAATTGGAAAAAAAAGAGAGAGTAAAATGCTAATATAGCCCATCTAATTTGTGTCACCATCTTGCTGGTCATGTGCAGCATGCAAATTACATTGTCTCATTTTGAAGGCTTTGATCTGTCCATCGTATTGAGAAGGCCCAGATGGAGACCACGTCTCATAGGCTGCATCCAAACTATATTTCACTGGACCCTTAAGCCTGAAGCATGAGTGCTATGTCCTGCTAGACATGTGAGACACTGACCCTGTGCATTTGGTGGAGTCAAAGTTTCCAGGGCAGCTGTGAGGTGAGGACATGCAAATCCATTTTTCTCTCTCTTTCTATAGAATGCCATAAACATTCTCCTTCGCAGGTTCCTTTACATGCAAAATGGAAATGTGTGGACTACTGGGAAAGCTCAGATGAGGGCAGACTTAACCTGAGTACGTGACGCTAAGATACTGCACTGCAGTTCTTCTGGCGGTTGCATAATGGAAATGTCAAGATTCATATCTGGTAGCTGATGACTGGGCAGCAGCAGTCTATTTGGATTTCGTGCTATTGTGACTTTAATATGCAGGGATGAAAGCACTCTTAGAAAATGAGGTGCTGGGACACAAGATCCCCTGACCTTTCTCCTAATCTTTGGTGTATGATGGTGCAGGGATATCCTGCTCTGAAGCTGCCTAAGACCATTAACTCCTCTAGTCCTGGGCCAGCCTCCAGGGTTAGTAGTCACTGGGTACCTGCTGAGGTCCCACTGCCCATCCCTGGAATCTTCTGGCCTTGTTGCCATTGCCATGCCCTCCAACCTTTCTCCGATAAAAATAGGGATGTCCTATTAAATAACATGGTGCTGGAGGAGACTCTTGAGAGTCCCATGGACTGCAAGAAGATCAAACCTCTCCGTTCTGAAGGAAATCAGCCCTGAGTGCTCACTGGAAGGACAGATCGTGAAGCTGAGACTCCAATACTTTGGCCACCTCATGAGAAGAGAATACTCCCTTGAAAAGACCCTGATGTTGGGAAAGATGGAGGGCACAAGGAGAAGGGGACGGCAGAGGACGAGATGGTTGGACAGTGTTCTTGAAGCTACCAGCATGAGTTTGACCAAACTGCAGGAGGCAGTGGAAGACAGGAGTGCCTGGCGTGCTCTGGTCCATGGGGTCACGAAGAGTCGGACACGACTAAACGACTAAACAACAACAACAACATTAAATAACAAGAAGAAGAAGAAGAAGAAGAAGAAGAAGAAGAAGAAGAAGAAGAAGAAGAAGAAGAAGAAGAAATTTTATTCTTTATACCCCGCCCATCTGACTGGGTTGCCCCAGCTGCTCTGGGCAGCTTCCAACATATATAAAAACATAATAAAACATTAAACATTTAAAAAAAACCCTCAAGGACAACGTAGAGAAAGCAACTTTGATCTCAATCTCATTACTGCAAGTTACTTTTAGTCCTGGCTTCCTGCCACCAACATGTGAAGCTCAGCCATGCTGGCTGGCTCTCAATGAGATATTAATGGTTCCCAAAAGATGGGTGGGGAAGTACAACATCCTTTGCCAGATTTGGATTGTCAGTGAAGTGATAAAAGATGCCATCAAACATGTCAAGACATTTTTCACCTCACCCCGGAGCAGGAATTATGGGCTTGTTCTGCGATTACAGCCCACTGCAGGTCAGGTTTCTGTGCCTTGGTCTGGAGGGGCAGCTACTCCTTCTTTGCGACCAGGACGCACATAGCTGTCAACCTTCCCTTTTTTTGCGGGAAATTCCCTTATTTCAGCACCGTTTCCTGCTGCTTCCCATGCTATCCCGGATTGTTAGATATCCCGTAGACTGTCCCGGGACAGGTGAGGCTGCTGATCCCTTATTTTCAAATCTGAAAGTTGGCAGCTATGCGGGAGCAGGCTTTGTGGCCTTTGCCACACACACAGTTCTGTGATGCTAGGCTTTTGATTTCTAATCACAATTGTAATCTACCCTTGAGCTCAGGCAGCATATTGGGGTTTTCGTCTCCCCTGTCGTATCTTCACAACATCCTTGCGACAGACCATTTACTCCTATTATATAAGTTGTTAGCGGAAACAAAGCACTTGTGAGACAGGTGGCTCCTGCGGCCAGGGTGGGGGTACAGACCAAACACAAGTGGGGGTTGAAAAAAGCCACAACTTGGTTGCCTACAGTGAAGTAAGCAGGCTTGGCATAGCATTGGGGCCTGGATCTGTTTGCCTCAAAATACTTTGATACACATTCCAGCACACCTAGGTCTTCGGTTCTGTAGAGGGGCCAATTCGCACCATACAGTTAAAACACATCCAAAAGCATATTTAAAGTACATGACTACCCCCCCCCCCCGCGGATTCTGGGAACTGTAATTTGTTGTGGGTACTGGGAATCATAGGACGCGGGTGGCGCTGTGGTCAAACCACTGAGCCTAGGGCTTGCTGATCGGAAGGTCGCCAGTTTGAATCCCCGCAACGGGGTGAGCTCCCGTTGCTCGGTCCCTGCTCCTGCCAGCCTAGCAGTTCAAAAGCACCTCAAAGTGCAAGTAGATAAATAGGTACCGCTCCGGCGGGAAGGTAAACGGTGTTTCCGTGCGCTGCTCTGGTTCGCCAGAAGTGGCTTAGTCATGCTGGCCACATGACCCAGAAGCCTTACACCGGCTCCCTCGGCCAATAATGCGAGATGAGTGCCGCAACCCCAGAGTCGGTCACGACTGGACTTAACGGTCAGGGATCCCTTTACCTTTTACTGGGAGTCATAGGACTGTGAGAGGGAAACCCCAGTTTCCAGGATTCTTTGGGGGAAGTTGTGTGATTTAAATATCTATTGAATGCACTTTAAATGTATGCTGCCTCTCTTCATATTTGTGACTGGTGGGATGCGAAGGGTCCTTATTGCTTTAGGGTTTCTACTATCCAGGGGTTTACAAAAATCCCAGTAGCTGTGTTTTTCCTTCCTTCCTTTGAAGTTTAAATAGAGAAAAACATTGCAGCCCCACAGAATACCAATAGGACAGCTAAGGCTGCAATCCTAACCCCACCTGCTTGGAAGTAAGCCCCATTGATTTTAATATGCTTATTTCTGAGTAGACTTTATTAGAATTGTACTGTAATTCCGGTATGACTACTTTCCCTGATCTGGGCAGAAATAATGATACTGGGTGCATTTGCAAGTATGACACCATTTAGTGCATAAGGTACTTGATCACAGAGAATGATCGTTGCCAGGAATTTTTACAGCTGTGCCACAGATCTGCTATATTCATTTATGTTTATATCTGACCTTTCTTACGAGGAGATATGGCGGCATGCCTGATCCTCTCCTGTTTTATCCTTGCAACAGCCCTGGCCAAAAGTCACCCAGTAAGCTTCATGGCTGAGTTCCAATTTGAACCAGGATCTACTGTGAAACTTAGCAATCCCCTCCCTTTTGCCAGTCATGACAATATCAACCTAGCCAGTTCTGTTCCTTCAGAGCAAATCTGTTGCACCGGGACTTCTTTTCTCAAAAATTACAAAAAAAATAGTATTTTTTGCACCATAACACTCACTTTTTTCCTCCTAGAAAGTAAGGGGAAATGTCTGTGCGTGTTATGGAGCGAATGCCTACGGATGGCGGGGGGATCTGCTGCAGTCGTGAGCAGAGGATCCATGGTTCCCCTTCCTTCCCTCCTCCGTGGCTCGCTTTGAAACAGCAAAGCGGGAGAAGAGTTGCTGAGTGGGGAGGAGAGATGGACAGAGAGCCTGCTTGCTTTAAAGGAGCAAAGCAGGAGAGGAGAGGAGCCTTCTCCTCTTATACCCCTCTTCTGCATTATTAACAGCATCCTTCTCCACCCACCCCACGCGTGTCCCTTGTCCCTTGAGTGCTTTTCCTTCCCTCCCCACTTAAAACGTGGTTACAAAGCATGGATCCACATGGATCCTCAGGATTTTTGCACTGGGTCACCCCAAATTCACCATCAGATCACATAGCATGTCCATGGCTACAGCTTGCACCAAAAAAATCACACACCCACTGTTGCCTGGGGCTGCAGTGGTGCAAAAATGTGGTTACAAAGCATGGATCCACATGGATCCTCAGGATTTTTGCATTGGGCTACCTCAAACTCACCGTCAGATCACATGTCTGTGGCCACAGCATGAACCACAAAAATCATACATGTACTGTTTCATTTAGAATATTTTTTTTCTTGTTTTCCTCCTCTAAAAACTATGTGCGTGTTATGGTCGGGTGCGTGTTATAGAGCGAAAAATACGGTATATGCACAAAAATCACAAAGCATAGCTTTTTAATAAAAAACTTCACCAGGGAGCTGTTACAGTCTGTGAATTCAGGGCATATATATGCTACATTTCAAATGTGTAATGTATACTGCCTTTTTTCATACATGGAAGGAAATTTGTAGCATTTAAAGAGAATCTCCTCCCAGTGCAAATATCAGTGTTCTAAGCTGCTAATGTAGCCTATGCAATATGTTGACAGCAGACAGATAGCCCAGATACCAGTGCCTTAGTGAGGGAAGCAGAGGGTCTCAGCTTGGCATTGGTTCTATGCCTCACAGAGCGAAAAAAGCACATTTAGCTTCCACATTCCATTGGGGGAGACGGGAGACCAGAGGCCTGTGACTCATATCGCTGTGGGCTGGGGTGTGTGAGGAGTTCCACAATAATTTTTGAGCAGATCTGTTACGATCACTTGCTTCCCTTCAGAGGCAGGAGGATGGACTTAGAGATCCCCTCCCTCTTAATTCCTTTCAGCTGGGGGTGGGAGGGTGTGCCCCCTAGGGGAGCGAGTGTCTTGTGGTCAAAGGAAGTGTGCCTTCAGGCAAGTGTTCTTAGAATCTCAACTCTCACTCATGGGAGAATTTCAACTGTAAGGGAAAGTGCCCCTTCATGGTTTAAATATGTGTTTGTGTGATGTGTGTGTGAATTGGCCATGGAGGACACCCTTCCTCTGAAGTCATGTTTCACCCTTCCCGCTTCATCCATTTTTTTTTTAACGTATCTTTACATGTAGCGTAAGGGACACGGGTGGTGCTGTGGGTTAAACCACAGAGCCTAGGACTTGCCGATCGGAAGGTCGGCGGCTTGAATCCCCGCTCCTGTTGCTCGGTCCCAGCTCCTGCCAACCTAGCAGTTTGAAAGCACCTCAAAGTGCAAGTAGATAAATAGGTACCGCTCCGGCGGGAAGGTAAACGGCGTTTTCGTGCGCTGTTCTGGTTCACCAGAAGCGGCTTAGACATGCTGGCCACATGACCCGGAAGCTGTACGCCGGCTCCCTCGGCCAATAAAGCGAGATGAGCGCCGCAACCCCAGAGTCATATGCAACTGGACCTAATGGTCAGAGGTCCCTTTACCTTTACGTTGTAGCGTGTAAATTCTGATACCATTTTTTAAAGCTGTGTCTTGGGCATAAAAATTACTGGTTATAATACTTAACATTCCAAACTATCTAGCTTGACAGTTTTATGCTGCCTTGACTGTCACGGCTCCCCAAAGAATCCTGGGATTTCCAGTTTTGGGAGCGTACCCAGAGCTCTCAGTTATGGAGTCCTCGCTGAACTATGTTCCCATTTAATAGACACTCTTTTTGTCTCCTAACGATTGGCTGTCCTTCAGAGCCTCTCATGGAGGGTTTAGAGGACACACCCACAGGAAGTTGAACAAGTACTATGCGTAAGAAGTCTCGTGAAATTTCACATTACAGGGAAATGAACTGCTAACTATAATTTTTTTTACACCAAAATTTTGAAAGAAAAACTGTTCCATACTATGTTGACCGATTAGCTAAAATCCAGTATGTTGTTACCCCACACTCCCATTTCACATTTGGGCAAAGCAACTCAGTGTTGGTGGTTGATTACTCACCTACTTTAAAGGATGTTATTCTTAGAAAAAGGAACTTCACTGGGGGAAGAAGAGAAAGTGGGTGGGTGAATGCTGGAGAAGGATGACATATCTTTTGAAGAAATTAAGATACAGTGGAGGCTGGTTCATTAGGTCATATGGGGCACTGCCCACTAAGCACTGTCTGACCTCTTGCTTAAAACCAGTGCTCTGACTCCACTTACTGTTGTCCTCCCTGCTTTCTTCTCTACTCATTCCAAGGCACCTTAGGCTGCATCTCAACTATACATTTTACCAGTATCATATTAGGTAAAGGTAAAGGGACCCCTGACCATTAGGTCCAGTTGTGGCTGACTCTGGTGTTGCGGCACTCATCTCGCTTTATTGGCTGAGGGAGCCAGCGTACAGCTTCCAGGTCATGTGGCCAGCATGACTAAGCCGCTTCTGGCAAACCAGAACAGCGCACGGAAACGCCGTTTACCTTCCCACTGGAGCGGTACCTATTTATCTACTTGCACTTTTAGGTACTTTTGAACTGCTAGGATGGCAGGAGCAGGGACTGAGCAACGGGCGCTCACCCTGTCGCAGGGATTCGAACTGCCGACCTTCTGATTGGCAAGTCCTAGGCTCTGTGGTTTAACCCCCAGCGCCACCCACATCATATTACCGTACTTTAAACAGTCGTTCCCCCAAAGGATCCTGGGAAATGTAACTGGTTAAGGGTTCTGTGTGTTGTCAGCAGACTGCTTCTGAGAGTGGCTTAATCAACCCTCTTCCCAGGGAGCTTTGGGGATTATAGCTGGTGTGCATGTGTGTGTGTCTCCTATCAACTCTCAGCACCCTTTTTATAGTCTATGCATTTTCAGTTGTAAATACAGATAAACTGTCTATTTCAAAAGAACCCCCTATGCCCCCCTCCATCCTTCCTCCATCCATCCCATGTATAGATATCATTCACACAGAGGTAAGTTATTTAACAAATCATGTGTCAATACAGTGGTACCTCGGGTTACATACGCTCCAGGTTACATATGCTTCAGGTTACAGACTCTGCTAACCCAGAAATAGTGCTTCAGGTTAAGAACTTTGCTTCAGGATAAGAACAGAAATATCGGGCTCCGGCGGCATGGCAGCAGCAGGAGGCCCCATTAGCTAAAGTGGTGCTTCAGGTTAAGAACAGTTTCAGGTTAAGAACAGACCTCCAGAACGAATTAAGTACTTAACCTGAGGTACCAGTATACTGAGAACAATTGTAGGTGTTAAGTAATACCTAGTTCATTATTTCAGCAGGTTACTCAAGAAATTGCTAGGGGTCAATGGTGGCGTCTTTGCCCCCCACAATGTTTCCTCAAAATCATCTTTGGTGTATTTTTAGAATCTGAAGCTGCTTAGATTGTTCTTCCATGAGCACTATGTTCCAGATCTTCTCACACCATTCCTCCAGTGTCAAATTAGCAACTGCCTTCCAATTTTGATCTACAACTTGTCTGGTGGCTATCATAAAAACCTTAAACAAAAAGTTTTTCAAAAAGGTTTAATAATACTAGCCTTTGATCACAGGAAACCATTTGACCTGTAATAAGAGTTACTTTATGTATTTTTAAGCTCTAAAAACCTTGAACCTTCTTGCAATTCCACCACAAATGGTAATAAGATCCTAGTCAGGGCTAGCCCGCCTGTGAGGTAACAATTCACCTGAATAAAAATGCTAACTTTATTGTCAATAAATACTATTATTATAAATAATAATAATAATAATAATAATAATAATAATAATAATAATAAAAAAGACGGGAGAGCAACAGTGGGATCAGGAGTAAGTGTCTGTACTCGAATAGCTGCAACTATGGAGAATATATTAAACCAAAAATACTATTAGCAGCAGACATTCCCACCACATGTGCAGGAATATACCTATTAAATAACAGCCCCTCCAGTGGGAGTGTATGGTTAACCCTAGAAAGATGAAGAGAAGTCCAATGCCACATACAAATGACTTTCAGTGAGGCTTCTGGCAGCCTAGCTCAAATTGTCCTCAGACGGGAGTTTGGAACAGATTTTGTCCCAGTCATACTCTTCAGTCTGGTGACCTAGGTCCTCTTCCCATACCACTGAGATCGTGGGAGTTACTCATAAGATCATCTATTAGTATTTTATCTATGGATGAGGCTACCCCCTTAGATTCCATATTTAGATGTGTGCAGAGTGTCTCAAATGCTGTCAAGGATCTCAGTCTTTCACCATTACAGACTAGCATCCTAGCAGACGAGTGTAATTGAAGCAATTGAATTCAATTAGTTCGGACATTGTTTAATTGTTTTACCAGATTATCCATAGCAATCAAATGGGATGTGGGTGGCGCTGTGGGTAAAACCTCAGCGCCTAGGACTTGCCGATCGAAAGGTCGGCGGTTCGAATCCCCGCGGCGGGGTGCGCTCCCGTCGTTCGGTCCCAGCGCCTGCCAAGCTAGCAGTTTGAAAGCACCTCCGGGTGCAAGTGGATAAATAGGGACTGCTTACCAGCGGGAAGGTAAACGGCGTTCCGTGTGCTGCGCTGGCTCGCCATATGCAGCTTGTCACGCTGGCCACGTGACCCGGAAGTGTCTGCGGACAGCGCTGGCTCCCGGCCTATAGAGTGAGATGAGCGCACAACCCTAGAGTCTGGCAAGACTGGCCCGTACGGGCAGGGGTACCTTTACCTTTACCTTTACCATAGCAATCAGTTGTCCTCCTGGGAAAATACCTTTCAGTTTTATTATACCAGCCTTTGCCCATTGTGGGAATTATTTATACTTGTCAGTAAAGTAAAACTGTGGGTGGTCTAGAATAGGAATGAGTGGCAAAAATGGCGGCCAGTTATGTATGATTGTGTTTGCTTACCATTCATCCTTTGCTATGTGCTCCTTTCTTCTTTCCTTTTTTTGCCAACCTCAATGGGAACATTTAGATTGTAAATGCCCTGGTACAATACTTTGGCTTTTTTTTTTTGCTTATAATATTCTGTAAAGTGCCATGTAAACTGATAGGATGTGCAAGCAGTACAACTAAATGTGTTGAGAAGGGGTGGGGCAGTGAAGACTTACTCATTCTAGCTCTGAAATTCTAATCCTTTATCCTGGAGCAGAATCAAGCAGTTATGCCTGAACACATTTATAAAAAGGTCCTTTTCAGTTCAGCTGTTTGCAGACCATCGCTTTGAACAACTCCCTTTTAATCTTCCATACATGGAAAACTTACATTTTGTTTCACAGCATTACCCTTTATCAGTTGAAGGCTGAATGTTATGTACTTGCTTACAAAATATGGTTTGTTTCATTCATATTATCACTAAAGCATATGAAAAAAGGAGAACGCATTGCCCATCGTGCGCTAGAATGCATGTCTAAAGAGGTGCACATTGTTCTTAACAGACTGGACCTCTGCATCCCCTCCCAAAAACCTGTTTCTTAGGCAGACACAGAAACACCTCTTTCTAGTAGGAAATGAACCTACTGTGTTTAGAACGTCACTGTGTTTAGAAATGTTTGGGCAAATATAATTTTATATCAGAACCAGTTAATTTCCACTGCACATTTCTACCAGTATCAAAAACTGTTCCATCAAATCACTTTTGTAGCATTAAATGCCCCTTGCTATATAAATATCTGTTGTTGTTTAGTCATGTCCGACTCTTCGTGACCCCATGGACCAGAGCACGCCAGGCACTCCTGTCTTCCACTGCCTCCTGCAGTTTGGTCAAACTCATGTTGGTAGCTTTGAGAACACTGTCCAACCATCTCGTCCTCTGTTGTCCCCTTCTCCTTGCGCCCTCCATCTTTCCCAACATCAGGGTCTTTTCCAGGGAGTCTTCTCTTCTCACGAGGTGGCCAAAGTCTTGGAGCCTCAGCTTCAGGATCTGTCCTTCCAGTGAGCACTCAGGGCTGATTTCCTTACTCAGAAGGAATCCCCACTGATTTCTGTAGGGCTTATTCGCAGATAGGTCTTGAAAGACTTCAGAGACCAAGAATTGAATTATCCGGTAAATTGCTGAATTTGGGTTGAGCAAATACTGTCAAGTTTTTCTGGGCAGTCTCTCATTCATCATGTGGGTTCTATAATGTCCACAAGCAACTTGTTTTGTCTAGCTGCTTTTAAATTTAGTGTTAGTTTCTCTTTCATATAAATAATCAGTCACAGTCACACTGCTACTGCTGCACTGCTGCAGCCTTTTAAAGTGGATTCTGATTTCCTTGAACAAAATATTCCTACTGACACCAGTTACTCTTAAATCCTGTGCCCCAATCTAGTTAAAATTGCTCATTTAAGCGCTATTTAATGTCCTCAGAACAACTGGCTGCCTATAATCCCTGTTGCTTTCAATGGACTGAGGCTGCCATTCTAATGCATAGGTATGGGTGAGAAAGGAATTTTAGTTTGCATTTTAATGTAAAGCTGCTTAGCCTGTACTTCCGGAACCAATATGCAAACCAAAGCACAGCTATTCTTGCCGAACAAAAGATACTAAAAAAATGCTTATTAGGGAAAATGCACACAGAAAAGTGTGTTAGTGTGTATAACATACAGAGGTACCTCAGGTTAAGTACTTAATTCGTTCCGGAGGTCCATTCTTAACCTGAAACTGTTCTTAACCTGAAGCACCACTTTAGCTAATGGGGCCACCTGCTGCTGCCACGCCGCCGGAGCCCAATTTCTGTTCTTATCCTGAAGCAAAGTTCTTAACCTGAAGCACTATTTCTGGGTTAGTGGAGTGTGTAACCTGAAGCATATGTAACCCGAGGTACCACTGTATTAAAAATGCATTGCATTGCGGAAATTGCTTTCAAAGTATTAGGAGAAACATGTACAAAAGTGTGTACTAATTTTCACATGGGTATGTTTTTGCAAACAGATGCAGAAATGGTGTCAGCTTAAATTAATACTGGGAAAGTGAGAAATATATTCATCCATGCCTACTAGAGGGTAAGAGTAATTAAACCAGGGGTGCCCAAACTGTTTTCAAAGAGGGCCAGATTTGATGAAGTGAACATGCATGAGGGCTGACCAAAATTGTTTTAGGATTCTAGTTTTTGAGCTATTTTTACGATTTTACCCCAAAGTTGTTTAGCTTCTTTCTTTTAGGATTTTACCCCAAGAGATAGACTGCCACAGAGGCTGGATTAAATTGATCGGCGGGCCAGATTAGACCCCCAAAATGATCTTTGGACATCCCTGATTTAAACACAGTGGGACTTACTTTTGAGTAAACAGGCATAGGATTGGAGCTACACAGTGCAATGTTGTGCATGTTGACTCAGAGGTCAGTCCTGCTGTGTCCAATGAAGTATGCACCCGAGTAATTGGGATTGCAGCTTAATTTTTTGAAGGTGAGAGAGCGCAATTGTTTCTTAAAATTGTGGCCTCCAAAATTGGATACACAAGGAGAGGCTGAGAAGTCCTGTCTCCCCATTTCTTTGATTCATTGCTTTTTATCAATGTGAAATCATGGTCCAGATGTGCATTTTCTAGCGCAACCTGATTCCTTAATAATTCTCAACCTCTATAATAAAGAGGGCACCACTAAGGTTGTGCACCCATGAAGCAAGTGTTCTTAGACAAGGCTGTGGCACTTCAAATAAAATCCAATGAAAGATCTACCATGGCTGTGATCCTATGTACTTAGAAGCAAGGCCCATTGCATAGAAGGCCCAGATCTAGCCAAGAGGCCAGGAGTTACCTATCCCTTCTTTAGGTACAGCACACTCGTTTTACAACAGTGTGACCTTAAAAGGTAAAGGGACCCCTGACCATTAGGTCCAGTCGTGGCCGACTCTGGGGTTGCGGCGCTCATCTCGCTTTATTGGCCGAGGGAGCCGGCGTACAGCTTCCGGATCATGTGGCCAGCATGACTAAGCCGCTTCTGGCAAACCAGAGCAGCACACGGAAACGCCATTTACCTTCCTGCCAGAGAGGTACCTATTTATCTACTTGCACTTTGACGTGCTTTCGAACTGCTAGGTTGGCAGGAGCAGGGACCGAGCAACGGGAGCTCACCCCGTCACGGGGATTCGAACCGCCGACCTTCTGATTGGCAAGTACTAGGCTCTGTGGTTTAACCCACAGCGCCACCCGCGTCCCAAGTGTGACTTCGCTCATCCTTAATTTGCCCTCCTTTTTTCTCTTCTTCCCAGGCAATTTTTTAGCCTCCAGATTTAATTCTTAGGTATGTTTTACCACCGAGCTCTCACGTCACAAAACGCAAAGTCTCCTTGTAACATTTTCTTTTATTCAAGATAAAAACAAAAGCCTTGTGATATTACAGACAGTACTACAGAAAACAAATCCATTGTGATTGTAAAGTGCATTTTTTCAGTTGTGTACAAAATATTTAAAAACATGCAAGGCACTGAAGCATAAAACCAAGGATGACAATTCCTCAGTTACATTCATATTGGCAATTGGAACCAGGAAGCCAGGAAGATGACTTTAAAAACAAAATGGCGGGGGAAGAGTTGAAATGAAAGGGGTTGTTTGGGAGAACCATTCCTAGTTTCCATTTCACAGTCTTGTCTCCAGCTGCTTGCCTGGCAAGTTACTTACAGACACCTTTAGCAGAGTCAGTAAAGTCCCCACCCATCTAGCTACACATATATATTATTATTTACAAGAATGTACTGTCCTGAAGTAGCTCCAAAGGAAGTAATTTTAGCCCTTAGGAGTTCAGCTTTATGGAAGAAATTGGATCCTAACTTTTCCAACAGTCTGATGGATTTATGTAGTGATCTTGCTGGAGCTCCTCAGTTCCAATACTTCTTCCCCATTTACTTGAGTCCTTGGTCCAGTTCCTACACATGGTCCCAGTATGTAGGTTTTACATGTAGTGGATCAAACAAGCAGGTCTTTAATCTGTAAGCTTAGCCCATGACTAGAGGCCTGTAAGATTAAATCTCACTCTTATACCCCAGCCTCATATAAAATCCAAATACTGGGGCAATGTGCGACTCAGACCTCTGGGTAAAGTAGCCTTCAATCAAAGACTGGTGGATCTTCACAACTCAACTTTTCCACTTTACTCAAAACTGAACATCTAGGGACAGTTCTGGGGGAAAAAACCTGTTAGTGATATTGCTGGTTTTTCCATGGATGACATCTACTCAGAAGTAAAGTGCAAAAATAGCATTATTTTCCCATGAGGAATTTAAGTATCTGGTAGAAACTGTTCCGTAAAAGATGAAACCATTTAATACGGGCTCTTGTAATCTTACCAGTTGCAATCCTAAGGTTGTATTTTAACTATATTTCGCTCATTCATTACGGTTTTCATCGCTGGGAAATAAATCCTTTCCTTCTATCACTCTGTTAAAGCTATCGCAACCATAGCAGTGAGCTGGATTGCTTTTTCTGTAACCGAAGAGAATAAATGAAAACACTGGAGCAGATTCAGCCACTCTCACTTCTCCCCAGAACATCCCAGTGCCTCGGAAGCTGCTCCTCCCATTCTAGATTAGTAAAGGAGGAGGTGGGTTGGTGACTAGATAAGCATCAACTCTTAGGAAGCTAGATTCAGACCAAGTTACGCTAGCAGATTATTTTCTACTCTTTGTGGGGGAGCAGATTTTGGGTTTTAAAAGTGCTAGCATCTGAGACCACCTGGGTACTTAATGCTGGCATTTCCAACATGCAGATGCTTATAAGCACAGTTCCAAGTAGGAATTCAGGTTCTGGCCATTAGTGGCACATTAATTAGGATCCTTTTCCATATTTAACAACAAGTGGACATTCCAAGACAAAGTTCTTCTATTGTGTGCCAACCTAAAGCACACAGCATTGTATGGATGCATGTACTTTACAATTCAAGATGATCTGAGCAGTTTCATGTAACAGAATGCAAGAGGAACCAGTAGGGTTAGGTAGCCGGGCGCTTAGAAATCTGACCCAAGAGTCTTACAATATTTCATCAGCAGATTATGGAGCTATAGCTCACATAACAAAATTAACTTTCAGTCCGCCTTACTGTAACCCCATACTTGAGTAGAGCTGGCATAACTCACGTTTGCTTCACGACTGAGCCGCAATACTCCACAGATTCGTTTGTCTCATGTGTTTGGGTTGAGAATTCACTTGCAACTGTCAAAAGCTCTTGTGAGCTGGGCCTGCACAGTACAAAGGGTGGAGGGAAGCTAAATGGCTTTCTTTAGTGTTCAAGTCACAACGTAGGGGCTTGGATCTAACAGTCCCCAATGGACCATGAAACATGGCTGTCTGCTGTAGCTATGTACTGTGAAGCTAGTGTGGAAATTAACAACCCAATCTTTCTTTCTTTCTTTTTGGCTTATAGAGAAGGCTCCACAGTCCTTGCTTCCTCCTGCCCTTCCTCCACTCTCCTTTCCTAGCCTACAGGAACATGCAAAACTGCCTCCTACTAGGTCAGGTCATTAGCTGCCTAGCTCTGTATGGTCAACACTGCCCCAAAGTGGCCCTCCAGGGTTTCAACCATAGTCTCTCCATGTCCTACCCAGGGTTTAAACCTGGAATTTTCTGCTAGCAGAGAACACATGCTGTATCATTGATGTACAGTCCTTTCTGTGAGTGAGCAGTGGGGCAGGGATGTTGCACTGAACATAACGAATATTCCTCATACAAGTCGATAACCTTTATTTGATTTTGTCAGTAACACTCAATTTTATAAAATTAATGGGGATGGGGAAGTAGTAAAACAAAACAGTTATTTAACCAGACAACTATACCAGGCTCAAAAGAAATACATTTAAATAAAACGGTCATATGAAAAGTTATGTGTTCATAAAAAAATAGATATTTTTACTCTTTGCAGCCAACCCAAAGTAGTTGTTCAAGGCACATTAATAAGATCGCAGCCCCTCAACCTATGCTAACACACACATTTTGCTCAGGGGCTACGAGATTATAACATGAATGACCTCCCCAAAGACTCTCCTGCCTCAGCCATTGTTGAGAAGAACTTAAAACATACTGTTCTCGTCAAAAAAAAGGCAGAACAGTGAGTAAGCACCCTGCTATCTTCCCACAAATGAAGGCATTTCCTAAAATGGAAGGGAGCAGAGTCATAATACAAGCTAAAATTACAGCCACTTCTATTTGAAGGCCTTGGTCGCTTCCAGATCGGACAAAGTAGATAAGGGAAGATGCTAGCATAGCTTTCTCACAAGGCTGGATATTGACTCCATAGTTCTTTGTCAAACATGGAATAGCTTTTTGGAGATGTGTACCCCAGCAGGGTTCCATAGCTCAACAGGTGAAGCATAGGCAAACATTTCTCTGTACGGCTTGCAATACTGTGGTGAACCTCAAAACACGTCAGCAGAACTGCTTGGACCGAAGCAGTGAAAGCTGAACTGGACTTGGGAGACTTGGCAACGTTAATCTTAAGACAGCAAAGAGATCTCCCCTTTTCTAGCTGTTTAAATTCATTACATCCAGGATGATGCAAAGAGCACCTGTTTTTAAAAACCATCTGCAGTCAGGAGTTTCGCAAGTCCTTCAGTTTCAGTTTCTGCCAACTCATGCGAGCCTCCTTTCTCAACTGTGCCCTTGCAGCAAACGCCCAGACGTTTGCTGAGCAGGATGTTTGCAAATACAGAGTCCAGATCTTTCATTCAGTAATAAGGCCCGCGCTTCTCATACCCTGAGTAGCTGGGCCATTCAGGAAACAGGCCGTAGGAACACCGGGGGCTTCCAAACTGGTCAAAGGCAATCCCAAAGCCAGGTCCGCCCTGCGGCTGAGAAATCTCCCGGGCAGATTTGAGTTCAGACCGGATGATCCTGTAGTTGAGGCCTTTGTTGCTGTCCCAGTATACCTTGCCATCACACTCATAACACACAGCAAACTCTATTCTTTCATGGGGTTGAATTCTTTCTGGCAAGCTGACCTCAAAGGAGAACGTGTCCTTATCTGAACCTGCGTACGTGTCCTTAACATACTGGCATGGGTAGTCTGTGAAGGTTTTCCAGGTGTCAAATGTCACCCGGATCTTCACAGCCTTCTCAAATGCAAGATTCCTGACTTTCACGGTGCCGATGATGGCTTTATCTTTCAGCATGCAGTTTTCAAGGCAGACGTAGTCGGCTTGGAGGCGATTCCGGAAGTCCAAATAATCTGCAGAAGGCTGTACGAAATCCAAGACAAAGTCGTCTCTGTCCACGGTCGTCAGGCCCACAATGTTGTCTATTAGTTCCGTGATATTAAATGGGATCTCCAACGGCTCGTCAAACTGGGAGAACACTTTGACGACCGTGAGAGACAAGCCCCTGCTGTCCGCAAAGGAAACCCTCTTTTTCACCCGGTTACTCTGCAGCGCTTTGACTTCCTCCCCCAGTTCGTTTAGCTCGGTGTTGCTGTTCAAATGGATGCAAGGCCGCAAAGGCGTCTTCGGCTTCGGAGCAATTTTGCAGGCAAAACTCTCCCTTCGCAAGTAGGGTGTGCGAAGGTAGACCTGCATGGCTACATCCACTGCCATTGTGGGCTTGTGAGGAAAGGAGTCCAATATTCTGAAGAAGGAAGAAAACAAAGACTGATCAATAATCAGAGGGCCATATCACAACTCATGCAGCTACAAAACCCAGGTTTTATATGTAAGGAGTCTCCTACTGGATCTGACTAGGCCTATTTAGTCCAGCATCATCATCAACCTTTATTACGGTCCAGAGACCCAACAAATCGTTACAAAGCAATACACAATTCACACAGCCTACCTCCAGGTTAAACAAGCATTTTGTTCAGAATATAGGGATCATTGGTTCTTGCAACCACCGGTAAAAAGTTTGCCACTGCTAATGTTCTAGCATTTGTCCGGTCTTCCAATAGGAACCTGACATAGTGATCCTCTGATTTTCCCAGGAAAGGTACCAGTAAGGGTAATATTAGTTCAGCCCTGGCTTGCTCATATTTTGCACAGTGCAACAAAATATGTTTTATGGAATCGATGTCTTGAGCACACGAGCAAAGTCTGCCCTAGTAGGGAACTCCTTTCAACCTGCCATCCAACACTGCAGAAGGAAAGACTTTTAGTCTGGCTTTGGTGAAAAGCCTTCGATAATTTGGTACTGTCAGGTTTTTAATGTAAGATGTTAACTTAAAGACATGCCCATATTGTACTCCTATTGCCAGCAGACTACAGACTGCGTGTGATCGAGATCGCAAGTCACTGCGTGCATTATCCCATAATTCCATAAGGTTTTCTGCCATTTGCTAAAAAAGCCACCTCTATTGGTCTGTCACCCCCCCAACTGTATTACCTGGGTTATGAAGGTGCCCTAAAGATGTTGAAGCAAATATTATGGGATAATGCAGCATTTTGCTCCCACAGTGGCCAACCAAGTGCTTATGGGATAGCAATGAACGGATGTGACCACAACGACATTCTCCCACATCAATACATTATATGGTACTGTACTCCATCGTTTAACTATGAGCTGTTTAAAGTGATACTTCCTCTTAGGTGTCCTTAATCTCCCAAAATTCAGCTTCGTTGGGTGACCCTAGCTTCTAGTTTTCAACAGCATTCCAGAACCAATCCCAGTTCTCCATGATACACACATCTTTGCAAAACGTGTTTGCCACATTCACAATTTATATCTTTAGCTCGATGGCATTGCTTCAGGGTTGTGTATTTCGTTTTGATGGGAGATTTAGCCTAAAAAGTTCAAAAACCTTAAATAGAGTTTTAAAATGCCTGAATCCACAGCCCTCACATGCAGAGCAATCCAAAGCATGCTTATTCAGAAGAAAGTCCTACAAATTTCAATCAGTTTGCTCCAAGGTACGTGCGCATAGGATGGTAGCCTTAGTCACCAAGTAAGTGATCTTGGCCAACATCCTTGGTACAAAGAAACAGAAATTCCACAACTGCCTCATGCAGATTTAAAATTATGCAACAGAAGAGATATATGGGTTGCATAATGAAAAGCATTCCAATCTGAATACCTGCAAACCAACAGATTTTGACTGCTTTTGCAATCAGCTGGCTCGGATATATGTTCAGAAGAATGCAAATTATCAAAGAGAAAACTGGTTTCAAAACACATTTCCTACATCACCCCCTGTGACAATTTAGAACTTTGTTTAAATTACAGTGGCACCTCGGTTTCCGAACCGGTTTTCAAATGGCGAAAACCCGGAAGTAAATGCTTCTGTTTCCGAAGGCACCTCAGAAGTTGAACGGCTTCCGCTGAGTGTTCCTAAATTTTCTCAATTAAATTTGCAGACCGCCCTTTGCACATCGGTTTTCGAACCTTTCAGAACTCGAACGGTCTTCCGGAACAGATTATGTTCCGAGGTACCACTGTAATCAATTTGAATATTCTTTTTAAAATTTCAACCAAACCATGTTGATGAAAAGTATACTAATTTAACAATCATGCTCCTCCCATCATGTAGAAAGATGCAGCATTTTCAGATGCAGTGATTCCAATGCAAAATTTCAACAGAGAAGATCCATTGTTCAGATTCCTGCTCCATCCTAACAGTCTTCTACTTCACATGAACACAATTATCAGCTCTCGTTCTTCTCTGCACCAGACAACCCCAGAAATATATAATAGTTTATATTTATTTTAAGCAGTCTAATGGAGGAACAACTCTTCCTCTAAACAGTGTTTCCCAAACTTGGGTCTCCAGCTGTTTTTGGACTACAACTCCCATCATCCCTAGCTAGCAGGACCAGTGGTCAGGGGTGATGGGAACTGTACTCCAAAACCAGCTGGAGACCCAAGTTTGAGAAACACCAAGTCTCACTTGAAAGCATTCTCAAAAAGCAAACGCAGGGACACATTCATCAACATGCTCACCCAGGAACCCAGAAGTTGCTGGACAGAAACCACATTGCAATCTGAAATGCTGGTATCCCAACAAGGGAACGGATTGGTTCAGGCAGCTGAATGAAGTGCAACTTGTACACTGTCTCTAATAAGGCTTCTTTATGCAGCAAATTAGCCCCGCCCACCAGTACTGGAAACTTTCCTTGGAAGTTTAGAAACAGGAAGTGGCACGTTGATTAAGCAGCAGTGACAGACTCTATTGAATTCATTGCTGGAAAGGAAGCCGCAGCAGACGTGCAACCGGAACCAGCATTAGCAAGTTCGGTCAGCGGCCAAACCAGTATTGAGACATTTCACGAATCTGAACTTCTTGTAACACTTTGCAGAAATGGCCCAAATCCAAGAATGAGTGACAAAAAAGGTTAAAAGAACCACCACAAACGTAAAGACTAGACTGGAAAGTTCAGTGGTACCTCGGGTTACATACGCTCCAGGTTACATACGCTTCAGGTTACAGACTCTGCTAACCCAGAAATAGTACCTCGGGTTAAGAACTTTGCTTCAGAATGAGAACAGAAATCGTGCTCCGGCGGCACGGCAGCAGCGGGAGGCCCCATTAGCTAAAGTGGTGCTTCAAGTTAAGAACAGTTTCAGGTTAAGAACGGACCTCCGGAACGAATTAAGTACTTAACCCGAGGTACCACTGTAATGTATTTCCTGCTCTGCATGCTACCACTTCCTAGGCCTAATTGAGTAATAAATTAGCTTGGTGATGTTTAGTGCCAAGTTTAACAACGGACCAGTTTCAAATATTCTGGACCTCAAATGAGTGTAAATCTTGGGTTGGAAGACTAGAATCTATGGCGCAGGAGCACCTATCCCCTATATTGTCCCGCACTAGTCAGTTTTTACTAACAAGGTGCCCTCCAGACCCTGCTGGAACCATAACTCCCATAATCCCTGACCACTGACCATGCTATTTGGGGCTGGTTGTTGTCATCCAGGATATTTGAAGGGCTTATAACAGAAAACACTGAAATAAGAAGGTAGTAGTCTAAAGCAGGGGTGAGAAGTCTGTGACCCTCCAGATCAGTGTTTCCCAAACTTGGGTATCCACCTGTTTAGGGACTACAATTCCCACCATCCCTGACCACTGGGTCCTGCTAGCTAGGGATGATGGGAGATGTAGTCCAACAACATCTGAAGGTCCACAGGCTTACTCACCATTCCTAGTCTAGAAAACAAGCTCCGGTACAGGTAAAAATGGGAAGCAATGGGCGATAGCTTAAGCTGAACAAATTTAAGTTTCGCAGTTAACCACAGAAGCCCCTGCACATTTTTTTTAACCAGTTCTGCTAATTTATCATTCCAGATGGTGAGATTATTGCAAATAGGAAAGCTCTCCCCATATATGCAATTCTGTCTAAAGTGCACAGTGATTCAGCCAACAGATAAAATTATATCTGACAAACATGAGACAACACCCATTTTGTGGATAAGCAAACCAATTTCTGTTTCTGCTCAGCCTTACACTGTCTAGATACCTTTCACAACTTGGTCTCAGAGTAAAGCCCATATATACCATAACATTGTGGAGCAAGGGTTACCTATACAACTACTGTGTATATTTCTTTGGGAAGCAATTTTCAAACAGCATTCTTGGGAACCTTAGAAACAAGAAGCTTCTCATTGAGAAGATGATTGACTAATGGCAGACAAGCTGCCTAAAGGCAACTTGCCTGCCACTACTCATGTTCTCCTGCAAGGTGGAGAAGATAGGGAGTACTGGGTGGGTTTTGCAGTACATTTGATGCAGGGTAACATGAATACCAGGGATGCAGGTGGCGCTGTGGGTTAAGCCACAGAGCCTAGGACTTGCCGATCAGAAGGTCGGCGGTTCGAATCCCTGCGACGGGGTGAGCTCCCGTTGCTCGGTCCCTGCTCCTGCCAACCTAGCAGTTCGAAAGCATGTCAAAGTGCAAGTAGATAAATAGGTACCGCTCTGGCGGGAAGGTAAACGGCGTTCCCGTGCGCTGCTCTGGTTTGCCAGAAGCGGCTTAGTCATGCTGGCCACATGACCCGGAAGCTGTACGCCGGCTCCCTCGGCCAATAAAGCGAGATGAGCGCCGCAACCCCAGAGTCAGTCACGACTGGACCTAATGGTCAGGGGTCCCTTTACCTTTACTAACATGAATACCCAACACAAACAGCATGCTCTTCTCCAGAACATGATCCAGAATCCTCTGCAACATACAACAGATGCTCAAAGGTCCCTCAGCAGACATGCCAATGTGGAAACGGTTCTCAAAAGATTACCAAGTTTGACAGCCATCATGTTCTGAAATTCCTCTTGGCTATATGAAAATCCACTTGTCTGCACTTAACCCAAAGCATATCAAAATGGGATGAACTACTCCAAGGAACTTCAACAGAGGGGGGCTGTAACATGAAACTACTGAACTGCAATACATCAAACCATCTGAATGGGAAGAACTACTCAAGATAAAGGAATCGGATGACGCCATGGCCTTTGGCTTGTGCAATAAAAGTTTACGATGGTGATGATAAAGGAACTTTGCAAGGAGTTTGCATCAAGAAGTTCAATCATTTGTACTGCCATTATTTATGGACTGAACATGATTTTTAGGACATTATTTATGTTAACTGGCTGTGCCAGCATGCCTGTGTAACCAGCAGCTGTTTTTTATGAATTACCAGCATTAAGTACATAATTATCACTGTGTGTCCTTTGCTGCATTTCATTCCCCACCCAAAATACTGCTCTGTACCCACTTCATGCATCTGATGAAGTGGACCACAATCCAGGGAAGCTTATGCAGTAATAAATGTGTTAAGTCTTTAAAGTGCCAAAAGACTCTTTGTTTGAGAGACAATGTGCCAGACCTGTTTCAGATACCTGTTATCAGCATGCCAGGTATTGGCAGTTCTATTGTCATGCAGATAGCCCCTGACAAAACACAAGTCAACCTTTATGGGACAATTCCTTCCTCACAACATTCCTTCCTCACAACACAACAGCATTTCCTGGTAGGATTGAGCATGTCCTCTGCCTGAGAGTCTGCAAAGCTGCTTCCACTTCCATATTCACCCAGTGCTTTACCAGTACAGGGTCAGATTTAAGGTGCTGGTTTTGACCTTTAAAGCCCTTCACGGCCTAGGACCCTCGTACCTACGGGACCGCCTCTCCCGGTATGCCCCACGGAGAGCCTCAAGGTCCATAAATAGCAACACCCTAGTGGTCCCAGGCCCTAAGGAAGTTAGATTAGCCTCAACCAGAGCCAGGGCCTTTTCAACACTGGCTCTGGCCTGGTGGAACGCTCTGCCTCATGAGACCAGGGCCCTGCAGGATCTGATTTCTTTCCACAGGGCCTGTAAGACAGAGTTGTTCCGCCTGGCCTTTGGCTTGGAGCCATTTTGATTCCCTCCCTCCCTCTCTTTCTTTTTCCTTTCTCCTCCTGTGATGAGGCTGCATTTTAATATTTTGATGTTTCAATATTTTAATGTTGTATTTTAATCTTGTTTTTAAGTTGTATTCATTCAACTTGTTTTTATTATTGCTTGTTAGCCGCCCTGAGCCCGGCCTTGGCTGGGGAGGGCGGGGTATAAATAAAAATTATTATTATTATTAAATACTTAGCTAGATGGATCCAGCTTCCTAAGAACTCATCACAGTTCTGACCAATTCAAAATCCTAAAAGACAGATTTTCTTTTGTTCAAAAAGTCACGTGCTGCATGATTTCAGGAACCATATGTCAAAACAAAAGCCTCATTTAATGAATAAAATTGATGTCTAACAAGGAAGAACCACAACATCAGAAATTCCCTGTTTGGAATCTAGTTTGGCAGATGTTGGGGAAAGAAGTCAGTTTTAGCCTCTTGCCTATTTGCAAATTGATAATTATTATTTTTTGCTGGAATTCAAGTGTCATGGCCCAACTGCTGTTACAAAGTTGGCTACTGTGAGAACAGGATGCTGGCCAAGATAGGCTTGATTTTCTTAAATACGCTCTCCAAACTAAGTCAGAGCTAGCATGCTAGTTTTGTATCTATTTCCCAATATGCCCAGTTTCACATCCTACTCATTAATTAGGCTAAGCATATTGCTTTGTTATAAGTAACTCCCAGATGAAGATTGAAGGTTTTGCTGCGATTCAAGCTTTGGAAGGATAAAGCCCTTGAGAGATTTCTGTTGGGAGTCACAAGTACAAAGCTTCCTATGGGACCGTATTAGAGCTGAGTTTGCTGAGGTTTTCACACCTAAAGGATGTCAAAATCTGAAACCAAACATATGAGTCTGGGGTTCACTGTACAAGTCCAGGTTTCAAAACACAGGCACTTAAATATGGATTTTTATGTATACTGCCCTTAACTCCATTGAAGGAAAGCATATAAATGTATATACAAAGAGAGGGTAGCACATTAGCATGGTCTGTTTTTTATTAAAATCACTTTGAATTACACTGAAATTAAGCCCAGCTCTAGTAGTCCAAAGTTAGCAATTATTATCACTGTGCAAGCTTAATATCATAGCACTTAAGAGGACTTTCAAAATGGACTTCACAAATTCATTAATAGATTAACCAATAGCTATCATCACATGGAATCAAAGAATTGTAGAATTGGAAGGGATACAGGGGGCCATCTAGTCCAACCCCCTGCAACAGCTACATGAAACTGCCACATTCAGAGCCAGCATATATCTGAATACCAGATATTGCATTAAAAGACCAACAGGGAAAGTAGTTAACTGACTGAGAGTTTCCTAAGGCTGGCCACTGTTTAAAACACGAAACTAAACTAGATGGATCTTTGGCCTAAGGAAGGCCATTTTTATATCATCTTATCACTGCTTCAAGCCATTAAAAAACAAAACACAAACAATATTAGCAGCTGCAACAGCGCTTTCAACAATATTGGGAGAGCCAAAATCAGGTTCATTTGTTTTCATTCCTTTTTTGCTGTTAATGAAATGACAGCAGACTTATTTCTCCATTTTAGAAAATTGTTTCCTGAATGACCTTAATCTGACCCAGCCACCAGACTTCTGCTTATTCTCACCTTCACCACTTACTGCAAATCCATTTGTCCATGTCCTTTATGATGCAGAAGCAACTGCTCGTTTTTCTATAACCTTAAAGACACAACAACTCCACACCTGATGAAATTCCCTGTTCTACACAGCTATTGAAACTGCAGGAGCCCCGTTCCCTTTTTCATCTAGCCATCTTAGGTAGGATGTGGGTTTTGCTCCAGTCTCCTGGAGCACTCTTTTTATGTATGGGCATGATGAAGCCTTAGAGTCTATCGGTGCTCCATCAGAAACCCTCCAACACAGAGAACAAAAGCCATGCTCCTAGATTTCTGAAACTGTAAAAGGTAAAGGGACCCCTGACCATTAGGTCCAGTCGTGACCGACTCTGGGGTTGCAGCGCTCATCTCACTTTATTGGCCGAGGGAGCCGGCATACAGCTTCCGGGTCATGTGGCCAGCATGACTAAGCTGCTTCTGGCGAACAAGAGCAGCGCATGGAAACACCGTTTACCTTCCCACCAGAGTGGTACCTATTTCTCTACTTGCACTTTTAGGTGCTTTTGATCTGCTAGGTTGGCAGGAGCAGGGACCGAGCAACGGGAGCTCACCCCATTGCGGGGATTCGAACCACCGACCTTCTGATCGGCAAGTCCTAGGCTCTGTGGTTTAACCCAGAGCACCACCCACGTCCCATCATCCAAATGAGACATAAAGCATATGACAGATGTGCAGCCTGATCCGATGTATGGTTACAAGGTAGAAATGTCCCACCATGCATAGGCTATCAATGGCTACTAAACACGATTGATTGCTATGTTCTACCTCCACTGTATTACAGTTGCTTGTTGAGAACTGCAAGTCAGGAGATTACTATTGCACTCATGTCCTGTTTGCAATCTTCTATCTGCCTTTGGTTGCACAGCTTGAGGGGAAGGTGCTGGTCTACGCTGGCCCTCTGACCTAATCCAGCAGGATTCTTCTAATGCTTTTAGGATCTGCAGCCTCAAATTGGTACAATTGCTGCTTCTTCCCAGGGAACTGTACTTCTAGAAGTAGGGATTATCAAAGTTCTCAGCAGAGTATAACCCTCAAAATTATTTGGGGGCAATTTATCACACATCCCAAACTGCTACCAATATTGTTCAATTCTATCCCTGACCCTGCAATGGCTTTTACAGCCTGCAATCCTAAACCCATCCAACCTGGAAGTATACCTGATTGAATTCAACAGGAGCCTGCTTACAGTAGACGCTACAAAATTGTGCTGCTAAATGAGCTTAGAAAAGTGAGAAAATGGATACTGAAACGGTTCTTTCTGTGTGCAAATAAAATAATATAGTATTATGTTTTACATACCTCATAAGGACGAAGGTGGTTAGCTGTAAAGATGCTGCAAGATGATCTGGGCTGGAGGTGCACCCAGATTTCACAAGGCACAGCAGCTATAGATTCATTGCCTGGAAACATCAGGACAAGGCAGAATTAGCAGAGCTCCAAAACTAATGCCAGGCCCCACCCCTTCTTCCTCCTCCTTTACATTCATGCCAACAAGGCAACCACCTTCCAATTTCTTACAGAGATCAAATATATAGGCAGAGGCACCTCTATTCATATTCACACACACCCTTGAACACCTTCACACAGAAGTGGATTCAGAGAGAAAATGTGTCTAGAGATTGCAGGCTAAATTCCTAGGCAAACTTGAAAGCCCTACTGAATTCAATAGGACTTCTGAGCATTAAGTGTTGGAGGGCTTTCAATAATCTCAAAGCAGGGGACAAACGCCACCTTCTCGTCTTTTCAAGTTGCTAGTCGCAGTGGATTCAGGCAAAAGCAGGCATTATAAAATATTGTAAGCCAATCTGCACCATTTAAAAAAAGAAAAGCAACCTTTGCTACAGAAATTATCTCCGGCAGGTGCGCTTCTTCGAAGATAACCCATTCACAGCCCCGGTTTAAATTTTAAAGGTCCTCTCAGACATGACTCATGCATCCTGATGAGGCAAGCTGTTGTCGGACCGGGTCATCTCTACCCTATAAGGGGAATCCTAAGAGGGGAGTCGAAAGAGCCTGCAGGTTCGCGCCTTGTAAGGCCGCTTTTGTTCGACTCACCTTTAGCGCCACTGTGAAACCAAGCTCGGCGCTCTCATATCCCGTTTGTTTTGTTTTATTTTAAAAAAGGGCTGAATCCAAAGCGGAAAACGAAAAGAGCACACAACGAAGCAGAGTCCCACTCCCCGCTTTCAAAACTGCCTCGCCAGGTGCGCAGCGCCTTCGCCTCGGGGGAATCCCTCTCTTCTCGTGGCTCAGGGAGCTGCAAGGCTGGATCCGGCTCGGGCTGAATGAAGAGATGCTTCCTTGTGGCCCCGATTTCAACCGGACTTGCTCTCTTCCAAGCTGCGCGCAAGCCTATTGCGCTTGCTCGGAATCCACACCGTGGCAACTCCCTCCCTCGCGCACCCACCCACCACTCCGCAAGCGCGCACAGGATCGCCGCAGCCAATTCCTGCGCACGGTTACGCGGAAACCAAGTCCCTTCTCTGCATAGCATTACGCTACTTGGGCAATATTTTTTTTTTAATGCATTCCTGACCTGGCTCGCTTGGGGGCCGACCTCGGAAGCAAACGCTGGGCAAAGAGAGAGAGAGCCCTCCCTGCGCACCTGGTTCGCCCCATTTCCCCGCCCCGCCCCATACCTGGAGCCGCAGGGCCGCGCAACAGCTTCCCGGGCTTGCAGCAGCTTCACAGGCCGTCCCAATTCGGCTCCGCTGCCCTGCGCGGAGGCGCCCTGCCCTCCTTCCTCGGCCCAGGCCATTCGGTCCCTGCGCGCACGCGAAGCGAGCGCCCCCTCCGCTCCCTTAAGAGCGGCCCGTTCGGCGGCGAGCAGCCCCGGCAGGGGAGGAAGCAGCGGCGCGGCCAATGGCCAGCCTCTTCACCCGCCCTCCGCCAGCCAATGGCGGCGCAGCTTCCCCGTGAGAGACCAGGAGGATGGCGCGTGGACGCCGGGCTGGCTGGCGGGGAGGGGGCGGCGGCGGCGGCCCCGGCAAGTGATAGCGCGCATCTGGAGCGCACGGGGGCCGGGAATGGGATGGAGCGTGGAGGAAGGCCTGGGACAAGCGGCCCACTTCCACCCCAGGCCCGTGCGCGTTTTAGGGCCTTCTCTCAGGCTGAGGCGTCGCTCTTGGCGCCCAAGGCCTCCTTTTCCTAATAAGCGCAACATACTAAACGCATTTCCTTTCCCCAACTGGACGCACAACAATAATCCTGGGAACTGTGGTTTGCTCTGGGTGCCTGGAACGTGCAGCTCTGGGTGGGACAAGCTAACGTTCCCGAAAATGTGGGGCGCTGGATGCAGCCTAGAGTTGTGCGACCCTGTTGGAAGTTAAAAAGTCCCCTCAGGATTCTCTGAAGGGAAGTTGTTGTTGTTTAGAAAGTACCAGTGTCAAATATATAGTGCCTTTGCAGACAGTGTTTCCCAAACTTGGGTCTCCAGTTGGTTGTGGTTGGTGTGGTTTTTTTGGACTACAATTCCCATCATCCCTGACCATTGGTCATGGTAAAGGTAAAGGGACCCCTGACCGTTAGGCCCAATCGTGGCCAACTCTGGGGTTGCAGCGCTCATCTCGCTTTATTGGCCGAGGGAGCTGGCGTACAGCTTCCGGGTCATGTGGCCAGCATGACTAAGCTGCTTCTGGCAAACCAGAACGCCGTTTACCTTCCCGCTGGAGCGGTACCTATTTATCTACTTGCACTTTGAAGTGCTTTCGAACTGCTAGGTTGGCAGGAGCAGGGACCGAGCAACGGGAGCTCACCCCGTCGCAGGGATTCGAACCGCCGACCTTCTGATCGGCAAGTCCTAGGCTCTGTGGTTTAACCCACAGTGCCACCCGCGTCCCTAGGAATTAATGGGAGGTGTAGTCCAAAAACAGCGGGAGACTCAAGTTTGGAACACAGCAAGTACTTGTTTTTCGTTGTAAAGGTAAAAAAAGGTAAAGGACCCCTGGATGGTTGATATCCCAGCACACATGGGGTCTCTTTCCAGGACAGCTTTTATTCTCCCAGTAATCCTGTGAGGTGGGTTTCTCTGGGAGTGGACCAAGGTCACCCTGTGAGCTTTTCCCCCACCCCAGTGTTTTTTGCTGTTCCTGTTTTATCTGTAAACTGCCTTGAGTCTCTGTCAGGGAAGAAGGCAGGGTATAAATGTATAATAGTAATGTATAGGTGGGGAAGGATTCAAACCTAGGTGTTCCCAATCCTAGTCTTGACATTCTAGTTTAAGTATGGGCAAAGGGCTATAGTAGAGATAATAAAGCGTGGAATCGGCCACATCTGCCTCTGCCTTTTCTCCACATGCCACAATTTAGGAGGGAGGGATAATATTAATCTTTGTCACAAGCAGTAAAGTATTTTGAGCTAGCCCTGAGGATTATTTTCACATCCCAGCTGGAACAGCTCGGTCGATCGAGCATGAGACTCTCAATCTCAAAGTAGTAGGTTCATGTGCCACGTGGGGCAAAAGATTATTTCATTGCCCAGGGGACTGGCAGGACTAGATAGCCCTGGTGGTCTCTTCCCACTCTACAGTTCTATGATTCTGTATACCCAGAAAGCATTGTAAATAACTGCCCAGGGGCCAGATGTCTGATAAGATAGTGGCCACAATACTTGCCAAGAGGAAAGACAATTGAGTGCTGGATAAATTTGGTGTAGCTGACTGTAAATGTTTAGGGGTTTGTGTGAATTCTAGGCTCAATCACCTAATGCCAACCTATATAAGTGCCATCAGTTTGCATTGATCCCTGTTATGAGGAGCGTACAATGATTTGGTGTAAAAACATCTGAAAACGACCAATAGTCTACGAAGTTTTCAGGCAAGGATTGCACCAGAGTGGAAGGCAAATAGAAGCTGATCTTGTCAACAAAGTGTAGGATGGATGGGTCAAGAAGCATGCCAAGATCAGAAGCAAGGAGACAACCTTTGGAGTAAGCGGGGAGAGGGGGAGAGAGAGAGGGAAAGAGCTGCAGACAGGAAAAACAGGACAAATTTCTGGAAACAGGGCTGGCCTGGCCCTACCATTTGGCAGAGTAAGGTGGCTGCCTAGGGTGGCAGATGCTGGTGGGTGGCAAGTGGTGGCAAGTTGTTGCAGGACAGAGCTGTGTGTGCTGTGCAACCTGCCCTGTATCCCCTAAGGTAACCTACTGCCCTCATGTGGTATAGGATTCTGCCCCATCACCAGTGTTGAAATAAGATTGCAGTATTATTATTATTAATTACATTGGTATACCGCCCTTCATCCAAAGATCTCATGGCGGTTCACAGCATAAAATACAAAAGAAAACCACCAAATAATTAATAGAAACAAAAACAAAGCAATAGCACCCTCCAAAAATAAACACATTTAAAGGGCTGGGTTGAAGAGGAACGTTTGTGTGTGGCGCTGTGGGTTAAACTTGCCGATCAGAAGGTCAGTGGTTCAGTTCCCCGCAATGGGGTGAGCTCCCATTGCTCGGTCCCTGCTCTTGCCAACCTAGCAGTTTGAAAGCACATCAAAGTGCAAGTAGATAAATAGGTACCGCTCCAGCAGGAAGGTAAACGGCGTTTCCGTGCGCTGCTCTGGTTCGCCAGAAGTGGCTTAGTCATGCTCCCTGTACGCCGGCTCCTTTGGCCAGCAAAGCGAGATGAGCGCCGCAACCCCAGAGTCGTCTGCGACTGGACCTAACGGTCGGGGTCCCTTTACCTTTACCTTTAATGATGTCTAACGAAGGCACCAGGCAAAGCTCCCTGGGGAGAGCCTTCCACAAACGGGGAACTACTGCAGAAAAGGCCCATTCTTGTCTTGGCACCCTCTCATGCAGGAGGCACATGAAGAATGGCCTCAGATGATGAACACAGAGTCTTGGTCTCGTCATGTGGAGAGAGGCAGTCCTTGAGGTATTGCGGTGGTCCTGAGCCGTTTTAAGACTTTATAGGTGAAAAACAGACTTTATACGTATTGTAGCAGGAACCCCCCCACCCCAATCATTCTGTTTGTACAAACTTCTCACACACTACATACGCCACATTTCTGTTATAAATTCATAGAAAAATCAACCATACATCGGATTTGCACTGTTCCATTTTATTTTACTCCATGTGACAAGGACTATCAAAGGGGGGTAGCTTGGTCCTGGTCAGCCATAATCCCTTCACCATCCCAGCACATCCACAGGAGCCCTGCCCAGTTGCTATGCCAACCCTGATGGTCCTAGACAGAAGACAATCAAGATCACAAAGAACTTCCATATGGGAGTGGATTCAGCTTGGACTGGAACAAAGGACAATGATCAGATCTTCCCTCAGGGGGCAGGAAACTGCGACTACATTTTGTCTTCAGAGAATAATTCCTGGGGAGGGGGAAAGGGGGAACCAGCCAGGTGACAGGACACTCAGGTTACCACCACAACTCCTCCCTCAACCCCTCCTTTCTGTAATGTATGCATGATGTTTCTGGGGGTGGGCTTGACCTAGGGGATGGGAATTTCAAAAGTTTTTATAAGACCTGGCACACCATTTTTCTGGGTCTTTCCTCTCTCTTGCAAGTGAGGGGAACACCCTGTTGCAACAGTTCAATAAAGGCCAAGCCTACAGGCTGCTGTTTTGCTCGAAGTTATCCTGGTTGGTGTCTTTACTTTTTGTCCAAGGGAGCCCTCGGATTTTTCCGGTAACAGTATAAAAAATGCCAGCTTTTTGTATGCAGAATAGCGAAAAGGACATCTTTCCTTTGCCTTAGTTAGCAAAACCTATTCAATCAGTGTTATTTTGAACCCAGAGACTATGCAGCACAGAGTTCTGGAGAAGACCTGGAATGAGAAGATTGCAGTAATTCAAAACAACTCTTCTCTTTGGCATAGACTTGCCCAGTCATTAAAACAGACTTTTTGTCTGGCTTTGATGTGGGCATTGGAACTCAGCCTGTTTTGATTTGGCCTTGACAGATTAGCTTCCCAGTGTCTTCCAATGTTCTGTCCAGGTAGGACTGGCATGTACTATTATTGACAGTGTCCACTGCCCTTTGGACAACGAAAAGGCCCACAGTGTGTTGGTAAGGGTGATGCGATTTCCATGGAACAATAAATGCTATATTGCACATGTATCTGTGGCCTTTTAAACTGTGTGTGTGAGTGAGAGAGAGAGATTTTGTTTGTTACTACGGTATATTATTTTTGTGTTTTTACATTGTAAATTACCCTCTGATCATCGTATGAAGAGCAAGATAGTAATGTAATCAATAATAGTAATACTGTATCTTTTCCCTTTTTTCTTTTTTAAACTGAAAGCAGCCTCTTGGGTTTCGACAGCTGTTTAACTCTTTCTTTTTTGGGTTTCTTTTGTGCTCAGAATTCACCTTCCTGCTTTTCATCTCCTGCAGGGGCACCTGCTTCTTCTGCCCTGCAGGACCAAAAGTAATTCTGTGATCTTGTTTGTATTTGAAAGAGGCAAGGAGGGGGAACTGTTCAGAAGGGAAGGAGCAAGCCCACCCCTCCATATTCCATTCTTCCATGGAAACTCAAAAGCCACAGTGGCTGCTTCAACTTGAAAGGAGAACAGAGGAAGCAGACATAGTGCTGCATGAAATGTCCATTGTGGCCCTAAGTTCTCAGGTGTTTGAATTCTGCTTCCTCATTCTTTGAGTTAAATCAACATTTTAAATGGCATTTTTACTATGCTAGCGATAGTAGGGAACTGTAGGGAAACTCTTGAGTAAATCTGTGCTCCAGGGCCTGCTAATAAAGGCGGTAGGTATGTTTATTGAGGACATCTGTTTTGGCCAACTAGAATGCAGATGGTCAAGACAAATCACTGGGACATCCTTCTCACTACCTAGAGGTCATTGAAGCTTGGATAGATATTTGATAGGACATCCTGCTGTCTTAACTAGGCTTCTAATGAATGCTCTCAGTCTTTACTGTTCTCTGTAAGCTTCTGTTCTGGAGTATTTATGAGCTTGATGCCCTCCACCCCACTGGCAAAGTTATCTCATATATATATATATATATATATATATATATATATATATATATATATTCCTGACTGTAAATAGCTAGGGTTGCCAACAGTTTTCCTGTTAGGTCTTTCACGCCTTTAATGGATGTGTTAAGGGCAGGCATTCAACAGCAGAATCACAGCTCATCATGGAGGTGCCGCAGCTTAAGAGTAGATTGGCCAGGAAGCCACGAACTCCCTAGGTGGCCTTTTAGTCAATAAAATACAACATAATAAAAAAGAAACAATAGAAATACAGTTAAAAATTAATATGAAAGTTTAATATTTGACTTCCTTTACTAATGTATTCTTTTGAAATGTTTTAAGATATAGATATATTTGTTAACTCGGTTGCGTTAAATGTGCACCCTGTAGCTGACCTCCTTTGTAATGTTTTATTTTGAAATATTTAAGATAATATTTTATTTCCATGTTAATTATGTTGTTTTGAAGATATACTTTGTATCTGACTTTCTTCAGTAATGCTTTATTTCATGTTTTAGCGTATTGTAAACTGCTTTGTGTTTAAGGGTTTCCCCCCTTAAAAATATAAAGCTGTATAGAAATGAAATGAATAATAGCAATAATAATGTGGGCATGTTGTGGACCACCTGAATGAAGCTTGTGGACTACAATTTGGGAACTCCTGGCATTGTGGAAAGAGAACAGTGTTGAACTAATTCATTTTGTTGAACTAGGAGTGGAGAGACCCCGGTTCAGTCTTCACATGTCAGCTGTGAAGCTCTCACTGGGTGACCCTTGATCCGGTATCTATTTATCTATACAGTAGTACCTCAGGTTAAGTACTTAATTCGTTCCGGAGGTCTGTTCTTAACCTGAAACTGTTCTTAACCTGAAGCACCACTTTAGCTAATGGGGCCTCCTGCTGCCACTGCACCGCCGGAGCACGATTTCTGTTCTCATCCTAAAGCAAAGTTCTTAACCTGAAGCACTATTTCTGGGTTAGCGGAGTCTGTAACCTGAAGCGTATGTAACCCGAGGTACCACTGTACCTGATGTTTCACAAGGTTATTGTTTGTATAAAAGTGGGTGGATGTCAGGACTGGACTGAAGGGGATGAGATGGAGGGGGAATGGCGGAGACCACTCCTCTCTTCTCCTGAAGCTTCCAGAGAAGAGGAAGGCAGTATTGATTTACAGCTGGGGTTTGAGGAAGGTCACAGTGCAGAGACTGGTGAACAGAAGAGTTGGGAGGTGTTAGAAGGGGGAAAGGGAGACAGAGGCAGAGCAGCCAGCTGACACGTCACTGGAGAGTATTTCTGACCTCCCTTCTCCCAGAACTTGGCCTTCGTTAAGAGTGCAAGAGCAAAGGACCCAGAGACAGTTGGCCATGGGCAGCCACCGTAAGGGAAAATGGTGTTGGTGGGAAGGGAGGCAGGAGGAGCTCAGTTGGAGCAATGCTATTATCGATAGGCAGACTGCATTCTTTTGTCTCTTGCCATGATGAATAAACAAACTCATTAGAAAAGACTCTACCTTGTTTTTCTCTGCTTCTTCCCGAAGCCTGACAGTGGGAAGCACGTTTGTCCCTTTGCGCTTGTTGGAGAAAAGGTGTGAATGTACAGTACTTAGTCATAGACTAGATCAGGGGTCAGCAAACCTTTTCAGCTGGGGGCTGGTCCACTGTCCCTCAGACCTTGTGGGGGGCCAGACTATATTTTTTGGGGGGGAATGAACAAATTCCTGTGCCCCCCCAAATAACCCAGAGATGCATTTTAAATAAAAGAACACATTCTACTCATGTAAAAATGCACTGATTCCTGGACCATCCGTGGGCCGGATTTAGAAGGCGGTTCAGCCGGATCTGGCCCCTGGGCCTTAGGTTGCCTATCCATGGACTAGATGGACTCTGAGTTTCTGGAGCTTCCTGGGATACAAATGGGATCTGAAAGAAGGAATCTCTTTGCCCCCTCCACCTAGATGGATCTGATGCAAACCCTGCCAGTGGTTGGGGTGTGCCCCACCAATACCTGAGATCGCCCAAAGTTGTTCAGCATTTTTTTGGGAGATTGCTGCTGCTTCCTGGTTCAAACCCTTCCAAAATCATGAGAGGACCTAATGTCCTTCATGTCTGACCATGACCAGCAGGTATATTTACCCATTTCATCACCACTAATCAATGATCATTTTAGATGGATGAGATAATAATTTATTCTTGAAATGTAGAGGAAGATACGCTGCTCTAAAGCTTTTAAAGTTCAAACTCATGTGCTATCAGAGAGTTGTCTTCCCCTTCCTCATCTCATTGCTTTGTCAGAATTTTCAATCTGCTGGACATATTCTGTATCATAATTATTTGGCCTAATTCTCTGAGTCGGTGCAAGGAGATTTCTGCATTGCATCATAATGAACAAGTGCCAGCTTTCTGAAATCTGGCAGCTATTTAAAGAGTGACCAAGATCAAACAGGGCATAAAACTGCCTCAAAGTCACTGGATGTGACTGGGGAATAAATTGACAAGGTTTCATTCCCCAACACAGAGGTGGTACTAAATTGATATCTACGTGGAGGTCAATGGGTCAGTTCTAAGCAGGGGTTGCATAACATGAGCATGTCTTTTAAACAAACATTATTTGGTTCTGATGATGAACTGACTTGTTAATAAAAGGTGGGGGTTGGAAGAGGCTGTTCTGCGCCGTAAAACGACAGAGATCCTAGCATGCCTTTTCAAGTCAGTAGCTGGAAAACTTGTTCAGAGTCTTAGTGAAGGCAGAAGGCCAGGCAGAGTGGCTCTCTTGCACCTTCTCATTGGTGGCCCTGTGTCTGCAGCAGTTTAGCACAGAAAAACACGTTCCTGCTACTGACTACTGCTAGTGGAAAGATTAAAAACAGAACTTGTGACATTGGAGGCAGAAGGTTTATTTCCTGGTATCTAGATGCACCAATGATTTGATTTGGTAGAAGGCACCTTCCTTTGTTCCTATGGACAGCAGAAGCCAGTTCCTCAGCAGAAATAGACTCCCTGACCCATGAAAACTAGGCCTTGAACTTTCATCAGCAAGCACCCTTAAACGTAGTTGGTTCCAATGGAGGATATTGAAGTGGAAACATAGGAGAAATGCTACCAATGACTTTCTGGACTCATTACTCCTGTGAGCCGTTCTGATCCTACTGGATTTGCCTCATGCTTCCATTATGAACTGTAAGAAGGTCATGTTGAAGCTACTATACTGCAGGACATAAGGTGAAGCTGCTCTGCCTCAGGAATAGAGAACCGGCAATTTTCGCCCCCAGGAAGAACAATTGACTATTAAACGACTCTGAGAAGTGCAGGTTTGTGAGAGGAATAGGTGTCTTCTAATAACACAGAGACGCGGGTGGCACTGTGGGTTAAACCACAGAGCCTAGAACTTGCCGATCAGAAGGTCGGCGGTTTGAATCCCCACGACAGCGTGAGCTCCTGTTGCTCGGTCCCTGCTCCTCCCAACCTAGCAGTTCGAAAGCACGTCGAAGTGCAAGTAGATAAATAGGTACCGCTCCAGCGGAAAGGTAAACGGTGTTTCCGTGCGCTGCTCTGGTTCGCCAGAAGCAGCTTAGTCATACTGGCCACATGACCCGGAAGCTGTACGCCGGCTCCCTTGGCCAATAAAGTGAGATGAACCCCAGAGTCGGTCACGACTGGACCTAATGGTCAGGGGTCCCTTTACCTTTAATAACACAGGACTGCAATACCGCAAGGACCGCCTCTCTCCATATGAGCCGACCAGGATCATCTTCTGAGGCCCTTCTTTGTGGGCCTCCCCCATGAGAGGTCTGGAGGGTGGCAACACGAGAACAGGCCTTTTCTGTGGTGACTCCCTGTTTGTGGAGTGCCCTCCCCAGGGAGGTTCGGCTGGCGCCCTCATTATACACCTCTAGGTGCCAAGCAAAAGCAACAACACCCAGAAATCACCATATTTTTCGCTCTATAAGATGCACTAGTCCATAAGACGCACCTAGTTTTTGGAAGAGAAAAACAAGAAAAAAAATATTCTGAATCCCAGAAGCCAGGACAGCCAGTGAGATCGCAGCGCAGCGATCCCACTGGCTGTCCTGGCCTCTTGCTTGTCCGCACATAGCCTCTCCCAGGCAAGGGGAGCCTTCATCCCCTGCCCAGGAGAGGCTGCGCGGCTAAGGCTCCCCCAAGAGCTGCGCTCCCTTTAAAGAGCGTGCAGAGTGTGTGTGCGACTCTTGGGGGCTTTTCCCCGAGGAGGGAGAAGGGCAGCGGCTCTTTAAAGGGAGCGCTGAGCAGAGCCTCCCGGCTGCATTCACTCCATAAGACGCACACACATTTCCCCTTAGTTTTTAGGAGGGGAAAAGTGCATCTTATAGAGTGAAAAATACGGTACATTCAATCAGGAGCAACGTTTCTCTCTCCTCACTAGTGCTACCCTAATTGCCATTCTGTGCTCGCCTGGGGATACTATAGGCATTGTTGCGCTCGAAGTTACTTCTCACCTGCATCTGTGAGCCTGCATGACTCTGCACACCACATAAAATAGATTGTGTAATATGTACTCTGATGTGAGAAAGGATGAGGCAATGTGGGAATTTGCGAGATGTTACTGCAGTTGAGATCCACTTGAATATGTTTGAGGATGAAACTGGACTTGGTTCTAGGTTCATACACCTCCTGCAATGCTTATCTGGTTGGCAGGAAGCCTGTGAGTTTGCCTGCTAGTTATCACGGAGTTCCCTTGGCACTGCCAAGTCTTATTGACCAATGAAGCTCTCAGTCATGCCACCCGGTTAAAGGTATCTTCTGTCTTTTTTAAAAAACAAAAAACCCAGCTGTTACAAATTACTTATACTTGAATAAAAGTCACATGGTTTGATGAGACTGCTAATTTTTTTAAAAGAGAATAATTGAAGTCAGTGGTGATTTTTTGGCACAATATTCTTTAAAAGAATGTAACCCCAGTTATGCAAGAAAGCTAAATGCAGGATTTTCTGCTTCTGTAGCTGATATTTGTAAGGGTCATCCTGGCCTTCAAGGGAAAAACGGGCTGGTCAAAAAGCAAGCAATACTAAATAGGCATTTTTTTCTTAGCTTCCTATGCGTCTCCTTACCTCAGCCAGGGGCATAGTTGGGGGGGGCAGCTGGCCCCCAACCAAGTACCATATTTTTCGTCCCATAGGACGCACCTAGTTTTTTTGGGGGGAAATAAAGGAAAAAAAATTTCCCTTTATTTCCCCCAAAAAACCAGGTCGGGGAATCCAAACCAGGTCGGGGAACAGCGGGATTCCGGCGCTGCGCCTCTCCCGCTGTCCCCCGAGCTTGTGGGGCTGGCGGAAGGGAGAAGCGCGCTTCTCCCCAGAGCCAGCCTCCAAACCAGGTCGGGGAACAGCGGGATGGTGGCACTGCGCCTCCCCGCTGTCCCCCGAGCTTGTGGGGCTGGCGGCAGGGAGAAGCGCGCTTCTCCCCAGAGCCAGCCTCCAAACCAGGTCGGGGAACAGCGGGATGGTGGCACTGCGCCTCCCCACTGTCCCCCGAGCTTGTGGGGCTGACCGATGTCTGCCCAGCGCGAGGGGTGCTTTGCTTCAGGGCGCCCTGCGCGCCGGGCGGCAGGCTGCTATCCGCAGCGTAGGGAGCCCTGTGGGAACTCCCGCGGGCTCCCCAGGCTTTCTGATAGCTTCCTGAAGCCTGGAGAGCGAGAGGGGTCGGTGCGCACCGACCCCTCTCGCTCTCCAAGCTTCAGCAAAAGCCTGTATTCGCCCCATAGGACGCACACAGATTTCCCCTTCATTTTTGGAGGGGGAAAAGTGCGTCCTATAGGGCGAAAAATACGGTACATAAAAAAAAGAAACTTAACTAAAAGTAGAAATAATCAGAATATTTGAAATTGAAATGCTCTCTGAGGTCGCTTGGATGATGTGGTGCGTTCTAGTGATGCAATTGGCAGCCTGACTGAGCGATAGGCGTGGCTTCCATGAGCTGACCAATTGTGTCACAGGTAGCTCGGTTCTGGAAGCTTCTCATAGTTTCTGGCATTTTCTCCTGAGAGCCTGCACCTGCAGGGCCTGTCTAGAAATGAATTAGAAGTTTCCCACAGACTATTTATACCGCAGAAAGCCCTCAGGGCTCAATCTATGATATAGTTCATTGGAGGGCAAAGAAGAAATTTGAGAAGAAAGTGCTGAAATTGTTTTCCGCAAATCCAATAAAACTTGTTTTAGTTTAGATTTTTTTTTTAAATGAAAAAGACGTGTGCTTTATAATTTTGCAAACCGTGCTCGTTGACCGCATGAAAGGTTAATTTTTTAAAATTTAACTTTCTATGTTTCAAATGACTGAAGATTTTGACAGATTTTCCTGAGCACTTGGGGTCGAAAGAAAACAATTTAAAATAACTGTTGTTGAGAGATTTCATTCCGAATCTGCTGGATGGAGCTGGACAGAGGATGGTGACAGGTGGATGTCCTTCTCCCTCATAACATAATTCCTGGCTAGGCTCATGACCTCAGAAGGTTCCACGTTCAATCTCAAGCATCTCTGGAAAAGATCTCTCTCTCTCTCAGATCCTGGAGAGCCACTGCTGGACTAGGTGGAGCCAATGTTCTGATTTCTTAGAATGTACTTTCCTATCTTATTCCTAAAGCCTAGGAAAAGAAGTATCACGTGACCTTGCTTCCTGCACCGCTTCATTGGCTGCCAGGGCCAGGAAATTGATTGTGGTGGCATTAATTCACAGGTCTTCCTTTCCTGGACATTGCTGTGGAGGTGAAGCAAGGAGACCTGAGGCTGCCGTTCTTGGCAACAGACACACATTCCTTATGTTGTCTCATCTTGCCTTGGGCTATGTCTGAAAATTTCTTTTTTTAAAAAAAATATAACTTTTTTATTCAAAATTAAAACATATTATCAAGAAACATATCATCCTTATTCCCCCCCCATTTTTCCTCCCTTCCCCCACAGAACCCACCCCCGACCTCCCTCAGTTCCAGTCTTTGATTTCTCTAAAAATGCTGTTTTCTGCATGTCACACAGTTGTACAGATCCTCAAACTATTTAGCTGATTATTAGCAATAAAAAGTTTGTGAATGTTTATTCAAAACCATCCAAGGAGTCCAGTTTGATTTGTTGCGTCTTCAAATACTTTGTAAAGGGTTCCCATTCATCTTTAAAGTCACAGTTATCCTTGTCCCGTAGCTTATATGTCAGTTTTGCCAGTTCTGCATAGTCCATCAATTTTTCTTGCCATGATTCTAAAGACTAAACCAACTAAAGAATCAGGGCTATATCTGAAAATTCCAAGGGCCAGTAATGTGAAGACCTCTGTAGCAGCATCTCTGTGGGGCAGGGATGATAAACCTCTAGCCTTTGGGTGCAGTTGGACTCTATCTCCCCTGACCATTAGCCATGCTGGCTGGGGCAGAGAGCAGTTGAGTCCCATTGGTGGTTGTCCCTTCCTCCCCAGCCGATGCCAGGGCTGGCCTGCCCATGAAGTGAGTTGAAGCAACAAGCTCTAGGCAAGAGGGAGGAGGTGGCACCATTTGCCCCTCACTGCCACTGCCACCGCTGCACCACTACCTGGACCTGCCTCCTCCTCTGCATGCTGCCTGCCCACTGCTGCTGGGTGCACAGGTGGTTGCACAGTGGAAGAGGAGGAGATGGGCACTGGCAACCCGTGCCACTGTTGACATTTCCATTCCACCTTAAGGAACAGACATGGGATTGTTACGTGTCACATGTCTGTTTACATTCCAGCACAGCTTGCTGGGAACTTCCATTGTGTGTATAGCTTTTGCTTTTACTGTTCTCTCTGAGACGACATGAGAGAGAGACGACATGTTTCTTTGTCCTGGTTTATGATTAATAAATCTGTAGTTGTAGTATGCTTCCACAAGCCTCACGCCTATTCTGTGTGCGCAGTTCGATCTGCTGATAGTGTGCCCAGGCTTTGAAGCCCGGGTTGCTGATTTACGTCGGAGCAGTGGTAATGGTCTTCGTAGCGGGACTGCTGGAAGGGAATGGCCCAGCCGGGGCTAGCCAGCTGGCCTCCTGGCCCTCTGCATGCCGACAACAGCCATACCACACCACGCCACTGCTCCTGAATCTTCCATATAATGTGTAATTTGGCCCAGAGTTGGTTTTGCTCTGAATTGCCTGCTGGATGCCTCTCCTTTCTGCCAATAAAAATACTGGTTTAACAGCTTTGCCATCAAATTTATTGCGCCCATTAAAATGCTGGTGTCAAATTGCAGCTCAGCAATAATCCCATGTGACTATGATGCTCGGCTGTGTGACTGATCTGGATAAGAATAGATGCTTGGAAAGTTGGAGACGTAACCGACCTGCTCTTATTGTAGGCCCTCTTGAGTCATCTTCTCCCAAAGGACACGTCTACCTGGGGATAGGTTCCTCCTGAGGCACAGCCCAAGGCGGTTTTTAGCAGCACTTGTATGACGTTGATGGCACAGATATGCATAAATGAATATGTGTCATTGTGGGTTAAACCACAGAGCCTAGGACTTGCCGATCAGAAGGTTGGCGGTTCAAATCCCCGCAACGGGGTGAGCTCCCGTTGCTCGGTCCCTGCTCCTGCCAACCTAGCAGTTCGAAAGCACGTCAAAGTGCAAGTAGATAAATAGGAAGGTAAACGGCGTTTCCGTGCGCTGCTCTGGTTCGCCAGAAGCGGCTTAGTCATGCTGGCCACATGACCCGGAAGCTGTATGCCAGCTCCCTTGGCCAGTAAAGCGAGATGAGTGCCGCAACCCCAGAGTTGGTCACGACTGGACCTAATGGTCAGGGGTCCCTTTACTAATTATTGTTACTATTATTTAAAAAGTTGGACAGCCTGCCCAATGCAAAGGAGCAAGAATGTGGGCTGATGCACCTTCTTGGCAACTTATGGGCCAGGTGTTGGATTTGCAATGGAACCGGGTTGCTGGGTTGTAGTGCCACACATGTACAGTATGATAGCATCCACTTCTCTGTAGTCACTCGGAGGCTTAGATCAACATCACTTTGCCAGATCACACATTCATTGGGTGCTATTTGTAGATATATCGTTTGCTTATATTTAACAGAAGCAGAAGTACATAAGTAGCATGGGCTGAGGTGCATCACACCAGGCTTTTTGTAAATATGGTACTGTTTTCCAATGTGGAATTTGTTAGGGGCTCTAAATAGCTCGGGATAGTTCTGCAGAATTTTATGAGCAGGCTATTTATGGAAAGGCATTTTGGTCAGCCAAGGGAAGTGTTCTTAAGAGCAAAACCCAGTCAGAAGAATACCACTGATAACAGCTGGGAATGGCATATGCTTTCTTTTGAAGCCTCTAAACTTTTTCATGCTCTCTCCTCCTTGTTCCTGTCTCCGAACCAATCTTTGCAGTCAGCTAAATCAAATGATGCAGAGTTTGTTGGATGATGCCATTTCAGATTTCAAGGGGTTGAATGGCTGCCTGTTTGTTTCTGGGCTAAATTTAAGATACTGGTTCTTAACCCTACATGACCTGAGCCTTGAATATCTGATGGAGAGTTCCTTCTCGCATATATATATCTCCCCATTTGTCAAGGTCTGTGAGGGAAAGTTTTTAGTAGGCTCTGGTGCTACAGAGCCATGATTTTCCTCAACGATAAATAGGTCTTTCTTGGTAGTGAGAAACTCCTGCAGAGGGCTTACTCTTTTCCCAAAGCCTAGACAGCCAAATGTTGCTGAGGGAGGGCTCCATCAAAGTTTCTGCCATCAAATCAGTTCAGATGCCTTTGACACGATCTGGTCTCCCTTTTTTATTGAAGAATAACAGGATATTTTAATGCCACCATCACAGAGGTGTCTGCAGAGGTGATATATTGATTGAAAACGTATTGTAATGTAACTGCATTGTACCTTTTGAATAAATGTTTTTTTGGCAGGAAAAAAACCCTCAGTTCTTCCCCCAATGTGGCAGGAGCAGTTCTGATCTCTTGACGCAGACAGGGGTATAAATTCATTGTTGGAGGCAGTATGCCTCTGAATACTATTTGCTGTGAATCGCAGGCAGGTAGAATGCTGTTACATGTACACTCAGCTCTTGTTTCTGAGCTTCCCATAAGCCTCTTTAAGGTTTTTAAACTGCTTTGATTTTTTTCTTCTTACACTCAAGCGGTAGATAAATTTTATGGGAGGAAAAAAAGGCATCTGAGGATAGGATGTTGGAGAAGATGGACCTTTGGCTTGGTCCAAATGGTTCTTCTTATGATCTTTGTTCCACCTCAGTGACCATTTATGAGCCACAAGCTTGGGCCTGCAACTAGAATGATCGCTTAAGCACACCTCAAAAGATGACTGATTTGCATTAAAGATTGCATATGCCAATGTATGAATATAGATGCAAATTTGGAATTAATTACAGTGGTACCTCGGGTTAAGTACTTAATTCGTTCTGGAGGTCCGTACTTAACCTGAAACTGTTCTTAACCTGAAGCACCACTTTAGCTAATGGGGCCTCCTGCTGCTCCTGCGCCGCCAGAGCACGATTTCTGTTCTCATCCTGAAGCAAAGTTCTTAACCTGAAGCACTATTTCTGGGTTAGCAGAGTCTGTAACCTGAAGTGTATGTAACCTGAAGCGTATGTAAGCCAAGGTACCACTGTAGTTCAGTTTAAATATAAATGTTAATACAGTTTCACTATTGTGGGAAATACCAGGACAATTGACAACAGTTAGACAGCTGTCCTGTCTAAACTAGGACACACTGCCACCCTGCTAGCAGCACTGTGCAGAAATGACAAAAGCAATAACTGTTCAGATTAGATATAAAAACAAACAACATAAAAGCAATACGTCAGCAGGATCTGAGCAAAACAGAAAAACCCGACCGGACATAAAGGCCAACATCAGCTCATGGTTGAATATCCAATATATATATATATATAAAAAACACATTGCCTCATGATTGGCTTAAACTGCAACAAGCCCCTTATTTATTTTGGAGCTGTAGCAATCAAACATTGTGGTCCCAGGCATCCTGAAATTTCCCACTCCTGAAAAAGTCAACCCTGGATCCTTTGTTGCTTTGTGACAACTACTGCCCCATTGCAAATACCTCCCCCCCCCCCGCCTTTTATAGAGAAGTCAATTTCAAGTGTTGTGGCGCACCAACTGCAGGTGCTGTTTTGGTGAAACATATTACCTTGACCCATTTCAATCTGGGTTCAGGCCTTGTTATTTATTTTCTGGCATAAAATTTACACACCACTTGATTATAAAAGCAGTTTGTGAAAAGATAAAAACAAGAAAATAAAGGAAAAAATGCAACAATCCTTTAAAACACACAAAGGACCAGATGGACCTTTATCTAGAGAAGGACAAGGGGAATGTCACCCTGTTATTCTTACTTGAATCTCTTAGCAGCTTTTGGTACCTTTAAACAGAGACATCACCTTGCCAGCAAAGGTCCGTATAGTTAAAGTTATGGTTTTCCCAGTAGTGATGTACGGAAGTGAGAGCTGGACCATAAAGAAGGCTGATCGCCGAAGAAAGGATGCTTTTGAATTCTGGTGCTGGAGGAGACTCTTGAGAGTCCCATGGACTGCAAGAAGATCAAATCTATCCATTCTTAAGGAAACCAGCCCTGAGTGCTCACTGGAAGGACAGATCCTGAAGCTGAGACTCCAATACTTTGGCCACCTCACGAGAAGAGAAGACTCCCTGGAAAAGACCCTGATGTTGGGAAAGATGGAGGGCACAAGGAGAAGGGGATGACAGAGGACGAGATGGTTGGATACTATTCTCGAAGCTACCAGCATGAGTTTGACCAAACTGTGGGAGGCAGTGGAAGACAGGAGTGCCTGGCGTGCTCTGGTCCAGGGGGTCACGAAGAGTCGGACACGACTAAAGGACTAAACAACAACAACAACAACCATGGTATCCTTCTAAACTGTCTTAGAAGGATGGATATTGGAGGCCCTGTGTTACAGAACAGTTAAGGGGCTGCAAGCCTATGCACATCTTTGAGGGTGAGTTCCGTTGAGCTTAATACTTTGGATTGTGCAGTAATTTTCTCAGCCATTGTGAAACAAATTATACATGTCTTGTAATGCCAAAAATTAATTTCTGAGGGTGGAATTCAACATCACATTATGGTGAGTGTTCTGTCAGCGCTGCGTTCTACCCCCCCCCTTGCCTGCCCCACTGTCCGTGTGCTGTTCTGGGGTTTTCCAGAGCCCCCAAGCCAATTTGTGGGGTGGAGGGCAAAAGGCGGGGAGTGGAAAGCCCTATTGCTCCAGTAACAGCCCTTGCTCAGGACTTGCACTGACAGGATTGATTAGATGAATCCTGCCCAATCATTCCGTTCCAGAAGATCAAGACTGTAGCCAAGAGTGTGACAGATTCTTAGGCTAAGTGCAGGATGATGGAGAAGAATGACATACCCTGGGGGCAAAATTGAAATCTTAAATGGTTTTAGACTGGCAGGTGTGAAATGCCTCACAGGAAGCCACACGTTAAGGCTGCAATCTTATGCCCACCTACCCAGGAGTAAGCCCCGCTGAACTGAGCGTCACATACGTCTGGGTAGACAGGTATAAGAAGGTAAAAGGTAAAGGACTCCTGGATGGTTAAGTCCAGTCAAACTTGACTATGGGGTGCGGTGCTCTTTTCGCTTTTAGGCCAAGGAGCTGGCGTTTGTCCACAGACAACTTTCCAGGTCTTGTGGCCAGCATGGCTAAACCACTTCTTGCGCACAGAACACAGCGACGAATGCCAGCACGCACGGAAACAGCATTTACCTTCCTGCCGCAGTGGTACCTATTCATCTACTCGTGCGGGTGTGCTTTCGAACTGCTAGGTTGGTAGGAGCTCGGACAGAGCAATGGTAGCTCACCCCGTCCCGCGTACTCAAACTGCTGACCTTCTGATCGCTAAGCCCAAGAGGCTCAGTGGTTTTGACCACAGCGGTACCCGCTCCCTCCTTCTTACATGTGTAAGAACCACACTGTAAAAGCGACGTTGCCATTCTCCATAATTTCTTGGCTGGTGGCAGAGGGTGACGGTTGGAAATGCTTGAGAAGGGTGGGTTTAAGGTGGAGGAAAAGGTCGTTGAATGAAAAGCACCAAAAGACAGACACCCAGACAAAGCTGGGCCATTGTTTACGAATGTAGCAGGGATTCTGACATGCGGCATAAATGAAGGGAAGGGCTTGCTGGTCTCTCACCATGCCTACACTTATGGAATGTCTCAAATTGCCAGTTCCAATATTTACCTTACTGTAATAGCCACAGGCCTCATTGTGCTACACCCTGTGTAAACACCTACCAGGAACCAGCCCCTGTTGAGAAGCACACCCCTCTGCAGGTTGGAGTTGCTTGGCATATAACGTGGCTCCTGTTATGAAAAGCCAGAGAGTGTTCCTCCACCGCTACACAGGAGGTGGGGAGGGAATGTGTCAGGAGGAGATCAAAAGTACAATTGCTGTGCGAAACTTGGGGGGGGGGGAACGATTAGGGGTTAAAAATGGTATAGAAGTCCGCTGAGAAAAGTACCTCAGAAAACGCACAGGAAGTGAAGATTTGTGCTTAAATTCAGAACATCTCTCGGCTTTTGTTTTATTGCTTATTTACACAGCAAGGCGATCCTGCGTATCGGTGGATATTGTGCGCTGTGAGTTAGAAGTTGAAAAAGCAGCTCATTGCTCATGAGTGGTCGCTGGAGATTTGGAGTTCATGGGAAAGGGAAGCCCCCTCCCCGCCATGTTGAAATACAGAGGAAACCCAATGCGTTGAACAAAGGGCCACTAAGCTAAGGAAACAACCGTGGGCTGTGTATAATTTTCTAGTAGGTGTGATAAATTAAATTTATCTATTTATCTATCATCCAGGATAAATTAAATTATATGGAAACAGAGATGCAGTGAATTTCCCTGTCCTCAAAAGAGGCAGCCTGTTGCATTACTATGAGCCTGCTCTAGACCTAGTCGTGACCTTTCTGGAGCATACTCAAAACAGTGCAAAAACACAGGGTTAAGTCTCTCTCTCACACCCACACCCACACACCCCTCACCCAAAGGTCTTGGTGAGGTACACACACACATTTGAAGCCAAATATATGAGCTAAAACCAAAATACATAAATCACGCTATGACCTCTGAGAAAAATGTCCTTTAGATGGCAGCAGGAACCAGACACTGCGTTAAAGAATTTTGTGGTGCATGTGCACCATGCTGTGGCTTCATGGAAGAGAACACATTCTGCATGTCGAAAGTTCAGGCTCTTCTCTTGATCTCTCCAGCCAAAAGGCTCTCAGGTAGCAGAATTGAGGAAGTTCTCAGCTGAAGACCTTGAAGAGCTGTTATGGACAGCTTAGGCTAGAGAGGCGAATGGACTGATGGCATAGGAGGCAACTATATGCTTCTGCCTGGGTCTCTCCCTCAGCGGTGGCTGCCCGGGTGCAGGAGGCAGGACGCCATGTTGGTGCAAGGTAGGGAGTGATTCCCTTGCACTTGGGCTGGGATAAGAGACCCTTATTCCAGGTTCAGCTGCTGCAGCACAGCTAGACATAAAGACTGGACCCTTGACAGGTTTTGCATTGGTCTGCGTTAAAGGTGAGATCAAATGCTGTTTTTAAAAAATTGCCAAAAAATCAGATGTTATAATTACCAATCACTAAATGCCAACCTAGCAGTTCGAAAGCACGTCATGTGCAAGTAGATAAATAGGTACCGCTCCAGCGGGAAGGTAAACGGCGTTTCCATGCGCTGCTCTGGTTCGCCAGAAGTGACTTAGTCATGCTGGCCACATGACCTGGAAGCTGTACGCCGGCTCCCTCAGCCAATAAAGCGAGATGAGCGCCACAACCCCAGAGTTGGTCACGACTGGACCTAATGATCAGGGGTCCCTTTACCTTTACCTTAAATGCCACCCAACCAGTTAAGTCAGATACCGTACTTAATTCCATTGCAACTATGAAAACAGTCAAATATTGGTCCACATATTTACTTGGGCAAAACTGTGACAGGACCTCAGATGGTAATCCACAACACCAAGGTCTCATTTACTTGCTCATTTTCCAATGCCAGCAATGCCCTTCTGCAAAGGGCAAACTCGCTAGTTTGTGCAAAAGAGTAATTGAATCTGAAATTTAATAAAGTTGTGGCCAATTTTAATCCCATAGCACGTTGTCTTGAGTCATTATTCTGCTCAGGGGTTGCCTGGGGGTTGGGGGGACTCCGCCTGTCCACGCAAATGGAAATACTCAAAAACTAGTGGGGGAACATTTCATTCTTCTGGGCACTCAGTAAATGACCATCCTGGAGTAGTCACCCTGGAGCAATTTCAAAGGGAGACAGCAGCATGGAGTCACTGAATTACAATTCAGCAAGCGTTTTATTGATATCACTTGTGGGCCGAACAAGACAAAGGATCATTGCTCTCTGACCTCATTGTTTACAACCTCCCCCCGGCCCCTTTTGCCATGTATATATGTGCCTGCAACGTGGGAAAATGCTTCATGTATCTCATACCCTCCAACATTTCTCTGGTTTCATAATGATAATTTTACTATCTACTGTATACCCCACACATCTTACTGAGTTGCCCCAGCCACTCTGGGCAGCTTCCAACATATACAAAAATATAACAAGACACTAAACATTAAAAAAAGCTTCCCTATACAGGATTGCTTTCAGATGGCTTGGGATCGGATAACTCCATAACCTCCAACATTTCTCCAATGAAAAAAGGGACATCTAAGGAAAAGTGGGACATTCCCGGATCAAATAGGAAACTGGGATGGCTTCTCTAAATCAGAGACGTACCTGGAAAATAGGGACACTTGGAGGGTTGAGAAATGGACTGTTGTCCAGGGGAACTTATGCTGTATAAACGTGTCACTCTTTAAGGGTCATTAGACTCTTTGTTATTTTTATCCAACAGCGATAGAAGCAAAATGTCAGATACTGAAATAATATTTTATGGGGTGTCAGTATTCCAGAACAAAATGAAACACCAAATTATTTTGAGAGTATCTGATGAATTTTTAGCATCAAGTTTCATATGGAGAATTTTGGGGAGCAAATTCGTATACTGTACCAGGAGAGAGGGAGAGAGAGAGGACCATTTTGCCTCAAATGACTGTTTTGTAATTTTGGAACAATTAATCTGTATGAAGGATGGAATTAATGCAAACTTCTGAGAAACCTGTTGGTTTTCTTTCCTCGGGAAAAGATAATAGTTGGGTGTTGTGTTTAGATGGTCTTTTGGGTGGGGGTCTTTCAGTTGATGTGCAGCTGACGTGTTTTCTGGACAATTCAGCTTAATGTATCATTTCTTTTCCTTCCCGGTTTAATGCGGCAGAGCTGACTGCTGGTTTTACAAGATATCCCAGGACCTTTCGTGCTAGGAAGGTCACTTGGAATTAAAAAGGGGCCTCTGAAACCGAATTCCAGCTCCAACACTGCTAGGCAGGAGGAGAAAAGCAGCCTGTGAGCATTTGAATTCTGAAGTCTCACATCTTGACTCTCTGTTATTATCCCTGCCTGTGTATATTAGCCTGACCAGAGTGGCGCTAATGTTTTGTTTTCAGAGAGAGCTATCCAATTCTCTTTTGTTGTTGGATGGCATGAGATGCTAACCCCTTGGAAATTTTCCAGACTACCCATTTCTGGGGTACATTTGACCAGTCCAAGAATGTTTCATGAGGGCACTTTGAAGTGTCTCTTACTTTCAGTTTTCTATAAATATGCCCTCTTGCGAAAGGCAAGTCCAAAGCAAAATCCTCTTGCAGTTACCGTATTTTTTGCTCTACAAGACTCACTTTTTCCCTCCTGAAAAGTAAGAGGAAATGTGTGTGCGTCTTATGGAGCGAATGCAGGCTGCACAGCTATCCCAGAAGCCAGAACAGCAAGAGGGATTGCTGCTTTCACTGCGCAGCGATCCCTCTTGCTGTTCTGGCTTCTGAGATTCAGAATATTTTTTTTCTTGTTTTCCTCCTCCAAAAACTAGGTGCGTCTTGTGGTCTGGTGCGTCTTATAGAGCGAAAAATATGGTAGTTCCCTTGGCTTGGCCAAGATATGTGCAACACAGGGCCTTGCAGGAGAAGGAAATACATACAGTCTTGAACATGAGCCTGGCCAGAGAGCTCTTCTAAAAATCATCACTGGCATCTTGACCGCAGATCTGTTATCACCAACTGTACCAAGGAAGTATTCAAAAACAGTTTTCTTTGGTTTTTCTCTTTCTGTTCGGGTTGCCTGTTTTTCCAGTGGTTTCTGTAGCCATTAGTGAGAGCTTGCGCTGCAGAGGTTGGTTGGTGATAATGCTGTCTACTCCAGGGGTGAGAAGCATGTCTGAGAAATATGGACCCTTTCAGGCTCCCAAGCTTCAATAATAATAATAATAATAATAATAATAATAATAATAATAATTTATTATTTTTACCCCGCCCATCTGGCTGGGTTTCCCCAGCCACTGTGGGCAGCTTTCAACAGAATATTAAAATTGTTGTTGTTGTCGTTTAGTCGTGTCCGCCTCTTTGTGACCCCATGGATCAGAGCACGCCAGGCACTCCTGTCTTCCACTGCCTCCCGCAGTTTGGTCAAACTCATGCTGGTAGCTTCCAGAACACTATCCAACCATCTCGTCCTCTGTCGTCCCCTTCTCATTGTGCCCTCCATCTTTCCCAACATCAGGGTCTTTTCCAGGGAGTCTTCTCTTCTCATGAGGTGGCCAAGGTCTTGGAGCCTCAGCTTCAGGATCTGTCCCTCCAGTGAGCACTCAGGGCTGATTTCCTTAAGAATGGATAAGTTTGATCTTCTTGCAGTCCATGGGACTCTCAAGAGTCTCCTCCAGCACCATAATTCAAAAGCATCAATTCTTTGGCGATCAGCCTTCTTTATGGTCCAGCTCTCACTTCCATACATCACTACGGATGTAAAACTATAGCTTTAACTATATGGACCTTTGTTGGCAAGTGATGTCTCGGCTTTTTAAGATGCTGTCTGGGTTTGTCATTGCTTTTGCACCCCAATATTCCACTTCCCCAGGATCTGTACGAGGTTGAACATGGTTGCAGAAGAGGGAGAAAGGCTCTTTAATTTCTAAATAATAATAATAATTTATTTATACCGCGCCCATTAAAAGCTTCCCTAAACAGGGCTGCCTTCAGATGTCTTCTTCTTTTTCATTGTACATCCCCTTCCATCAGCCTGAGGGCCTCATTCCTTATTGCACAACCCTTTCGGAGCCACATTCTGATAGTGGGTGGGGCCAGAGGCAATTGTAGACAGAGCAAGGGATGCAACTCTTAAACACATGCGCACACACCTCCATCACAGCATGCAAGAGGCATTATCAGGAGGAGGACACAATCCACTCAAGGAAGATGTGGAGTGAGACTGGTGATGGGTGTAGTCTGGGAGGGCCATGTTTGTTCCCGGAATCTGAGCTTCCTGACCCCAGCTCAGCTCCTTCAGAGTTCCAAGAGCAAACCAGGCTGCTTTTTCTCTGGCCAGTGCCAGACCCTCCAAGTGTCCCTATTTTCCAGGGACAATCCTGGATATACAGAAGCCGTCCTGGTTTCTGATTTGATCCCAGAAGGTCCCGCTTTCCCTTGGGACATCCCTATATTCATCAGAGAAAGGTTGGAGGATATGGAGTTATGCGACCCCTGAGCCATGGAGAAAAGTAACTATACAACCTTTAGAAGACATATGAAGGCAGCCCCACACAGGAAAGTTTTAAATGTTTAATTATGTTTTTATATATGTTGGAAGCCGCCCAGAGTGTTTGGGGCAACCCAATCAGATGGGTGGGGTGTAAATAACAAAATTATTATTACAATTGTAATAAACAAAAATCTTCCCATATTCCCTTATGGGGGACACAAGAGCCCTTATAGAGTCCTTTGTAGGTTCTCCATCGGTAGGAGAAAATAACAGAGGCCAACCAGAGAATATTGAGAAGCAAAGCAGCTAATAAGCTTGATCTTTATTGAAACTGTTGCAACAGGGTGCTCCCCTCACCCGCAGGAGAGGAGGAGGGACCCAGAACAAAGGTGTGCCCACCCTTATATAGACATTTTAAATTGCCCACCCTGGAGTCCAAGACCACCCCCAGAAACATCATACATACATCACAGAAGGGGTGTAGCTCAAGACCACCCCCCAGATACATCATACATACATCACAGAAAGGGCGGTCTACAAGAGAAATCTGAGTGCGTTGTTTATCTCCTGTCTGGCAGGTTACCTGTTAATGGTCATTTGATTGGATTACCTGGGAAGCCTGGCCAGTCTTTTGTAATGATAAATACTTAGTTCCTGAGCCAGGTCACAGGCTCACCCTATTCATACACAGACATACCCTTAAAGACAGGATTTGTGAACAAAAAGACAATGGGGAGGCTTTTCCATTTTCCTTCGACCTTGCTGAGAAATATTTGAGGTCAATTTGGGAAGGACAAAATGGTTTCAGGACCTTTTCTGTGGGGTTTCAGACATGTGGTTTACATATGCAGTTATGAATATATATATATATATATATATATATATATATATATGACCTTAAATTTTTTTATTTCACAATTATTATGGAATAGGACATCCCTATTTTCATTGGAGAAATGTTAGAGTACGCAGTTGACAACCCTGCCACCTCTGTACTTTCTTCAGGTGCTGCCCTATCAGTTGAATTGGTGTTATTATTCCAATGCAAGGTTGCCACTTGTCTTATTGGCCCAGTGGCTCCTGCGTCTTTCATGACAGCCTGCAGTAAGGGAATCTAGCAGATGGTGCTTTTTCCAGGAATGGAGAGAGAGAATGTGGGGGCGGGGAGATTCTTTCGTTAAATCTCTGCACCTAAGACTACTGTTGAAGCACAAAGGGAAGGCTGGGGGGGGGAGGTGGGCCCCACATTCCATAGCACAACTGTGGAGGTGGGGGGGCGGAGGACAGAGGCTTGCCAAAGGACTCCTAGTACTTTCCACTGGCCAAGGTGGCCTTTGAACTGGGATCAGATGTGATGTGGATGCACACTTCTGCTGGAGGCAAATAGTGCTTATTCCAGAGAATTGGAGGAAACCTTGAAAGCAAGACTGACACCTGTGATAAGTGCAGACACACCCTCCCCTGAATTTTGCAACTGCACTGGGAAAACAAGCCTGGCAACTTTCCACAGCATCTCAAAAGCTGCAAAACGTGTTCCACCAGAAGCTGACTGTGGGACAGAAGAAATGCCCTTGTGTCCAAGCAATAACTCTCCTTCATCACCTTTCATCACCTCTCCTATAAGCTACAGTCTTATTGCTTTCCTTTGAATGGTGGTCCATGCAGCCGGCTAGGCGAGATGAGCTCTGGTGATGCAGATCCAGAGGAGCACAGATCCAGAAGAGAGAACTGCTAGGTGAGGCAGCTCCACAAAGGGTCCAGCCTCCCCGCTAGTACAAACATCCATTCGGAGCAGGAGAGTGGAACCTGTCAGCTGTGATACTCGCAGGGTGACTTTAGGCCAGTCACAGTTTCTCAGCCTTAACGTAGCTCACAGGGTCGTTGTGAGGATAAAATGGGGAAAAAGAGAACCATGTGTGCTGCGCTGCCTTGAGCTCCTTGGGAGACGAGACGGGATATAAATATGTAAATAAGTAATAAATACAAATATTTAAGCTTAGGCCCACATTGGCTCTGGATAGACTTGTCTTCTAAGTGTAAGCGAGTACAGTGGTACCTCGGGTTAAGAACTTAATTTGTTCCGGAGGTCCGTTCTTAACCTGAAACTGTTCTTAACCTGAGGTACCACTTTAGCTAATGGGGCCTCCCACTGCCGCTGCACGATTTCTGTTCTTATCCTGAGGTAAAGTTCTTAACTGGAGGTACTATTTCTGGGTTAGTGGCGCCTGTAACCTGAAGTGTCTGTAACCTGAAGAATATGTAACCCGAGGTATCACTGTATTTGACTAGATTGCTGGGGAGAGGGTACTTGAGTAGAGAGCTGCTAGGTGCCACACTTTGGGAAATCCCATTGCACTCTACTCTGCTCCCTCTTCCTTCCCATCCAGGGCAGCCCTCTGCCTACCCCCCAGAGCTATTGAGTCAAGAGGGGCTGAGCCTTGGCAGTGACAGACTCTCATCCTCCCCACCTGCACTCCAGTGGCTGCTTTGAACTGCCCAAGGGAGGGAGGCAAGGAGCAGTGGGAGAGGAGAGGCAATGGGATGCTCCCTTTTAGCCGCCACTGCCACTGCCGCTTGAGACGAGCGCCAGCCCATCTTCCCTGGGCCCACTGCTGGCGGGGGAAATGGGGACATTCCAGGATCAAATCAGAAGTCGGGGTGGGTTTCGTAATTCTGGGACTGTCCCTGGAAAATAGGGACACTTAGAGGGTATGAGAGTAGTGTTTTCCAGTACAGTGGTACCTCAGGTTACAGATGCTTCAGGTTACAGACTCCGCTAACCCAAAAATAGTACCTCGGGTTGTTGTAAACAAAAATTGCCCTTTTCCCTTATGGGGTATCCAAGAGCTCATATAGAGTCCATAACATAGGTTCCCTATTGGTAGGAGAAAATAACAGAGGCCAACCAGAGAATACTGAGAAGCAAAGCAGCTAGTAAGCCTGATCTTTATTGATCTGTTGCAACGGGGTGCTCTCCTCACCCGCAGGAAAGGAGGAGGAACTCAGAACAATGGCGCGCAAGGCCTTATAAAGATTCTTGAAATTGCTACCCTGTAGATCCATGGGGTCGCGAAGAGTCGGACATGACTAAAGGACTAAACAACAACAGAGATCAAGACCACCCCCAGAAACATCATACATACATCACAGAAGGGGTGTAACCTAAGACCACCCCCCAGATACATCATACCTACATCACAGAAAAGGCGGTCTAAAACAGAAATTTGAATGTTGTATTTCCTTCCCCCTCCAGGTTATGATTGCCTTTCCTGATTGCCTTTCCTGATAGTCTGTCACCCATTAGAATGCTGATTACTCAATTCCTGAGACAATGGGAAGGCTCCCTGACCCCCTCCCCCCCTGGTAGGGAGAACATTTGGTCAGTTTGGGAATCAAAATGGTTTCAGGTCTGTATTCCTGTGCTGATCTATGTACGTGCTTGGTTGGTACACTTATGAACATTACCATGTATCTAAGACCTCAAAATTCCTATCACAGGGTTAAGAACTTTGCTTCAGGATGAGAACAGAAGTCATGCAGCAGCAGCGAGAGGCCCCATTAGCTAAAGTGGTACCTCAGGTTAAGAACAGTTTCAGGTTAAGAACGGACCTCCAGAACGAATTGGGTTCTTAACCTGAGGTACCTTTGTAATGTGCTGGGGAACCTTGCAAGGCTTTTTAGATGATATTCAAAGAGAAGATCACTATTGACAGGCATGCTTTCTTGAAGGATAACATGCCTGCTTCCACTGAACTTCTGCAATGTTTGGCGTATCAGGGGGTCGCTCTTGGTTCATCGTGCGTTCCAAGAATCCTGGCCGGTGCCCTGCATGGGCACAGCATGCTTTTTCCTCCCTCCCTCCCAAATATGCCCCAGGACAATCTGTAACGCACTGACAGATGTGCTCAGCAGACAAGCTAATGTGGAAAGAGTTCCCCCGGAGGTGGAAAGTCTGAAAACCTCTCCCTTAACAAAGTTTTAACTGTATTTGGTAAGGGTTGCTGCTGGGAATTGCAACTCTGTGGGAAGTCAGCAACAGTGCTCAGAATTATTGGGGAGGGGGAATGTGCTTTGAAGGTGGTTGTGGGTGTACGCAGCTGTAGCTCAAAAAAAGTTACTGTTGGACAAGGTTTGGCTGAGTAAGGTGGAATAAACTTAACTAGTAAATGCAGTAAGACTGCCTCCATGTGGTTATCTGAGTAACGTGATTAACTTTTGGCCTTGGCTGCTGACAGCAAACATAAAAGGAAGACTTGTATCATCAGAGATCGCTGCAGTTGGTTTCAACTCTGCATTTCGACCCAAATTGAAGGCCTGAAATCTGTGAGGCTGAAATGTATCTTGTGATTTCCCCCCTCCCCTTTTTGGTCCATTTTGGATGCTGAACCTTTATGGTTGTTGCTGGCATATGTCTGTCTCCAGAGACAATGGAGTGTGCCTCAGGAGGTGAAGTCAAATTGCTGCATTAGCAGGACCAAAGTGACCTACCCAGGGTGCAAGTCTGGGCAGTGTGTATGGAGGGCCTGGGCTGTCCAGAAGACAAATTTGGCAGGGGGCAGTTTGGGGAGAGAATTATACCCTATGCTCCTGAAAACAAACCCCCACTTCTCTACATTTTGCAATGTATTTCTGTGCACTAGCAATTTTTTTAAATGTAAACAGTTGCATACAAATTTCTTTCTGGTGTATGCATTGAAAAGCATGTATTTCACATAAAGAGTGCACACAGCAGGATAGAACAGGGTGCAAGGAACCTCTGAGTTCCAGTGAGACCAAAAACACATTGGAATTCTCTGATCATCCCATCCCTAGTAGAGAACACCCCCTGGTGACCATATTTTATATCTCACACAATTCCCCTTGCAAATGATGTGTTGGATTCCTCTGTTGGGCAACATTAAAGCTCATCTGTAAGAGAATGCTGGATACAGCCCAGCATAAGAAATACAACACAAATTCCACATGCAAAACCAAACACCATCCCTAATATGAATAACAGTGCCACAATTTAAGTAACATAATCAAATGAAACTCTTGATTCAACTTTGGATGAAGTTGGTTCTGTTGTTTCCAAGGCTTTTGGCTGCTCATCTGGTAGTTCTAGAATCCATCTTGCCTCAGCTACCAAGGGCTTAAAGAATTCTGATTGAAAGAATCTCCCCTTAGGTGGAGATTCCTCCAGTTATTATTCCAAAATGTGGAAATGGTGCATCCAAAATTATATGCAAAGGGTTAATGCTGTAGCACAGAATCCTGCTATGTCATATGCCTGAGGCATTTCCCACCCCCAGTTAGTTGAATTATCAACTGTTGTTAAGTTTTAACTGTTAGAGCAGCAAGTATATTGTGTTATGCTGCTGTCTGCCTCAGAGTGAGTCTGTAAATGTCAGTCAGTCTCAGATAATTTTGTTTTATATAGACGCAGGAGTTGGTAAACGGACAACTGAGGGATGAGGAATTTGCTTTAAAGAAATGGATGTTAATTAGAGATAAATCTATAAAATAAGCAGAATGAAAAAGGGGAAGAAATGGAAATATCTGAGAAAGAGACTGGGAAGCCAGTTTTTTGGGGGAAATGTATTAAATTAGCTTTAATTTGGTGTTGATGTGTTATAAATTTTAAAAATGAATAAAAATTAATTGGCAAAAGAAGAAAGTGAGGTTTGCGGCATAAACCAGACCAAACCAGCACACCACTTTGGCACCAGTTTGCAGTCAATCGGACAAGGTTGGTTTTGGGGTATACTGATGGACCTCCGGTTTGAATGTCAATTACTCAGTTTTGGGGCAGTGCAAAAAGTGGGGTTTACAGCTCAAAATGGCACCAAACCAGCACACTACTTTGGCACCAGTTTGCAATCAGTTGGACAAAGTTGGAGGTTTAGCCATTTCCTTGTGACCCGTTTGAGTGTGTTATAAGAATTTTAAGCTCTCAAATATAGAATATTCATAAATGTGACGCGGGTGGCGCTGTGGTCTAAACCACTGAGCCTCTTGGGCTTGCTGATCAGAAGGTCAGCGGTTCGAATCCCCCTGACAAGAATGAGCTCCCGTTGCTCTATCCCAGCTCCTGCCAACCTAGCAATTCGAAAGCACACCAGTGCAAGTAGATAATTAAGTATCCTGTGGTGGGAAGGTAAACAGCGTTTCCATGCGCTCTGGTTTCCATCATGGTATTCCGTTGCACCAGAAGCGGTTTAGTCATGCTGGCCACATGACCCGGAAAGCCGTCTGTGGACAAACGCCGGCTCCCTTGGCTTGAAAGCGAGATGAGTGCCGCAACCCCATAGTCGCATTTGACTGGACTAAACCATCCAGGGGTCCTTTATTTTTATCTTTTTTATTCATAAATGCACACATATCTAAATATATGAACCATGAGTCTGAAATAGTATGGGAGAGCAATCCTGAAGCCATTTTGACTCTCCTAATGACCTCAAATATTCCTCTACAATGGGGAAACTCTTCCCATTGTCTTTTTGATTGTAAATCCTGTCTTAAGGGCATATTTGTGCATGAATAGGTTGAGCCTGTGACCTGGAGTCAGGAACAAAAGTGTTAAGCATCACAAAAGAATGGCCAAACTGCCCAGGTAATGCAATCAGTGACAATTATCAGGTATCCTGGCAGACAGGATTTCTGCTGTATACCACCTCCTTCTGTGATGTATGTACGATTTGGGGGGGGGGTGATCTTGGGCTACAGGGTGGGCAACTTCAAGTCTATGTAAGGGCTTGCGCCCCATTGTTCAGGGTTCCCCTCCCTCCTGCTTGTGGTGAGTGGGGACCCTGTTGCAACAGTTTATTTTCCTTCAGTAAAGATCAGGCTTACTAGCTGCTTTACTTCTCATTATACTCTGGTTGGCCTTTGTTATTTTTCTTGTACGGATAGGGAACCCACTTAAGGGCTCTATTCGGGCTCTGGAATATCCCAAAAGGGAAAGGGAGCAGTTTTTTTCTTATAACAAGTGTAAGTTACGCATTTCGCAGAGCAGCACAAAACATGAGGTTCGCAGCAAAAACTGCACAAAACTAGTACAAAATTTTGGCACCTGTTTGGAGTCAATTAGACAAGGTTGTATTTATTGGCAATAACTTGTGACCCTGATTTGCTGTTGTCAGTTATTCAGTTTGGGGGGGCGGCACAAAACACAGGGTTTGCGGCACAAAACTTTGGCATCCAGAATTTCTGGGTCACACACTAATGAAGCTTGGGATAGTAAACATCCACAGGAACAAAGAGAAGCTCAGCTTTAAAAGCAGAAGAATTCGAGCAGGCAGGAAGACTCTCAAGATTGCATGTGCCTAAACTGAGATTGCAGCTATCTTGTCGTAAATTAATTAAGTTTGGAATTGGACTGTAAATAGGTTTCCGGCATCCCCTCCAGGCCTCTGATTTTATAGCCTTTCCTACAGAAGTGGCTGATAAAAAGAGGTCAAACCAGGTGGGCGAGCTTAATTTAGCAGATAACCCCTTTTTTGTGAGGAGACTTTGCATAACTAAAGAATTGGCTAAATACAGGTGAAATGGATAGCGGGAGTCCCTTCTGATGTCATCAAAGTGTGTAGTAGTAGTAGTAGTAGTAGTAGTAGTAATAGTAGTAGTAATAATAATAATAATAATATATTTATACCCCGCCCATCTTGCTGGGTTTCCCCAGCCACTCTGGGCGGCTTCCAACAAAACACTGAAATACAATAAAAATACAAGGAAGAGAGTCTTAAGCCCTATCTGTCTGCTTCCTTGGAAGTAAGCTCCCCTCTTCAGCAGCGCTTACTCCCAAGTCAGCAGGCAAGAGCTGGCTCACTTTTAGGCCCCGCGCAGGGAACCAGTTCCCTACGCGCTTCCGTAGCCATCCCGACGCGTGACGTCACGTCCTCCCAGCCTGGGCGCCGATTGGCTGCGAGGAGGCGGAAGCGAGGGCGGGCGCTCCGTCGCCGTTGCCGCAGTGACAGGACCGGGCCGCTCTTAAGAGCTGGGAAATGGCGGCGGCATCGTCGTCGCGTCGCTCCCAGCAGCAGCAGCAGCAGCAGCATCACCACCCGGCCGCGACTCCCGCGTCGCCGCCGCCGCCGCAGAGCCCCAGCCTTTCCCCCCTCGGAGCTTCCCCTCAGCAGAGGCCCAGCCTCGCTGGACCTGAGGGGGAGGCGGCGGTGGCGGCGGAGAGGCCTTTCTCCCCGGAGAGCGTCTGCGAGGCCGCCGGGCCTCCTCCCCCTCCGGGCTCCGGCGCCAGCAGCGCCGCCAACAGCAGCACCAGCAGCAGCAGCAGCAGCTCCGGCTCGTCGCCGTCGTCGTCGTCCTCGGCCGCTTCCAGCCCGGCCGCCGCCGAGAGCCCCGAGCCGCCCGCCCCGCCTCTGCAGCCGCCCCCCGCGCCCGTGGGAAGCGGCACTTTCCGCGAGCTGCTGGAGGCCTGTCGCAATGGGGACGTGACCCGCGTCCGGCGCCTGGTGGATGCCACCAACGTCAACGCCAAGGATATGGCGGGGAGGAAATCCACCCCCTTGCACTTCGCGGCAGGTGAGGGGACGACGGGGGGGGGGCGGGCAGCAGCCTGGGGCGCGTTGCCCCGAGAGGCTCGTCTGGTGCTTGCGGGGAACGGCCCCCTTGCAATGCTTAAGTGTGCTTAATCCGGGAAGGGAATGTCGTTGTTGTTGTTTAGTCGTGTAAGACTCTTCGTGACCTCCTGGACCAGAGCACGCCAGGCACTCCTGTCTTCCACTGCCTCCCGCACTTTGGTCAGACTCATGTTGGCCTCTTCGAGAACACTGTCCAACCATCTCATCCTCTGTCATCCCCTTCTCCTTGTGCCCTCCATCTTTCCCAACATCCGTGTCTTTTCCAGGGAGTCTTCTCTTCTCATGAGGTGGCCAAAGTATTGGAGCCTCAGCTTCACGATCTGTCCTTCCAGTGAGCACTCAGGGCTGATTTCCTTCAGAATGGATAGGTTTGATCTTCTTGCAGTCCATGCGACTCTCAAGAGTCTCCTCCAGCACCATAACTCAAAAGCATCCATTCTTCGGCGGTCAGCCTTCTTTATGGTCCAGCTCTCATCTCACTTCCATACATCACTACTGGGAAAACCATAGTTTTAACTATGTTTCTGCTTGGCCCTTTCTCTCTGGGCTGCCCGATTGGGAGGATTGGGCCCTCTGACAGATTCCCACTTCCCTACTGGGGGGGGGGAAATGTGCAACCAAACCAAGGGGTAGGAGGTGGTGGTTGCTGCCTCCCTGGGGCAGCCATCCACCCCACTGCTCTTTTTCATTCACTTTCCCCTTTATTGTGGGTGGTGGTCTCTGGAGGATGGGGCCTAGTATATAAGTAAGTAAGTAAGCAAGCAAGGGGAGGAGTTGCTGCTGCCTCCTCCTGTTCTGTTTGGGCAGTCCAGCAGGGAGGAACAAATCCTTTCAGGTAAGAGCTGCCTCTGCCCAGACTCCCCCCCCCCCCCAAAAAAAAAGAATAGCAAGGAGAATTGGTGATTACTTAGCTGCCCAGAAGGAATGCCCATCTGTTCTCTCTCTCTCTCTCTGCTAATATTGGACTCACAGCAGGGGTGATGAGGGAAGACAAGAAGGCCTTGAAAGTTCTCTGACTGTGGGCCTGCTATAAACTAAGCCACCCTGGAGAGGTGAATGGTCAATGAGCTTTTTAAGTTCTTCATTCACCACCTCTTAAAGGACAAGGGTGTAGACTAGAGGCCCATAGGCCCTTGATGTCAATTTAAGGTGAAGCATCAGATGCTTCTAAGGACCGCTTCCCATATTGCAACACTATTGCTATTAATATTTCAGGTGTATATCGTAAAATGTTGATGAGGCAAGCACTTGTATCCTGTTGGTACAGGTTTTAGCACAGGAGTAGTGAATGTGTTATCCTCAAGATATTGTTGGACTCCAGTTCCCATCAGCCCCAGCCTGCTTTGCCATTGGTCAGGGATGATGGAGGTTGTAGTCCAAAAACATCTGGAGAGCCCCACATTGCCTACTACTGCATTCTGTGTTTGAGGTTTTTATGATACCTTAGACTGGTATAAGTTTTTGTGAATTGGAATCTGTTATTTTTCTCTGCAGATAACTGCTACCATGAGTTGCCCACTCTGTGTGAGCAGTTTAGTGTTGGTGTGATAAACTTGTGTGAGATTGCTGCTCTTGTCTACAAAAGTACAGTGTGATTTATTGAGTTTGCGGAATATGGAGGGAGAGTTTGCATGTTACTTCATTTGTTCGTCACTTTGTAGCAAAAAAAGTCTGAAAGTGACTTAACAAGATAAAATAAGAAATAAATAAATTTAAAGCCAAAAATCTAGCAAATGACGCGCAATACAAAATTCCTAAAATGCTTATGCTACAACACAATAGGAACAAGAAGTCCCACCTCGCCCCCACTAAATGAGCATTACATTTTAGAATGCAATGAGGAGAGCATTCTACAAATGAAAAGGCCACCACTGAAAAACAGATTTGTTCACATGAGCAGTTAATTGTGGAAGGGGGGGATTATTGGGTTGTTGTTTTTTATTATGATTATCTACTTTGTCGTTTTATATTCTGATTTTATCCTGTGAATCTCCCTGAGACCTGCGGGTATAGGGTGGTATGGAAATTCAGTAAATAAATAGGCTAGTTGTGAGAACTGTCTGAGAGCCAGCAGCGTCTGCACCTCCTAATCTAGTGTATTCTTGTTGGCAAACTTCAGCTTTTGTTGCCATGTAATGAGTGAAGAGGCCCTAATAAGTACAGAACTAATGCTTCTCTTTTCTCAAAAGTATTGTGTATCCTGGGACGTGGGTGGCGCTGTGGGTTAAATCACAAAGCCTCTTGGGCTTGCAGATCAGAAGGTCAGCGGTTCGAATCCCTGCGACGGGGTGAGCTCCCGTTGCTTGGTCCCTGCTCCTGCCAACCTAGCAGTTCAAAAGCACGTCAAAGTGCAAGTAGATAAATAGGTCTGGCATTTCCGTTTGCTGCTCTGGTTCGCCAGAAGTGGCTTAGTCATGCTGGCCACATGACCCAGAAGCTGTACGCCGGCTCCCTTGGCCAATAAAGCGAGATGAGCGCCGCAACCCCAGAGTTGGTCACGACTGGACCTAATGGTCAGGGGTCCCTTTACCTTTACCTTTATTGTGTATCTTAGTTAGAGCTGAGGACTTTAGGATTTTTCCTGAAAGTCACACTAAAAGGACAAGTCCACATCTGTACTGTAGTTGGAAGGGACCCTGAGGGTTATCTAGTCCAACCCCTGCAATGCAGGAATCTCAGGAAGATCATATATGGCAGGTGTACACCACTCAGTGGTATCCAGAGTAGATCCACTGAGATGAATGGACCTAAATTGGTTGTGTACATTAATTTCAAAGGGTCTAGCCTGAATATGACTTAACATTGGATACAATCCATATTTATGTAGCTTTTAGACTCAAGAGGACATCAGACCAGTATCTGGTGTTTACTTCATATAAAATGTTTACTTTAATACCCACGGTTTTAAAGGATTTATGTGAACTGAAGAAAGTGTTTAAAAAGTTGGTTTAAAAGGGTTACATGAAAAAATTGATGCAAATCCCATGGGTATTTATTAGATTTGCTGAGCTGGCAAATAGGATGTGTCTGACCTTAAGGAGCCCAGCTTGGGATTTCCTAGGGTGTTTTTCTGTGCCAAGTTCATGGAGCCTTTTTTAGTATCAAGGGCAACTGACCCACAGAAAAACATCAATTTGGGGGCTGCACACAACTATTAGTCAGGTAATTAACTGTTTTCTATTCTCTTATAACTATCATAGGTTCATATATTGTAATGGCTGGAAGATGATGCTGGGGTTTTGCTTAGGTTCTCAGGTGGGGATCAAGTGAATGGCCTAAACCAGGCATGGCCAAACCAGATGTTTTCGGACTACAATTCCCATCATCCCTGACCACTGGTCCTGTTAGCTAGGGATGATGTTAGTTGTAGTCCCAAAACATCTGGAGGGCCAAGTTTGGCCATGCCTGGCCTAAACAATATAACTACCACTCCTAGAGAGAGGCGCAAGTGAAGACACTATGAATTAATACTTCTGTTGGAGCAGGAAAGACTGGTGAGGGGGGAATCTTGGAACCCTTTCCAGTAGCAGCACTCAATTGGTTGCTGTACCCACTGGCCCTTTCTGGAAGGAAGTGGCTCCCTAGAAATGCTTAGAGGCTGGTTGAGATTAAACATGTGACAGCATCCACCTCATAGATTAGAAGTTACCCATCCTTGGTGCAGGTCCCCCCTCTTTGAGGAGACATATGTTCAAATCTCTACTTAGCCATGAGGCTTACTGGCTGGCCCTCTCAGCTTATTCTACCTCATGGGGTGGTTGTGAGATAGAATAGGGGGAGGGAGCAATTTGAAGAAGAGTTGGGGGGATGTAGTGTCTCCTGCACTACACGGATGACTGTCTTCTGGTGGGCCAATTTTTCTTTTTCCTTTTCCTCTGAACAAAACTTCTTGTAGCTCAGTCTAGCAGCTGAACAATATGAGGAGTAAGCAAGTTTTTCTTTTCCAAAACTAGCTATTCCTTCTTTCAAGTAGGTTTCTCCCAAACATAGGTGGCCCTAATCTCACACTAGTTACCAAATTTAAGAATTCCTGAAAGGCATCCATGTTGTCCCCTTCTGTCTTGCAACTCACAGACAATTTTGACAAGAATCGGAAACTACTGTTTATTAGGTTATATGCGATGTGTGTTTTTTCCAAATCAAATTCATATTTTTGCTTGCATTACTTTTTTGTATGTAGGTACAATTTTACTCACTATTTGCAGTTATTATTTTAAAAAAATGTATTGTTTACACCTTTGTATAGGACAGCAGTTTTCAAACTTGTCATGGACACTTCATTTTCAGAGTGGGCGCCTCAGTGGATGACTTAAACATTTTTCTTCCGTGCACCATCAAAACGAGTGCAGTATTATGAAAAACATGGTAGTTGGGTACCAAAGGAATAAAACTGGAAATTTGTTTGTCTCCTTTATATGCCGGTGCCAAAACCAGACAATCCCAATCAGTAACTTTTTGGCAGTTTGAGATATATGGCTTCATTGACTAATAACTAAGAAAGCTGAACATGTCTGGTACACTAAAATTACAGGTTGACTCAAAATACAGCATTGGGCACCCAGACTATGAACCCTAGGCCTTGTTACCCTATGCAGTAAGTTCAGTATTGGCCCTAGCAAGCTTGATCACTTATGTAAAAAAAAATTACAAATCAAGTGCAGCACCAAGTACAAATATTCTTACCAATTCTGCATTCTTTCCACAGTCTACATAAATGGCATCGTAAGCCACCAAGAGCTTCTGGACTAGGACAATTTGCAAGTAAAAATCTTAGTCAAATCCAGTACTAGGTAATTTAATCCTGTGCTCTTGGCAGTTAATAGCTAGTTTGGTATATGTACTGGGGTTTCAACCCTGAAGGCAGAGAAATGTGGACCTCATAACTACAGAGTAGGCACATTTCATTTTGGGGTGTTGTAGAAAGAGACAAGTAAAAGTGCCATTATTAAAGCCGTTAGCGCTGTCTCATTTGGGTTACAATACCCATCCTTAGTCAATTGTGTTCAGAAATGATGAAGTCAGATTACAAGTGCACATAATAGCAACTGGAGCTACAGCTGAATGAAAAACCTTCAAGAGATGAGACTGGAAATAAAGGGGTCTCTTTATCCTTTTTTTTTAAAAAAAGTGGTGAACTGTGAGAAGAGAACACTAGTTCTCCACATATCTCATAGGTTTTTTTGGGTTAAATATTCTAGTGTAAGGACTATTGATTTAAAATTATGGTTTTGTACTCAGGCTGAGATTATGCAGTAAATGATGCTGCTTGCTCATAATCTCAGATACAAAGAATCCTCAGCCTCAGAAAAAAAACACTGGGCATACTCAAAGTAAAAAAGAAGGTGCTAGTCTCGTCATGAAGTTCGGTTGTGTATGGGAGGCTGACGCAATTTACTAGCACCGTGGTCAATAGGTCATCTGGATCCCAGAATACCAAAAGAACTGTGCCATCTGCGGAAGCGTTTTGCTATAGAAATAGAGAAGCAAATATATTAAGCATTTCACAGGACTCTTAAGCAGGGATCTTGTGTTTGCTGCCCCATTTTCTTGAGCATTGTTAGCCTTATGGCATGGTATTTCAGGCTGTTCAGTTCTGTGTCTGTCCTCACCTGCACTAAAATAATTACTCGTATGACCCAAAACTGTGCCTTAGAACAGTACCTTTTCAGTGCTAACCTTTTCAGTTGATAACATTTTTGTTATTTAGACTGATAGGAAGGAGAACTTGCTAAAATGGCAGTTTCATCAGGGATTTCATTGGGGCTGTTTCAATAGAGGAAAGGGTTGAATCTGCATCCACATGTTGTGTGATCCTAGTCCAGATTGGGACTTGCTGTGGTTACTTCTTGAAAACCACCACCAAATACACAGATGCCAATGCAAAAATGTATTTACTGTTGTGATTTGGCCCTCTGGTGGTACAAACAGGTAGGAAGGAGCTACCCTAAACTACATGAAATTAGCAAGAAAATAGTATTCCATATTCATGAATCCAATCTAAGTCTTAGTTTGCACAATGTACTAGGTGAACTATATATATATTTGTTCTAAATGTTTGTATAGTTCAACATTTTAATGGTTTTTCTCAAATTACATATTTTTGCAGGTTTTGGAAGAAAGGATGTAGTGGAACACTTATTACAGACAGGAGCCAATGTCCATGCTCGTGACGATGGTGGATTGATACCTCTTCATAATGCCTGTTCATTCGGTCATGCTGAGGTAGTCAGCCTGTTGCTGTGTCAGGGTGCAGATCCAAATGCCAGAGACAACTGGAATTATACTCCTCTGCATGAAGCTGCTATCAAAGGCAAGATAGATGTGTGTATTGGTAAGTGCATCTTTCCAAAAATATGTCTTTTTTCAGTGGTTTTCAATAGTATTATATCTTATGGGCCCATAGTTGTTACTGTATTTACTCAAGTCTAATGCGTCATTGAATCTAATGCACACCTCAGTTTTCAGAACCTTGAAACCAAAGTATTTGCTGGTGAATGTAAATGTGTCATCAATTCTAATGCGCACATCAATTTTTGCAACTTAATTTGGCCCAAAAAGGTGAGCATCGAGTAAATCGAGTAAATACAGTATCTTATAACAATAATACTGATACCAAAGCAAAAATATTCAGGTGCTACAGAATGTCTGAAAAGGACTCTTTACATCAGTTCCTCTATATTTATCAGCAAACTATTATGAAATATACAGAGAACTTAACTGATACAATCTTTGTTTTGGCTGTTCATCAACTTCCTTGGTTCTTTGTTTTTTGATGAAGGATTCTGATTATATCTCCATTATCAGCTCACAGGTATTATCCCCAGACCAACTCGCCCATCGTGCATAAACCTCTTGTGTTTATCTTTCTTTCTGCAGCTAGATTGTTAGTGGCCTCCTGTTGGAAGTCCAAATCATGTCCTTCCTGAGAGGAGTGGCTAGCGAAAGATCAGAATATCTGACACATAAATGGAGTGTCCTTAAGTGTTCATTAAAAATATATCTTTTTTATTTGACATGGTAAAAGTTTTTTCATAGGTTAACTCTGTTGAACAGCCCACTAAACCCCCTGCAGGTAAACTTGTGGAGAGGCTTTATTGACAGCTGAATTGACTCTCTCTCACACACCCCTTTTTAAATATGTGATAGTTGAATGCGGTATTGAATTCTCAATTGTTTTCAGGTTTTCCTTCCCATTGTATTTTTCCTTTTATTTTTTCTATTTCTGCATGCATTCAGGTCTCTTTTCACTTTTAAGGTATTTTTGTATTGGTTTATATTAACAAATTTCTATTTTTTTAAAAAATGAAGGATTTTGGTCAGATAAATTATATTATTTGTCCACCCTAAAGAATAAGGGAGGGGAAAAAAAGGAAAAGTGAGCATGATCCTTAATTATCTGGAATCCCTTTTGAAAGAAAAAGAAATTTACATGGCTGCCTGCTAGTGTAAAACACTGCACAATACTTCAGTTTATTGCTTTAGTTTCATGCTTTCATCTGTATAGGAGTGTAATAGCTAATATATGAAAAACTAAGCTGAACAAAAGTCAGCATTATTAGTAATCTAAAGTCAGACAACTTGCTGCTACTGCTATGCTACCACCACACTATTCTATGTATGGCCTATGCAGATTTACAGTCTAATAATTGTCTGGTAAGTCCTTGTAGCTTGCTAGCCTTCTGGAAAAAAGATAACTAGGGATGCAATTCTGTGGACTCTTTTCTGGTAGCTAGGCCTGTTTAGCTCAATGAGACTTGCATCTGAGTAGACATGTATAAGATGGCACTGCAAATCTATGTAAGACAACTATACTTGATGTTCAGGAACTGCATGGCTAACTCCATGGGCCAAATGAGACTGTTTTTTTCTTTGAGCAACAACTGCCCTCTCCTCTCCCTGGATAAGATACTTTTGAAACATGTTTCAAAGTCATTTGAAATGCAAAAATGGAGGGGGAGATGCTTTCTTGATTGTGGCCTTTGTGTGTGTGTGTGTGTGTGTGTGTGTATAATATATTACCGTATATGGTTACTGGGACTATTTATGGCCAATGTATTCATTCTGCAAGTCAGTTTTCAGAGCTTTCCTCCTTCTTTGCACAGTGCTTCTGCAGCATGGAGCTGATCCAAATATTCGAAACACAGATGGGAAGTCGGCCTTGGATCTTGCAGATCCCTCTGCAAAAGCTGTACTTACAGGTGAGAAGTATTCAGGTTCTTGTTACCTTACTGTGTGTAATCAGTCTCTTAAACTACTCCTTAGTTTTTCTACTATAAAACAGCACAAATGTACACAGCATGTTTACAGATTTCATTGTAGTACTTAGTGAGGACCAAATGTTATAAATATTATTTATTTCATAAAATTTCCTAAAGTTGCTTGATGTGCTTCCTTCCTTACAGCACTCTACAACCAACTTGCGGTTAATGTATTTTGGTTGAACTGTAGTGATACCGATATCATTTTTCTATATATTTACATCATTTATTATAAACCATTTCAATCCTTTACAACTTATATACAGAAAGGAACTGATGATCATTTGTAGAATTAAAGAGAAAGTAGCATGTCTAAAGTTTACATGACCAAATATGCTGATTAAATGAAGTCTGCAGTTTTCCATATCTATTTAAAGGGCTTAGGAGTTGTAGCAAGGGATGAAAAGTTAAAATCTATATTTCTATTTTGGTGATTGTTTGAGATGTCACTGTCTTTCTTGAGAGTCTCACATTTTGAGGATGTAAAAGACAGAGTACTGAGTAAAATGTTAGGAATATAGTTTATTTTCTCATCTGTTTCTTTATTCACTTGCAAGCAAAAAGGAAGTCATTTGAGACTCATGGGGAATAGAAATGAGGGGTGTTTTTTATTTACGTGAGGGTGACACAGTAGCTTGCTAGAATTATTATGGAAAGAAGAGTTTTGCAAATTATGTGAATCCCTGATGACTTTTCTCATCAGAATGATTTTATTTTTAAAAAAATATTATTTAGAATATTTATATCCCACTTTACAGCTCTGAAAGACTTTCATAAGCAGCTTACAAAAGGTTCTCAAGCTAAAATCATGCTCAAATCGAGTACAGGGACAGAAATTACATGGAGTCCATATGGAACCGAGATTATTTAAGGCAGCATTTCTTTTCCTTGCCCTTTAGGGTGTTACACCAGCTCTCACCAAAATCCTCTGCAGCAAGGGTGTGGAGCTGAGCACCTGGGATCCATGCAGTTAGAGCAGGTGAAATACTCCTAGAGATGATAAAATAAATGTTTTTTAAGGACACCAAATAAATTAGTCAGTTTTGGTCATTCCTTAGAGAAAATCTTCTAGTTCTTTCCTGCTAGACCTGATAACCTTGGTTAGTGCTTTAAGTAAGATAGCCATGTCTTCAAAATTTGTCAGCAGCTTGTGGCTTCTGAAAAATTTTCTCTGCACTTTGGATCTGACAGTTTAACTCTGTAGCCTGTAGTTTTTTAAGACAATGCTTAACCAGAGTGTTCTTTTTGGCACCACATCTTCATTATATTGATCTGGCACAAATACATCAGGCCAACAATTTGGGTTGCAACTAGAAACATATCAGTTACAGTACTTTTGTTAGCATTTACTGTTTGTTAAAAGAAAGGTGCTATTGTTGATTCCTGGAGTAACAACGTTGCTTGGTCAGGAATATGGCTGAATTGCTCCATATGTATATTGCAAATTGTTTACATCCCTTTTCTCCACAAGGTACCTAGAAATGCATTCTGAAAAATAGAGGGTAAAAGATCACAGATAGGAAGATGAAGGACCACCTTTCATTGCTTTCCAAGACTCCAGTGTTTCTTCCTGCCTTCTATGTTCCTGTTCACACAAGCCTGCATTCCAACACAGTTTAGGCCACTGTGTCAATTTCACAGGCAAAGTTCTATAAATGCATAATCAGATCCTATGTCTTCAGTTGCAGCTAGTGAGTTCTTCAGTCTGATGCTGCTCATCTGTCAGGAAGGTAGAGAGATTGCTGATTTTAGGCTCAGCTAGTGCTGTAGCATGTAAGATGAGCCATCAGCCTATGCCAGTTGTTAGGGAAATTCCAGAAGTTAAAACAATTTCCTATTATTTATTTAAATAGACTGCAATAATGAATTCTGTATGTTTTGTTAAGAAATCAAATTATTTAAAGTACAATTGATCTGATCTGATCAAAGGGGATTATGAACAGCCTCCTATACCATCTCAGTTCACATCCTTGCTTTGACCTTTTAGCTAAGCTATGGTAGAGTCGTACTGTACTAAATTCGGCAGATAGTGGCAGCTAACAATCCTTTGGGCTATTATTTTTATCCTTACGATAAGGTGAGGCATTTAGATGTCCAGTTAAATTGGTCTTCCAAGTGACCCCTACAATGTGCTGCGGTACAGAGAAGGCTAAGAACTCACTCATAAAGACCATTAGGTACATCACACATCCAGGTGAAAGAATACATGGAACTCAAGTCACTGAGGCCTCTGATACCACGTTTGGAAGACTCAAGATTCATATAAACCCTAAAGAGTTAGAGAAGTTAAGCCAATACTCCGCCTTGCATTGTACAGTCAAGTATCTACTAGGGGACCTCAGACAGATCTTTCCCAGTCATTTATTCTGAGAGTAATACCTGGAGATGTACCCCAAATCTCACTTAAGCAGCGTGCCACTAACCGACACTGCCTTATTCCTAGCTTTTGTGATGCTGGTGTGTGAGAGAATCTGCTGTGAAAGGTATAGACCTGCACTATTTTCAGTTTTAAGTGTTTTTGTGCTGTTAATTATATCACCCTTCAGTTTAACTTCCCTCTCAGTCTTTTATCTGTTTTTAATGAAGGAGTTTATGTTTTGGCAAAGAAATGAAAATCCTGATAATGTGAATTTTTAATACTACATCTGTTCACAGGAGAAAGAAAACGTGCATTCGCCAGCTTATAACAAAGGGAAAAGAAAAGCAAATGTTCCCAAGCAAGCACATTGCTAGGTACTTAAAAAGATTAAGGGCACTGGTCCATAGGCACACATTAGCATATGCTAAATTATTTGTATAGACGCAAATTGCAATTTAAATGCCACAGAAGGCAAGCCAACTAATTTCCCATCCAAATCACCCCATATAAATTATTTAATTAACATGCACCCCAGCCCAGATGATCCCAAATCATTCCTCTTCAGTGTATTTACCCCCAATTAATTTCCCAACAGATTTCATTCCAAATGATCTTGGTTTCCCTACATATACCCCATCATCTATAGTTAATCTTAATTTATTCCTCAAATTTATACATTACCCAGTAACAAAGATCACCCTGCTCAGTTCAGTTTCTTCAGCTCCATTACCCACCCAGAAAAACTTTGAAAAAGATTTCAGGCTGTGGACTAATTTCTAGCAATGCCGCTGTTCCCAAGGAATAAATGCTGGGGAAAGGGAGAAAGCCCTGCTCAAAAACTGCTCCAGTGTTCCCTAGCTTACCTTTTTTAAACAAAAAGAGTGGGTGAAGTTTTTGCCACTTTCGTTAACCTTAAAATACAACCTTTAAAATGTGTCACAGAAGCAACTAGTTTTATTATAGGTTGGTATTTTGTTGATGTAGCAGACTAAAATACTTACTTTTTGATATTTGTGTTACATTGGTTGTGCTTGGGGATCTTGGAAATGTATCCCTGCCCCAATAGAGGCTACACAAAGTAAGAGCATGCATTTTGAGGGGTAGAGGGAGGGTGATTCAGGGAGGGGAGATAGCATCACTTCTGGAAGCTGTACATCCCAAGGGACCCTCTGCTCACCTGTGCTCAGATGCTGCGGGTCTGCCCTTGCCAGCCTGGTGAACCTTCTGGAGGGCACCAGGATGGCGAAAGCTGTTATAGGCTAATCTATATTCTTACAAAGGGATGCAGGTGGTGCTGTGGGTTAAACCACAGAGCCTAGGACTTGCCAATCAGAAGGTCGGCGGTTCGAATCCCCTCCCGTTGTTCGGTCCCAGCTCCTGCTCACCTAGCAGTTCGAAAGCACGTCAAAGTGCAAGTAGATAAATAGGTATCACTCCGGCGGGAAGGTAAACAGTGTTCTCTGGTTCGCCAGAAGCGGCTTAGTCATGCTGGCCACATGACCTGGAAGCTGTACGCCGGCTCCCTCAGCCAATAAAGCGAGATGAGCGCCACAACCCCAGAGTCGGCCATGACTAGACCTAGTGGTCAGGGGTCCCTTTACCTATTGCTGATAAACAATCAGTAAAATGAATCAGTCCTGTAATTATAATAGCTTTGAGCTTTAACTTTAAGCGAGATGAGCGCCGCAACCCCAGAGTCGGCCACGACTGGACCTAATGGTCAGGGGTCCCTTTACCTTTACTATATTCTTACAAGTGACAAATAACTGCTAACAGCCTTCTGCTGTCCAATTAAATGCATGTTGATTTATTAATTATCAGAGTTTTAATCTACAGACCTTGGATAAAGTATTCAGTCCCGTAGAACTTGGCAAACATGCAGTGGATTTAGTTGTGAGGAACTCGGGCTGATAGGTCATGCTCAGGGTAGACCTTCTGGGTAAAAGTTACACTTCTGAATTCTAGCAAAAAAGCTGTTTGTAACTTGATGAACACAGCAAACCTTCTGTGCCAAGGGTAGGGAACCTTTGATCTTCAGATGTTGTTGGAATCTTAAAATCCATCAGCTCTAGCCAGTGTGACTAATGATGACAAATGATGAGCGCTGCCCTCCAACAGGGTCACAGGTTCCTCATTCCTCTTCCCTCAGGAACGTCCTCCCCGCCAATACCCACCAAATACATGTATGTACGCATAATTCCTCATGATCTTGTTCTGAAATCATGAAGTAGAAGTTTGGCTAAGAGGTATTGGCAGTATTGTAACTTGGGTAAAAATAAGTGAGGAATCACAGCTAAGGGTTTTTATATTGGCCAAGGTACGACCTACAGTTCTTGGTTTATTTTCAGCTTCCTTGGAGTAGCATTTTAAATTTGCCAAAGTGTTTTATATTCTTTTATTCTCACAACAGCCCTTTAAAGTAAGGCCATAGTGCAATTTTATCAAAACATGGTTTATTCATATGCAGCTGTTCCACAGCTAAGCCATGCTCAAGGTGGCTGCAATTTCCAAAAAAATCACATAGTTCAGTCTGTTACAAAAATATAAGAAAATTTCAAATAGTCATAAAGGGCAGGTGGAAATAGGCCGGCAAAACAGGGAGCAAGTCTTGTAGGTAAGATGAAAAGAACAGTACTACCACCTTAAGGACTATCCTGTAGATTATTGCATAAGCTTTCTTGGGCTAGAATAGTCTTCATCAGATGCATCATTCTTGGTATTCCTTGACGTTTGTATGCAATATTACTGTTATACACTTAAAACCAATTCATCTTGGCATAGCTACCTAGGTGGTGAACAAAAGATGAGAGCTAGTCTCATCTGGAGGTGGGAAGACATGCAGACTTGACTTGCTCTATGTGTTGTGTTCAAAGCTATGGCTTTCAGGGGTTCCCTGGAAACCTAATGGGTAATGGGGGAACAAGAACTGTTTGACTGTTAATGCTGCGAGTCCTTCCACCTTATGCTCAGCCTTTCTCTCTCTGTAAATAAAATCATTTATCCACTGCATTCTCTTGTGACCTTCATTCTAAGAAATCAAAACCCAAGGTAAGCACTGGCACTCCCTAGTGTCTCACGTTGGTTGGAGATTGCATTACACTGGCACCCTCACTCCTAAAGGAGTGGAGAGAAACATATTTCCTCCTTCTGAAAGCATCAATAGCTAGTTGTTTCAACATACATGTACTTGTGCAGATCTTTAGACATGTGCAAAGGGTGCTTAACAAAATAAACTGGTTTGACTGCTTTAGCAGTACCTTCTGCTGCAAAATCTCATTTGACAGATATAAAACTAGAAGCCTGGAGGGACCCAAGATATCATTGAACCCAACCCAACCCTCCAATCCTTTATTAATACATTTGCTATAGGCTTAAAATGCCACTGGGCTATTTTATTCATTTCTCTTGTAAGCAGTGGCTAGTAGGATATCCCTTTGAAAACATACCACATCATTTTAAGTAATGGTACCCCACAGCAGCACCATGCAATGGGTCTATGGCAAAGAGGAGGAATGTTAAATTATGGCTCCAAATCAACACCCCCTGCTGGGCTGAATTTTCTGAATGGCTGCTTGGGTTGTAATTCTATATAATGGAATTAATAGTGAACTATAAATGAGGGGGGCCCCCCGACATTTTATTGGAGATCAAATTATTATTTTGGTAGACTTGGTCTGCCTTTGCAGCCTGACAAGTTGGCTATCCCCCTTTGAAGAGAAAATGTTCTATGAACATGCTAGCAGCTGCTATTCAGACAGTGGAATGTGCTACAGTGACCTAGCAAATTGAATTAAAATGTTAGATGTTATCATCTGCAAAGAATTGTAGCAATAAATGGTCAATCATCCTGACTCCAACATCTTCAGCAGTAAAAGCAGTGATGTTAGGAGTGTATTACAACCGTGAACCAGAGAACTGCTGCTGATTTGCATGTAATTGCAGAAAATTGTAGCAGCTTGCATTTTTTTTAATGAGGTGATTGCGAGGACATAGCTGATGGAGAGCTTGTACGCTTTCCTGTGATATATTTATAATTCACTGTGTGAGTCTAGACGTAACAAATTTTTTAGAGACAGTAATAAAATATGGATTTACATTTAGATATCAAAATGACAGTTTGCACACTAACAAATTTTCAGCATAAATATTTGCAAAGAAGTTAAAGTGGACATCTTAATGGAAATTCATAACGTAATCTGCTGAAAGACCAATGTTTCACACCAATGTTAATACTTAACCTTTTTAGCTATATGACCAGTTGAGATGAATGGGAATGAGTTTAGAAATCATGGTAGTTGGCATGTTTCAGAACTTATTAACACATATGTTTGAAGGGTGCTGATGAACATGTGAATGTGAATTTAGGACTTTGTAGTGTTGCTTGATCTGTCATCCCTCCATAAAAAGCCTTTGCTATTTCTGTTTCTCCTCCCGTGGCCCTTGTTCAACTGTCTGTTTTCAGCTGTCTTTTACTTCCTTGCAATTTCTGTATTGTTGTCTCTGGTTATAGCATCTCTATATACAGGTATATTTCCCCGCCACGACTTGGGGCAAGTTGCTTTTGCCTGCTTTCTTCTAACAACTCAAGGTCCTCTGGCAATTTTCTCTAGAGAGTAATGAGCTGTGGATACAGGAACTGCTTGTTTATATACAATCACAATAGTGACATCTTACAGTTGTGTTAAAAATCTCCTGGTAGCTCTAATCCACCCAACCCCAGTTGTTGGTTAACTTACTGTGATACCATGGAATGTTTACATACCACAAATATTACCAAAAAAGCCTCGGGATTTTTAAAAATGCAACTGTGTGCCCTTCCTCTGCTGCTGCTACTCTGTCTCCATTGTGCTGCACTAACCCAGATGTCTAGCATCACCTGTTGACAATAGGAGAGGCAGTTGGTATAGTGTTATAACAATTTACTGTCACAAATAGCACAGCACCAAAGGCTTTAAAAAGTCACTGTGTTGCATTAGATTTATGGCACCACTGTCTGTTTTTCTTGTTAGATTAAGACAGAACATAAAAACTTTTCATCTTGTAATAATATGCTGCTTCAGATTTTTTTTATAGGAAATAGATCTCTGAGAGGCATTATAGAGTTTATATCTGGCCAAGTTTGACTTTTATGGTAGTTTGTTTGGTGCAGCCACAGTTCATCCACAACTTCATTGTAATGAGCTGCAGAAGGTGTGGATATAACTGATAGAGCAGTTTTGATTTGATTCTAGTCAATTGTACAAAATGCATGTGGATCTATTTTAGCAGGGGTGGCGTGACATGGATCTCTGGGCCAGCTCAACTCCATGACAACCATAGGACTGTCCCACGTTGTCACTGGCCGAACACATGGTTAGGACATACCCTTGATTTTAGACTGCAGCTCAGGTCATGGGGGGTAGTCTGGATTATTTTGTTGTTGGTGGTGTGTCATTTAACCCTATTGGAATGGTCAGGCCATCATTTGTAGCTTGGCATTGTAGTGCAGATCCCTACTGCATAGTTGAGGGACCCATGAGGATGGCCTGCCCCTGGATACTTACAGAAACTGACAGATGCATGAATGCTTTGGGAGATTTTCCAGAAGTCATATTTGACAATCACGTTGAGGTCTTGGTCTTGGTATAGAATGGCGAGATGCGCTGGGCTGTTGACACGATTGCTCCCGAGTTCCCTATCCAGCACTGTGGATTTCCAGTTGGTCCCTGCTTGTCCAAGGATATTTTTAATATATTAAGCAGTTTATAAAGTCTAATTAATTAATTAATTAATTAATTAACAACACTCCCAGGTTACTTATCTTTTTGCTCCCCTGCCCCCAAGACCCACAGACTTTGGCAGCAATGACAAAAACAAAAAGAATTAAATACAGCACTGGGGTGGATGGAGAGGTTTAAGACTCTGTTCAACCGGTGCTCTGATGGAGATGCAGTTTCCCCCTTCTCCTGCCTCAATACTAATAATCTGATGAGTGGAGAGGGGACTGCAGATGTTTTAACTGCATAGGGGTGGCACATGAAAAAGTGCCTATCACAATGATATTAAATGCTGACATAGGTCTCTGAGGTATGGGATAAATGACAATATACCATCTACCTCAATGCTTAGATAATGTTTCCAAAGTCTGATAAGGGGTAAGAGCTCATCCACCTTACCATGAATCTTCATGGAGGCTTTTAGACCATGCCCTGGTCATTTTTGTTTTTAAAGGCACATGGCGTAGCCACCTTGCTGAAGCCAAGCAGGACTGCATCTAGGAAACAGATGTAATCAGCTTTGAGTTGTATGGTGGAGAAAGGCAAGATATACACACACTAAATAAAATACAGGTACCCCATAGCAGTGCTCTTACTTTAAGAATAATTTCCTTCAGCACTCTCATTTTCAAAAGATAAAATGCCAAAACAGGTTGTTTCCCTGCAGCAAAGCCATCACTGCTGCAGGTCTCTCCTTCATTATGTTGCTACAATTCTAACACTACTGTAGTAGCATTGGCTATCCCCAGCATTGAGCTAAGGCAGAAATCCTTCCTCATCCAGCAGTATGGTTGTGTATCCTCCTTTGTTTGAAGGGCTGTCCAATCATCTTGTTTAAAGAAGGGAGGCAAGGGCCTTGACGTTGCCCATCAACAGTTAACATCTTGATAGACCACCTGGTCTCAGCCTTCCTTGTAATGTTGAGATTCATTGGATTTTTAAAAAAAATTCTAGTAATTGCTTCTAAATATGCATTTATACATACATATTAGCACATGCACATTTTATTGTGTGTGTGTGTGTGGATGGCCATTCTACTCCCCCCGATGGTTGTTGGTACAAGCCCTAAAGCCAACAACCTTGTTCTTCATTTGCCCTTCTGGAGTGATATAGCTTACAATTTCTGGGTGCATCTTCCCTTAATTCCTCGGTTCCGTTGGCAGGCTGCCAACTCATGAGCCTGGGAGACACTCCACTCCAGTACTTCCTATATGCTTCTATAGTTTTAAAAATGGCTTCAGTGATTCACTTTGCAAGAGAAGACAAGGAGGCTGCTTGAGGCCTGCCTGAGGGGAAAAGTAGCTGAAGAAGTTAAGTTGGTCATCTCAAGGGAGTGCATGTTGCAAGTCATATGTGCAGGACATGACCCTGGGCAGTACAATCCAGTTAGCCATCAGTACAACAAGTGCCCCTTCAGGTCCATTATTCCAGTTTAAATCCAATCATGCTAATCAAGGAGTTGCCATGTCAGCTAAAGCAACAAAAGAAAACAAGAAAAAGAGTAGTAGTGGGGTAGAACTGAAAATAATGCCAATATATTTCACATCTGGCAACCAATGTGTCTCTTTGGTTTCAGATAGTACATGGGTAGATGAGTTTTAAAAGCCTGGGGCACAATTTTTCAGGGCACTCTAGAGGCTGTGGTGGCTCATCTACCCGAAGTAATGTATTTAGTTTTAACTCTGGAAGTGTATATGCGATTCTGACCAAACTAAGCATCCTAGAGCAAAAGATACACCAGGAGACAGGTATTGGAAAACATGACTGCCCAGGAATTATGCATTTCTTGTATCAAATCAGTTTTGGAATTTGCTCTAAAGTCTTTGTTTACAAGTGACTATAAACTCCAGATTTCCCAGTAAAAAATGTTATGGTTGCCTAGATCCACTCTACCTACCTAGATCCACTCTATCTACCTAGATCCACTTTACTGTAATCACTTACTGAATCACTCAAACTGCCAGGCCAGAACCTGTTGTCCTCCTTTGCTTTTCCTTCACTACTTCTGGTTTCTGCTCCTTTGGGCACGTTTGCTGTATGTCAGGCTTCCTCAACCTTGGCTCTCCAGAAGTTTTGAGACTACAATTCCCATCATCCCTGATCACTGGTCCTGCTAGCTAGGGATCATGGGAGTTGTAGGCCAAAAACATCTGAAGGGCCAAGGTTGAGGAAGCCTGCTGTATATAGTCCTTTTAAGGACTCCATACAGTCTCCTGCCTCCTGATGGCTGAAGCAGAGTTCTCTTTTCCAGTTGCCAAGAAGCCTTTTTAAAGGGCTCCCTCTTGCTTACTGTTCTTGCTCTTGGCTTCAACATGCCCAGGTTGTCTTTCCCATTGCCCAATGGTGCTTTAATTGGTGATTCTCACACTCTATTCTGCCTTCTGGAGAACCTTTCCTTACAAATCATCTGCTCCTTCTGTCCCCCGTGTGTGTGTGTGTGTGTGTGTGTGTGTGTGTGAGAGAGAGAGAGAGAGAGAGAGAGAGAGAGAGAGGTTTTTGTATGTCACCCTCTGGTCCTCCCTTCTCAGCTGCTCAAAACTGTGCCCTAGTTTGTAAAATGAGTCCACAGAGAAATGAGTCCACTACTATTCTTCCTTAAGCAGCACTGACCTCCACCTCACCCTTCCTTCTCTTACACCCTGTGTGCTTGCTCTTTCTTGTATGCATGTTGTTAGGTTAGTTGTGGTTAGAATCAATTGGCTAATTCCCTCACACTAAAGAACTGTGTATTGTTACTGAGTGATCACCATTGCCATAAAAGAGATGCATTGTTGCTGAGCTATTCCTCACTGAAGTGTTAAATATGTATATTTTGATTCTCTCCATTTTAAGACCTGTGTGAGTGTAAGTTGCTGGGTAAATCTGCCAATGCACTTTGTTGCCATTGTCTACATATCCTAATTCATGACTCTTCTAGAACATGCATATGTAAAACAAGTGTTTCCTGAAAGCCTAAGTATACAAATAATTCTGCCATTTGTAGCTGTAACCATCTTTATGCTGCCCTTTCATATATTAATATATTAATTCATGGATCCAGTTTTCTTGGCTGGCCAGGAAGAGAGTGATCTGAGACTGGAGGATATCACCATCAGTCCCTTGTCATGACTACATCACTTGTTGCTGAGATTTTGACTTTCAGCAGCTTACCTTCTCCGCAGAGGCAGAGGCCCTATTTGGATGGTCTGCTTTTGGAGGCTGATGGAGCAAATTGGTTTTCAGATGACTCGGAGCCAGCGGGGCAGGGGTGGGATTTTCTGATGGGTACAGTTGATGCTTTGTTGAAGCCCTGGCTGATCTGTGGAATATGCAGAAGGATTCTTGGTCTGTTAACGTTATCAGCCCTAAATATCCTCTCTTGCTTCATAAAGCTCTTCTAACTTCTTGGTATACACCAGAGTTTAGGGCAATGAAGCAAGGTGGGAGATGGCTTCTTCGGAGGCAAATGGAGCAAAACTTCAGGTGAATACAATCAAACACCCGTGAGTGCTCTTTATCGAGCCTAATCTTTGCTAGTGAAGAAGACATACATTGCTGCTTCCATTGCATCCCCACTGTGTTGTCTGGCGGAGCTTTTCCAGGTAGTATGGGGCCTTTTACATTGCCCAAAGGAGGCAATAGAATGGACAATGGCTTGGTGTGTCTTGTTTGCCAAGCATTTTGAGGATAAAGTCTTGTGCATCTGCCAGGATCTTGGCTCTGCTATTACAGTGCTTGGTTTGCTTTGGTCATCCACTTGTGCTCTTGCTGATAGCAACTAATGGATCACCAGCTGGGCCAGGGGGTGGTTAATGCCTCATTGCAAATAGGGGGTAGTCCATACCTACCTAAAGAAGGTGATTGTAAGACCACTCCTTAAGAAATCCTCAGTGGATTCAAAAACATTAATTATCTAATGTCCCCTTTGAGGGGAAGGTTCTTGAGTGTTTGGTCATGGGCCAGAGCCAAGCTCTCTTGGATGAAACCAATTTTCTAGAACCATATCAATGGGGGTTTAGGCCAGTTTTCACACGGAAAGTGCTTTGGTCACCCTGTATAATGACCTTTGTCAGGAGAAAGTCAAGGGTGTGTGTATGCCTGTTAATTCTCTTTGATCTCTCAAGATGTGTTATGGTACAGTATGTTGTTATTCTGGAGTGAATGCCCTAGTTGGGGTGGGCAGCACCACTCACATCTACATGAAACCACTGAGTGAGGTCATCTGGAGTTTGGGAGTGTTTGTCAGCAATATGTTGATAATAGGCAGATCTGTTTCTCCTTTCGATGTCGCAATGGACTAGATGAGAACCAATGAACTGAAGCTTAATCCAAATAAGTATTGGTGGGTTCTCTAGATTGGCTGGGTGGGCCCTTGCTTGTTTAGGATGGGGGTTGCACTCCCTTGGAATGAATAGTTGCACAGCTCGTGGGTGCTTTTGGAACTACTACGCTTGTCTGAGACTGACATGGACTTAGTGGTCAAAGTGCTTTCCATCAGCTTTGGTTGCTGGCCCAGCTAGACCCCTATGAGGATAAGGATAGCCTAACTTCTGTGGTCTGTGTCCTGGCAATAGGTTAGATTACTGCAATGTGTCATATGTGGGGTTACGATTGGAGACTGTTTGGAAACTGCAGCTGTGTAGAATTCAGTAGACTGATGGCTGACCTGAGCAAGATGGACTGATCATATAGCACCAATCTTGGCACAAGTGCATTGTGTACTAGTAGGTTTGTGGACTCAATTCAGGATGCTGTTTGTGACCTATAAAGCTTTATGTGGTTCAGGGCCTCGGTATACCAAGAGCTACCTCTTCCACGTAAATCAGTCTGGACTCAACATTCATCACCTGAGGTTCATGTCTGTGTGCCCCCTCTGAGGGCCTTCTCAGTGGTGGCTTTCTTTTTGTGGAATGCTTTTTACTCTTAGTTTGTAGGGGAAAGGCTCTTCTGCTCATTTTTTGAGTGGCGTGGATTGATTTGGATCCACCCATTTGTGTACTGTGTACAGTATTATGGATGAACATTTTAGGTATTTATTTTATTCCTGTTCTTATACTTGGCTTTATTTAATGTTTTGTTTTTATATTGCAAGTTGCTTTGCGTCACTTTTGTGAAAAAGCAACCAGCAAATAATAATGTAGTTCTTTGGAATCATTCTGCAGATTGAACAAAGAAGCTTGTGCACTTTCCAATTTATTCATGCTTCAGCAGGATATGGTAAAGTCTGAAACATGCTTGTAACCTTGTTTTGTGTTGTGGTACTAGCAAGGTTGTTGAATGTAAAGCAAGAATGCCAATAATCCTCAAAATGCGTAAGTGTATTACACCTAGAGATAATAGGTTATCTGCTTCAAATAAAAAAATTATATCTCTCTAGCATTGTTAGCAGTTTGTATTTGCATGTGAATAGTAATGTTTAGTGTTTCCACTTAGGTGCTGCATACAAGGTTGTAACTGATGGCCAGGATCCAAAGTAACAGCTGGACTAGTTCCACGTGCCTAAGGGGAATTTATTGAACAGCAGAACCTTGTCTAGTTTATGATATGGTATTATCCATTATTCAGAAGAATAAAAAATCCTACTCGTTGCACAGAAGTCCTTGGACACACCCAAGAATCCCTCTAGCACTCAGGCAGCATGTTCTGAATTTCTTTTTTTCTTTGTGAAAGACCAAGGAGCAAAAATACAGTGTAAGGGGGAGTGAATAAAACTGTATCTCCCTCTAGTCCTTATGGTGATATTACAGTATGAGAAGGATTAGACGACATACATTGGATGCACAAGGTCTCTGGTACTTCCAGCTAAAGCAGGCATGTCCAAAGTCTGTTTCGGGGGCCTAATCTGGCCCGCTGGTTGATTTAATCCGGCCCCCCTGGCAGTACATGTCCTGGGGTAAAATTGTAAAAAAAAAAAAAGCGCAACAACTTTGGGGTAAAATTGTAGAAAAGCTCAGCAAACTTTGGTCGGCCCTCACATATGTTCACTTCATCAAATCTGGCCCTCTTTGAAAAAAGTTTGGGCACCCCTGCGCTAAAGGATCTTGGCTAGCAGGGTTGGAAAACATCTCTGCCTGAGGTTTTGAAAAACCATTGATAGTCAGTGTAGACGATGATGGGCTAGCTAGGCCAATGGGCTGACACTGTAAGGCCACTTCATAGGTTGAATCCTATGAAGGCAAGTCTGTATTTATTCTTCACAGATATAGGTTGCATTTGCATGTAACACTGAGCCCAAACTGCATGGTTTCTTTTAACTATAATATGTATGAGGTGTATTGCCAGTGAATACTCCTGTTTCCTCCTGCGTTGAGCTGGGAAACAAACCATAGAGTTACTTCTGAGCAAGGATTTGTGCTTTGTTTCTCTCAAACTGCAACAAAGGAGCCCATGTTTTGTTTTTGGTTTGTTTGAGAGAAACAAATCATGAATGCTGATTAAGATGTGATGTTAAGCCAGCCACTTCAGGGCTTGTTTCCCCACCAACTAAGGAAGGAGTAAAATGGGATCTCTTGACAAATTACACAGTGTGGCTTAGTGTTGTGTATCTGTGGCCATTGAATAGAAATTATGTGTGTACTCTCCAAATATCCCCACATTGATTTAACATTCATTCAGTAGTTGTGTCTGTGTGTGTGGATTTGTGCAAGTGTCCCTGGCAGGTGATTTTAATGGACATGTTGCTAGCCATAATTGTAAAGTGCAATGGTTTTTAATTGTAATATTTCTGTGAGCGAAAGGGCAATGTTAAGATGGCCTGGATACCGTAGCTGCTATTGTGATGGTTATTTTAGTTGTAATTTCCTGACTTTATGGCTCTTAAATTGAGGTGTACTCAGCATTTCCCAGTTCAGGTTTTTGCAACTTTTAAAATTTGAAGACCTGAGGGTTCAAATAATACTCTTCAAATCAAAAATGCTTCAGATATTCCACGGAACCCTTGGCACTGGGAGTTTAGCTAGAGTTCAGGACGTGCATTTAGAATTTTGCCCTAAGATACAAAAACAGCCAAATAACCTTTTAATGGTAGGTTTTAAGTGCAGCTTTCTGAATGCTTTTGCCCTTCCCCATCTCTTTTGATGCATTGCTTTCCTTAAGGCCAGAAGCATGCTCTTATGAGGCAGAGGCTTAGGAAGTTCTGACGTAAAATAATTGTTTTGCAAGATACCGTCAAGCTAGAAAGGGATTCAGGGGGTTGTGGCTTTACTTTTTTCCTTACGTTTTCACGCTATGCTAGTATGCCGTGTTACAGTGAATAGGAAAAGTGGGGGAGGAGACATTGTATTCAGCTGCCATGCTGTTATCGGAGGGATTGTTTCTAGATACAGGTTTAGCATTCATTGGTTGTCTGAAGAAAGCCATTTCACCCGAGGATTGGACAAGAAGCTGCGTCAGTTTGCTGCCCGTCTCCAAGGCACTGGTGATGCTGCCTTCACAAGCTGGCTAACGTCACAGCTCCATCACCCAGCGGGGTGTGGGCTCACTCTCCCCCCCCCCCCCGTTCTGTTTAATTCTGTATTTGCTTCCTGCTGCATTTCTTAATCTGTCTTCTGCCAAATGCTAACAGCATGATATTTTGCAATCATTTAGGTGAATACAAGAAAGACGAACTCCTGGAAGCTGCTAGGTAAGTGCTGCTCAGAATACAAATGGTTTTTGAAGGGAGGATGTAGAAAGCCGGGATGAAAAATGGGCTTTTATGATCGCTGTCATTCTGTCATTACCCTATTATGAAATTATGCAGATAAACAAGGCTTGTTAGCATAGGTTGCTTTGGATTTTAGCCACTTGCAAAAAGCAAAAGAATGTGTTTATTTGTAATCATGCAGTATGATGGGGGTGCTTGCATTTTGACATAATGTACTCCCAATTTCATTTATGTTTAGAGTGATCATTTTAGAAAGAAACGGTATATTAGGATATTTTCTCTTTATTTTATACCCGAAAGGCATATTTGGCATTTTCTTATTAAAGCCCATCATAAGAAACCTTGAGCAAGATCTCTGAAGCTATTTATAGTGTCTTGGGGAATGTAACAAAAATAGGTGCTTGGGAAACGTCTTTTCGGCAGATACATAAAACCAAGTAAAATATAAATTAAACATTAAATTGATGTTAATCTTTTACATGGTGTATTCTTAAAGGAAATGTTTCAAGTGTCTGTTTTTTGCAATTTGAAATGCATATTGGGTGGTTCTTTGAACATGCCAGTATATAGAACAGTATATAATGTGAAACTCCATTTCAAATATTTTATAAGGGGCTCTCCCTCTTTCTTACGTCTCTGTCATGCAGGAGTGGTAATGAAGAAAAACTAATGGCTTTGTTGACACCTTTAAATGTGAACTGCCATGCAAGTGATGGGCGAAAAGTAAGTCTGTGCATATTTAACACATTTTGTCATTTTTACCCCTGACAGCTAAACTGCATGCCTTGTCAATTTGAAAATATTTTTAACCCATCACTTATGTTGGAAGTGTTGTAATTCGTGTCTGTTAACTATGAAATTAAATGATGCTATGCCTAATATTGATGGTTTGTGACAGATTGACAGAGGCAGTGGAGCGTGCGCTTGAAATCATGCTATTTGTTTCAAATGTCAACTATTGGGCTTTGCTTCAGATAGTTCGGCTATAAAAATAAACTGCATGTTTGGGCTGTTAATAGCTGTAAAATAACAGGCTGTCTAGTATTTTCTTTTTCGTGGTGTTGTACTGTTAAGAAAGGTAGGAGTCCAATCCCCTATTACTATGCTTAGCATAGCTAATTCCATATCGGTATGATTTGTGCCTATTGAATTCTCTTAACTTTTGATATTTTTATGCTTTTGATGTCTGGCTGCAGCTTTATATAACGGGGATGTTGAATGAAATGGATTGGGCTAGAAGGGGAAGGGAAGAACCTACAATGACAGGCTACCAGCCAGACTTCATGACATGTTCTCTTAAATTACATAATGTGCATTTGACCATTTAATTTTGCTGCTTAGCTTTGAAATTTTGTAATTGGTATACTAGAATTTGCTCTTGGGACTGACCCAGGTCCACACAGATTAGGAATCTTATCCTTCGATGGCTATTTTTAGGGTTTGCCAAAATCTTCACAGCATAGTCTCAAACAGGGATGACCAGCTGCTATGGCCTGCAAGGCTGGATCATTCCTGCCCAAGATGAGCTGAAGAGGGAAGACTCATAAAAACTGGGGCAGGTTGTGGCCCTTGGTCTCCCAGTTGTCTGTTTTGGAGCTAAATCTTTTAAAAATAAGTTTATTCATTTGCAATGCAAAAAGGGCCAGTTTAAATATTTTTTGACACAAACACTACAGAGCAAGGCTCATTTAAGTGCCATTTATTTCAATGTGTATAACTGCTTATATTTTATGGGACCATGCCCTTTCTTTTTAATAATGTTGTCTGTATAATCTGTAACTGACCTAAAATTATACCCACCAGATTCTTGATTAGTTGTACTGATTTAAAACTTGGCAGCATGCATTGCGTGTGTGTGTGTGTGTGTGTGTGTGTGTGTGTGATTATATATATTGTTTTGTTTTTACTTATATGTTAGAATGACCATCAGTTGGTTTTACTGTCACAATGAACTGTATACACTATCCCCACCCCATTTGTCTGCAACTAAGTACTTCTGAATCTCCTTAGAACTGTCTGTGCAAGCAACTTAAATTTAGGAATTATTCAGATGATTTGTAGTACTGTATTCTTATTCTGATAGCATGGGGACGTTGTTTAAGTGATGATATGCAACTGTGTGCGTTTATTTAAAGAGTTTTCTTTTATAATCAGTATTCTTAATATAGAAGTCCTGAGCAGAACTTTTTTGTGTAGCTAAATCCCCACAGATAGTTAAATGAGGCCCAAAACAATATGCCATCAAGTATAGTATTAATGGTTCAGGAATATAATGTATCTGAGTGTTCTGAAAGGAAATACAAAGGAAAGAAGTTCAGTGTATTTAAAACAATTGAGATGCAGTAGCAGATAAATTGATCAAAACCAACAGATTTCTATTAAAAACAAAAATAAAATTATTATTAATAACAACAAAACATTTATATAATGAGTATATTTGGTAGCTACTGTTGAGAGCTCCTCTGTTGAGAACTGTTCCTACCATGTAATGGATCTTGGGGTATACTTACAGGTCAGCAAATGCTTAGTTCTTTTTAATCTATTACTGTAACTGTGAAGGCACCATTCAGTTCTATCCCCTGTCAAAATGGCTCATGTCTTCTCTGTTGAAAGCATACTCTAAGATTCAAAACTCTGCAGGACTCTGACCTGTTCACAGATATCCACCTGTGCAGCGATTGCCCTTGCTTCTGTCAGAGAATAAGTCACATATCGCATAGGGAACAGTGCATACGTAATGCTTTTGAACCTTGAACCTTGATTGGGGTTGGGGAGTGCTGCTGGCTTCTTCATTGACCAAAGGAATGCGATTTTGAGACTCTTGCCTTTCAATATGTTTCATTCTGTGATACTTCTGAAGCCTTTTGCTCCTTTCCTTCATCTGGCATCCCCAAGTAGTGTACCAAATTGGATAAGTGTCTCGTTGCTCTGGCTTCTCCATTAGTATTAAATCCACCCTAAAAGCCACCAAAATCAACAGCCGGCTTCAGGTAGAATTCAGCATGGCACTATTACAAATGTTCCATCTATGCAAGCATATCAGCTTGCCAGATGACTCCTCATGTGCTGTTCGGGGGGGTGTTCTCCCCCCCCCCCATGCCATTGCAGGGCACATCGGGGTGGTGGTGATACAGAAAGGAAAGCTCCATTGTTCAAGTTGAAGTCCTTGTGCAAGACTTCATTGAGGTTTGTTGGGTGAATCCCACCCTTCATCTATAGGTTTCAAGACTCCACTATATTAGGCAGGAAATACCTAAGTTGAGTACCAGGTTACATTCTGCCATCTTTCCATTTCTAAGCATCCAATTAGGCCAAAAGGATAGGCGTTAACCAGGGGTGTGACCTTTTAGTTGGCCTAGTAAAGATTCCCCTCATGTGGATTTGGAATTTATCTGGGAAATTCCCTTTATTCATTCATTCTCTCTCTCTCTCTCTCTCTCTCTCTCTCTCTCTCTCTCTCTGTGTGTGTGTGTCACACACACACACACACACACACACACACACACACTCCCTTTACCTCTCTCTATTATGTTCAGATAAATGAATAAAATGGTTTGAGCTTCAAATACTTGACATCGTTGATATAGAAAGATAGGCTATGCATGCCTAAATAAGAGACCTAGGAGCAAGCCTTAATTTTGGGTTAGGAAATCCCAACAGTCAGAGTAATGACTGCTGGCTGTGAAAGATTCATGTGCACAGCAGTCATTACTTAAAACACTAGTGTTTGTGCAACACAAACTGGTTCTAGGCACCAACATTAATTGCTTAGCTGAAATGTGAGGATGCGCTTTTTTGTTTACAGTTATAAGAGGCTGTAATTCTTCAATAAAATCTTCAACACTGAATATTGTATAGAATTTTGAAGAAACATGTATACTGTTGAATTCTATCATTGAAGCTCGTATTCTACTGAAGTTGTAGTACCTAATAGTCTCTGCTTATTAATAACAGCTAGAGGTTTGGGGTTTGCGTGGGGAAAAATGACTCCAAGATACTATAAATAATCCTATCAGTCATCCCCCATATATTTTTAGAATCCACTTGTGCAGTTTTTTTGTATTATTTCTAATGAACCCATGACCCTATTATCTGTCAATGAATTGAATTGTAAATGAAGAATTGGCTAGTATCTGTGTTTGAATTCAGAATGCCAAGTGATGATACATATTGGCAGGAAATCAATGGCAAATATGCTCATCAAAGATTAAAAAATTAAACAGCAACACCAGGAAAAATAAATTCAGTTAGATAATTCAGTTAGACAAATTATGTACTGTATATTGTGTTGACACAATACAGAAGAAAATGATACAAACTCAATTGTACATTACCAAACAACTTTTACAATACTGCATTAAAATAAATCGCCTCTGCATTACTCTCCAAAAAGATCTTGCAAAGCTTAGTTCTGCATAAATGCTTCTGTGTGACATAAGGGAAGTTTTCATAGTGGGCAGCAATGGAACCGCAGTTATCCCTTTGGAAGCAGTCATATACAGCAGGCTAGGAAACAATAAGTTACTGAACTCCTTCTCCCACCAGTCAAAGCCTGCAAGGCCAATGGTCTGGGATAATGTTGTTGTAGTCTGAAGGCATCTGGAGGGCTGCAGGTTTCATATCATTGCAGTGATGTCCAGAGTCCTTTTACCTCAGCAGCCCTTTGTTGTTGTTTAGTTGTTTAGTTGTTTAGTCGTGTCCGACTCTTCGTGACCCCATGGACCAGAGCACGCCAGGCACTCCTGTCTTCCACTGCCTCCTGCAGTTTGGTCAAACTCATGCTGGTAGCTTCGAGAACACTGTCCAACCATCTCGTCCTCTGTCGTCCCCTTCTCCTTGTGCCCTCCATCTTTCCCAACATCAGGGTCTTTTCCAGGGAGTCTTCTCTTCTGATGAGGTGGCCAAAGTATTGGAGCCTCAGCTTCACGATCTGTCCTTCCAGTGAGCACTCAGGGCTGATTTCCTTAAGAATGGATAGGTTTGATCTTCTTGCAGTCCATGGGACTCTCAAGAGTCTCCTCCGGCACCAGCACCATAATTCAAAATCAGCGGCCCTAGCGGTTACTGATACACCATTTAAAATGGTAGTTACTTATTCCAGCTTTACTGCTGGTGCTCAAACCATCATAAAACACATTATAACAACACCTGCTAATTCATTTACTTCAAAGCAGTGAGATTCTGAGGGTTGTCATCAGTGTTTGTTTACACTGGATGAGAGTTTAGACCAGAAAAGGTTTCAGTGCGCAATCTGTTTGTGTAGACTGGCCCATAGTGAGCTGTAGTTCTCCAGACTGCTAATTCTTTTAAAAGTTCTGCCCCTCACCCCATTAAACCTTTATAGTGCAAGTTCGGATCTCTGGACTTGCTTAACTGTTTGCTTTCTGTCATGTTAAAGTGTGTTTCTGGAACTTTCTGCAGTGTTGTTTCATGGTGCTGGAAACTGGAGAATAAAAGCAGCTTGATAGAGAAATTAACTTCCTTTTCACGCTGTGCATACTTAACAACAAAGCCCCTAAACATAAATGGAGGCCCATAGGGAGATGCAAGACCAATGCAGAGCCAAAAAATAACTCATCATGCTTTCTGCAGATACAAATGAGCCAACTGAGTGCATCTTATTTCAGAAGACAGAGCCTTTATAGTATTTCACTACTTTCCTTAACTATCACCTAGGGAGAGGGAGCCATTTCATCTTCTTGCCGTTGCCTTGTATGCAATGTGGGAAAATGACTAGCACGGGAAGTCTTAAAAGCCTTTTCAATTCTGCATGTGAGAGGAAATAGGGCAAGTGTTTCCTTTCTTGCTTTGCTGTTATAAATCCATATAATTACAATGATGTATCATACCCAGGCGATCTTTTGTATAAACTTGAAAAGAAAACTAGGCACATCTGTATTTGGAGTGGTTTTGGACACTTCATGTGGGGGGGGGGGAGGAAGTTCTTACCTTCTGTTCTTGGTTATTCATATATTCTACCCTACTTGGGTATCATATATTGATCTTCGTCCAAACCCTGTTCCCCCTTTATCCTTCAGCAGCCCTGTAATGGTACATGTAGTTTGAGAGACACTAGCCCAAGGTCACCCAGTGAGTTTCAGAGGTGACATAATGGTTAGACTGAGTGTTCAACTAATACAAGGAAGATGCCACTGAGCCATTCAGCTTACTGAGTGATCTTAGCCAGTCACCATCACACTGACTTCTCTCATTAATCATTAAAGTTTCTTAAGTAACCAAAAAAAATAGTTAAATGTCTTCAAAGTCACCCTTTTTTCTTTTGGGGGGATATGTTAACAGGATTGTAAAGTAGGATGGTCCATTTTCCTTTTGAAAATGCAGGGTGGGAAAGCTGTTTTGCAAGGCTTATGATGATGATTTTTCACTACTAGGTACTAAATTATTTTAGACATAAGAATTTGAAAACTCAAGTAATGCAATGTTTCACTTTGGAATGTTTTAGGTGTTCAATATTTGGAAGGAAGAGTTAGAGGATTCCGTAGATGGAAAGAAAGCAGTTTGTTTTCAGCTTCAACAATTCAGACTATAGCAATGTTTGTTTACCGTTTACCTATGGCCAGTCACCTCATGTTTACCCTCAAATGAAATAATGCTTAAGGCATTATATTTATCATTTTAAAAGGGCTGTGTTTAGGACAAAAACACTGTCCTTTTGCATTACATCGGTACTAGTTTCTTTGTACTGCAGGGGTCACCAACCTTTTTTGAGCCCCTGAGGTTGATGAGCAATGTGTGTTCTTGAACATAGGTGTAATATATTTGGTTGCTTCTCTTATGGAGCTCCTGCCAGAATGTTTTTTTGCATCTGATTCTGATCCAGATTAGATGTGCTAGGATACCCAGTTTGCATCTATTAGAAACTGACTGGTGGTGTTGTGGTATAAACGCTTTACAATCAAAATACTTTCTCCCTTCTGCAGTTCTCTTTCCATAGGCAGAGCACTGTTTTCAACACCAAAGCTAAAAAGGCTACGATCGCCATATTTCCCTCCACAGAAGATGTCCACTCCAGGTTTTCTGGTGACCTGCTATTCCCTAAGAGCACCTCAGTTTTCCTGCATGAAACCGGCAGGGAATCTTCATCCTTGGTGTTTATCTTTAAACAATTTGCTTAAAACTGTTTCCCCCTTTCTGGAGTGAGAAGTGAGGTGTGAGGGAGAGTCCTGCTCTGAGTGTACCTCTGCTGTAGATGCCGCCAAAGAGACTGGAGAAAAATTATGCTGAGATGAAGTCACAGGGAAGAGTGGCAGATGAAGGCAAATACAGAAATGGGAAATAAAAAAATGGAGGGAAGTAAAAAAATAGGTTTTAAAATGCCGCTCCCAGAAGCAGGAGCTGGCGTGGAAATGTAACACAGCTGCCGGCAGGGAGAATGCTGACAATTTAAAGAAAAATAAATACCGTATTTTGTGCTCTATAAGCCGTCACTTTTTCCCTCCTAAAAAGTAAGGGGAAATGTGTGCGCGTCTTATGGAGCGAATGCAGGCTGCGCAGCTATCCCAGAAGCCAGAACAGCAAGAGGGATTGCTGCTTTCACTGCGCAGCGATCCCTCTTGTTGTTCTGGCTTCTGAGATTCAGAATATTATTTTTTCTTGTTTTCCTCCTCCAAAAAACTAGTTGCGTCTTGTGGTCTGGTGCATCTTATAGAGCGAAAAATACGGTAAATGCCAAAGGCGAGCACTGGTCACACTACAGAGCTTGCCCCAAGCATGCATGTGTTAGAGGGCACAGAAGGAGCCTACACATGGCAGCTGCTCATTCTTAATTTCTTCAGTGCAGATGTGCTAATCACATGATGCACCTTCAGTGTGTGAAGAAGACTCCTGGGACTTAACGTGGCCAGAAACTACACCCTAATTCTGTTCACCAGATATAAACTCTTGCTTGCCATGGCAAATGTAATTGTACTTCCTGGTTGCTGAGAGGACCATGATGGGACAGCAGGGTCACTTAAACAGTCTGGGCTAATTTCCCCAAAGCTGGAATGCAAGAAGCGTTTTTCATTAATTTGGGGGAAGCTAGACTGATTTAACCTAGAGAATGCTAATTAAGTTGAGACTTGGATTTGGTATTTGCAGTCAGTGAGAGAAGTTGAAAGTAGGGCAACCACTTTTAATCAATTGATCTGTTCAACAGATTAAATACCTTTTACATCAGTTTTAAAAAACTTGATCTCTTGGGTAGTGGTAGCTAGATATGTCACTGGAAATATTCAGTCTGTTGATAAAATGCATATAATGTTATATATAATGATGTTATAACAGGATCTGTGATGTAGCCTTTTAAACTAAACGTATAAACTGATTGAACATTTGTAAATGTTTTTCTCTGTCTAAGATGAAAGTAGCCAGTTTCTCTTTTGTTGTGAAAGAAAGCAAATGAACACACTCAAAATGGAGACCGTATTTTAATGGTTAAATAGTGGGTAAAGGATGCACTTTTGATAGATTAATAGGGAGCTACAGAGAAGGCAGTAGCCAGAAGAATTTTTTTAATTGACTGGGAAGAGAAAACAGAGGAGAGGGGTATATTATTGATGATACGTTTATCTCTATGCCCACTTCAAGTAGCTTATGCATGCAAGCTGTTCTGGTGTTTTGAGGCTGCTGCTCATGTGAGGTGGTTCTCATAGGAAATCTGTGCAGAACATAGAAGGTGCTTTGTAATTGCTCCCCAGCCAGAGTTGCCATTTCTGCCTGCAGTATCTGTGTGGAAACTTGCCTTACCCAAAGAAAGAGTCTTAATTTCATTCTTTTTGTTTCTGCCTTTTCTTACAGTCTACTCCGTTACATTTGGCTGCAGGATACAACAGAGTCCGGATAGTCCAGCTTTTGCTTCAGCATGGTGCTGATGTCCATGCGAAGGATAAGGGGTATGTAAAACAGTATAATGAACTCACTGGCTTTTTTAGCGCTCGTAAAGCAGGTGGATACTAGTGAAAGGGCCTCTTAAATAGTGGTACCTAACAAAGGCTTGGAGGGACGCGGGTGGCGCTGTGGGTTAAACCACTGAGCCTAGGGCTTGCCAATCAGAAGGTTGGCAGTTCGAATCCCCATGATGGGGTGAGTTCCCGTTGCTCGGTGCCTGCTCCTGCCAACCTAGCAGTTTGAAAGCACGTCAAAGTGCAAGTAGATAAATAGGTACCGCTCCGGGGGGAAGGTAAATGGCGTTTCCGTGCACTACTCTGGTTCACCAGAAGCGGCTTAGTCATGCTGGCCACATGACCTGGAAGCTGTACGCCAGCTCCCTCGGCCAATAAAGCGAGATGAGCGCCGCAACCCCAGAGTCGGTCACGACTGGACCTAATGGCCCTTTACCTTTACCTTTAAAACCTTGATTATTGGGAGATTATTCTCCCAAGCATTTCAAATCTTGTAGATGTTACAATGATGTACATTTGGAGTAAAGTTTTGAGATCACAGAATTGATTAAGTATCACACGCTGCAGCTCCCCCCCCCCCAACGGCTTAGAGCAGTGGTTTTCAAATTGCATTCTGGGGGAGGTATAGTGGTTCCTCGACAGATATGTCTGTGTGGAAAGTGAAGGGAGATAAACAACAATGCTGTAGAGTAATACAGAAATATCTTAAGACTTTTTCATATTTCCTACTGCATTTTTTTCTAGTGTGGTCGGGGTGTTTGCACGCCATATTTTTATTTGTCACACCTTTACAAATTAGTCTGTTAGATTATTGTAACAATTTTCTGTTCTTCTAAAGCTTTCCTTTGTGCTCTGACCTCATTTTTTCATTCAGGAATATATATTTTTTTAAGCTCCTCTTCCCTTGCTTGTGAAGTAGTCGGAACCTTTATACAAAGGCAAGGAAGAGGCGCATTTCAAATGCTGGAATAAGATATAGCAAAGTGCTTTAAAAAGTGGCTTGCACATAGGGCTCAGAAAGGATTTTAAAAGTTGGTCTTGTGGAACAGCTGCTGTGCTGCCTCTCTGGATGAGTTCAAGCAATCTTCTCATCTGTGCATCAGAATTCCCATTTGTGCAGGCCTGAATCATGTGACTGATACCCTGCATGAAACTGGGCAGTGCAGTGTTGCTTTTGTTACATGCTCAGATTTTCATAAAATCCTGCACCTGGCTAGAATCTGTGACCAAGCATCTGTTTGAATAATAATGTTATTGAGGTTAAATTACATTTTACATCTTTAAATGTCTCTCTTGCTGCAGCCAATTTGGTTCTAAGTTGCCTAATTATTAGCTTTTTAGGTAATGTAATTTTAATGCTTTATTTATTGCAGTGGACTTGTGCCCCTTCACAATGCATGTTCCTATGGACATTATGAAGTTACAGAACTGCTGTTGAAGGTAACGTTAAAGAGAAGTAATTCCTTAATGTTACGTAATTAATTGAAGGAAATAATTAACGTGTAGTGTGCTGTCGTGCTTACTATTTGTGTGTTGTTCTTTATTGTATGGTTATTTGTATTTTTAAGTTAAATTGTGTAAGCAGCCTTGCAGACCCCGTGAACATGGCAATAGCAATATAAGTGTCCTTAGCTGCTGTGTACAGCATATGTATGGAAATACGGTATGGCTTGTGCGGGTCTTTCTGTGTGGTCAAACAAACGAAAGAACAATGTTGGAGGGACACACATTTCTCATCAATGAATTTGTGTGTGATTGTGACTGAAATGTTACACCTCTGAAGAATACACTGTAAAAATTAGGTGTTATGCCATCCATAACATGTAAATTTGTTAAATCAATGGGGGCCCTTTTACTGAAGTCCATAATATTTTCTATTATGCCATCTTATTAAAAACTAAGGGAAAATAACAGACCTGGTCCACATTCCACACAAAGGAGAGTATTTTCCCCATAGTACAGAAACTGGGTTATGTCCAGCTAAATTATTACGTTATTGGAGTGACTTCTGCTCACACAATGGAACTTCTCCTTCTATTCAGCCCCCTCACTGCCCCATATATATCTGCTCCAGAGGGTTTGGGAAACACCCCAAGCAGATTTGGAGGGTTGGAGGAGGAAGTTCTGTTGTGCAAGTGGAAATCATGCAATAATCTTAAATTAGATACAGCCTATTACTTGCCCCAAGCCAACCACTGTTTGTGGCTGAGTCGAGATTCAACATAGGATGTTTTTTTACCTGCTATGCTACACCAAGTCTTACTGAAACTGACATTTATTTATTTTTTAAACTCCGTAATCTCATCATATTCTGAGAGAGACTCTGGGCTTTCACTAAACATATGTAAGCAGCAAACCTGGAGCACGTTCTTTCTATCAAGTGCATATTATTTGAACATGTATTAAAATATCAATTAATGAATTGATTTCATTAATTTGATAATCAAAGGTTTCATTAGATAACACCTATTCTGTTTAGCACTGAAAGTTAACTATGGTACTGACACTACATAGAAGGACTTGTACAGTTTAACTCCTATTCTTTCCTTACTTAGCATGGTGCCTGTGTTAATGCGATGGATCTTTGGCAGTTTACCCCATTACATGAAGCCGCTTCTAAGAATCGTGTGGAAGTTTGTTCTTTGTTACTTAGCCATGGTGCAGATCCAACGTTGGTCAACTGTCATGGAAAGAGTGCTGTTGACATGGCCCCAACGCCTGAGCTGAAAGAGAGGCTTACCTGTAGGTATCATAGGGTGCAAAATACTGTATTTCACATCTAGAAAGGGCTCTTTGTGCTCTACGGAGTATGATATTGATCACAGAATTCAGCTCCCTGTAAACCTCAACTTTTTATTATTATTAAAGCAAAGATGGTTGCAAAGATCATTTTGATGTGGGCATTTCTGGTGAAATCTCAGAGGGATTGCTGTGTAACATTTTGAGCAGTCATAGGGTAGGGTTTCAATGCCTGGGGTTCCTTCGCATCCCTCATCATGACCAGCAGAAGCAGAATACATTGTTTGAAATAATGAAAATTACGTAATAAATTATGCAAACTGAGAATAATCATGCTAGTTGCTTGTGTAATATTTACTTAATTACTTAATTACTGCCCTAATAATATCTGCTTCATATGTGTTTATAGATTTCGCTATTGTCACAAAATTTGGGTCACTTTGGGACAACATTCTAATTTATTTCAGGCATTAAAAGTCTGTTCAGAAACTTTTCCCTGCAACCTTTTTCTTGTTAATCTTCTCTTATCAACATATTTGGCAGATCAGAAGTGTGTGTGTGTGTGTTTGTGTGTTTGTGTGAAGTCCTTTAGGCAGCATTTATACAAGTCACTGAGCATCTAAACTAATTTTGCGTTTATACTGAGTAGCATTGAAATAGAAACCCCCCTTTTACCTCTCTCAGCCCAAGAATGTTATTTTGTCTTCACAATCTTCACTTGAGAGAACGCAATAGGACAGTTCTTGGTGAACTGTGTGGAATTATATTGTCCCTTTTAACTGTTGTTTGGCTTTTCTAAGCTAATGCTGTATAATTCTGACAGTCATGAATATTGTTTATTCCCCTGCAGATGAATTCAAAGGACATTCCTTACTACAAGCAGCAAGAGAAGCTGACTTAGCCAAAGTAAAGAAGACACTTGCCTTGGAGGTCATTAATTTCAAGCAGCCACAGTCCCATGAGACAGCACTGGTGAGATCATAAGTCACTCAGCTTGCTTTAGGCAGCATGTAAGGTTTTGTATACATAATTGTGGCTGAAGTTATCCCATAGTTAAGACTGGCGTTTTCAAGGTAAATCTAGTTCAGCCCATCACATATCTAATGATGCTTGACCTGCCGTTGACTTAATGCTGAGCTAAGGAAGAACCTATAGTAAGCATCTTCTTTCATGATTACACCATTTTAGCAGGGATCTGAGAATTCTGCCATTCAAAATTAAATGTTTTTCAGTTGTCTGCTTTGAAATGAATAGTTTGATCCCTCAGTACATCATGTATTTTTGCAACTGTAATTGCTTCAGCAGCTTTCAAAATCTGCTAGAGTAAAAAAAAAAAAGGTTGCGTATCTGTAGGCACGATGGCACAAGCTGTAGCCTGTGCTGTGAGAGGCAAGGGAGGCAAGCAAACCAACTAATTAAGCTCCTCCCTTTATCCTCACTGCTGCCACCAAGTGTGGATAACCTGCCTGCCTGCCTCCACTAAACAGTCCTTAACGTCTGGAATTTATTTAGTGGCCCAGCGAACTTTCTATATCAAGTAGTGTGGTAAGGCAATTAGTGTGGGGTGAACAACAAAGCCTCTGACACGTTTAACCCAAATTTAGATTTTGTAAAAGATTTTGTAAGGCGGCAATGTAAAAAATAATTATGAAGGTCTTTATTCAACAGTAATGATTTGAAACAGTTTGAGCAAAGAAGATAAAATGAAAATAAATAGGAAAACACGTTCATCTAAACCTAGTCCAGATTGTTTCCCTACCCAAGTTGATACTTTTATCAGGCAGTGTCCATCTCTCTCATTGTTCAGCATCTTCTGTTCCTGGAATCTGGATGTGTAGCTGTCCTTTAGCTTCCTTCTTTTGAGTCCACCTCTTTCCTATTTCACCAGCACTGTGTCTTTCTAAACTCCATTTGCTAGCTTTACTTACACGCATTATTTCAGGTGACCAGTCAGAAGGGCAGTAGAATTCTGCTTGAGATTCTCTTTTCCATAATTTCATCTTATCATCTTAATTTCACCTTAAGCCGCTCTGAGCCCAGCCTTGGCTGGGGAGGGCGGGGTATAAGTAAAAATTATTATTATTATTATTATTATTATTATTTATTAGGTTTAGGTTTCATTTGCACCTCACGTGTTTGCTTCATGCAGTGAACTTCTGACCTGCCTGGTTACAGAACAGAGAGCGAAAAGCAGCCATTTTATAACCCAAAAACAATAGACAAAATGGTTGAAACAGTTTCATACTTCCACAGTTGGAAAGACACAACTATAGAGCGCCAGTTCAAATATATCATAGTACGTCCTCTAGCAGCGACCATGCTGAGGTTAAGATGAGGGATCATACTGTCCCTCTCACCAGCCCCTCCTCATTGGTGCTCAAATTCCCTTGCCACTGTTTGCTATGATTAAGAGCTACGTTTGCACCACCAAAGAAGTGTGTGATCTTGTAACCTAGGGGTAATGAACCTGTAGCCCTCCTGATAAAGTTAGACTTCCACCAGCCACAGCCAGCATGGCCAGCGGTCAGGAATGATGGAGTTGCAGTTCAGTAACATCTGCAGGGCCACAAGGTCTCCTTCTCCCAGGACCAGCCCGTCCACGCCTCAGGTGGTAGAACTCAAGGTGCACCCTCCCTCAATATCAGAGAAGTACCTGCGAAGGCTTCCACGTTCTGATAAGATCTTGCAAGAGCCCCATGAATTCCCCCTGGGCTCTTGCAAGATCTTGCTGGAAGCCACAGCCACACAACCCCAATAAGTGAGGCTTTGGCAGGGGGACGAATGGCACCTTCCTGTTTTGGCTCAGGTGGCAAAACGCAGTGGGCCACCCGTGCCAATCTCTGGGATACGTAAAACCTATCCCAGAACATCTTGTGCTTTCTATTATAGTTTTGTACTAAATACATATGGAGTAGAAGCAACAGTTCATGTTTTACTCCAGGAAAGTGGAAAACGATTGATGCCCCCAAATTATTGCATTACACCTCAGCACCCCCCCCCCAAAGGCTGTTAGAGGTTCTAAGTGCACTTTTTGCATTTGTACTAAGATTTTCACATGAGAACAAGTTCAAAATATGATAATACAGTATGTGCACTATATTTTATATATTACATGGTGTCCACAGAAAGGACAGGTGCATATGGAACTATGGACATTGCTGGAGCTCTGCTTGTCAATTTGTTGTGGCGGTTCCTACAGACAAGGCAAGCCGTGACTCCATTTAAGTAGCAGATTGCATCTTCGGCACAGGGAATTACTCTGGCGCATGAAGGGCTACTTGAACTTCAATCACTTGCATACAGTTCCATTTTGAATCCCTGAACCAGTCCTGCATCCTAAGAAGCAAATTCCTTGTTGTACACTATTACGATTTATACAGGTTAACTGCAGCCTTCTCATCTTGTATTTCCAGCATGTCCTTCAGTTTTGATTTCTAACCCTTGGCTTAAGTTTTCCTACATTGCCTTTTTTGCAGCACTGTGCTGTGGCTTCTCTTCACCCCAAACGGAAACAAGTCACTGAGTTACTGCTTCGGAAAGGAGCGAACGTCAATGAGAAGAATAAAGAGTATGTTTTCTTCTTTAAAACAGCAACATTTGTGTTTAGATGAAATGGACGCATTCTGAAACTTATTTATTTGTATCTTTCTTTTCCAAACTAGTTTCATGACACCTTTGCATTTTGCTGCTGAACGAGCTCACAACGATGTTATGGAAGTTCTTCATAAACATGGAGCAAAGGTAAATATTGGACTATGCCTAATTTTCCACACACTGTATTATACCTGTGGTCTTGTGTGCTAGTCCTACAAGTGTGAAAAATTAGGGAAACATTTACTCTGATATTTGTGGTTCTGTGGAAACAGTGGGGGTTCAACTCTTTGCCTCTTTTCACACAAACAAATGTAGTCGTTACATTTTCATTGATGCCAACTTTGATAGTTGGAAGTAATTATTTGCACACATTTCCTTTCCAGACATCTGAACAGAAGTCTGGGTCTGCTTGCATGAGGTTTTGGAAGAAGCTTGTTTGTCATAAGTTCTTTGACTTTGTAATCTCCGCTTGATATGATCCTGGTAAAAGTCTGCCTTAGCTTTGAAGAATTTACCGGGATAAAATGTTCTCCTTGTATAATTTCCTGCCAAGCTTTTAAAGATTCAATTTGGATGAGAGCTTTGATATTAGACAGGAAATCATAGGGTGCTTTCACATCTGAAGTCTGCAGCTCAGACCATGATAATACTGAGTATAATGGAATAAGAAGAACTGCAAAATGCCTTTTTTCCAGCACACCTGTTAACTATCTCTGCACTGAACCATCACAGCTACATTTCACCCATTCAATTGTTTGGCACTAATGCCCTAGCTGCAGCTGGGCTACAAAACTCGTAATCTACCCACTTTTATCCTGTCTGAATTTACATCTTTTTGTTCCAACCAACCAGTGTATAATCAAATAAAAATGCTAATTCAAATTGCTCCTGATATCCAGAGTGCTTGGGCGCATGTAATGTTTACATATTTTTCAAAGATAAAATAATGTTTTTCAAAGCCTATTGGGTAAATTGTTGTCACTGAGGCTCTTTCATTAGCTGTCCTTTTCAAGTTCCTTTTTCTGTTTCTTTAAAACACAGAGGTGAAATTTCATAAATTAATGTATAAATGTTGTTACATATACTTCTTTCTTACTTGAGTGTAGACTTGTTAGATTCTTGTTAGTTTAACTTGTTTTATGCCTTCTTTAAAGTGCAAGTTTCAAGACGGCTTATAAAGTGAGGATTTCATATAGGTTGCCAGGGGTCCTCAACCTGTGGCCCATTAGATTTGTTCAATTGGCACGCTGCATGTCCACATTCATATTGATTTTTAATTGTATTCTATTGCTTCTTTTATTTCTTGTATTGTACCACATTTTGAATTTCTGTGGCATTCAGAATGTAATACAATATAGGAAATAAAAGAAGCCATAAAAATACAAATAAAGATCATACAGCATCTAGCATCGTGCATTAAAAGGTAAAGGGACCCCTGACCAAGGTCCGGTCGTGGCCGACTCTGGGGTTGCGGCGCTCATCTCGCTCTATAGGCTGAGGGAGCCGGCGTTTGTCCGCAGACAGCTTCCTGGTCATGTGGCCAGCATGACTAAGCCGCTTCTGGGGAACCAGAGCAGCACACGGAAACGCTGTTTACCTTCCTGCTGGAGCAGTACCTACTTATCTACTTGCACTTTGATGTGCTTTCGAACTGCTAGGTGGGCATCGTGCATTACAATTTCTATTACAGGTGAAAAAAACCTTTAAGTTGCCCACCAAGACAATCAGTAATTTTCAAGTGGTCCATGGGCAGGAAAATCCTGGGAATCACTGAACTCCTGAATGGTGAATTATACTTCTGATTCTGTGTGTTTGGGGTTCTTCAGAGTCTTTTCTGGAAATATGGTGACACGAGCCATACTTTTGGCTGAGCTATGGTCAGTTTATTATTTGAGAGTATTAAATAGAGAAGTTCAGATAAAGAGATCTTGGGTGCAGTTCTCAAGTGGTTGTCTTGCTGGCACAGGCGAATGAAGCCTCTAAGGCCCAAGGGTACCAAGGCTTCAGGAAGCTGGATAGCCCATAGCTTTGCAATAAGTACCAGGCCTTGCAATAGTAGCAATGGTGGCTCCTATTCATAAATGGGTGGGTCCAGATTTGCAGTTCTTAAGTGCAACCTTTGAGGCTTCTTGGCTGCTGTTGTATGGCCTGAATTGAGGAGACCTTGAGTGTGGAGGAGGGCAAGAGAGAGAGTTTGTGGTTTGCATTCAACCCCCCAAACAGTTAAGTATATCTTCTTTATTATATCTTATTAGAGAGATATAACATATATCAACAATTCTTCAATTATGTCAGACAGATGCGTTTTAATTTAGGAATCTATTATATAGAAGTGCTATTCTCCAGACCCCTGTTTCTGTATTTGTTCCAAGCAGGTTTAATAGGATCATAAAATACAGTGATATACAGAATCGTGAATGCGTAGTGTGTTATGTTCCAGAATTTTGAACCAGCTGTTACCTTTTTTCTGTGGGGAAACATTTTAGAGAAGAGCCTTTGCGCTCACTGAAATGGCAAAATTGTTTACTCAGGCTGCTAATTAAATTACTTCCCCAAATTGCCGTCTAATAAAATTTCAGAAGTGGGGATCCTGTTTGTTGATTAAAATACTGTATCTGGCCAGTGGGTTACAGGAAAATGAGATTATTTGAGTAACAGTGTCTTCTGAACCCAGTAAAGAAGCCTTCACCCACAGCTCCTAACCATACACTGGAGAGAATAGATGAGAAATGTACGTCCAAATGTTCTACCTTTCCATCCTCTACCTCTAGAAAGTAAGGATTTAGGAAACACTGAGAATTCGAAACGGGAAGGAAATCAGTAATAAGAGGCCCTGTCAAAATAGTCTTCAGTTGTTGAGCTATTACAGATGATTGGCAGAACATAGGACAGTTATAGGTGCGAGTGCTGCATTGCCACACAGGAGCAGTAAAAAGTGCTGAAGTAAAAAATAATTGCTCGTTGAACAATGACATACATCCATGTTGACTTTCAGTAACATTTCACATAGGGAAGGGACTTGGATGTAGTGAAAATAATTCATTCCAATGGCAAACTCTTGCTTGATAGACCTGGGCAACATGACTTTGAAAGTGGTGTTAGCATTGCTTATTTTAGCAGGTTTAAAACATGTGACTATCAGGTCTGCGCTGATGTCTGTCTGGTGGAGCTGATAGACCTGTCACTTTGTAAGCTGAAAGAGCTCTTCGCAGTCTGCAGCGCAATTCATCACTGCATCAACATAATGTGCACAACAACAATCAATGTGACTGCCACAGTTTTTGGGGGAGGGGTTGGTGTAGCTTTAGCGAGCAGTGTAACTTTTAAGTGTATATATCCTTGGGAAGCCAGCAGTGGGCTGATGAATGAAGCTTTCATTCCATACCAGGCAAAATAGTCGTTTTGGTATGTTAGCTCTCAGCCAGTTTACTTACGTCAGTTGGAATTTTGGTGAACTACAGATTTTGAAATTTGCAGGGTACTGAATTGATATGTTTTTTTGTTTTGCTTGATATAAATTTAATATGGAGGAGCCAGATACTTCAGGCAAGAAATTTGGGTCTTCATGGTGAGGGCCTTCTGGCCAGGGTCTCTAAGAAGCCACCTCTACCTACACTTGGGGAACTTGGAGCTAACAATTTAGCTCTCATTTTCCATAAATGAGGAATGCAGTGTGTGCTGGTTAGGACAGACAGTATGGTAGCTAAAATGCATATGTCACAGACAAAGAGGTAGTTGATCAAAATCAGTCCTGAAGGAAGGAAACTTCTCTTATGTAAACACCCATCTGCCCACAAGGGCAAAAACACTGGAAAAGGTTCATTTTTAACCTTCATCCAGATTGGCTTGGTTAACCCCAGTGGAGTAAGCCTTTAACCCAAAGATATTTGATCAAATCTGATTCAGTTCTGAGGACTGATCATGTGTCTCTTTACCTTTTCTTCCAACAAGACGTTGTTGAGGTTCAGCATAAGTTTTCAGGTAGGAGGAGAACCAGTTGATGCCCTAAAGGCAGATTAGCCTTGCTGTTAACTTTGTACTTCCCTGCCATAACCTCTTCTTCCAAGAGTAATCTGGAAAATCACGTATAAGTGTTAATTGGCCCAAGATTGCTAGCTATAACACCTCCAATACCATGAGAGAGCTTGACAACTCTAAGGCAGCTTTGCAGGATGTGTCCTTTTTCACATAGCTGGGATGATGTCAAATGGTTCATGGCTGTTAGATTTCTGACCCCGGATGCGCTGCAGTTTCACATTCTTGTGCTTGTTGCCCTCCCCTTGAGAAATTCTGAATTTACCGTATTTTTCGCACTATAGGACGCACTTTTCCCCCTCCAAAAATGAAGGGGAAATGTGTGTGCGTCCTATGGGGAGAATGCAGGCTTTCGCTGAAGCCTGGAGAGCGAGAGGGGTTGGTGCGGACCGACCCCTCTCTCTCTCCAGGCTTCAGGAGAGCCCCACCACCAGCCCCACAAGCTCGGGGGACAGCGGGAGAGCCGCAGCGCGCCCTTCCCGCTGTCCCCCGACTTGGCTAGAAGGCTGGCGGGGGGGAGAAGCCTGCTCCTCCCCGTCGCCAGCCCCGCAAACTCGGGAGATAGCGGGAGAGGCGCAGCGCGCCCCTCCCGCTGTCCCCCGACTTGGCTAGAAGGCTGGCGACGGGGAGAAGCCGGCTCCTCCCCGTCGCCAGCCCCGCAAACTCGGGAGACAGCGGGAGAAGCGCAGCGCGCCATCCCGCTGTCCCCCGACTTGGCTAGAAGGCTGGCGGGGGGGAGAAGCCTGCTCCTCCCCATCGCCAGCCCCGCAAACTCGGGAGATAGCGGGAGAGGCGCAGCGCGCCATCCCGCTGTCCCCCGACTTGGCTAGAAGGCTGGCGGGGGGGGGGGAGAAGCCTGCTCCTCCCCGTCGCCAGCCCCGCAAACTCGGGGGACAGCGGGAGAGGCGCAGCGCGCCATCCCGCTGTCTCCCGACATGGTTTGGAGGCTGGCGGAGGGCTTCCTCCTCCCCCAGCCCCGCAAGCTCCCAGAGCGATGCCAAAGCTGCGCGCAGCTTCGGCATGGCTCTGGGTCCCGTTCTGGGGGAGGGGGAAGCTCGGGCTTCCCCCGCCCCAGCCCCGCGCCTGGCGGGGGGGGGGGAATAAATTTCCCCCCCTTTATTTTCCCCCCCAAATCTAGGTGCGTCCTATGGACCGATGCGTCCTATAGTGCGAAAAATACGGTACCTGTGAAGTTCTGTTCTTCTCAAGGGAAGCAGGGTAGCCAAACCCACCCTTAGTGAATCTGCTCCTACCTACAGAGGTCCATATATTATAGCCTGAAGTGTATGCCTAGAGGGGAGAATCAATTATCTGTGCTTAAGTTCCCTTGATATCTGGGCAAATTGTTCATCCTAAGTGGTGGGAGAGCTGGGAGTTGGGTTATGTGTGTTGTTTGAAGAATATTCAGCAACTCAAGTTAGTGTTTTGCTACGTACTACTGTATGTACTACGCTTTGACCTGCTCTTCAGTTTTCCCTCCTTTTCTCAGCCAGACAGGCTCTTGTCCTCTCAGATTGATTATTTTGACTACAGGGGAGAGTCCTTCCTGTAGGCACAAAAATGGAGCCTGGTCTGTCAGAGCAAAACCCTATTTAAATGCTAGCTGCCCCCTTTCTCTCCCAAAACACATTTTCACATATAAATCCAGCATTTATGTTTCCGTTTGTTACAGTAACTGGATATTATTTAATTTGTCAGCAGAATTGGAAAGCATGTATTTATTTTACAGTTAAATAAATGTGTTTATTGTACATTAAAATTTATGGGAGCCCCATTAATTTTTTTACCTTGGTAACAATTTCCGTTAATCACCTACTTCATATGAAATAAATGTGCCTTCAAAGTAATGTGGAAGGACTTAATTGATCCTTTATTGTCCTGCTGTGTTACTGTTTAAACACAGCAGGAGGGGTAATGAAATTAGTGTCTTGTAGTCTTGGTTAACTTTTTCCCTTCCATCCACAGATTGTGAGGTAAGGTAGATTGTAAAGCATTTATAAGCTCTGTTTGGGTTAAGCATATATATATATATATATATATATATATATATATTTCCTCCCTCAGATGAATGCACTAGACACACTTGGACAAACTGCTTTGCATAGGGCTGCTATGGCAGGTCACCTGCAGACATGTCGCCTCCTGCTGAATTATGGTTCGGACCCCTCCATCATCTCCTTACAAGGTTTTACAGCAGCGCAGATGGGCAACGAAGCAGTGCAGCAGATATTGAATGGTGGGTGTTCTTTCAGACGATAATGATAACCAATGATGTGCATTTGTAATTTGCAGGAAAGGCTGATTGGTTCTTATTTTAATTAAAATAAAATTGCTTTGCAAATGAGGCTCAAGGCAGCGACTGAAAAGGATAAACAAAATGACACAGTGAAACAATGTGACTCTATTTACAATGACTGTTAAAAAGTCACTGTAAACAGGATGACAAGCTCTACATGAGCTAATTTCAGACCTGGGAACTCTTTCCAATGTTTAATTATGTCAATTCTCTTGATACTTTAGTCACCCACTCCCTCTCCCCCTCCTGCCTCCCAGACTCTTTTTTATGATTTCCTTTACTGGGCTTGTTTTGAATCTTTCACATGCATATTGTACCTACTTGACCTTGGGCTAGGCAAATGGGAAACTTCCCAGTTAGTTAACTCATTAGGTGAATTTTTGAGAGCTGCTTTTGATGTTCCAAAGCCAAAGTGATTCTAAGACCACAGATCATATGGAACTGGGATTATTTAACAGCTGGAAATATGAATGGCCAATCTTGGGGTTTTAGCTTTTATAACAACAAAGAATCTTCATATGCAGAGTTCTGGCTGGGGGATGGTAAATGCAGCAATCTTGTCCAGCTGTTCAGATCAGGACATAAAGGCTTTAAAATAATAGCTTCTAATAATAAAAGCTGCAGCTCCACTTGAATGCTTTATCATTCTTTTCAGAGAAACATATCCCTTTAAGAAAATAAGTATGTTATAAGAAATATCCAGTTTACTACACCAAAAGCCAATTAGCTTTTTTTATCCATATATTTAGAATTCCAGCCAGCACATTATTTTGTGCAATGTCCACAATCATGCAGTCAGACTTAAGTTCACGCAGTGGAACTTTCTTTCCTCTTCCCTCCCCTTCATCCCCCTGAAATTTGTGGAAGGGGAATCTGTATGTTCCAGTAGTGTCCAGCCTGCCAGAAGACAGACAACATTAGATTTCTTGGGTTTTCTTTTGTTTTTCTTTTTGTTCTTGTTTTTATGTCTTTTGTGTTTTTCTATGTAGTATATTTATTATGTGAACCGTTCTGAGTTCTACGGATTGAAGGTGGCAAACAAAACAAACATCTCCCTTTGTCGCTTCCATGAAATAATTAGTATTAGTTACCTGAACTTCACCAGCAGATGCAATGATGGGTTGCAACAATTTGAAATTCAATATAAAAACAGTGAACACAAAGGACGTTACAAAGTGCTTTACTGTTGCTAATTCTTACAGCTCCATAAGGTCAGCTAGGCTGGATCAGACCCTGGGCCCATCTGGTTGAGGATCCTGTTTTCACAGTGGCCAACTAGATGCCTACAAGAAGCCCTCGGGCAAGACTTGAGCACAACTGTGCTCTGCCAGTAGCTGGGAAACATAAATGAGGCATGGAGAGTGCATGAACTCAACAGTGCTTAGCTTATTTTGTTGTTATTGCTATTTTGTTAATGTTTTTAATGTTTTATAGATTATAAATGCCATATTGATTGGTTATTCATGCAATATGCTGTAATTGTGATGTTCGGCTTCTTTTTTAGTTGCTGTTTCGTTAATAGTGTTTTATATATTATAATTGTTTTATTGATGAACTGTTGATGATTTGTGGATTATTTTATATATTTTATGCTGTATTTGCGGTGTTCTGTTATTGTTCTGTATTGTTTGTAAGCCGCTTTGAGATACATTTGAATGAAAAGCAACATAGAAATTCAATCCATCAGTCAGTCATTGCTCACTTTCCCCCCTAAGCTAGAAATCCTCAAATGTTATAACCTTTCCTCATTGGAGAGTTGCTCCAGCCCCATGGTATGCCCCAGTATGTTCCTCATATGGGGACTGCATTGAACTCATGGAGAAGGTGGGATTTATAGAATTGTAAAGTTGGAATGTACCTCGGGGGTCATTTAGTGCAACCCCCTGCAATGCCCAGTGTGGGCTTTGAACCCATTGAGATCAAGAGTCTCGTGCTCTACCAACTGAACTGGAACGTCCTGGTTTGTAGTTCATATTTTTGCTTAAAAGTTGTTTCTATAAATTCAACCTGTTTATAATTTTTTTGTCTCTTGTGTAGAGAGCACTCCTGTACATACATCTGATGTGGATTACAGACTGTTGGAAGCCTCTAAAGCTGGAGACTTGGAAACTGTGAAGGTAGGTTGGCGCAAATAACATCCAGTGTGTTCCTGTATACAGGGGTACCTTGGTTTAAGAACAGTCCTGTTTATGAACAATTCGGTTTGCAAACTCTGCAAAACTGGAAGTAGTGTCCCGGTTTGCGAACTTTACCTCGGTCTAAGAACGGAATCTGAATGGTGGAAGGGCGGCGGGAGGCCTCATTAGGGAAGGTTTAAGAATGGACTTCCAGAAAGGATTAAGTTCGTAAACCGAGGTACCACTGTATTACTGTCATTGCTTGTGTGATCTGCCTAAAAAGATAAGAGGAAGTATTTGGCACCATCAAAATCAGCCCTACCTTTTGTGTGTGATAATTCCATTTTGGGTGCATTATAATGCAGCTCGTTGGTGGGCAGGTGCGTTTGACTGCTTTAGAATCAGTGGGATTAAATCAATCACAATTGCAAATAGAGCACAGTAAGACAATTATGACTCACAGACCAGCTTGGATGTCACGATAAACCCATGGCTTATTGTGAGTAGACTTAAAAACCCTGTCTTACTCAAAAACATTTTGAATTGGTGTTCTTTATTGCAAGAGAGTCACTTCATGGTCTAAAATTTAAATAAGCAATTCAAGAATTTGCATCTGTAAGGCAGGACACTGAGGCAAAAAAAGAAAAGGAAAAGAGAAGCAGCAGCAATGAAACCTCCTCTCATTTTTACACTTTGAGAAGGTGGTAACTGCTTGAAAAGGTCTCTTTCACGAGTTCCTTTATGGATGTTTTTCCTTTTCAATTTTCATTTCACAGCAACTTTGCAGTCCTCAGAATGTGAACTGCAGGGATTTGGAGGGGCGTCATTCAACCCCATTGCACTTCGCTGCAGGTTATAACCGAGTGTCAGTCGTGGAGTACTTGCTTCATCACGGAGCGGATGTGCATGCAAAGGATAAAGGGTAACCTGGGATTCAATTTACGGTTTTGTGTCTGAATAGAATAGCTTCTTGCTTTCCAAGTCCTTTTGCTTCTGTGCTTTTCAGTACCTTATTCTTCAGCTGTATGGCCACAGTCCAGGGCTTCTATTTATATCCTCCGGTTTTGCAGCCAACAAAGGCAAACTCTTGATTAAATTTCAACCTATTCGCCCCGTCCACTACTGCCAGATGCTGGTTTTTTTGGAAGAAGATTGCTGCTTCTGGATCTCATGAGGAAAAGGGGTTGCGTTTCATCAATGCTCTGATGATATCTGTCTGTGAACAAATGCCGGCTCCCTCAACCTGAAAAGCGAGATGAGCGGCGTACCACATAGTCGCCTTTGACTGGACTTAACCGACCAGGGGCCATTTACCTATTTTACCTTTACATTTTTACTAAATGTATATAATTTTTAAGGTTTGGAGGTCCATCACTTGTCAGAGACAGTTGATGCCATCATTTGGAATGCTGATTTATCTTGAAGGATAACTACAATTTTTACTTACTTCTAGATCCTGACATACTAAAAGCTGACATGTTTCTTTTTTTGATTAGTGGCTTAGTGCCCCTCCACAATGCCTGTTCATATGGACACTACGAAGTGGCAGAGTTATTGGTGAGACACGGGGCATCTGTCAACGTCGCAGATCTGTGGAAGTTCACACCGCTACATGAAGCAGCAGCAAAGGGGAAATATGAAATCTGCAAGCTCCTTTTAAAAGTATGCAACTTACAATTTCTTTAGACTTTTGAAGACGTGAAAAAGAGCTGAGTAACAGCCGGGCTTTATTTTTTAAGAAATGGGGATCAGCTTCAGCATCTAGCCTGACGATGAGTACTAGAGAACGTGCTTACCAGTTGTGTTCTGTTCTAATCAAATTTCAAAACTGGATTTTGAAATTTTCCAACTATTGAATTTTCTTCTACTAAAGAGCATTTAATGAAACCTGTGGCATGTGGTACCGCATGCAACGTTTCTGAGCTAGACAATAGTTCAGTTGGTAGAACATGAGCCTCTTAATCTGAGGGTTGCCCACATGTTGGGCAACAGATTCCTGAATTGCAAGGGGTAGGGCTGGGTGATACCAGCTTTGCAACGTCGTGGTTTGTCGCCAGCCAAACATTGTGGTTTGACGATATACCGCAACGTTGAAAAAACAAGATGCATTGGCCTCTGCCCGCGAGACACCGGGTGAAACTGCCCCAGCTCTCACCTTGAAAGCTGAGGCAGTTTCATCCAGGCTCGTGGGCTGGGACAATGCAGCTTGTTTGTGCAGCTAAGCTGGGAGGAGGGAACATTCCCCCACCCCAGCTGAGACAGCCCCAGTGCTCTCCCCACTTGCCCGTGAGTGGGCAGAGCATCAGAGCTCCTTTAACTGCTTGCTGCGGGGAGTGGCAACCGTGTTCCTCTCAGCCAAGCAGTTTCACAGAGCCCCCACTCCACCGCCGACTTGCGGGAGCCAGCACAGGACTGAGGGCTCCTTTAACTGATCGACTGAGGCAAGGGCAGCTGCACACTCTTCAGTTGAGCAGTTTAAAGATGCAGAAGGAGGAACAAGGTGTATCGACACCTCACCGATACAGCTTGTTTCTCCCTCTCCATCGTATGAGGTCTGCCACTCCTGAGTCCCTCTGCTAGCAGTGCCCATTGGAGGAAGGAATTCTTGACTCCCTCCAGTGGATGCTGCTATCAGAGGGACTCAGGAGCAGTGGCGGTTTCACCAGCGATATGCCCTCATACTGCTCCTGGGTGATATATTGATAAATCACCCAGGCCTAGCAGGGGGTTGGACTAGATGACCATTGTGGTCCCTTCCAACTCTAGGATTTTATGATTTCATGATTCTATGAAAATAAGATCAGAAATGATAGTTAAAATTACATAATGAATACAATTGTATTTTTACTTATAGGTTAGACGTGGTACGCTTATTCAGATTTACAGGCAGCCCCCCGTTTATGCGGGGGTTACGTTCCAAGGCCCTGTGCGCATTGATGAAATCGCACATATATGAAACCCATTGAAAAAGCTTGCAAACGCCCCAATTCACCCTGGTCTGCTACCATTTCACTCATTTAGTGATGGTTCAGTGGTGTCTTTATGACTGGGTCACCTCTGGGTTTGGCGCAATGTATGTATACACAGTCGTGTGCACATGGGGCTGCAAGTATAGTATCTCTGCAAACTGGCATGCCTTTGCAAATAAAATCAGTAGTTTGTATGTGCAGCATGCCATGGAAAAATCTGAACTCATGATTCCTGGTTTCTAATTCACTGAATGTTAGCTGCAATAATTAGGACAAATTTTCGAAGTAAATCTGTTGGGGTCGGAGAGGCAGCGCATTAAATTTCTAAAGGTAGCATTTGTTTTTATGCTCTTAACAGAAGTGGTTCCTTTCTACAACTTAGTTGTATTTTTCTCCCTTTCTTCCTCCTCATGATAAGAATCATGTATCACTCAAATTGCCGCCATTGTGAAAACCATTTGAGTCCCTTACTGGTGTTTCATAGGTTTGACTCTGGACTTAAAAGGAAATTGCTCTTTATGTCTGCAGAAATATATGCATTGCATCAAAGCCTTCCCTCCAGACTGCATAAAATGTTAAAATTTCCTTTTGGTAAACTTCCTGTCACAACTTTGGCTTCACTGTATTAAAGTGAGCATGTGCCAGTCCACCGTTTTGCTTCAAATGGTTTCCAAGATAAGCATCACTTTTCTCCCCATTGTCTCCTGTGGGAAACCATTTGAAGCTTGTCCAAGCATTTTTAAAATGTTCAGAGGGTAGACTCTCTATTTGCTGGATTGAAACAATTGCTTAATCCAGACCACCATTTTGATTCCAACAGTGGTCATCCATATTATTCTGGGGAGCTTAAAGGAGGGCACTAATACACCTTCTCTAGTTTTTTTCTCAGCAAAGAAAGGGTGTCACCCGCCCTGCACCAGTTATATAGTATTGCTGGATTGCTGACTATGTGAATGGGTTCTACATCTTTCTGTTACCCCCACAGCTTATGGAAGAGCAGTGCTTGTAATGAACATCCGTCTGGGGCTATTTTTGCAGGAGGAACCAGCTTAGTGGGGGAGGGAGTGTCCCTTCCTGGTCCTCCTCCATCAAATTATCAAGATAATTATCTACAATGTGAAGTTGTGCCTGCAGCTGTCAACATCTAGTTCTGCACTGCTGTGAAGCAATTTCAGGGCAAGGGCAGGATTTTCTCTTTGAAAAATCGCAACACCTGTAGTCAGACTTGTGGCTAACTGATTAATATTCTTTCACGGGCTTCTCACAGTTTCCATGGTATCAGCATTTCTGTTCTGGAAAGTCTCTACCCACAAGCCATTTTTTTTTTGGTATTTTTAAAGGAACGTCTTCAGGAAGGTAGTATGAAAATTATAAAATCTGCTTTTACGACTGGGCCTATTTGAGGAGAATTGATAATTTTAAAGAAGAAGCAATCAAAATAATTACAAACCTTTTCTTCTTTTCTCTTTCCTCCTTCCTTTTCTTTGAGTTATATGTGGAACATATATTCATCTTGTAAGGACTCATAGCATAATGCTATTTTTCCTGAAATTGTGGGGGGATATCCCTATTTGGGTTGCACCTCCCATTCACTTCAGAAGGCAGGGCTATGTAATTTACCTTGCACAAGAGAGAGAGAGAACTGTTCCCAGTTTTCAGTCCTGCCTACTCCTGGAGACAGGATCAGGCAATGTTTGTACCTTCCCCCATTTTCTATTTCTGATTTTATTCTGTTTGCCCTGCCTTCCTCCCAGCTAGTCTGACTTACCCTGAGAAGAGGGATTTTGGGGGGGGGGTCTTGGCTTGGAGATCTCCCTGAGAGGCAATATAGAAAGACATCAGGGCATCTTATCACCAGAAAGATGATAAAAGGTAAAGGGACCCCTGACCATTAGGTCCAGTCGTGACTGACTCTGGGGTTGTGGCGCTCATCTCGCTTTATTGGCCGAGGGAGCCGGCGTACAGCTTCCGGGTCATGTGGCCAGCATGACTAAGCCGCTTCTGGCGAACCAGAGCAGCGCATGGAAACACCGTTTATCTTCCTGCTGGAGCGGTATCTACTTATCTACTTGCACTTTGACGTGCTTTTGAACTGCTAGGTTGGCAGGAGCAGGGACCGAGCAACGGAAGCTCACCCCGTCGTGGGGATTCAAACCGCCAACCTTCTGATCGGCAAGCCCTAGGCTCTGGTTTAACCCACAACACCACCCGCATCCCTGTAGAAAGATGATAGACCAGTGCTATTGTTAGACTTGTCCAAAGATTGATTTGAAAGAGTATTATCAAGTTGCTGCCAGAGCTTTGGCTTGTCATCAACTGCTCAGGGGTCAAAGTTCTCCCAACTGGACATTTTGCTTGGTTCTTGATGCACACCTTCATTTGGGGGTGACTAGTCACATGCAATGAAGTGTGACTAGAGCTGCAGCCTGGACTAATTCATTTTCATCCTAATGAGCTATTTAATCTGGTTAAAAGATGTAAAATAAGTAAATGGATTAAAGAAGAGAAAGCAGATTTAGTTCTGTTGCAGTGAATACATTTCAAGCCACCAGAATCTCACGGTTTAAGTACTGTATTTAAAGCAGATTCTCTTTGCTTGTGCTGTGATAAAACACAAGGAAGTGAATACTTAGATCTTCCAACAAAGGGTATTTGGGTGTTTATAAGGATATAAGGGAATATTGAGAAGATAAGAAGAACAGTAGTGGATTGAGTTTTGGATTTTAAGGTTTTCCTATGGTACCTCTGAAAGAGAGAGCAGTGTGTTGGATAATTATTGATTGGAGATTTCACAGAGTTTATGAGCTTCAAGGCAGAATAACGTAACACTCAAACACAGTGCTAATCTTAGGCTTAAGAAATGAATAACAGAATAATTTATTTAGTGAGGGAAAATGCATCTCTTTATCTTGAATATGTGGTGTATATTAAAATACGTTTGCCCACATATTCTCTACTGGCATATACTATTAAATACATTAGGGTCTGTTTTAAGTAACACCTGCTGGTATTTATATATTCTTTCTTTTAGTACTGCATTACTTTAATATAGTATTAGAGGGGTATACACTGTCAGTTGCACTCTTGAGTAGACCCATTTTAGTTTTACTTATCTAGAAATATTGAACTGTAAACAGTATATACTATTCTGCTTTTGGGGTTCTGTGGGGAGGGTGAAGGAATTGGAATCTTAGCCACCCTGCATTTTATTTCTGCTAGTAAACAGTAGAAATGTTGTTTATAGCATGGAGCAGATCCAACAAAAAAGAACAGAGATGGCAACACACCCCTAGACCTCGTGAAGGAGGGAGACACAGATATACAGGACCTGCTGCGAGGTGATGCAGCTTTGTTAGACGCTGCCAAGAAGGGCTGCCTGGCGCGAGTTCAGAAATTGTGTTCTCCAGAAAACATCAATTGCCGAGATACCCAGGGACGAAACTCAACTCCGCTGCATCTTGCTGGTAAGTGGTTTGTCAAGCTTTCTTTATCACAGCCACATAATTTATTCACCCAAAAATTGTCTTGGAAACAGTCCCAGCTATTTAAAGAATCATACATGAATGCAGCAGGAAGTGAGAGGTTCTCCATTAAAAATACAAGCGATTTTTCTATTAACCACTGGATGTTCCGTTGATGCTTTGTTTTTCTTCATAAAGCTGGTTACAATAATTTGGAAGTTGCTGAGTATCTTCTGGAGCACGGTGCTGATGTCAACGCTCAAGATAAAGGAGGATTAATTCCACTACATAATGCAGCATCCTATGGGGTAAGCATTATTCATTAATGTATAGATTTTCAAGACTCTTATTCCCCCGTTCTGTAGAATTATCAAGGCACCTTACAATGCAAAACAAAGAAAAAGAAAAAAATAACCCCAGCAAGTAATAATAACAGCAATAAATAATGAAGAAAACAATCTATACTCCCAAAGATGGTGCAGCAGCAATATACTATAAAAGATTGCTAAAACTGGTATAGGTGTAGAGTATATTGGTAGCTTCTAATTACTGCAGTTTTCCCTTTAAGTGGAAAGCCTGTCAGATGGGAAACAGAAACGTCTTTCCAGGACTTTTAATTGAAATAGGGTGAATAGATCATTTTTACCGAAACTGTTCCTTGCATGCGTATAGCTATTTGATAAGCTGGGGGTGAGAATTTTGCACCTGGCCAAAAATCTGAGCAGCAGGGGAACGATGATTCTTTGCACAATGTGGCAGAAAAATGCACACGACTGTTTTCTAGTGATCACATGACTACCATGATAAGTTACCCCTTGATAAATAGTCATCAGTATTTACCAGTGGACTGGTGAAATCCAGATCAAAGTATTAGGAGAAGACAAGTTCCTAGGTTCCACCTTATCCTGCTCCCTTTGTTTCATATATGCAATCAATAAGCAAGCCTTTTTCAATTTCTTCTGTTCCCATCTTCCTATGTAGAAATGGAAAAAGGCTTGCTTATTGATTGCAACTAAGAAAAGCCCACTTTAGGGAAACTCCAGGTAACTGAAGAACTGCAGGAGCCTCAGTATACTGCAAGTATGTTAGGGAGCTTCCAGCACTTAATACGTCCATCCATCCAAGACTTATAAATGCATAACCCATCATTTAAGAATGCTTTCTTTTGCACTTCCTTTATGGGTAATGCCTGCTTGTTATTCTACTCTCTTTTTTTATCTCTCTCTCTCTCTCTCTCGCCCCGCCGGCAGCATGTGGATATAGCTGCTTTGCTGATTAAGTACAATACCTGTGTAAATGCCACAGATAAATGGGCATTTACACCATTGCATGAAGCAGCACAAAAAGGAAGGACGCAGCTGTGTGCCCTACTTCTAGCTCACGGAGCAGATCCAACGATGAAGAACCAAGAAGGCCAGACACCTTTGGATTTAGCTACAGTAAGTCCGTTTTGAAAAAGAAACAGCAGTTAGTGATCTGCAGCTTAGAAATAACTGCTGTTTCTTTTTCAACTAGTACAGTCACATGCTTTTTACTTACCATATTTTTCACTCCATAAGACACACCAGGCCATAAGACGCACCTAGTTTTTGGAAGAGGAAAACAAGAAAAAAATATATTCTGAATCCCAGAAGCCAGAACAGCAAGCTGGATCGCATCCCCTGCCCGGGAGAGGCTGCGCGCGGCTAAGTCTCCCCCAAGAGCTGCGCTCCCTTTAAAGAGTGCATGGAGTGTGCGTGCGGCTCTTGGGGGCTTTTCCCAGAGGAGGGAGAAGGGCAGCCCTTCTCCCTCCTTGGGGAAAAGCCCCCAAGAGCCGCGCGCTCTTTAAAGGGTGCACGGCTCCTGCGGGCTTTTCTATGAGGTGGGGGAACCCGCAAAAGCCGCGCGGAGCATGTATGTGTGGCTCTTGTGGGGTTTTCCCACCTGCATTCGCTCCATAAGACGCATACAAAATTTCCTCTTACTTTTTAGGAGGGAAAAAGTGTGTCTTAGGAAGCGAAAAATACGGTAATCAGCCACATTTCTATCCTGACCTTTCTGTTAAGGAGCTCAGGGTGGCATATGTAAAGTTGGCCCAATTTTATCCCCTCAAACAACCTTGTGAGGTCGGGTAGACCTCATAGTGAGTTTCAAGACTAGGGACATGAGCCTACTTCCCTCCAGCCCAAATCCAGCACATGATTCATTATACTACAATTCTCCTGTTTTACATCAAGAGCAGGCAGAACTATGAATCTTGTACAGATTTTGCATCTTTCTTTGTAAACCCATCATTTTGTCCAGGCAAATTCACGATGTGTTCATTCATTTGGTTACTATTGAACGATTGCTTTCCACCTTAAATTCGATTTTGACCCTGCTCCTTGAACTTTTATATTGAATTTTAAAAACCAAGTGATGGCACCTGAAATGTGAACATGCGTAAAAATAATCTCAGTTTCAAAACAGCAGAACTTAATGCTTCCAAATTTGTCCAAGGCTGATGGTATTTAACATTCACAAGCAATGCCAGTTTAAAGAACAGCTTGAAAATAAAAATAAAAATTATCTAATCAGGGTACATCTTCAAGAAACAATTGAACACTGTTTCTAATTATTATTTTTTTGTATATGTGATTTTCTTGTTTTCAGGCTGATGATATTCGAGCCTTGCTGATAGATGCGATGCCCCCAGAGGCCTTGCCAACCTGCTTTAAACCTCAGGCTACTGTTGTTAGTGCCTCTATCATTTCGCCAGCATCAACTCCATCCTGTCTCTCTGCTGCCAGCAGCATAGACAACCTTGCAGGACCTCTGGCAGAAATAGCAGTGGGAGGGGCGCCCAATGCTGGTGATGGAGCAGCAGGAACAGAAAGGAAAGAAGGAGAAGGTAAGTTTGCTGACAGCGTGAAACACTCAGGCTACAATCCTGTGCACACTGACTAGGGAGTGAGCCCCCTGGTACCTAGTGGGACTTATTTATATTTATATATCGCTGTATCACAAAAATGTAGCAAAGTGGTTTACAACAGTAAAAACAAATATATGTAGGATTGCACTGTGACTACTGTAATCTTTCACATTATCCTAATAAGTTTGCTTCGTTATTTTGTCCAGCTGTAAAATAAATTTCAGAGTCCTAGGATTTGCTTTAATCAAATGAAATTTCATTTTGAATCAATAATCTTCCTGACTTTTTGTTAGCAATTGATTCCTGGGGTTTTTTATATTTCTAATTAGTGAAAGATGTGTTCTGTTTGTTTGTTTCTTTCTGCCTATAGTGGAAGTTTGACTTGTAGAAAGAAATACATGAAAATATAACTGAAGTTGTAAGGCTTTAGAAGTGGTGATCGTTAAGATGGAATTAAATACGTTTGTGTAGTTTAACTATTGACAGTTATGAGTGGCCTCCTCAGGCAAGTGATGCAATATCATAGGGTGATACTGATAGAAAAGCAGGCAGGAAGCATTGAACATGCAATTCCTTATAAAAGAAGCAGTTACTTAGTTTTCTTTGAGAAGTATTCTGTAGCATTAACCTATACCTAACAGTTTAAATGTCACAAACTGTGAATCAAAGTTTCTGAACCTGCTTTTGGAATCCACTGAGCCAGTCCGGGGGGTCCGGCACACTTCTTCTGCGCGGCTCTGAATTTCCCCAGGGACCCCCGACTCAGCAGAACGTAAACACAGCGGAACAGAAGCAGGAACGTCGTGTTAGGGCAATAACTCAGACTGAACGCAGCAGGCTGTCTCCTTATCTATGTTTTAAGTCTTTATTCCTTAGCATAACATAACAGCTATAAATCCTGGCGACAGAGCGCACATCTTGCTCCTTTCTTGCAACGGAGCAAACACACACTGAGAGAAACACAGGAAACCACTCCCCTCAGTATTCTAAAACCACGCCTCAAAATGTGAGACGTCACTCAGAACTTCTTAACCCTGTGAGTTCTGAGCCTCTCTCCACACCCCCTCTCGAATCATATTTTGAGAGGACTTCTGAGTGTTCAACACTTTCCCCATTGCCTTCCGCCCCTTCTTGGCATCGTTGTTAGGCACCTGTTGAACCTCACAAATCTCAGGTTCGCACTGTGCGAAACCAACCCACGCATTTGTGACCTGAAACCTCTCAGGTGGAATTCCCTTTGTAGCCCGAGATGACCGCCTGGGCACAAACTGGGGTGCTCCTTCTGACCCACTGGGGCCAGCAAGTGCGTCTTCCTCATCAGAAGATTCCCCCTCTGACTTGACACGTCTGTGAGCTTTCTCCATTATGCGCACAGGAGATGAGGGCTCACTCTTGGACACTCTCTTAACAACCTGTGGAGACGCCCTACTCTGTTCAGGGACCTGGTCTCCACCAGCAGGTTCAGGCTCTGGCTCTCCCTCCTCCTCAGAGTCAGACAGACAATCTGAGTGAACGTCAGAGCGCGCTTTGCGCCTTGCCCAACCATCCTGCTCAAAGAACTCAGCCTGTTTACTGACCAGAAGCTTGGTCTGATCACCTTCTGGATATGCGAACCTCCATCCTTTTGTCGTAGGCTCATATCCACAGAAGATCATTTCCTGGTACCTTGGGCCACCCTCCTGCTGCAGAAACATTGGTACAGGCACCATGGCTCTGCTACCAAAAGTGCGAAAGAAATGCACAAGCGGCTTCTGTCGATGAAGCAGGAAATACGGGGTGTCACCTACCACTGAATTGTAGCACCTGTTCATCGTGAAATTGGCTGTCTTTACCGCCTCCCCCCAAAAACTTTGAGGCAAACCAGAGTCATCCAGTAGAATCTCTGATGCTCGAACCAGAGCTTTACTCCTAAGCTCTGCCACGCCATTCTCCTGAGGAGAAGTCACCTTGTGACGTATCCCCCTCTGGCGAAAGAAACCCTTTAGAGCAGACCCAGTGACCTCTGAACCCCGGTCACACTTGAACCCCTGCACCTTGGTGGAGAACCTTAGTTCCACCTCTGCAACACAATCTTTGATAAGTTGTGTTGCCTCATCCTTAGTTCTCAGCGTGAACGCCCATGCATTCCGCGTAAAATCATCTGTCAGCACCATCAGAACCTTGGCCTTGCCCAGACTTGGCTGTGGCATACCAAAAATGTCTGCATGTACAAGCTCAAAAGGCTTTGTGGTTACTCTCTCCACCCTGGGATGATTAAATCCCTTGTTCCTTGCTTTTCTGCAAGCTCTGCAATTCAAAGGTTGACCACATTCTTTTACCCGGCACCCTTTGGTGCACTCTGATAACATCTGAATGTCCTCACAGGAACCATGTGACATTCTCTTGTGCCACACGCAAGCACACGACACATGAGTGTGATCAGTGGCTTTCCCAGCATTCCCCTTACCCTCCAGAGGTGTTTCCAGAACAAAGAGGTTGTTCTGATTCTTCTCAACACTTATTAGCTGTTTCCCCCCTCTGGAAATTGTACAAACATTTTTCTCAAAACACACTTCAAATCCCTCCTGTAAAAGACAAGGTACAGATAAAAGGCAATGTTTTATCTCAGGTATGATGTAGACCTTTAGCTCAGCCTGTAAGAAAGAGACAAACACGTTAGCAACATGAGTCATATGTCCCTGTGAACCAGTAGCAAAGACAACTGTTTTTCCAGTTGAAACAGCCTTGCAGTTCCACATTTGTCCATCAGGTGGCGCTGTCACCAAATGGGCGTTAGCAGCCGAGTCCACAACCCAACGTAGCACTCTCCTCTCTCTGGAGTTGTCCTTCTTTGTTGCCTTAGCAACAGACTTCCTGCTGCCCCCGACCTTGGGGCCTTCGCTGCAGGTGTTGTCCAACACTGCCATTGACGCAGTCAGCTGATAAGCGTTTCCTCCCTTCTCTGGAGCACGGAGCGTATGCGCTTTCCCATGCCTGCCTCCTCTGCAGGACTTGTTGCCATGGAAACCTGGCTGGTTCCCATGGGAAGCAACCTTGGACACATCCTGCCCTGTCTCCCTTGCTCTCTGTGGGCAGCTGCGACACAAATGGTCAGCAGAATTGCAGACAAAACATCGCCGAGTGGAAAACTTTGCAAACTTGCCTTTGGTCTTCTCTGCCCCCCCAACCTTTCCAGCAGCACTCCATGAGGCTTTTCTGCTTTTGGGGACATGGCTTTTGGCTTCTGCTGTGGTTTCTCTGCAAACCCCCTCCAGCTCCTGCCAAACAGCCTGGGCACTCTCAAGACCCTTGGAATGGCCTGCACCCCCACTCTCAGGTGCATCTCTCTTCTCTTCTCTCAGCTGCTCTCCAGCACACAGCTCATGTGTTGGTGCATTGCAATAGCTTCTCAACACAGTCCCAGCCCCCTCTGGGCTTTCTGGGTGTCCCTCAGCCCCTCCTGGGCTTGGTGCTTCCTCAGAGCAATTCTCAGCCCCCTCTGGTCTGGCTCCCACTGCTTTCTTCAGTGCCTGCCTCCTGACCCAGGGCTTGCTCCCGTCCACCTTATCAAAAGGGATTGACGATTTCTGGCCGTCTGCCATCTTCCCCCGGGGCCTGGCCTACTTACAGTACAGTAGCAGCGCCTCCCGGTCCGGCAGATCCTTCCCAGCGAGCTCCCCTGTGCCTCAAAGAAGCACAGCTCTGGCTGGCTCCAGCTTCTCCTAAGCTGGCCTTTGGCTGCAGTCTTCTCCTCAGCCGGCTTCTCCCACACGCACGAACGTTGCTTATCTTAATTGCTGATGACCCATAACCTGAGCCAGTCCGGGGGGTCCGGCACACTTCTTCTGCGCGGCTCTGAATTTCCCCAGGGACCCCCGACTCAGCAGAACGTAAACACAGCGGAACAGAAGCAGGAACGTCATGTTAGGGCAATAACTCAGACTGAACGCAGCAGGCTGTCTCCTTATCTATGTTTTAAGTCTTTATTCCTTAGCATAACATAACAGCTATAAATCCTGGCGACAGAGCGCACATCTTGCTCCTTTCTTGCAACGGAGCAAACACACACTGAGAGAAACACAGGAAACCACTCCCCTCAGTATTCTAAAACCACGCCTCAAAATGTGAGACGTCACTCAGAACTTCTTAACCCTGTGAGTTCTGAGCCTCTCTCCACATCCACTTTGTAGAAAAAAACATCTCAGCAGAAATACACCTAGTCTTCATCTGAATTCCTTAATAACTCTTCATATTTAGGTTCCTCCCCCTCAATCTACTTTCAATGAAAGTTTTCTCAAAGATAGATTAGTTTTTGCATTTAAAAATTGCATTTTGCAATTGATGTCTGGTACATTGTTCAGTATGTGTTTGCATCCTTTTGTGAAAAACACACTGCTGTGTCTCTTATTGTAGTTGTTGGACTTGACATGAACATCAGTCAGTTCCTGAAGAGTCTTGGTCTGGAACATCTTCGGGATATCTTTGAAACAGAACAGGTAAGATCCTGCTTGCTCCAAAGTAGTGCTCCACTATTTTTTAGTCTTATAATACACCTAGAATAGTAGGAGATACTGTCTAAGATTGGAGGAACTGTGTAGCTAGTTTTGTGCTTGCAGGGGCCTTTGGACTTTAGTTTCCAATCAGCATAGGCATAGGTAGTTTTACTTTCCCATTCATTTCAGTAGGGGTAAATCAGTAAAAAAGATAGATCCCTGTCCTGACGTAAAATACTTATTTTTGTTCTTTTCTGTGCTTCTCAGATTACCTTGGATGTACTGGCAGACATGGGACACGAGGAGCTGAAAGAAATTGGCATCAATGCCTATGGGCATCGTCATAAGTTGATAAAAGGTGTAGAGAGACTTCTAGGTGGGCAGCAAGGTGAGTCTGCTAAAGCATCCTGCATCAAAATCAATTGGAGCTTCGTCTACAAACAGTAAGCTCCATCCTTCATACACTATACAGTGGTGCCTCGCAAGACGAAATGAATCTGTTCCGCGAGTCTCTTCGTCTTGCGGTTTTTTCGTCTTGCGAAGCACAGCTATTAGCAGCTTAGCGGCTATTAACGCTTAGCGGCTATTAACGGCTTAGCGGCTTTAAGAAAAAGGAAACCAACTCGCAAGAACTCGCAAGATGTTTCGTCTTGCGAAGCAAGCCCATAGGGAAATTCGTCTTGCGGAACGACTCAAAAAACGGAAAACCCTTTCGTCTAGCGAGTTTTTCGTCTTGCGAGGCATTCATCTTGCGGGGCACCACTGTAGAAATCTTTCAGGAAGGTCCTTAGGTAATGAGCGATCTAGGCAACTCTGTCTATTCATTTTTGTAGCCTAATTTATTAGAGAACCTCAGGCTTGAGCACAGCAGCTTTGTCTGATGGACTTGAAGGCAACAAAGAAAAGAGCACCAGAATAAAATAGAAACCTCTTTTTAAAAATGCAAATGAAATGAGATGGTTTTATCTTCATGCCTAAGTCATGACCCCAATCTCACACAAAATCAAGCTATTCCTATTGCCACAGTGTCGGAAGTGCCGCTTGTCACCAACCCTTCCCATGCTCCTTCCGAACAGCAGTTCCTCTTATGCTCCTGTCCCAAAGGAACCACCCTGCCAACCTATTTCCAAAGCCCTTTCTCTTAACGGCGGTCAGGGAGTCAGCATGTTACATGCACTTGGCTAAGGTCTTGTGCAGTATGTATTATCAAGAGAATTGAGGGCTGTGGAATATAAATTACTTGTAGAATGGATGCAGTATTTCAATGTGCATGTTCTGTATTTCAGGCACCAATCCTTATTTGACTTTTCACTGTGTCAGCCAGGGAACTATCCTGATAGACCTTGCTCCTGACGACAAAGAGTATCAATCTGTGGAAGAAGAGGTAATTACATCTGTAAAGACATTTGGGACTGACTCATTCGTGAATGTATTAAACTTCTTAAGGGTGCTTCCACACCAGATAGAGAACTGAAAGTTGACGATCCCCAGATGGTTCAATAGAGGGACTAGTAATTTAATTTACTAATTACCTAAACCTTCTGAAATTAGTACTTTATACCTCTCTGTTGCAATGTGGGACGCAAAATAATTTCCTGAAAGACACAAGGAGTCTGACACAGAGCAACACATGAGGATGGAAGGTTGTGGCGTGAAATTTTGTTTCTCCCTTTATACACTTGAATCCATCTTTTCCTGGAGGAAAATTCCATTGGCAGACAGGAGCCTATCTGTGTTTGTAAATACAGTTTGTATTGTGCTGATAGAGATGCAAAATATCCTAGGGTTAATTTTGTACCTCTTGTTTCCAAAACCTGTGTAGTTGTACTTTAAACATGCCGTGGCTTAGGGCTATGTTGAATGCTTCGTGTTTCTCACCCTCTAGAGATAAAATGAGCATTCCTAATTACTATGTCTTATGTTTTAAATGCCCCAAATGCTAAGGCTGCTGGATGACTTCTTGTTGTTAATACATTTGTAGCTGGAGTTATTCAGGGCCCTGCAGGAAGCAGGTCTTCTAGGACTCACAGCCAAGATGGTCTCTAGATATGAAAAAGAAAGAATTCCTTCTGTAAATAAAAGTTTTATCTACCCACTCTCAACAAGGTTACAGGGGAACAAATAGTGGTAAACCTGATAGGCTTCTCAGTCCCCATAACTCAGCACAAGTTCTCATTCACTAAAGGGAAACAGTATTCAACCCTTTATCTGCTGTGCTCATCTGGTTAGATGCCCTTACAGCCCCACGAGGGGTTGAACCTTGTTGGGAGCAGATAGGAGCTTATATTAATTGAAGGAGGTGCATGAAATGAGGATGGGAGCAACTCAGAAACATGCCTCCTTTCCAGATTATACTGGGCATGGAGCAGGTGAATGGGAAAGTTCCTTCTCTGTAACAAACAAGACTGCGGGCATCGCTATCTCTTACTCATTCTTTTACTGAAGAAAAATATTGCAGAAATGCCCACCTTTCTCTTTTCCATTGCTGCCTCCTTCCTCAGAAGGATAGGGAGAAGAGTAAGAAAGGTTTATTCAGAGCTTTCCTCTCTGGGCTGGGGAGATAAACACTGCTTCTGTATTTGCTCCCCCTCCACACAGTCACAGAACGTAAAAGGCAATAGATGTAAACACCAGATGAAGATGCAGGCAGTATTTCTGAGATGTCCGCTTCTGAGTGTCTTACTGTATACCACTTGACTGTTTTACAGATGCAGAGTACCATCAGGGAACACAGAGATGGTGGCAATGCTGGGGGGATCTTCAACAGGTATAATGTCATCAGGGTAAGTGTCAATGACTTTGAAAGCCTTCATATGAAACCGCTACCAATTTTGCTGATAACAAAATCCTTGCCTGGCAGGATAGAGGACCCTTAGGTCCTCTAAATAAAGTGATCGTAGGAATGGATGGAGTACTGTTGAGAATCTGAGCAGCAGCTTTGAACAGAAAGCCTTTACATTACTGTGTATACTGACCTTTTAGACTGGGGGCCATAATTAAGGAAGCAGGTGAAAAGGGAGCACAAGTAAGTGGTTTAGTTTAGCCATATATTCACGAGGCTAATATATTTCCAGTTCAGGATCTTCATAAGTAATGACACCCAGTGCTCCTCCTGATCTTATTTCAGTTGTGTCTTATGACCAGGCACCCCCAACCTTCGACCCTCCAGATGTTTTGGACTACAATTCCCATCATCTACTGGTCCTGTTAGCTAGGGATCATGGGAGTTGTAGGCGAAAACTTCTGGAGGGCCGCAGGTTGGGGGTGCCTGCTTATGACCCTTCAAGGTTGGGAGAAACCAGTTCAATGGTTTCCATATCAGAGTGCTTGTTGCCCCTGCCTTTATCCGCTTTAAAGCTAAGAGACTTGCAGCAGCACCCACTGCGTTTCCAGTTTAGAAAGAGTGCCACAGCAGCCTTTGAAACCTTGTGGAATAATGTTGCCATGTGCCTTTTCTCCTTGGGGCCAAATGTGTTTTGGTCCAAGCCATTTCTTCTCTGAATTATACTGCATTGTACTTAATCTACTAACATATATTCTCCAGAGAGTGTTAAGTATTTCTATTCTGGAGGAATCGTGGGTGAAGCTGCAGCTTGTTATACAAGGCTACAAAAGGGGATTATTATTATTATTATTATTATTATTATTATTATTATTATTATTGCAATGATAAAGTAGTCTATGGGTTGGATCCAGATTTACATTGTGAACATAATTCCTCCCTTTGTTTGTGCACATGACCCAAATTCAACAGAGGCTCCCACTTCCCCTTCCTTTTCTGAAGCATCCCCCAATTCTCTGGAGCGCCTTTTCATGGGATTGCAGGAAAACTTACCTCTCCTCTCTTTCATTCAGTGGAGTGTCATACAAAGAGAGCTAGCCCTAAGATCTCCCTTATATTTAGTAATACTGTTTTCTTTTATTTAAGGTAATCCCCCATATTTTTAAAATGTCAGTTTATATGGAAATATTTTCTCTGGAGTTCTGTTTCTCTGGTTCAGTTATTGCTTATCTTTTATCCTTTTAAAGATTCAAAAGGTGGTGAATAAGAAGCTGAGGGAGAGATTCTGTCATAGACAGAAAGAAGTCTCAGAAGAAAACCATAACCACCACAATGAACGCATGTTATTTCATGGTGAGTAGCCTTGCCTCATCTAGTCATCTATTCCAACCCCCTGAAATGCAGGAATCTGAGCTACTTCATACATGACAGATGGCCATCCAACCTCTGCTTAAGAACCTCCAAGGAAGGTCCACCACCTCTCGCGGGAGTCTGTTCCACTGTCAAACAGCTCTTATTGCAGAAAGTTCTTTGTGATGTTTCATCAGAATTTCCTTTCTTGTAACTTGAATCCATAAATTGTGTTTTTGTACAGAAGTCCATGTTGGTGCTGGTGGTGTTCAGAGATTTCCTATACGCCCCTGGCAGTCTCTATCAGAGAAAGGGATTAGTTGAGCCTTAGTATTAGCCATGCAGTATGAATGACTATATTTCTATTGTACAAGTGGGGGGGGGAGGGGAGAAGAGCCTTCCTTCTTTCTATGCAAACAAGCCCAAACTCTTTCCAACACTGGTGGTTTGTCCAACAACTTAATCAGTAGAAATTCAGAACTCTGGCTGTAAGTGGTAGTGCTCTCTAATCCCAGAGAATGGCTTACAAAGCTAGACAGCTTTATTTTGATGTATATTCAGCAATATTTGAAGTAGGGAGCTTGCAGTTTCCTCATATATATGGAAATCATAAATATGTACTTGAAAATCTCCAGTGCAGTTTCTTACCCATTTGTACATTGCTTCCAAATTTGATTTAATTAATTTGCATTTGAACATGGAGGCTGTATACCACATGCATAAGCAACGTGTTTTACGTTCTGTTCCAGGGTCCCCTTTTATTAATGCTATTATTCACAAAGGATTTGATGAAAGGCACGCATACATTGGAGGCATGTTTGGAGCTGGGATTTACTTTGCAGAAAATTCCTCTAAAAGTAACCAATACGTATATGGAATTGGGGGAGGCACAGGTTGCCCCACGCATAAAGACAGATCGTGCTACATCTGCCACAGGTGGGTTTCTGGTGACCTGTTTCACCCCGTCAGCCAAATGTAATGTGTTTTTTTTTTCTTTAAGAGTTCTTGGGAGAAAAAGAGCTTGTTGAGCATCAAACTGGAAATAGAAGGAAATGCTTTAAACTTGTCAGGTCTTTCACCCGGAGAAATGTTTCTGTTGTGCACACTGACAAATTCTGTGTACTAAATAAAACCGCTGATAACAAAGTTTTGGCTTCACTGCCACTTTGGCCGTAGTCCAACATGCAAGTAGACACAGCTTGAGGAGCTAGTTCTTGACAGAGGACTTTCATCAGATCTGCTGTTTAGCCATGCTTCTTTCCTAGGTTAGCCATCTTATTTCTCCCTTCAATCATGAATCCTGAAACAGGGGAAATCCGAATTCTTTTTCAGTTCAGTAAAAATTTAGTCATGATGTGTCGCTGGCTAACCACTCTGAAATCATGGATTGTTGTTAGCTTGCTGGTTGTAGCTTTTCACACAAAGCAATTTGGCAGCATGTGAGAGTATGCTGCCTTTTCTAGATAACCTGCGGTAAGCCAGAAAGCCTGGCTTATAATGTACAAATGCAGCCTAAAATACAACTTTTGGCTGCTCTAAGAACTTTGGGCATTCAAAGTAAATAGCTTAAGAAGTTTCAGGTAGCTGCACACTGGAGCCAGTGTGGTGTAGTGGTTAAGACTCGTAATCTGGTGAACCGGGTTCGCGTCTCTGCTCCTCCACATGCAGCTGCTGGGTGACCTTGGGCTAGTCATACTTCTCTGAAGTCTCTCAGCCCCACTCACCTCACAGAGTGTTTGTTGTGGGGGAGGAAGGGAAAGGAGAATGTTAGCCGCTTTGAGACTCCTTAAGGGGAGTGAAAGGCGGGATATTAAATCCAAACTCCTCCTCCTCCTCCTCTTCTTTTTCTCTTCCCAAGCATTCCTTCTTTCCTGCTAGTGACGTTGCTCTGTTCATCTTGTTTTCCTCCCCCTTTCAGGCAAATGCTCTTTTGTCGTGTGACGCTGGGGAAATCCTTCTTGCAGTTTAGCACCATGAAAATGGCCCATGCCCCGCCTGGGCATCATTCAGTCATTGGCCGGCCAAGCGTCAATGGACTTGCATATGCTGAGTATGTTATCTATAGAGGAGAACAGGTAAGCAGTGTACGTGGTGCTTCTGTACAGCTGGGTGATTGATGTGCTAATTGACTGTACCAGTCAACTGATGCGCACTGCCTATGTGTCACTAAAGTCCATCTGGGCTGCCTCATGCTTTGCGCAGCAAGCTCATCCACTGAGTGTACCGTCAGAGTGACAATGCTGTTTCCCGCAGCACATTTATAGTTTTCTGTCTTGGTTGGCCAGGATATATATATGGATGTTTAAAGACACATGTGCCTTTCACGCTTCACAAAACAGACGTGATTGCTACATGTTTCCTGCCACAAATGCATAAAGCATGGGTAGGCAAACTAAGGCCCGGGGGCCAGATATGGCCCAATCGCCTTCTCAATCTGCCCGCAGACTGTTCGGGAATCAGCCTGTTTTTACATGAGTAGAATGTGTCCTTTTATTCAAAATGCATCTCTGAGGTATTTGTGGGGCATAGGAATTTGTTCAACCCCCCCCCAATATAGTCCAGTCCCCCCCCCAAGGTCTGAGGGGACAGTGGACCAGCCCCCTGCTGAAAAGGTTTGCTGACCCCTGGCGTAAAGTGTGGTGCTTCCCTAATTAATTCTGGTTTTCTTGTATGAGGACCAAACCTCAACCCTGCCTGGTAACCTTAAAGGCTCCTAAAAGATCCAAATTGTTTTATAATACATGCAACAAGAGATATCTCTTTGCCACTGGAACATTTGAGCATTTACCTGTGGTAAAACAAAAACATTTCATTGGGTTTCATTCAATCCATTTCACTGATTCATATTCAGTGGCATTTTTTAAAGCCACCCTCCCCCCCCCGAAAACCCTCTCTCTGTTAGTCCTTGGGCCAGACACTCCCCCTCTGACTTATGATGCAATGTTGAAATTGGGTAACTTCCCTGTATTACCACCCTGAGCTTCTCAGAGGAAGGCGGGGATATGAATGTGATAAATAAGTCCCAGCGTGCTGCTTGCAGGAGGCAAAATAGTGTCGCTCGCCTACCAGCTCTGAACATTGGACAGAAAAAAAGACTCCAAGCGACTTCCTGGACCAGCAGCTGCCATTGTGGTGGATGCTTTAGAAAGCCTAATGTCTAAAACATAGCTTTCAACCTCCCATGCCCTTTTGACATTCAGTTCTTAATGCTCTGCCCTTTCTCTTTAGTAGCACTTGTTCAGATGGTAGTTTCTTTCTGAAGAAAAGGAAGAGCTTAGGAACTGGCCGTGGGCGAGAGGGCTCCTGCTGCCTTTTGCAGGAAGGGGAAATGAGCATCTGATAACTATGGCGGGCAGCATGGAGGGAACATCTTCCAGATAGAGGATGCAATGTCTGGAGGGGTGATGGGTGCCTTATGAACGTGGACATAGTGTTGCAGTACACTGGAAAAGGGTTGTATTCTGTTGGAAGCCACCTGGAGTGGCAGAGGCAACCCAGCCAGATGTGCAGGTTACAAGTAATACATCATCATCATCATTATCATTATCATCAGCAGCATCATAGGGAGGGGTGGAATAAGTGGGCTGAAATGTGATTTCTTTCTGAACCTCTGAAATGCATAATTTATTTGTATTTGTATTTATCTTCTTGTTCTTAGGCTTACCCCGAGTATCTGATTACATACCAAATTGTAAAGCCAGATACTCCCTCACAGACAGCAACGGCCGCAGAGCAGAAGACCTAGTAAATGCTGTTTTGGTGAAACAAATCAGATGACTTTAATAACTTACGGACTGGATGGATGACATTAGTTTCAAAACATCAACGTTTTATGAAATGCTTGTCACCCTGGAACTAAGCTGTATGCGTTTTATAAAGCATTGCTCTATAAACAGATGTGAGTAACGGATACGTACTCAATTGCTACTATTCCTTTTGAGGAAATGTTTACAAAGGTTTGCCTTTTAACAACATATCTCAGGCTCACTTTCCCTGCAGTTGCCATGTGTGTGACGACATCATTGCTTCAATCTGGGTGTTTGGGAACATTATTTAACAAGCAGGGCTAGGTCAAGACCATATTTTTAAAAATAAATTCTGACGCCACTGCTCTGGTTGTGTGATGTGTGCATAGCTTGTATTGAACCCATGCCGCCTTTTCAGAGTTGGTTGTCTTTTCGAAAAGTCCTTAGTTGGCTATTTATTTTACTCCCCCCACCCCCCTGCCCACTGTGTTACGAAAATGAGCCAGGCCCTTCTTGAGGATATTTTTTGCACAAAGTCAAATTGACTAAAATCAATGAACAATGCAATAGGAATTTCTTGTCCAAGAAGGTGTTAGAGATCTAGTTCTTTGGTTTGAGATTCTTTTTGCACTTTTTATGAACTCTTCTTTTTTTATGTTACTAGAAGCGTAGTTTCGGGGTAGAAACCTGTCCTTTTGACCTTCTTGAGTTCCTCTTTCGATAAGAGGAGTTCATACTAGTATTCATGTAGCAACCTCATTTTAAAAACACCCCTGTCCTTGAAATGTATGAGTTACTTTGCTAGGATGAACACAAACGGATAAATCTGCCAGAGGAACCTGTGTTTAATGGCATGTTTCAGTCATCGCTTTCTCTCTGGAAAGAGATCAAGCAATGGGCCTTGATACTGCTCCTTCTGCCCATCCCAGCCCTCTCCATCCCAGCGCTTAACAACACAGGAAGAAATGAGCACGTGAACAAAAGCCCCAGTGGTTGTTTGAACTGGACATCTCATGTAGTTCTCTCCATGAAAACAAGCCAGTGGGGGGGGGGAGGGGTGAGCCAGGAGCCCGCCATTGGTACAATCCAAGAGAAAAAAATCTTTCCCACACAGGGGCTGTGAGAAAGTGAAAATTGTCCTTAAGCTTACAACCAGAATAAATTCTAAACTGTTACATTGCCGACGGTCTCAGTCATGTGCTGTATCAGCAACTGTCTTCTGACGTGCAAATTGTGCGGGGTTTTTTTTTTTAAAAAAGCACCAATTGATCAAGGAGCGTATTTGCATTTATCTAATCCCAGAAGCCTGACAGTTATTTTCCCTCCATTAAATTTGTCCCCATAAATCTTGTTTGTATGTGAAGAAGCCTCTTTGTGACCTACCTTTCTATTTTCAGAGGTCTAGCCACAAAAAAAATAATTTTTCCAAGAGAAGCAACTTTTTTAAAAAAAACAACAATGCAAAATAGCTTTAGGGGAGAAAGGAAGAAGTTGAAAATTAAGTAGCAATAGAGGTTTATAAATAGGATATGTAACAGAGAGATTGCAGTGTTTGTTGTAGAAATATAACCTTGTAAAATCTTTAGTCTGAGGAGGTCAACAGCCAAAGAAGGTTGAATTGCTCAAATTACAGTTCTTCCATTAAAGGTTTTATTATGATTATTTCTTTAGAGTAACAACAGCAGACTGTGGCAATTATTTTACAACATATACTGGCATCTGCTTGGAAATGGTGGCAAAAAATCTTACCTGCTGACACAGCAAGCACAAGAACAAAACCCAAAAAACCTTTTGGAAAAAATGTCTTTGCCAATAATAATCATGTAGACTTTGACATTGGTCAAGATCAGTACTTGATTCAAGCTGACGAAATGACTTCTAATATTAAGAGAGACCAGATGAAACAAGCTTTGACAACTGTGAACCTTTCCCTTTGCTTCTGTTGTCCATGGCCACTTAAGTCTCGTTGGGTTTGTTGGCTTACAGTGTAGGACTTTGAAGGCCAAAGCTGACCAAAATAGTTTTTCTTTTAATTAAGAAGGCATGTTGGGGCTTCACTGTTAGCATTCTGAATACCATTCATGTTGGGATTTATGTTTTTAAGCATAGCTGGGGGGATATGGCAACTGCATTGCAAGCTAAAAGACTTTTCCGCCAGCTTCACGTAGTTGTTAGTCGTAACCCAGCCGTACTTCATAGTTAAGTTAAATGGTTAACTTGGATGTGGAAGTTCAGTGTTCCTTTCTCTCGGGAGAGAGAAGTCCCAGTTCTGTGGTTGTCTTTCTCCTCCAGTGTGCGAGTTCACCTAATGGATGTTTTAGATTTCATCTTGAGTCCTAACAGCCAGATTCTCAAACTATGGCCCCGATCTTTTAAACTGCCCGTGTTTTGTAACTGATGTTTTGTGCAGAGTAAAAGGTGCTGTACGAGGAATTCCATTTGCAGTGGCTTTTGTCTTGTAGTTACGTGATTCTGTTAACCCTTTCTTGGTCGGACCTTGAAAAATACGCATTGCATGTTTGCTCCAAGTCTTCAGAGATCTCAAAGCCTAACATGGATAGTCTTAGAAAAATGAAATGCACACCTGGTGTTTACTGTCCTTCAGAATAAAATGATAGCCACCTTTCTCTCATACAGGAGCTGGTATTGCCCCAAAGAACTCACAGACTGGATTCCTAAACCCTCTTATTTCAGAATAAATTCCATAGTAATTATTTCAGTACAACTTCTTACTTGCTCTGGGGAGAAGGCCTGGTAAGAGCTTTGGGCATTAGCACACCCCTTCCTTCCAACTGTGAAGTCGAAGTAACACGAATTGTGTTGTCTTTAAATAAATGCAGTATCTCCTTGGCCATTAGGTTTTTTAAAAAAGCCACTCCTTACAGGATGGATTAAGAAGATGCTATAAACATTGTACAATTTATTAGTTTCATCCCGCCCTGGGAATGAGGGCTACTAGTTCACGAGAGTGAGGGCTGACTCACTGGGTTGAGAGACCTCAGAATTTAGTTAACAGACCTCGGTCACAACATTATAGAAACACAACATTATATAATGCCATTGCATTATCTGCAGATCCCTGACAGATGTACTTGTATGATGCATGTCTTGGCGAACGAGACATTTATCACATTGCATTCTACATTTTTTAGTATATAGCTGCAGATGTAAATGTGTGACAAAGCCCATGGTGATTATTTTTGGATGCCCCAAGTCACACCATTTCAGTGACTGGTATGTTGCTGCTACAGCAGCAAGGTTAATTTGTTTGCCGAAAATGGGGTTTGCAAGAAACAAAACGTCATTTGCAGAATTTGCCTTTTTTTAATGTCACGTTGAATATTTGGTAGAAAAGAGATCTGCACCATAAAAAAAAATGTTTTCAATGAACTCTCTAAGAATAGCTGTTTCCTCTTTCCAGGGAACCCTGACAAATTGTAGCAGGTTTTTGTTTTTTTTTTGAAGAGGGTGGGATAATAAAAGATGGCAAGTCCCTCTTTTCTGGCTAAATTATCTGGGCCTCATGATCTTGGGGCAAAACATGAATATTCCGCGATCTATGATTTGAACTCCTGAAGTGGTGAGGATGTGTATGCATTTTTTGTTTGCTTTAAACCAGGCATAGGAGACTCTGATTTTGATAGAAGCAACGGTGCTGCTGGGAACTGTACTGTGCTGTTTCCAACTCTAAATTGTGCCTCTCCCCAGCTGCTGTAAGTCCAGCAGCAGGAATAAAGCAACATGTGCCTCTTTTGTAGGGGTTGTGTTTTTTATTGCGGGTCTACAGGACAGTTTAGAGCAATGGAATGACCCAAAAAGGAAGGATGGAAAAAAATCTTACTTTAAAGCAAAAGAAGGAGAGTAGAACAGTTACTGGATCTTCCTTATACAGGCGACTTCCCACTTACATAGGGGTTACATTCCGGAGGGCCCAATGCGCATAAGTGAAATTGCATGAAGTGGGGAGCGCCCTCTAAACACCCTTTAAATGCCCTCTCTGCTGCTGTCTCTTCAATCCATGCCAAAAATACTGTATCCAAAAATATCCACAAACTAGAATTGAAGCTCTGGCACTGGCAAGAGGCTTGAGGATGCAATGGAAAGATCCTGCTGCTGCTGCTGCTGTGCTAACATGCGCGGCTGAGCAACGTAAACAAAGCCCCACTGGGTCTCCAGTCTCTTCAGGGCTTCCTCTGCTTTCACTGACGTCCTCTTCAGGCTCCGGGGAGAGTTTCCTTGCGAGCCATGAGGTCTCTCCTACTCCCTCCCATCATTCCCAGGTTTGAATTGAATTATTTAATTAATTGACTTATTTAAAGAGCCTGGGCAGCTCAGTTGGTTCGACTGTGGTGCTGATAACACCAAGGTTGCAGGTTCGGTCACCCTTTTGGGACAGCTGAATATTCTTGCATTCCAGGGGGTTGGAATAGATGATCCTCAGGGTCCCTTTCACCTCTAGAATTCTACAATTTAATTATTACCCAGTGCTGCACGTATACATGGCCACTTGCAAGTAGGACATGCATTAAGTAGTGGGATGCCTGTATATGTTCCAGCTCTTAAGAGATTGGCAGGAGGATCTGCTAGCAGGGCTACCATTAGGCAGAGGAGATTTTGGCGTACCACTTAAAGGATAGCGAATCACCAGCTAGTCAATATTTTTACCACCGTGGATGGGGAGGGGGTTGAATTTTTGGCCTTGCACATCAAAGCGTCTGCCAGGATACTGAATTACAGCCCGTCACGGGGGGAACTTTGGATGCTGTTTTCAGTGCTGTTAATCTGCTTAATTTAGTAGTATACTTGGCAGCATTTTAATAACGTATTAAATAACAACTGGAAAAATTAAAATGCCATGTTTGTGTGGCTGATGGATAAAATGGAGCGGGTTTGTTCCCTTAGTTCACATTTACAGTAGCCTTCTCAGCATGGGCAGAGACTGCAGTCAGGTTCTGTCACATGGAAGCCTTAGTATTTGAATGTGAGAGCTGTATCCATGGCCGCTGAAGTTCGCATTGCAAACAAAATTGCTGCGAGAGAAGCTTAGCCTTCCCTGCTCCCCAGGCGATGGTGTGTAGGCTGCTGTGAATGTGAATAGAGCCCGTGAAATTGGTGGCTGAAGACTGATGCATTTTATGCTGCGTTTGCTTGCAGCAATCCTGGTCTCAAATGTTAAAATGTCCATATGAATATGAGCTCTAATGTTTCCACCCACCATACATCTGATTATTGTGCATCCTAATATCAATACCACTTCTGGTGCTTTCTGACACTCCCAAGTATAAATCTCCCATTCCCAGCTGGTTTCATGCATGCAAGTGGAACTAGATTCGTAGTTATTGCTGCAACAGCCAATGTCAGTGACAGAAGCCTTCAACTGTTCTCAAAGGAATTCTCCTAAAGTTGGGTTCCTCGCATATGTAGAAATGGTTCCCCAGGATTGTACCCAGTAGGAGCAAAGCTGCATGTATTCTGTGATTCTTCAGTAGCACTGAAAAAAGTTGCAGGATAGTATTGGGTGTAGGGCTCCTGCTAACCTCACCTGCACCAAAACACAGTTTTCTGGTGCTTTATACTGTGTGGGCAATTACCGTATTTTTTGCTCTATAAGACTCACTTTTTCTCTCCTAAAAAGTAAGGGGAAATGTGTGTGCGTCTTATGGAGCGAATGCAGGCTGCGCAGCTATCCCAGAAGCCAGAACAGCAAGAGGGATTGCTGCTTTCACTGCGCAGCGATCCCTCTTGCTGTTCTGGCTTCTGAGATTCAGAATATTTTTTTTCTTGTTTTCCTCCTCCAAAAACTAGGTGCGTCTTATAGAGCGAAAAATACGGTAGTCTGCTGAAGTCAGAGGGCTGGTTGAATAAAATTTCCATAAATTGAGGCTAGGACTTCAGTATCCTTCATAGCTCCTTGCTATTCCCTAATACAAAGGTAGAACAAATAATGGAAAATTGTAGAATTACATGAAATAGTTAACACATGGGAAATAAGATCATGCATATTTGCTTAGTACATACCGTATATACTCGAGTATAAGCCGACCCGAATATAAGCCGAAGCACCTAATTTTACCATTAAAAACTGGGAAAACTTGTTGACTCGAGTATTAGCCAGTTCACACCACAAACCTGGTGGTGGCGGCAGCGGCGGAGGAAGACCAAGCAGCCCGAAAGAACCCTCATTCGAGTATAAGCCGTGGGGGGCTTTTTCAGCATAAAAAAATGTGCTGAAAAAGTCAGCTTATACTTGAGTATATACGGTAATTTAGACAAGCTGCAGAAACGGGATGCAGAATTTTAATTTTTTTAGAATGGAATCTCGCCCAGGTTACCACCATGTCTGCTTAGAGGTTTTGTGAAGCACAGAGTTGGGTTTTCTTCATATTAATAAAAAGAACGTTTTTATTGGAGGAAAATATGGCTGTGATCACAGAGGACGGTAATATTTTCACCTTCACTTCCTATCATGGTCCTTGTGGTTTGTTGCTGTGAAGGTGGAGAAAGAAGACTAATTATGCATCGAAGTTGAAATGTGTCTATGGCGGTGAATACTCATTTGTGTTTGTAGCTTACTGATCGACCAGAAGGTAGATTTGTGTGTGTGCTGGTTCAGTTCAAAGTATTACTGGTAAAGGGTTTAAAAACTTGTCTGTTACAATGCAATCTCAACTTTCTTTTCCTTTTTTTTTGCAATTGGCAACTTTGCAGTAGCCATCAACCTGTGTATACAACCCTCCTAACAATTTTAACACCTAGTTATTTCCATAGGCACTACCAACTACTAGCTTTGCATTAAAAAACGAAACAAAAAAAACCCTTGTATAACTTGCTTGCATAGCTAGCCTTGTGTTCTTGATACCTGTTGGCCATAGAAGAACATATGAAATCCCAAAATGGCCTTTCATTGTTTGTGACCTGGAACTGGGATGTTTATTTCCCCCCCTCTTGCTAAAAGAGGATATTAGAGTCTCTTAACTTAACCAATGTGATGGAATTTTGCATAAAGCCAATGTAACAACTTAGATCTTACTGTGCTTTAACTTAATGTCTGACCTATAAGTACTTGTGACAGATTAAGATTCAATAAACACACTTTTTAAAAACGTTTTTGGCGGTTTTTATCCTGTGTTAGGAGGCACCAAAGGTTGTACCACTTTCTTCGATTGCTTACTCCAAAGGCTGGTTGTTGCCAGAGCTCACTATTCTTTCCACATTGCCGCAATGTGTGGCATAGGATGCAGAAGCTCACTTCATTTCTTTTAAACTTTCTGGTTCTTACAGCTTATTCTACAGCATGAGCAACGCTTTCTGAAATCTCAGAAGACAGGAAGAGATAAATCTGTAAGAAGCTAGTGGGAGGGTTTGTCTTGTGTGGCTCCTTGCCTCTCCCTAGGACTAGCCAAAAAAACAAAACCAGAATAAAGTAGTAAAATATTGCAGGGGGAATTGCTGATATAATAATGCAGTCATCCAAATTCAAGGATCTTTAATCTGCAATAGTGACTGTGAGGGAATTATGACAGGTGCAGCTATTTTTAGTGAAAATTACATATGCAGTAAAGCAGTTATCTAAAAGGTACAGGAGTTCTAAAGCTGATAGGGTTGATCCACCCCGTTGTACAGTTTAGTCAGTGCCTGGTTTTCCGGACACTCAAACGGCATTCTGCAGCATAGCTCAGCTTTGTACTATCTGGGTAAATGGTCTTTCTATTTATACATTAAGTGCAGAAGAAATAATGTAAGGGCCTTTTGTTTTATGGTGCAAATTTTTACACCTCTCCACTTTAGCCTCATTCCATCCCCCTTAAACTGTGTTCCGGTGTCGGCTAGGGTTCATTGATAAAATGAGGAATAGCAAATTCCTTTCATATAAACCAGCTTGTTCACTATTGCCATTTTTCCTCTTCAAGACCATACCCAAGCAGGACCAAAGAGCCTCTTATTACTTTGTATGAAAGAAGACCATTACTGGAAATTTATTTTGAATGATCATTGTCAGACAATAAATTAAACACTTGATAACCTATAACACACACACATGCATTTGAGACAGCCTATACATAAAAATATAGAGGTGGGAGTTTGGGCTATTGCACTGGTGGGAGGTGTATCAAAAGCTCATTCATAAAGGTGAGTGGACTAAGCCACCTGCTTTCAAGGAGGTATCTTTGCTTCCTATCCTTTGGCCATGGAGAGAACAACAAGCTGGGCAGTGCCTGTGCAAGTAGCATAACTAGGAGGTGTGGGTGTAAGTCTGATTTAAAGCGTTGGGACTGAAAATTGAAGACTTCAGTGTAATCATTCCATACTTAGATGAGCTGAGAAGAGAGGGCACAGACCACTTTGCTTTCTCGCTTAAGGCTTGCTTGCAGGGATACACACGTGGTTGGGGGCTGTAAATTGGCTTTTGCACTTGGGGTGAAGCATTCGTAGCAGCAGAACGTACAGATGTGAGGAACTAAGGGGAGCCTAGCAGGTTTTATTCGAGCCATCACACAATCTGCAGGGGAGCATTTCCACCCCTTTCTAACATGCCTAAATCCCATTTTGGGGGGGGAAAGCCTTTCCCCTCACCCCACCCCACTTTAAGCAACAGATTGGAGTTGTACATGGTGTAGTATTTTGAAGAGAATGGACACCTAGCAAGGAGCAGAAAACATGCACCACAGTAGCTTCTTCCTATGCGTCGATTTCCTCCTGTGACACCACAAGAGTCTGCCATCACCTCCTCCTCTGCCTGGACTTTTGTCTTATGAACAAGAAGAACAGAGTCACACAATTCCAGAGTCCTGTGCACTGGGACTGAAGTTAACTTTGTTCTCTCCTCTTTGGTCTGCTATAGGATATAGAAAGTGAGCTTTCTGCTAGGCTTGTGCAAAAGGGAAGCAGCAGCAGATTCTTTCAGAGCGCCCCCAGGGAGGGAGTTTCTTGTTTGACGGCCTCGACACTCTAGTGGTCAAGGGCAGCAGCTGGCTACCACATCTGAAACAACAAAACAGCTACGGATCCGGCCTACTTCCGGTTGCCTCCTCTCTGGAATACAGAGGAGGCTGCTTTTTAGGTGATGTGGTAGAAGAACAAACGCCCCACAGTGTACTAGATTTCTGCACGAAAGTCCCATTGAAATAAAAAACAATCAGTGGAATTGAAGTATAAGATTTTCTTCCAGCTGCGGCACAAGGAAAATAAGCGGTTCGGGAAATGAAAACGGGAATAGGATATTTAAAGGGGGGGAAGGGAGGGAAAAAAGGGAGAAGTAGGCCGATGTTTATCAACCCGCAGAAATAAATGACTTAATTGCAAGTATTACTGAAGGCCTTTGTGCAGTTGAAACTGATCAGGAGCAGGTTCCGGATTGACGAAAAGAAGCACTCCTGGACACATTGCTGGAGCCGTGAGTGACGGGTGAAACAGAGTCCCCATGTTTAGGGAGCGGATATGTTGAGGGCAAAGAAGGGCTGGTCTGAATCCTTATGACCCACTTCAGAGAATCCCAGTGAATACAGCTAACCCCTGATCAAGCCCTGCTTTCTGCCTTTTACACCCTGCAGTATACAAGTTTGGTGAAGTTCAGCCTTAGGGTAATAGACATATTTGACATGTTTCTTTATTCGATTAGTAGCTTAGTGCACCTCCACCATGCCTGTTGATATGAACACTATGAAGTGGCAGAGTTATTGGTGAGACACGGGGCATCTGTCAGCGTCGCAGATCCTTTGTCCTATGCCCTTTTAAAATGTGGGTTTTTGGGGGGACGTTGTTGGATTGTTTTTATTTTGATGATGGATTTTGTGGCTTTATATTTTGATTCTATTCTGTAAACCACCTGAGACCTGCAGGTATAGGGCAGTATATAAAATCAATAAATAAATCATCATCTGTGGATGTTCCCACCACTACATGAAGCAGCAGCAATGGAAAAATATGTAATCTGCAAGCTCCTTTTAAAAGTATGCAACATATTTTTTTTAGAATTTTGAAGACACAAGAAAGAGCTGAGTAACAGCAGGGCTTTATAGTGGTTTTTTTAAAAAAAGGGGGGGATCAGCTTCAGCATCCAGCCTGACAATGACTTCTAGAGAACTTGCTTACCAGCTGTGACGTTTTGTTCGTTCCAATAAAATTTCAAAATCCAACTGGATTTTGAAATTTTCGACTACTGAATTTTCTTTTACCAAATAGCCTCGAACCTGGTAGAGCATGAGACTCTTAATTTGAGGGCTGTGGATTCGAGCCCCACATTGAGCCAGGTTCCTGCACTGCCGGGGGTTGGACGATTCTATGCCCTAGGAGTTTTCACTACAGGATATTCCTTCACAGCACAGCTTCTACCAACACTAACATGTGGTCAGATATAGAAGAAAGTTCCTTGCTATTTTATCCAATTGAACCAACACACCCACACTGTCCTTCTGCCCCACATAATAAAATAGTGCCTCAATATTTGAAGTTGCAACATGCAAACCTCAGAGACAAATCTGGGGCACTCCAGATGCTGGATTCCCATCGGCCCCAGCCAGCATGCCTAATGGTCAGGGGTGATGGGAGCCACAAAGTCCCCCCCCTTTACCCTACCTGATGCATGCCAGTGGATGCACCGTGTTTGTGAATAAAGCTTTGTCCATGTTTTGGGGGGTGGGGGAAGCATTCACCGTTAGGCTAGACACCCCAACGGAAGAAAGGTTAGGAGAAAAACCATCCTAAGAGTATGGAGGCTAAACCCATCAAACTTAAAAAACATCTTACTTGAGAAAGGCTCTGATTTGTGAAATTTTCTTCCACATGTCAGTAGTAGAAAGGATCAGGCTTAAAGCTGCTGGAGATCTTGGTGCAACTCTCCCCTCTATGGACAGAAGGTAACTAAACGGTACAGCACAATACTCTGTCCATCTGTACCAAGTGTGGAAACATTGGTCTTTGGACATTGCTGAACCACAATTTCCAACATCCCTTCCCAATGCAGCAACATCTGTACCGAGGTTCTCTGTGAATCTGTTCTTCCCTGCTCCTCTTGTAAAGGGGTGGTTCCATATTTGTCTGCACCCCACAGAAGGTAAACATCAAGAAATCCGAGAGCCAAAGAATCAACGTGAAGTTGCCTTTTTATTGTCTGCCTACCCCTCCATCTCTACTAGAGGGCTTCTCTGATGCACACAGGTATTGCTTTATTTTGCTGCTGCTTACGTGTGGCAGATCACAATATAGCTGATTAGAATGTTTTGCTTCTAGACCAACTGCTTTTTTGAAAAACTGCATTAGGAATATTTTAAAGGGCACAGATGTCAGGTTGGGGGAGACCCTAGACGCTGGTGAAACCAATACTGGATTGGGCCATGCAGTACCCAGGGAGAAGAGGCTACATAAGCTAGCTGAGCCTTCACCAAGTTGGCACTCTCCAGGTGTTGCTGAACTACAACTCCCATCATCCCCGACTATCGGCCACATTGGCTGGGAATGATGGGGAGTGAAGTCCAACATCTGGAGGGCCCAGGTTTGCCAAGGCTGGCAGCTTATTCCTCTCTAGAACCACAGAGAGCGGTCCATATAAACAGGACGCCCAAAATCAAACCAGGGGCTAAGTCATTTTCCTTCCAATGCATGCAGGAAGGGCACTACTTAGGCAAGGAACCGAAAGTGCCAACCATGAGGAAATTCCACACTGAATATGGTGGATTCCTGCTCCACACCAACATTTTCTAAACAAGTGTGTTTGTTACTCTCAGCCAAAACAGAAGCCATTTTTGATCTGATTATTTTTACACAGAGCTGCTTCGGTGGAATCCAAGAACGGCTTTGTGAGGTAATAGCCACCTCTTTCTCCTACTTCAAAACCACCCTGGGCCTCTTAATAAATAATAATAATAAGACATAATAGCAGCAGCAACCAAAAACCAGGCACTTTGAGAAGCTGTGGCTTCAAACCCCATGCTGTAGGCCTCATATACGCATCAGGAACCAGCGGGGGAAATACACCAAGAGGAACATTGGCAACAGAGTGAGCTCCCTCCTCCTGTCTCAGGGCGTGCGTCTCCCTCACGCTTCCCCACACACCAGAACGTGACGATTTCACAATTTCAAACGTTTTTATATATTATATATATATACTTTAAAAAATGAGGTAAGTCATCTTGCCACAAAAAGACATGCTGCAGCCGCCTCCCTCTCCCCACCCGAATATTCCAGCTGCAAGGGTAGCTGTTATTGCTCTGTCTCTGGGTGGACTCTGATTGGCTGCTGGGTGGGCAGAGTACGTTATTGCCATGATCGGTGGCCAACGGGGCTGCCCGGCTTTCTGTCCTTGGGTCACCCGCGGGCGCAACCCACAGAGGCCTTCTCTAGCAAGTGGGAGAAGTGGTGATGGGGCTGTGCAGGTAAGGGAGGCTGCTGGCAGTGGAGTGCACAGCCACCGAGACCGGGAAACTGAAGACGAACTGGGAGGTGGGCGTGGAGGAGCTCTTCCCCCTTTCCCTCAGCGTCCCCGACGGGCTGGCGGCCTCGGCGGCGCACGACGTAGCCAGAACCTGGGACTCGAACTGGAGAAGCTGTCCCATGAAGCTGAAGTTGGGGGAGATGATACTCCGGCGTTGCTTGACAAACTCAAAGGCTTCCTCGAGCTTCACCCGCTTCTTCATGATCAGGTAGGCCAGGCAGATGGTCGCCGATCGGGAAATGCCTGCTTGGCAGTGCACTAGGACGCGGCCGTGACAGGCCTTCACGGAGTCTGGGGGAAGCAGAGCAGAAAGGTCAGAATAGGGAGGAAGCAATGTCAACAGGCAAGAATCCTTCGACAGCCAGGACTGTGCAAGGATATACAGCGGTATCTCGGGTTTCATACGCTTCAGGTTACAGACTCCGCTAACCCAGAAAGTGTTTCAGGTTAAGAACTTTGCTTCAGGATGAGAACAGAAATCGTGCTCCGGCAGCGCAGCGGCAGCAGGAGGCCCCATTAGCTAAAGTGGTGCTTCAGGTTAAGAATAGACCTCCGGAACGAATTAAATGCTTAACCCGAGGTACCACTGTATAAGTTTTTAACATATTACAGTGGCACCTCGGGTTACATACGCTTCAGGTTACATACGCTTCAGGTTACAGACTCTGCTAACCCAGAAATATTACCTCAGGTTAAGAACTTTGCTTCAGGATGAGAACAGAAATCGTGCTCTGGCGGCACAGCAGCAGCGGGAGGCCCCATTAGCTAAAGTGTGCTTCAGGTTAAGTACAGACCTCCGAAACGAATTCAGTACTTAACCTGAGGTACCACTGTAACTATCATTCATACAACAAAACTTCTCATCTTATACAATGTTTTCTTTGGACTTCCGTCAACACCTCTGATGATTTTCCGTTCTTATCACTTCTTATGCATTTCTTAATTTCGTATTACCTTTAATTATCTTTAACTAATAATTCTCCTCATTGTCTTTTTTTTGCAATATTTCAAATAATTCACCTTACTAAACATCTTGCAAACCTGCTAGTGTAATCTGTTCATCACAATTACTTTTCAAATAGTTCGTAAATTTACTCTAGTTTACTCCAGTAGCTAGAGACCTGAACATTTGCTCCACTGTTTGGAGCTGGACCCACAAGCTTCGGTTTTGAAGCCTGTGTTCCACTATCTCTGCCTCACCCACCCAACTTGCCAAGATGAACGTACCTATGTATTCAATCGCTTCCATGAACCAGGAGCTGATGTCGGTTTTGTGGTTGTCTTCCACCGGGATGCATTTGTATTGAAAATGTCCTTCAAAGTGGTTTGGGCAGTCCGAGGAAACATTCAACAAGGCGGTGATCCTCAAGGCGTCCAGCATGTCTCTCCGGGCGGCGTGATGTGCGCTGCCAAGGAAGAGGAACGGAAGGATTTCCACGGGGCCACCCTGCTCTCCGGAAGGGGAAGCGAGAAAGGAGAAAAGAGAGGGATCACTATGACTGAGAGAGGGAGAAGAGGAGTCCCAACAGGAAAAGGAACCGGCAGAGATGTGTGATGCTCACAGAATTCATGAGCTCCACAAAACACATCTGGCGAATGCCAGTGACATTGCTGGACTCGCAACAGGGACAAATAAGCAACTGTCCCCATTCACAATTCTCTAGTGATTCTCAATCGTTGCCAGAGAATCACAATAGCATTATGTTCGATGCTTTCTGATCTTACAGCTGTGGGACCCCAGCTTTTCCCCTCAAACCTCTGGAGGGCCTGGTTTGAAATGGAATTGGCTATACCATGTGGTGTTATATATTCTGTAGGCTTACGGTGACTGAGCAAAAACACAAAACAAAAAGGGTGCAGCAGGAATATCACTCTGAATTGCATTTAGTGATGCAATTTAGCTTGCTGAGTAATGGTGAACGCACAATTTCTAATCAGGTCTTGGGCATCTGTCTCTCTTGAGAGCATTATGCCGCTATCCCAAACAAGACTCTGTATCACTTGCTGACAGCACGCCTGCAGCAAGGTGAACTGGCTTTAGAGTCACTTAATAATAGTTTGCCAAGCTGTCCATTCTGAAACTTCGCTCTTCATTGAAAATCTGAACTCTCCTAATAAAACCTAGCCCTTTTGATTCATGCAACTACACTTGCGGGTTCTTTGTTCATTTCCACAAAATTTTAGTTCTGGAAGGCCTGGGAGATTCCACTCCAAAGATCTCCAGATGTTGTGAACTGCATTTTCCATCATCTGTCCTTGACGAATGGGGATGCTGGCTGGAGCTGATGAGAGGTGTAACCTACAATATCTGGAGGGTGTTGGCTAGACTATCCCTGCTCTACTCCTAAGCAAAGGAAGGCCACCAAGTTCAAATCCCTACACCATGCACTCTTGAATTACGACTGTGTGTCAGCCAGCATGACAGTAACACCCACACAAGAAATAACAATTGCTATTGACTGTCTCCCACGTTAGTCACCCTCGGGAGCTAGAAATTAATGGACATGACTAACTTAGGCTCCCTAATTATAGTAGGTCTACGCCAAGTATAACTTGGTTGGTTGGATGCAACCTTATGGCTCCATGGCCTGCTAGACTAGAAGCCACTGCATCCAAACAGTGTACCAAAACATCTTCATTGTTCAGCAGACAACAACAGGTGTACACCTTCTCCCAGCAAGGGAGATCTAGATACAGAAGGAGGTTCCTGGACATTCTCCTTGCTGGATTGAAAGACACATGGCCAGATGCACATCTGCATTACTTGGACACCACCACATTAGAGTGGCATCTTTTTACAAAGTAAGAATGGGGAGAACTAGTCCGGCCACACACAATGTATAGTTGGGAATTGCTCGCTGGTATCTCAATGGCATCCAACTGGCCACTGTGAGAACCAGGGGCTGGACTGCATGGGCCTGATCCATGTTCTTATACTATCCAAATTAGTAAGGTAAAGGGACCCCTGACCATTAGGTCCAGTTGTGACCGACTCTGGGGTTGCGGCGCTCATCTCGCTTTATTGGCAGAGGGAGCCGGCGTTTGTCTGCAGACAGCTTCCCGGGTCATGTGGCCACCATGACTAAGCCGCTTCTGGCGAACCAGAGCAGCACATGAAAACACCGTTTACCTTCCCTCCGGAGCGGTACCTATTTATCTACTTGCACTTTGACATGCTTTTGAACTGCTAGGTTGGCAGGAGCAGGGACCAAACAATGGGAGCTCATCCCGTCACGGGGATTCGAACCGCCGACCTTCTGATCGGCAAGTCCTAGGCTCTGGTTTAACCCATAGTGCCACCCGCGTCCCCACTATCCAAATTAGGCCAGGCCATTTCGCCACTTCTAAAATATTCCGATGGAGAACATATTCTCCAGGGCTCGGAGATCCTATTCAAAGTGCAAAACCAGACCTCTGTTGTTTTAAGGACAGACAGGTTGTCTTTGATTCTTACGGATAATACACCAACCAGGAGACTGAATTCATATTGACAGTTCAGACAGAACGAGGGTTTAAACGGCAATAAGCTCCGGAAGGCCAACCTGATCGTGTTGCGGTGTCCCACAGGAGCTGCAGCTGTGCTCAAGGTACTCTGCAGTTGCCACAACGGACGCAGCAGTCGGAGATTTTGTCTTTGCACAGAATTCCGGATATTCCGAGTGAAACCTCTCATAGCCGCCTGAAAGATAAGCAACATCCCAGTGTTAAGAGTGTTGGACCTGGGAGATCAGGGTTCAAACCCCCAATCGGTCGTGAAGCTCACTGGGTGACCTTGCGCCAATCGCAGCCTCTTAACTTGCCTCGCAGGGTCGTTGTAGGGCTTAACTGAGGAGGTGGGCAAACCATGTACTTCTTGGAGAAAAAGGTGGGCTATAAATGCAATTAATAAGCTCTTCTGCTTACCTGCTTAAGAAAGCAGGAGGAGATGGAGATGTCAGTTGCCAGAGATCTCCACGCAGTTGCAATGGGACCCATGGCAGTCACAAAACGCGCCTGGCGCCTGGCTAATTTCTAACACTGAATCCAACGTTGCATTTCAAATATTGTCCAAGCTCTGTTTACTACGGATGACTTCATAGTTTCCTACCGACCAGGCCGCTTATCGCTGAGGTCTCCAACGCTATCCATCTTTTAACAAAAAGTGCTGTTTTCTCCACATCCACAGGTCACCTGCTGAGAGGCCCACAAATCCAGCTGCCAGGTGGCCAACAGTTCCTCTCTCCCCTCTGGGGACTGATCCTGCTGCATTCAAAGGGCTTGGCCCCAGAGGCAAAGCAACCTGCTCCGGTACCTGGAGCGGGACCCATCCCAGGGGGCATGGCGCGCGTCCCAGGGGGCGTGGTGCGCTGCCCGGTGGGTGCACGGTGAACAGGGCGTGCCCCAGGGTGCCGCTGATCGGGCGTCGGCATTTTGTCCCTCCCCCTTTTGGAATGGCACATGGAGCGGCCCAGTCCGCCCCCTTGGAACGCCACTGCTTGGCCCAACACATGGCGTTTTACTGCAAACGGGAAGTTAACTTGGGGCGGGAGGAATTTATGCACTGGGTGTCTTCTCCAGCACATGCAGAGAGCACAGGAAGACCTTGCTTTGGATTTGAAGAAGAGAAAAAAGCAGTGATAGCCCCTCGTGTCACTCCTGCTTGTCCCCAAATGAACTGACTATAGAATGATCTGATCCACTGGGTCTTCTGCTTTGTTCGTTGGTTGAACTTTATGAGTTACTTCTGTTGAAATTTACAATTTGGTACTATGAATCGTATATCTTATTTATCCAAGATCACAGCCGGTTACGTCTCATGTGTTTATGGAATATGCTTTACGTGACCATAGGTTTGTTGGTTGTTGCTTTGTCCCCAAAGCCCTGCATGAATTTGGCCTCAGTTCTATGGTGCATGCAAGATCTTAATAGCCGCCGTAGAACGTATTAATCTGTTCAGCAGTCATTGGCACTCATAATAGCTCTGGTAAGGACCACATCACAGTGATCTTTAGCTTGGACAACGACATAGTCTAAAAAGTGCCCGTGGTTCGACTATGTTTTATTTTATTTTTTGTCAAAAGAGTGTGTTGGTAATACAGTGGTACCTCGGGTTACAGATGCTTCAGGTTACAGACACTTCAGGTTACAGACTCTGCTAGCCCAGAAAGTGCCTCGGGTTAAGAATTTTGCTTCAGGATGAGAACAGAAATTGTGCAGCAGCAGCAGGAGGCCCCATTAGCTAAAGTGGTGCTTCAGGTTAAGAACAGTTTCAGGTTAAGAACAGACCTCCGGAACGAATTAAGTTCTTAACCCGAGGTACCACTGTAACAAGGTTGTGCGCTGCACATATAGTCAAAAGTAAAATTCCGTTCTGGTTGCTGTTGCCAATTCCTGCTTTCCCAATCTTACTCGGCTACGTGTGATTGCCAAAGAAGCAGCAGCATGCAAGAGAACTTGGGAGGAGGGAGGCCATTGTCTCACTCACCCATTTTCAGAGTTCTCTGCAGCTGCCAGAGGACTTGAGGAAGGCGATGGGGCTCAATGACAAGCACAAAAGCTGGCTGGCTAGCATGCCAACTCGCCATCTGTCAATCCGAACCTTTTTAGCACACTCACAAACCTAGCCTTCGGGCAAAAATGCTCACATTCCTTGATTAGTATCACCCCTGGATATTTTTGGAGCAGGGGCAGAAGTCCCACTTCGATCACAGTGCAAGACAGTCACGATATGTGACTTCATAAGCCCAGTATCACAAGAGCTGCGTAGCACGATTGATGGAATGCTGCGGAATCTCTCTCTTCTTGCCATATCAAACAGGTACAAACACTGCACTTATCAGGGTCCTATCTGGCTGGTATGCTGCATTCAGCTGACTCACAAACCACACGAGGCCCTTTCAAGTATCTACACTTTTTCCTTCAGGGACTTCCCTTTTGCTCGTTCATTTCTATATGTTCTGAAGTTTTATTTATTTTTAATAGGCATTTAAAATTTTCATTCTGTAAACTGCTTTAAGCTTTGTTGTTGAAAACAAATATTGCATGCGCGCACACACACACATTCCCTATCCAAATTTGGGGGTTCCCAAATCATTGTTTGAAGTCTCCACCCCCCTTTAAAAACATTGAGGTCCCATTCAAAAGATGTCCTGGTCTCCCTTGTTCCAACACACCTCCCACTATTGGGGTGGAGGGTTGGGGAACTGGACCTAACCAACACATTCCAAAGAATCCTGCAAATTCCATTCAACAAGAACCAATGATCCCTATATTCTGAACAAAATGCTTGTTTAACCTGGAGGTAGGCTGTATGAATTGTGTGTTGCTTTGTAACGATTTGTTGGGTCTCTGGACTGTAATAAAGATTGTTGTAGTTGTTTCTTTCTTTCCATTCAACACTTCCACCTTTCTTGTAGCCCTTGACCCTCAATACTTCTACCATAGAAATGTCTTCTTCCAGTCTGTCTTCACATTTCATGCATTCCTCTTTTACCAAGCCCTCAACATCCTTCGTTCCCACAAAGATCAGAAACTTTGTTCTGGGAAAACCGCTCACCTTCCCAAGGGGCTGGAGTTGCAGACTGGCCACGAGCAGTCCCCACGTACAGCGGGGGGCGTGGCGATGCCGCCCATATCACACCCCACAGCCGACCAATCGGGTCGACCGTGGGGCGTGGCTTACCTGCATCGGATCTCCCACCCTATTTTCATGCGTTTGCCATCTTGGCCTTGCTATGGACTACGGTTGGTCGCCGGTTGAGGGGGCCCAGTAGGAATTTTCCCACTTGGCAAATTGGCACCAGCCATGTGGTTTTCACCTGCCTTGTAGCGATCATCACAACTTTGTAAGGTTTGGCAGTTAAAGGTAAAGGGACCCCTGACCATTAGGTCCAGTTGTGGCTGACTCTGGGTTTGCGGCGCTCATCTCGCTTTATTGGCCGAGGGAGCCGGCGTACAGCTTCCAGTTCATGTGGCCAGCATGACTGAGCCGCTTCTGGTGAACCAGAGAAGCGCACGGAAACACTGTTTACCTTCCCGCCAGAGTGGTACCTATTTATCTACTTGTACTTGATGTGCTTTCGAACTGCTAGGTTGGCAGGAGCAGGGACTGATCAACGGGAGCTCACCCCGTCACGGGGATTCGAACCGCCGACCTTCTGATCGGCAAGTCCTAGGCTCTGTGGTTTAACCCACAGTGCCACCTGTGTCAGGTGGTTAGGCATTGGTAAACCTGGTTGATGGGAGGGGAGGTTGTGTCCTTCACCTGCCCCTCCTCCTTAAGGGTATTCCCTTAAAGGGATTCAGGGGTGTGGATCTTGTCCAAAGCCCGGGTATGGGCTAGGGCCATGGCACAACTCCATCAGGGACCCTGGGGGAGCTCGCAGTTGATGTACATCAACAGGGCTCCCCCTACTGATGATTGACCCTTAGGAGACTACCTGCATGATGGGCAGGAGTCAGATATAGCTGGTTCAGTTCCAGTGCCTAAGCCAATACCGCTCACATCTGTAACCAATAAAGTTGTGGCCTTATTTATCCCATTAACCCAAAATATTGGTGTCTGTATGTTTCATTATCAAAGACATGGGGTGGTGCTCAGGGCCTCGCCATGCAAAACCTAACCATCAATTTCTTGCTTGACATTCTGCATGCAAATGAGCGCACTCAGTACTTGGGTTACATGAACCTTTCTGTGTAGAGAACAGCAATCCAATGGTCTCATGACTCTCATGAACACATGATTCTCCAAAGGTAGTATTATCCTAAACCACATACCAACAAAGTGAGGTTTGACAGCAGCCAAAAGACCGATATCAATTTATTGGAGATAATACTATGGCCTCCTTCGATCAACGGATAGAAGTTACGATAACTCTCTCAACATACGAACAAGATTGCTTTTAGATGCAAATTGTGTATGGATAAATATAATGATATTTGGAATGCATTTATAAAAATTAGCATGACTTGTTAATAATTTTACATTCCTTGGAATAGTCCTACTACTAATATACCCATTTATTGTATTGTTATCAGCTGCAACGAAGGGTTTTCCCCCTTCGTTTTATTTCTCCACTGAATTTTTATATTAAATACAAATTTGGGGGCGGAGAGGGATGATTCTCCAAGGGTGATCTAACTAGGTTCCAAACATACAAAGGATTGCATGACTGGAAACAGAAGTACTTTGTGTGACTATTGAACTGGCCAACCAACTAACAAACAAAATGCACCAGCCTGAGTAAGGAAGATTTATTCAGTAAGATGTTCAAGAGACTCTAAAGGTAAAGGGACCCCTGACCATTAGGTCAGGTAGTGACCGACTGTTGGGTTGCGGCGCTCATCTCGCTTTACTGGCCGAGGGAGCCGGCGTACAGCTTTCGAGTCATGTGGCCAGCATGACTAAGCCGCTTCTGGCAAACCAGAGCAGCGCACGGGAACGCCGTTTACCTTCCCGCCAGAGTGGTACCTATTTATCTATTTATGTACTTGCACTTTGACGTGCTTTCGAACTGCTAGGTTGGCAGGAGCAGGGACCGAGCAATGGGAGCTCACCCCATCGCAGGGATTCGAACCGCCGACCTTCTGATCCAAGTCCTAGGCTCTGTGCTTTAACCCACAGCGCCACCCGCGTCCCTTAACAAGAGACTCTATTTGCTCCATTTACTACTGTCCAATTTAATTTTAAAAAGCCCTTTAACTTGGGCAGATATAAACAGGGTTGTGTGTACTGTTGCATACTTAAAGATCAAATTCTGTACCCAGGCAAGCTAAATCAATTTCAGTGTCCTGAATAAATTATGTGAACTGTGGAAATTTGAACATTACTGTATTTCCAATGCTGTTAGTCCCAGCCCACAAGATGCAAAGTTTCTGAAGAAACCACTCAAACTCTTATTCATGCACCTCTCTAGTTTCCAAGATTTTAAACTGGGTGGCAACCATATATTTTTTTAAAAAATAATCTCAGTTGATTCTTGGTTTATTCTTAGCTTCAAAATGTACGACAGCATTTAAGATTGGGACCTGTCACTAGAGCATCATTGCCAAACTACAGATAATGATAGCTGAACAAGCTAAAATACATTCCTTGTGATGTGTATCAAATTGTTTAAGACTCATTTAATTATCAGCTTCGGTTGAGAGAACACTCAGTTTAAACTTTATACTGCTGTGAAGCATGAATAGTGCGGAGGCAGGCCTCTGTGTGCTGCTGTTAATATAAATTACTCTGAAATATTTGGGGATTTTCAAACCACTCTGCACTTGATCTATCCCAGATCTGGCCTTATCAACACCCAAAACGTTTTAATTGCACTTGCGTACGATTGTTGCAATCACAAGCTTTTCCATTACTTTTCACCCATTCATGGTGGTGTCACAATTTTCCAGCAATCGCCGGCACATGGTGCACTCTGTAAGACTTTGTTTCCTACTGAGTCAAAGGAAAGACAGGAATTCCATGGAGCTTCAGAGCAACAGCCCCTCAGCTGATTCACGGGTTAAGTGACAAATCCATCGCCCTAAGACACCAAAACGTAAACAGCGATCTGGATGATCACCCAAGATTTGCACACTAGTTACTTGGCTGATCAAATATTGTCTGTTGATTATTTCTTGATGGTCAATTATCCTAAGGAGCCATCACGCTTGAAAAATTAATCTGCGGCCTCCTCCGCACAAATGCCTTTCAAAGCTGACTTTTGTTTGCCTCTGTATAATACAACTTATTTCTATTTTTACCTCTTTCCCTACTTTTGTAACTCTAGTTTGACCGCAATTTTTAAGGATAAAAGCAAAAGGTGAACTGAATAAGCGAATCATTCACAGAAACAGCCCCTAACACCGCTAAAAATTGTGATAATTCATTGTATTTGTTGGAATATGGTTTATTGTTTCACCGTAACAGGCAAGTTTGTTTTTGCACTTAAATATATACGATATCTTTATTGTCATTGTCCCATGCAGAACAATGAAACTGAAAAACTACATAAAACTTTCAAAAACCCCTAAAAACCCTGAAACCCCATTTTAAAACACACTATACTATAGAGACCCCTTATGCTGTGTTTAGAACCAGAATTGCATTTGCATAGAAACTGTTTCTCAGGCGGCTAGTACTGGCCTTTATATCCCTATACCTTTTTCCAGAAGGCAGAAGCTGAAAGAGATAATTTCCAGGGTCCGTACTATCCTGCGCTATCTCTGCTGCTTTGTTATGGCACCTGATAGCATAGATTTGATCTAAGGTGGGAAGAGTGCACCAAATTATTCTCTCTGCAGTCTTTACAACCCTGGACAGCATTGTTTTTTGCATTTGTACCAAACCAATTGGGGTTGCCAATGGGGAATCTGTGAACACGATGGCAGCAGCCGACACCAGCAAAGTCTCAGAGCCCCCCCTCCCCACTTGGTAATAGGTGGTTATCTTTTTGTCCTTTGAAAAGTACATAGAGCTGAAAGAGGAAGTCAGAAGAGTGGCCTTCTTTCCCACTTCCTCTCTCTGTTCTTCCTGCTTTTCAAGACTCAGATTAAACTACCAGCTCAGATATTTACCAAGATCCCTTGGAATTGCAAAGAGAGAAAAGTTATGTGTGTGAGCATGAGTTTTCCGGGAGAGTAAGGGAGGTGATAACAGAGGGAAGGAGAGAGTGGTGCCCACAGAACTCACTCAAAATCCAAATGTGCCCTTGAGCCCAATTTAAATTGCAAAGGATCTTTTGTTATTTTGTTTGACCCAATCTTTCAGAGCATTCAATTACCCAATCTAGGACCACCACTAGCTCCCAGTATACACTGAGGTAGTCCCCAACACAGCAATTAAAACAACTGGAGAAAAACGCAAGACATCTAGGTTTGTTTGGTTTTACCACGTGCTAAAGCAGGAATCCCACTAATCATTTTTAAATGCTAAAATATAAAACGGAACAGCAGCTTGCCTCTTCAGCAGTAAAAGTCGATGTAGTGAAAGCCCCAAAAGAAACCAATAATCTGGATATATGGCATTATAGTTTTAAATCGGAATCTTCTTTTTCATGCATTTTTATTCATTTTCAAGTTATTATGGAACCACAGAGACAGGTAAACAAGAGCAAAAGTTCAATAACGTCCCCAACTAAAAGCATTGCATACCAAACCTTAACATTAAATAGCAACACTCAATCGAAAATCATGACAACCATATTTCTCTAGATGTCACACTGGGAGACACATGTAAATCTAAAAGGAAACTATATGAAATAAAATCCCACCATACTGAATAGAAATTATGTGGATCTCCCTGTCCCACAGACCTGTAACTTACGTGCTATGTTTTCTGCAACAACTAAATTCCAGAAATATTTAGACCAAGCATAGGCAAACTCTGGCCCTCCAGATGTTCTGAGACTACAATTCCCATCATCCCTGACCACTGGTCCTGTTAGCTAGGGATGATGGGAATTGTAGTTCCAAAACATCTGGAGGGCCAGAGTTTGCCTATGCCTGATTTAGACCATAAGGATGTAGTCAGAATCTTTTCAAGCATGGTGGGGTAAGGCAGAAAGGAAGAAGATACTGCTTGTTCTTCGCAGACTGCCAGAGCAGCAACGTTCAGCACAACCTTTGCAAACCACTGGCTTAAGAACACAACCAAGTATTTGTTTATTTTTGAGCCAACCTCACTCTCAAAAGTGACTTGAAACACAGAGAGAGACCATGGCTCATACCTGTCCAGGAAATACCTGGGCCAAAGGCCTGGTCAAAAGGCAACAATATTCGGCTGAATGGACCACACTGTATCTGACAGAACAGATCAGGGGGCCAAATCACCAGCCCTCCAGCATAGCTCCTGCCTGCAAATCCATCTTAGTCCCCAAACCATGCCGCATCTGAGTAAGCAGCAGAGGTCCCCAAGGCACAGGCAACTGGGAGGGAGCAGCTGAGATGCCCCAAGGCGAGAAGATGAGCTGGTCCCTCTGCCTCTGCTGTAGGAAGAGGAGGCAAAAGACTCATCAGCCATAGACAACCTAGGCTATCTATGGATGCTTCTCAGCCCTTGCAGGACTCAAAACACGGCCTCCATTAAAAGGTTAGGCCCTGACCAGGGTTATAAACGCAGCTTCGCAAGTTTGCAAAATAAGAAAAATCCTCCACTAGCTTGCAATGCTTCCTCTACATCGTTCTCAGGAGCTGGTGCGATTTTTCTACAGAAACTGGTGCAAATATCCTTCCAGGGCGCATGAAGACATATACCCAGGCATGGCATCAAGGCGGTGTGTTGCTTTGTTCCTTTTTTTTATCCTTGAGGATGCATTCCTAAGTCCCGAGAAGGGAGAGGCCGTTCCCGGGACAATAAAGCAGGATCTTTCCACCCACCCAGAGCTTTTGCAGTTCAAAAGGTCACCAGCAGCCTTCACACACACACACACACACACACACACACACACACACACACACCAGCAGCCTACACACACACACACACACACACACACACACACACACACACACACACACACACACACCCCCCCCCCCCCAGATGGGCAGGAAACAATCTCCGGATACAATTCAGTCTACTATTTCCAAAGACCACACCAGGAGGGACCGTGAAGGAGACTCCCGCTACCCGGACTCCCTGCCTGGGACGGATGGGAAGGAGGTTGCAAGAGGGTGATAAAAACTCCCTCTTTTTTCTGAGTATTGCATAGTATTTAAGAAGCACATCTGAGGGAGGGAGAAATGGGTGCGAAACCTCACGGTGACGGAGCCTGCGCCACTAATGCATGGCACACGCAGAGTGCACGGCGCTGCACAAAGGACAGAATCAAGGCTGTCTCTTGCCGAAAGAAATCTCTTCCTACTAGGTGGAGCTGCCTGCATGGGGAAGGGATCGCCCGCGCAGTTTGGCGGCGAGGGAAGGGAGTAGGCGAGGGTTGGGGAGCCAACCTGAGCCCTACCTCCAATAACTTAACGAAAGAGTGTTGTTCCCGGGGTTCAAGCCAGGTCGGGAAGCTCCCACTCTGAGGGCTTGAAATGGGAGTCGCAAGTGGTGGGAGACACACATTGCCGTAAGAGGCGCTCTCGTCTGAACGCTACACGACCGGGCAACACGGAAGTGCGCAGGCACGATTCACAGAATCGTAGTGTTGGAAGGGACCCCGAGGGTCATCTAGTCCGACCCCCTGCAATGCAGGAATCCGGCTCACAGCCACCCCTGGGTGGTCTCGAACCACCAACCTTCTGGTTAACAGCCGTGACCCATCCTTGCGCGCCCTCGGCTGGGTCCGCGCAACTCCTTCTCCCCGGAGGTCTTGGGCCACCACCCCCCACTCACCTTCCTTTTTTTTCCAAATTTTTTTATTGGTTTTCACAACATTATAAACAAAGAAACACATAAGACAAACATGAATCATAGCCTTATTAAAAAAGTACACTTATTAACATTGTTAAGTGACTTCCTCGCTTCCCCTTGGTTGGATTTTAACGGTTTTCCAAATCACAGTTCTTATAAAATTTAACTTAAACATTAGCATCCTTAGATCTTCCCATTATGAAATTAAACCTATTAATTCACCACTTAACATAAATAAAACCCTGAGCCAATTAAGGAAGGTGCCCGCTCACCTTTCAGCAGGCAGATGTCGGCGTGCTGCGCGTCCCGGCGCAGCGCCCGCACCACCAGCGCCACGGTGCTGTCCTCCCGCAGCGCGTCCGCCCGCCCGCTGCGCTCGTCGTACACCACCACGGCCGAGTAGAGCCCCGAGCGGAGGCGGGCGCGCGCCTCGTCGTCGGCCGGCAGGATCTGCTCCAGGCTGACGGAGCCCTTGGCCCTGCGCCGGACGATGGTGTTGCAGCGCACGTTGAGCGCGCCGCGGATGTGGCCCGCGCTGTGCGCCAGGAAAGGCCTGCAGTCCAAGAGGAGGCACTTGCCGCCCTGGCCGGAGCCCCCGCCGTGCAGGAGGCGCTGCAGCCCCACGCACTCCATCTCGCGCAGCTCCGCCATGGCCGCCGCCGCCGCGCAACCTCCCTCCCTCTCCCTCCTGCTGCTGCGGGACACGGGCCTTAGCGCGCTCCTCTTGCGCGTAGCCCTAGCGCGGCCGCGGAGAAGGAAGCGCAGCTGCTGCTGCCGCTGGTGGCGACGGCGGTGCTGGCCGCGCGCCCTCCGGAGCGCGTGGGAGGGTCGCTTTTACTACCTCGCCCCGCCCTCCCGGCTCGGCTCGGCTTTCCCTCTCCCCGCCGCCGGGCCCCATTCTTGCCTCCGCTCGCCTTGAATGGAACGCGCGACGTCACAATGGGAGGAATCGAACGCGGCCCCGCCGCTTGTGCGCGCGTTCCATTCATAATAAAAATAAAGGAGGAGGAGGGGCGGGAGGGAAAGGAAGGAGGCGCGTTCTACTGGCGGCGGCCCCAGGCTTTGTGAATGGGAAGCGGAGCGCGGAGGGGCGGCGGCGATAGGGAACACCCAAGCAACTCAAGGGGCCGCTTCCGGGCTTTCTCTGTCATCCTGGCGCGATCCGCTAAGCACTTGGTTCGTTGGTTTGTTTGCTGCTGCGTCAAGTTTCTCAGGAAAGCCCTTCGGTTTTTCGTGGAAAGCAGCGCCGGGTCGCGGCCTCAGCTGCGCGCACATCCTGGCGCCGCCTTTGGGGTTTTTTCTGGCTTTCTGATGGGCGCGCGCACTTCTCAGGTCGAAACGAGAGGCCCGAATTCATCGTCACCCTTTTTAAACAGGAAAAAGCCGCTTCCAGTGAAGTGGGAAGCGGGTGAGGCGGGGAGGACTTGGCCCTTTCATCTGTCGAGTAACTTCCGCCCTGACATCAGTCATGTGTCGCCAATCTTTACTTTTCGATTCACGTTTCTAAAATTCTCAGCATTCCTGGGTTAGATACTACAGTCCAAACGCCACTTACCTGGGATTAAAAGCAACTGAATTCCATGGGGCATGGTTAGGATAGTAGCTTGACTTTTTCCCGTCTATTCTAGTCGTATTAAATAGTATTTATAATACTTTACTGATTGGCAGGGTGGTGTTTCCCCGCCCCCCCAGCCAGAACTGAGTTCTGCCACCTCTTTGTAGCTGTAGTGTCAGGCTTCGGGCAGCACGACGGGGGCAACGTTGTACTGTGGCCGCAGCCATGCCGGTGGCGAGGCAATTGGGCGGAGAAGCGTTCTCCTCCCCCCCAAAAGTTTTTGTTTCCCCCCTAAAACATCTTTGGCTCCCCCCTAAAAAAAGCACAACAACTTAGGGTTGTCCATAACCCCCCCCCCACTGCTGACTGGTTATATTTGTTGGTCTTGCATTTTATTGTACACGTAATCATTAATATTTTAAAGTACTGTCCTATAAAATAATAATAAGATTTGAACCTGAGACTGAATAAATCTTATTTCATTGATGCCTCATGATGCCAAATTTTGCCTAGTCCACATCCAGCCAAATTTAGTAGATTGCGTCCCAATTTCTTGCCAGTATTGGGGCCAATGGCAACTCACTCCTGGAGAAAACGGGTTTTCACAGGACCACCACACTCTAGGAAAGAGTTGCCCACCACTATCCGCTTCCCCCACTCAATTGTCCTGATTTGCTGCTATTTAACCAAGAAAAAAATATACACAAAATACGCACATTTCCTGTTAACTTTAATTTGGACCTAAGCTGAGACACAGTAATCGTTCAAAACAAAACAAAACACCCCAGAGGTCTATGCGCTTTCAGAGTTTGTCAGAAGAGAGGCTTGAAAAGATTTGGACGTGGGACTGAATAATCTGTACTCCTGGCTTCTCACCAAAAACTCCCTGGATAAGATGATCTTCCTATTGCATTATTTAATTAAGATGTCATGTTGCCCAATACATTTTTAATACCTTAATTTCACTTTAAAGGCACACTCAGTCCTAGGTGGCACTTTGTTCATGAATGAGGAGACTGAATCACATGAGCACACGAAAGTCCATGTGAACTGACCTTCCAAAGGATTTTGACATCTGGAAACAGCATGGCTTCCTGGCAGACTTCTGAACTGGCACATCTTTTTGTAGAAAGTAACGATGGATAGAGGCCAAACAGGGACACATTCCAAATACTTAGATGTCTCCCCGTAAAATCACTGGTCCTTAAAAATACTTAATGTTGGCTGCATTCAAGCACTCAGTTTTGAGCTTCACAACCCTTGTTTCTTCAGCTGCTACAAACCGAGATATTTCTCAGATGTCTGGCTAGTGAGGAAGCCAGTAAAATAGTACTTCCAGGTACTTATTTGGGGAGCTGCCTGGCTAGGTGCGTGTAAGCCAAACACCAAGAGTTAAATATCTCTTTGCCTTTGGCTCAAAGCCTGAAACACTGAAAAAACAGAATTAGGCGTGTGCGGATGAAGACATAATTTAGTAAATATTTTCACGGAAATGAAGCATTCAGGATTTCTGAGGAGCAGAGAATCTATGCTTATCTGGCAATATAGATGATATTACATTACTTAACATTTAATTGCCAGGTTAGATTTAAGTGAAACCTGAAATTGCTGGGTGTCTGTGCATTTTTTATCGTCCTTGCTATTCCTGACCTAAACCCACAATATATATGTCTTTGTTTGGAGAGCAGAACAAACGCATAAACAAACAAACCTTACAGAAATGTCAGCTATCGCTTTGAAGAAAGCCTGCTCTCATGCTGAGGCCTTGTCTTATTAACCTCAGAGTGCGTGAGAATGTTTTCAGCACCTGTTCTGCAACTTCTGTCATAAGCTAGCTTGCGTTCTTTTTCCCCGAGGGAGCGACTTTGACTCTGTTGAGGCGATGGGAAAGTTCAGGTTGATTCATAGCAGTTACATTTTAGGAAGTCACGTGGTTTGCCACAGTGATGTGTTACTCTCTCATACACCATAAATAGTAATTACCTCGGGGATTCGTATTGAAATTTCACAAAGCGAGGAGGTTCCTTTCTGCACCTAGTAATTATAGTGTGCACAGAGTTCTCATCAGTCTCTCAGGGAAAGTAAAGAAAGGTACTTATGAGAAGGGAGAGCCACATCGCTCACAAATCTATAATGAAGAGGAACCTGTTGAACTTCCAGTCTGAAGCGAATGCATATAAATGTATATAGATTTAATATGTATCACGATAGCTTTTATATACAGTGGTACCTTGGTTCTCAAACTTAATCCATTCCAAAACCAAAGCGTTCCAAAACCAAGGCATGCATTATCGTAGAAAGTAATACAAAATGGATTAATCCGTTCCAGACTTTTAAAAACAGCCCCTAAAACAGCAATTTAACATGAATTTTACTATCTAACAAGACCATTGATCCATAAAATGAAACCAATAAGCAATGTACTGCAGTCACACAATCAATCAATCAATCAATCAATCAATAGCTGAACTGGGTTCCACACAGTCACAAAAGAAAAAGCCGCAAAAACAAAAATGCAAAATAAATAGCAAAAACAGACAGACCTCAGCGTAACACTCAGATCGTCAGCATAACACTCAAAATGGAGCACATTCAACTTCCAAAATAGTTCGCAAACTGGAACACTTCCAGGTTTGCAGTGTTTGGGTTCCAAGTTTTTGAGTATCAAGGCGTTTGAGAACCAAGGTACCATTGTGTGTGTGTGTGTGTGTGTGTGTGTGTGTGTGTGTGTAATTGTTATGATATAAATGCATGCATCTTATGTGAGCACTTTTAAGTCCTGAAGGGCAGTATTCAACTAATGCTGTGTACATACTACTACCCTTTTAAAGCACATTTGAAGTACATTTCCCCCCCTCAAAAAATTATGAGTACTGGAGTTTGTTAAGGATTGCTGGGAATTGTAACTCCATGAAGGGTAAACTACATTGCCCAGAATTCTTTGAAAGAAAGCATGTGCTCCAAAGGTATCGTGGGTACACAGCCTAAATTTCACTCAGAGTGGACCTGTTGAAATAAAGAACTCTTAGTCATATTCATTAACTTTCGTGTGTCTGTCTGCTGTAAGCAAAACTTAATTGAATACCACCCATTGGTTTCAACCAGGGAAAGTTACAAAATGTGTGTTTAATTTTCACCACTGAAATCAAAGAGATATAGAAGTCTTCAAGGACAGCTAGAAACAGCTTGGAATAGAATAACATATTTAAAATCAAGCTCTTGAATGTCTGTGTTACTTTCCATAATCCATTTTAGGAAAGGGTCTTCTGTGCCCCATGCAGCACAAAATCCAACAATGTGGAAAAGCCCACAGTCTTGAGAGCCAACCAGGAAAATATCTTCTCTCACTGAGTTCACTTTTGGAGCTACTCAGCCGTGATCTGCCCAGATTCTGCCCACTTCTGTTCTTGAGTGGATCAATACAACCTAATCTATCTTGCTTCTGCCTTTGGCCAACATTTGATCTAAAAAACCTCTGTAGTTGTGATAGCTACTGCAGCAGCACCCAGCGCGGATGGGAGGAGATTAGACCCTCCAACGGTCTCTATTTTCCAGGGACGGGTCTCAGATTTACAGAAGACGTCCCAGTTTCTGATTTGATCCCGGAATGCCCCGCTTTTCCTTAGGACGTCCCTATTGTCATTGGAGAAATGTTGGAGGGTTTGGAGTTATCCAATACCCAAGGCATCTGAAGGCTGAAGTTTTTAAATGTTTTATTATGTTTTTGTATATGTTGGAAGCTGCCCAGAGTGGCTGAGCCAACCCAGTCTGATGGACGGGATATAAAGAAGAAGAAGAAGAAGAAGAAGAAGAAGAAGAAGAAGAAGAAGAAGAAGAAGAAGAAGAAGGTGGTCCTTATTTTCATCAGATAAATGGTGGAGGGTATGGGAGATGCTACTGGTAGAACAAGGAGGTTTTTGCCAGTTCCTAGAAGCCACATCACTCTGACATTAACAAAAATTTAATAATAAACAAACAAGGGAGTCGCTGCACTCTGGGAGTGCATTGCCCCACTTTCAACAGATATACCTAATTCTGTTCAGACTTGAGCTCTGGGAAAACTGGTTCTGCTTGTCTGCTGCAGAAGCTGACTCTGAGCCATAGTGACCAGCTAAGTTCTCACATCTCACCACCAGCTCATATCACTTTTCAATTTCATTTCAATTTTTTAAAAAAGAATGATCCCAATATTGTTGTTTTCAGATATAAGGCAACAAGGGACATGGTTGCAGAAACCTACCAAATTCCTTTCAAGATACATTTGTGAAAAGGTGGGGGTATGTGGGTCATGTGGAGAAAGACCAGATTGTCCGTCAAACGTTCTCTGGAAGTGTGGAAGGAGGCCAGCTCAAGCTGCAAATGTGGGGCAGGAGTGGGTGGGCAGTGAGCTCTGATCTCTGGGTATGCACTCCTACCTTCACTTTGGCAGATCCTTTGAGTAGATTTAGTTTTGCCGTAGGAGTGGGGGGGGGAGATATTCCTGATGCATTTCCCCAAAACAGACATCTCAAGAACAACGAAGGAGCTGGTAGCAAAGTTCATCGCTCTTTTCTTTTCTTCTTACAAAGCGAACCTGATCACCTCTGCCATCATCTTGCCATGTGCTTGGTGAATTTGCGAAATTGTCCTGCTGCCTGCTGTTTATCCCAGGGCAGTTTGATGACACCCAAAAGCATCCTGCCTCAATCAATATTACATATTCATGCAAACACTTGCATTTTTCTCATCCCAAACTTGACTCCGCTGAGGTTGGACCAGCAGTTCTTGCCTGGACTTTGACGCTTTCAGGCCTTTGACATGCAGTCAGTGAAATTGCAGAGGAGGGAATAAATGGGGCAGCAAGAGGTAAAAGAAGGCAGAGTAACCAATGCAGATCTTAACTTTGGACGCTGTACACACACACACACACACACACACACACACACACACACACACACCTTTCATCCAGGCAAGCAGGAGGCATGAACAAAGTTCAGCAACACTCTCCAGCCAGGCAAAAACTCTGGATGCAAAGCAGGGAGAATGATTGGTGTGGCCTGAGGACAGTTCTAAGGGCCAGACGGAAAGGCCTCGAGGGCCGCATTGAGCTCCCTGACCTGAGGTTCCCCACCCCTAGGTTAATATAAACTTGGTTACTGAAGAAGGCTTCCTTGCCAAGGCTGCAAGGCTAACTGTATCTCCTCAGCAGCAAATCCTACTGAATTCAATGGGGCTTACTCCCAGGTAAGTGGGGTTAGGATTGCAGGCTAGGTTGCGCAAGGCAGATCACGCTTGCTTCTCACTCCCTGTCAGAACTCTGCTCCAAATGGCCACACGCCCCAGGAATGTGGAAACAAGCGAAAGGGCACGATGGCATCTGCCAGCTGACAAAGCCACCAAGGAATTGCACCATTTCTTTATTGTTATTATTTTAATGAAATATCTCACCCTAAGGAATTGCACAGTTTCTGTCTGAGCAAGAATCTTAGCCAGGGGAGATCAGCCTCACCACATTATTCTGGCACTGTCATATTGGATCTCCCTCCAGTCCACACTTTCACTCACATGATTTGTGTGGTTTTCAAAATTTTTAAAGGCCTTTGTATTATTTTTTTAGCCACTCTGGCATATGGTCCTTTGTCTGTACAATAAAAATATAATACAAGAAATAAAAGAACAGCACAATTCTGAAATTACTTCCTCCTCCTTCTCCTCCTTCTTGCCCACCATAACTTTTTATAAAGTAGGGCTGCCATATGTCCAGATTTTCCTGGACATTACCAGGATTTCAAAGGTGGAATTGACATCCAGGGGGAATTTCTGATAGGCGGCACGTTGTCCTGGATCTTTTGCAAGTCAAAGCTCAACAACTTTCGGGGTGTCCTGGTTTTTACTTTTTGAAATCTGGCAACCCTATATAAGGTAAAGGGACCCCTGACCATTAGGTCCAGTCGTGGCCGACTCTGGGGTTGCGGCGCTCATCTCGCTGTATTGGGCGAGGGAGCCGGCGTACAGCTTCCGGGTCATGTGGCCAGCATGACTAAGCTGCTTCTAGCGAACCAGAGCAGTGCACGGAAACGCCGTTTACCTTCCCACTGGAGCGGTACCTATTTATCTACCGGTACTTGCACTTAAACGTGCTTTCGAAGTGCTAGGTTGGCAGGAGCAGGGACCGAGAACCGGGTGCTCACCCCGTCGCGGGGATTCGAACCGCCGACCTTCTGATCAGCAAGTCCTAGGCTCTGTGGTTTAACCCACAGCGCCACCCGCATCCCTATATAAAGCTTCTATTAAAAGTTTGACGGTACATTTTTGCCCATGGAAACCCTAATATGTTATAATTCAAATCTTTAATAGGATTATGTATTGCCAGAATGTATCCAGGACTCACAGATATCATGCCTCTGAACTTGGGGGCTCCATTTAATTATTGGAAAACAATAATGGATGGACCTTGCCTCCATGAATATGTCTAAAACTAGACATTCTCTTGTCTTGTTATGTCAGCTCATTCACATGTTTTAAATTACTTTTCCACTAAAACTCTTGTGCGGCACTTGAAATGTACTCTTGCATCTGCTTGCCGCATGATGATTCAGGGATTCCATATTTTGAATACTACAGATCACACAATACAGTATGCCATTGTTGCAAAACTGCATGGGTATCTTTCACTGCATCATAGAATTCAGGGCTGGAAGGGAACAGGAGAATCATCTAGTCCAACCCTCTGCAATGCAGGAATCTTTTGCCCAACATGAGACTTGAACCCACAGCCCTGAGATGAAGAGACTCATGCTCTACTGGCTGATCTATTGGGATGTCAATGACTGGTAGTGCTTGCATGCACTACACAAGAGCCGCTGGATTTTTACGCAGCGCTCAGCATTCCTGAGAAACATTTCTGTGACTCCAGCAGAACACAGCAAATTTCTCCGAAAGGATCGGAAGCAGAACTAATCTAATTTTGGCAGCAGATAACTTTGATGGAGTATGTGATAGAAGGAATATATATATCAGACACTGCTTAAGGCAGTTGCCCAACTGTGCTTTTACCATGGCAGAATAATATGGGGTTGGGGACATTTGCGGTGTGTGTGTGTATGTGGAATGGCAGATAGGAGCAGGGTCACCTGCTCCTTCGTCCTTGTTTAAAGCTCCCCCAATGGCGCTGTAATCTCTTTTCCCTCAACTAGGCCTAGACTGGAAACAAGCCCAGATATTTGTGAACTTATCACTTTGCACCTCTTCATTCAAAATCCATGGGCACATTGTTATAAGAATTTTAAGGCCTTATATATATAAAATAAAGGGTAAAGGGACCCCTGACCATTAGGTTCAGTTGTGACCGACTCTGGGGTTGCGGCGCTCATCTCGCTTTATCGGCCGAGGGAGCCGGCGTACAGCTTCCGGGTCATGTGGCCAGCATGACTAAGCTGCTTCTGGCAAACCAGAGCAGCACACGGAAACACCGTTTACCTTCCCACCGGAGCGGTACCTATTTATCTACTTGCACTTTGACGTGCTTCCGAATTGCTAGGTTGGCAGGAGCAGGGACCGAGCAATGGGAGCTCACCCCGTCGTGGGGATTCGAACTGCCGACCTTCTGATCGGCAAGTCTTAGGCTCTGTGGTTTAACCCACAGCGCCACCTGCGTCCCTATATAGATGTTCATAAATGTACCAAGCAAACACATACAAATATGTGAACCGCATGTCTGAAACCCACAGAAAAGTCCTGAAACCGTTTTCTCTCTCCCAAAATGACCTCAAATATTTCTCTGCAAGGTTAAAGGAAATGGGAAATCTCCCCATTGTCTCTTTCACAAATCCTGTCTTAAGGGCACATTTAATAGGGCGTGCCTGTGACCTGGACTCAGGAACTGAGTATTTACCATTACAAAGGAATCGCCAGACTGCCCAAATAATGTAATTGTTATGTACTGAAGTTCTCACCCTGGGCCAGCAGGGGGATACTGTAGATAGTTTTCACTCAGGTCCGCATATGCAAATAAGGAATTGAAAGTGACGTTCAGTGATTGGATAGTTACAGAAAGTTGTTACTGTTGCCATGTAGTTGAGCTCTATATAAGCAGGCTGGCTGAACCCTTCAGTTCAGTTCAGTTCTGGCCTGTGAATAAACAAGAGCAGTTTGAAGAATCGCTGTGTCGTCTGATATGTTCACCCACATCTTATCAGTAATCAGTTATCATTCTCAGGTAACAGTAATGAATTCCAACTAACTACCCAATCAGTGAAATCAACTCTCAATCCTTCATTTGCATACTGGTGGCCCAGAGTGAGAACTGCAGCCGGTCTGAATACATAACAACAACAACAAAAAATCCCTGCTTCTTTCTTTCTTTTTACTTTTGCAGGGGCTTCTTCCTGATGTGCTTACCTGTGACATGCAAGGAGTTCTCTGGAAGAATGATGGTGATACATGCACTCTGCTGCCCAGCCAGAACTCTGAAGGTGGAGTCCATAATTCTACCACCTCCTCCTGCCTCAGGTGCTGAACGGCTCCTAGAGTGGGACCGCTGGGAGACACACTCTCTACAGCTGCCCCCCCCACTCCACCAACAGGATTTTGTGAGGAATTCCCTTGGAAACCAAAGGCTGAGAAAAAGGCTTTCGAAAGGTCATCCTGCTCAAAAGGCTGTAAAACCGTGAGCAGCAAAGGAAGCAGAAGGTTAGCAGTCTTTGGAGTTCAGGCGGTAATTTGTGCAAAGGAAATGCCTTTTTTTTACTTTGTCTGCAAAAGTGCTGAAGTGCCACAAAAAAGGTCCAGCTACAGAGATCTGGATGCAGCAGCTTCCATCAATAAAAGGGGCTTTAACTACCACAGACCCTAAAGTGTCCCTATTTTCCAGGGACGTCCCTGATTCAGAGAAGTCATCCCTGTTTCCGATTTGATCCCAGAATGTCCCTCTTTTCCTTAGGATGTCCCTATTTTCATTGGCCTGTTGTCTTTGTCCATGGAGTTTTCTTGGCAGGGATACTGGAGTGGCTTGCCGGTTATGGTGCTGGAGGAGACTCTTGAGAGTCCCATGGACTGCAAGATCAAACCTCTCCATTCTTAAGGAAATCAGCCCTGAGTGCTCACTGGAAGGATAGATCCTGAAGCTGAGGCTCCAATACTTTGGCCACCTCATGAGAAGAGAAGACTCCCTGGAAAAGACCCTGATGTTGGGAAAGATGGAGGGCACAAGGAGAAGGGGACGACAGAGGACGAGATGGTTGGATAGTGTTCTCGAAGCTACCAGCATGAGTTTGACCAAACCGCGGGAGGCAGTGGAAGACAGGAGTGCCTGGCGTGCTCTGGTCCATGGGGTCACAAAGAGTCGGACACGACTAAACGACTAAACAACAACAACATTTTCATTGGAGAAATGTTGGAGGGTATGGAGTTATCCAACCCCCGAGCTGTCCGAAGGCAATCCTGTACAGGGAAGGGTTTTTTAAAATGTTTAATTTTTTTATTATGTTTTTATTTATGTTGGAAGCTGCCCAGAGTGGCTGGGGCAACCCATTAAGATGTATGGGGTTTAAATATTGTGGAATGGGACATCCCTATTTTCATCAGAGAAACGTTTCAGGTTATGCTACCCTAAGCGTATGTCCCTAAATACTCTTCCTGGCTTTGCCCAAAGTCTTAAAAAAGCAGGAAGAGGGGTTTTTATTTGCCCTGAAGGAACCCCCTATAAGGGACGGAAAGCTACTCTTAAGGGCAATTCATTTCCTTCGCAGCTAATCCAAAGAGCTGCCTATTATATCGCTGCCGCCAGGGAGGCAATCAAGGAAGGGATTCCGGGGGAAATGAATTGTCAAGGCTGGCAAAGATTTGTATGACGAAATGTCAATAGATCCCTTGAATTAAGGCAGAGAAATGTACGCCGTTTGTAATTGTCAACCTGATTCACAGTCAAGGGCTCAGATCTCGGCTGACTGGCAGCTCAGCCCGAATGCGTTTACTTGGACACCAGCCTACTCCCCCCCGCCCCCAATTTCAGTAGAATTTATTTCTGAGCACTGGAAGTGCAGCTCCAATTTTACAGCTTCAGCTCCAGTCAAATTAGAGGCTGGTTGTAAATTCCAGAGCCACTCTAGAATTGATAGACGTGGTTCTTTTGCCCTCAGCCTACATTTGGAAATGTGATCTGAATTAATATCTGCACGCCAAGAGAACTGCTGTAGCGTTGCCAGGTATGCTGGGGGGGAGGGGGAAAGCCCCCATCCATTCAGATCTCGCTTTAACCTTGAACTCACTTGATGGCCTAAGACCAGCTTCCATCCTATCTCAGCCTCACTGCCTGTCCACCATTTGAAACGTGATGGTGCTTCTATTGCAGCTGTTGAAAGATGGCTGAGTTTGCAAATGTGAAGGGGCTTTCAACTCCTAAACTGTGTTTGATCCTCTACACACATTACAGTTGGGTTGGCAACCTCAGTCCCCTCTCTCCACCTAGGGCCTGCTCCCTGGCTTCTGCACACAGGAAGTAGTAGTTGCTGTCAAGACTATGCCCTCTGGATTTCATCTGCCTGAATTATTCGAGACTCGCATTATCACAACCACCAGCAAAGCCCTCTAAGACATTGAGCAGCCTAGCGAAATTCTCCTGTGACTACGGAAGCAACTGTTAAATAAAACTCAAGTCCCCAAGCAAGCCGGGATTGTTAATAGCATCTCTGCAGGATACACCGATAGTAATTGAGGGAGATGCTAATGAAGTCTGTCTGGGAAAGCAAAGGGGGAAATTATGCAAGGAAGAGAATTAAAAAGAGGGCGGGGGGTGTTGTGGGGGGATAAATTGCAGCCCTTCTGTTTTACAATTTCTTCACAAGTCACGTTAAATTTAAATCATGCTCACAAGTCGCTCTTAAATTGGTTTTTGCCTTTTCCATGCAGATTATTTGTGCAGAAACTCTACATCACTTTGTCAATAAGACTTGGAATGGTTGGTCGTGTTTTGGAGCGTTAAAACCTCTTTAAAACATATTTTTCCATCTGTAATGGAATTATGACAGGGAGGAAAGATATGGAGGGAGGGCTTGCACTGCAAGGACCTGTGTGTGTGTGTGTGTGTGTGTGTGTGTGTGTGCACGCACTCTTTACCAGAGACACATCACATAAGCATGCTCACACACTGGGGACCCCTCAATGAGGGGCAGGTTGCCAGGGGTCATAAGAAACTGCCTCATGCCAGCTTAGACTATATATCCATCCAGCTCAGAATATTGTCTCCTCTGACTGACTACGACACTGTTGCAATCAGATCCACGCCACATACCGTATTTACTCGAATGTAATATGCACATTTTATGGGCAAATTACATCACGAAAATTAGGATGCACATTATATTTTATGGTGCATTAGATGCGATTGCAAGCTTGAAAAACATAGGAAATACATTTTTGGTTTCAAGGCTTTGAAAATTGAGGTGCACATAAGATTCAATGGCACATTAGATTCGTGTAAATACGGTGTTTAAAGCACATCCAACGCACACATGATTTCCCTCAAAGAATCCTGGGAGCTGCAGTTTTTATCTCTGTGAGGGGAAGACTACAGCTCTCAGAACTCTTTGGGGAAGGTATGTGTACAGGAAGTACTTCAAATGTATGGTGTGGATCTGCGCCTCAGGCACAGCATATTATCGTCGTCCCCATCATCTACTCTAGGGGTAGCCTAGGTGTTGTTGGACTCCGACTCCCATCAGCCCTAGCAAGCACAGCCAATGATCAGGGACGATGGTCCTTGTAGTCAAACAACATCTGGAGGAAACCAGACCAATCTCCTAAGGAAGTATATTCTGAAGTTCCAGCGTCTTGACTGGAAAAGCCCTGCTCTCTAAGGAGATATTAACTACTGAAAATGATGGAAGCCAGAGCAGCACATTGGGTTATAAAATGTTTGCTTCTGCTTCATTGTCTAATATATCAGAAGCAATGAAGGCCAGAACAAAAAGTGCTTCCGCCGTCATTTGTACGGGGGTGGGTGAGTGACTTGAGCCTTTCCTCAACAGAAATCTGGAAGTGCAAATAATTTGATTGTCAATGAGCTCAGGCAACAATTGCGGGCCATCTGCAGTCGATGCCCAAGACTGTGGCTGCTAATTATATATAGCAGCTTATATGATCTAAACTGATAATTGGGTTACTCACGGAAATGCCTCTTTGCATCTCTAAAGCTGATGGATGTACCGCCATCATGAGCTTCAGTCCTTCATTTTTATGGCTTCTCACAGCATGAGGAATAAAGCTGTTCAGATCTAATGACAAGCATACATTAAAACAGAAGAACAGAGTCTACAGGCTTGGCCCCAAGGCCGGTCCTCCGTCTAAGATCATAGAATCATAGAATGGTAGAGTTGGAAGAGATCCCATGGCTTATCTTGTCCAGTCCCCTGCAATGCAGGGATCTCAGCGAAAGCATCCATGACTAGGTAGTCTAGTTCTTCAGTTTGCTCCCAAGCAGTGATATCCATCACACAATGCTCTTATAGGGTGGCCTTCAAAGACCAGGCACACAGGTGCAGGTGATGTTTTGATCACAAGGCAGAGACTCCCATTTGGTACCCAGGGGCCCAGTTCAAAATCCTAGTGTTGATTGTTTACTTCCTGGTCCAGAATTACTGGAGGAATGCATTACACCTCAGGCTAAATGTAGGAAGGTACCTTGGAAGGTGCAGACAGCGGGGATAAAGACACAGGCTAAAGTACGAGGTGACCTCCCTCAGCAACTGGCTGATCAGAGGAAAGAACGTCCATGAGAATGGTCCTCCAGCATCACCTGACTTCCCAGACCAGGTAGGGCAGGACAGCTACAGCACACAGGAAATGCCTGGTACTTCCCTTTTTTGATTAGCAGCCCAAGCGGAACAAGAAGCTTAGCCAATGCCTGTTTCCCAGACCAAGTCTCGGAATCCCTGAGATAAGCGTCCCTTTGTACCCTAAGCCCTACTTTTTCCAGCAGTGGTAAACCTGTATCTGGACTATAACATTGTTGTGGACAAGGTGTCCACAGGGCACCAGAGAGAGGGAATTCTCAGCAGTCGTGCCCACCCTGTGGAACATCTTCCCGTCAGATGTAACGGAAATAACAATGATCTGACTTTTAGAAGACATCTGAAGACAACCCTTTATAGGGAAGTTTTTAAATGTTTGGAGTCTAACTGTGTTTTAATTTGTTGGGAATCACCTGGAGTGGATGGGGGAACCCAGTCAGATGGGCAGCATATCAATCAATCAATCAATCAATCAATCAATAATCCGGCTGGGCTGAAGTGGACGTAGCCACTTCAGAATGCATGTTGTAGCTTATGTGACTGGATGTTTCACCACATAGAAAACTCAGTATCAGCTGAATGATTCATACCACCCATCTCCCTGACACTATTGTCTTCTATGCATAAGAATATATTTTTTCCTCGTGAGGGAGGGTACACCCAACTGCAGTTGAAAAAGTACAGTCCAAACACAGGTTTTCTACCTTATTAACTACTAAGCCTGTGATATGCTGGGGAGACTCTGTGCTCCCTAATGTTATCTTAAGTAAGACAGATGACTGCAAGGGCCAATACTTTTTATGCTGTGGAATTCCTTCAGGTGAAAGCCCACTTGGATAGTTAACTTGGGGACTTCCCTGTTAATTTGGGGACTTCTGCACCGCTGGATGATTTTTGGGGAGTAAAGGAAGATTATAAACGTAATAATAAATAATTGTGTGATCGGCTGCTGTGTTATGTTCATTAAGGATTGTCTGGGTTTTGCATTTATATCTATTCATTTGGGGGAAGACATTAGATCTAGGAGACAGGACAGAGATGTTAAGGCAGCACAAAAATAAATAGTCGTGTGTTGGCACCAGTGAGACTCATTTTCAGGGATTTGCCTATCACAATGTTTTATTATTGTCTGTTTGTAGCTGGGTTTTCAAAAAGGAAAAGAAAGGGTTAGAGAGAAAAGATGGTGTGTGGTCCCCTTTAACTGTCTGTCCTCTTGACCTTAACATTCATGCGCTTTTAGGATTTCTCTGGGCACCCGCAGAGAGAAGAAAAACAAGCTAGGAAAATAAACAAACCTGAGCATCCAAAACAGCCTGCAAGCCAACAACTGCTAAGGCCATAAAAAAAAAATCGCTTTCAAATTAGCCAGATGGCAACTCTGACTTCCTGAGCAATATAAAAGGAAAACGGGGGCGGAGGGATGCCAAGAATGGAAATATTTGTAACGGTTCAAGAAAAGGCCACAAGAATGATTCAGAATAAATGTTACTATGTGAAAAGTAAGATCTTCACACTTTCGAATCCCCGCAGTGGGGTGCGCTCCCGTCGTTCGGTCCCAGCTCCTGCCCACCTAGCAGTTCAAAAGCACCCTTAAGTGCAAGTAGATAAATAGGTACCGCTTTATAGCAGGAAGGTAAACGGCGTTTCCGTGCGCTGCACTGGTGCTGGCTCGCCAGAGCAGCTTCGTCACGCTGGCCACGTGACCCGGAAGTGTCTTCGGACAGCGCTGGCTCCCGGCCTCTTAAGCGAGACGGGCGCACAACCCCAGAGTCGGTCACGACTGGCCCGTACGGGCAGGGGTACCTTTACCTTTAACAGTCACCAGGGAGCCAGAACTGCTTGGGAGAGATGAAAGTTGAAGGTGGCTTGGAAGGCGTACCTGTGTTTGTGGTGTGAATACTAATCCCACGCACACCTTTCAGAAACAGAATGGGTAAGACCTTTTGAGAAATCCGAAAACAGTGAGGATGAGGCAACTTAATTGTGTGTGCACCATGACGACAGATGCCTCTGTAGTTTGTTAATGATGCTCCGAACTGTAGCGCTATCCCTCTCTCTCTATCACTTAACTATGATCAGTCTCCAGCCTCTGTGGCAGATCTGGGGTTCCCTGTGCAGGTTGTGAATCAGCTCCAGCGCTTCTCCATAAAATATGCCACACTTTTAAAAGCAAGTCTCAGGCCATCAAAGGTCACTGGGGAATCACAATTCCAATCTTAACATGCCTAACAGTGTATTACATCTCCTCACCTGCAGCAGAATACTACAGTGGTACCTCGGGTTAAGAACTTAATTCGTTCTGGAGGTCCGTTCTTAACCTGAAACTGTTCTTAACCTTGAGGTACCACTTTAGCTAATGGGGCTTCCCACTGCCGCCACTGTGCGATTTCTGTTCTCATCCTGAAGTGAAGTTCTTAACCCGAGGTACTATTTCTGGGTTAGCGGAGTCTGTAACCTGAAGCGTCCATAACCCGAGGTACCACTGTAGTTCACATGCAACTTCTGGGGCCAAGCAGTGCTGGTTTATTTTATCAACCTGGTCTCATAATTATGCTCCCAGCTTGTTCCTTGGTTAGCATTTCTCCCACACACCTGTTACCCAGTTCTGTGTTTCAATTCACTCTGTATTCCATGCTTTACCTGTACAGTACCATTGTTTTGTAATTTGTTACCAGTTTGTGGTTTGTGTTTCGTTTTCTTTCCCATCACCAAAAACAACAACAACAATAAAGCTGCCCAGAGTGGCTGGGGCAACCCAACACAATGGGCGGGGTATAAATAAAACAACAACAACAACAACAACAACAACAACAACAACAACAACAACAACAACAACAACTGTTCTTTTTTATAAACTTTATTAGGTTTGTATTCAACACAATCAATGTAAGCACAATAGAAAATTCATAAATCCAGATTCTGCCCCTCTCCCTTGACTTACCCCAACCTCCTCTTCCAGTTCTTTAAATATTTGCTACTTCTGCTTGTTTTATTTCCCTTGATTTTAAAATCTTTCAACAAAATATTCTTACCATTTTGTACCATGTCTTTCCAAATTACATATTACAGTTTATTATTTCCTCAATTATCGCTCCTTAACTTACACACTTTCCCCCTTAATTGTAAGTGTTTACTCAAACCCTGCTAGTGAGTCCACTTCTTTACAATAACGGTTCCCAGTCTTTTTAAAAGTCTTAATTGTCCTTGTCTCTGAGTTTTCCCATAAGCTTCGCCATTTTGGCATAGTCCATTAATTTTGCTTGCCGTTCTTCTTTCGTTGGTATCTTGTTGTCCTTCCATTTTTGGGCTAGTAAACTCCTAGCTGCTGTTGTAGCATACATGAATAGCTTCTTCCACTCTTTTGGCAAGTTCTGTCCTGTAATGCCAAACAAAAAAGTTTCTAGGTTTTTTAAACAAACGTTATTTTAAACACCTTTTTCATTTCATTATAAATCATTTCCCAGTACGTAGTTTTTGATTACTTTACAATTCCACCACATATGGTAAAAAGTGCCTTCTTTCTCTTTGCACTTCCAGGACTTATTAGAACTTCTTCTATACATTTTAGCAATTTTCACAGGAGTTATATACCATCGATACATCATTTTCATATAATTCTCTTTCAGAATTATACAATTAGTAATTTACTTTCCATAGTTTTTCCCAGTCTTCCATTTGTATAAAGGTAAAGGTAGAGGGACCCGACCATTAGGTCCAGTTATGGACGACTCTGGGGTTGCGGTGCTCATCTCGCTTTATTGGCCGAGGGAGCCGGCGTTTGTCCGCAGACAGCTTCCAGGTCATGTGGCCAGCATGACTAAGCTGCTTCTGGCGAACCAGAGCAGTGCACGGAAACGCCGTTTACCTTCCCGCCGGAGCAGTACCTATTTATCTACTTGCACTTTGATGTGCTTTCGAACTGCTAGCTTGTGCCCAAATAATTGTTCTTGACTAGGGTTCCATTCTCTTTGCTAATGAAGGTTTGCTTAAAATAGTGCTAAACCACCAGTCAGGCCTGGAAGGATAAAATTATACACCTACATTCCTGGAGTAATCTGACTAGTTCCCTCCAAAGTATTTATGGGTACTTAAGTTTGATTGAATAGCTATCAGCTAGGCAGGCAGGAGAGGGGAAAAGGTTAGAGCTAGGCCTCGTTGCCAGGGTGACAGACAAGGACATACACATACCCAACAGGAGCGCTGCCTTGCTGGCTCCCAGGGTGGAGTTTGGGGCACTATAAAATACCAAAACCTTAATCACCAGGTCTGGCCCTCCCAAGACCTGTGGGTCCATTTCTCTCTCTCACACACACAGAGCCCCAGGAAGTCTTCCCGCAAACAACCAGATCTTCCTCAGTTTTCTATCCCCTTCCTGCATGTCTCTCTGTGTGAATTTGATTGTGCCAGGATGTCCTCAAATTAGATGTGTTAGTAATATGGTGAGAGCAATTTTCTGCTTCAGATTCCGTTTCCTGCGCTCCTGTCATAGTCATCCCTGATTGCCTCATCTCTTCGTCTCTTGAAAGGTCGATTGTCCTCTGCCTGGAGCCAATGATGGATCACAGGGATGCTCTGGGAAGATCACACTAGGACTCAGGATTTTAAAACCTGATTTATTATTAGATGGTGTTGTTAATTAGTTTTATGGCAAGGGCTATAAGTGAACATTTGCTGTAACGCTTACAGTTAACCTCCCTTTAGCCTGCTTTTTAAAAAGCCAATCATTCTCCATCGTGACTAAATGGCACCATTCTTGGGGACTTCCTGGGCTTGTCAGTAATTATTTGAAAAATGCAAGGGCACAATCCAGACCAATGTAAGCAGTGTGTGTCCATGGAAGAATTAAACACCTTCTTGACTTTCTCTCACTGAAGCGAATGAGATGCAAAAGTGCTTACTTACCTTTGGACGGCTCATGCCTCAAGTTTATTAAAAATCTTTGCATCCTATATTTACTCAAGTATTTTTAAGTCCCCTTAAAAGCAGATTTAGACCAAGTCTGATGCATCATAAAGGCTACAATCCCACACACACTTAGCTGGGAATAAGTCCCTTTGAACCCAGGTGGGTTTACTCCTGAGTAGACATGCATAGGGTTGCACTGGAAATCTCTCTTTTGACACTTTTTATTTCAAAAATATCTTTTTAATTTACAGGCTTGCCATGTGACCTCCAAAAACAGACTCACCGTTATGAGAAAGCACATCACGTCTGGCCTTGAAACAGAGGCCTCCTTGCACAATAGTTTGGTTGTCCCTGCCAATCTGAAAGCAAGGAAACCTAGACACTGAACTTTCTAAGTTGCCAGAACACCTGTAATCAAAGTTGCATCTGCACCTGACTCACACCTTGCCCAGGTCTCCTCCCAATTCTCCTTGCTTCATGATCTACCATTTACTGACAGAAGATTGGTAAGCTATTGATCATGAATTGTTAAAAAACAAAAAACAAAAACACCACCCAACGTAGCAAGCTCCACAGCATGTTTCCCCCATAAGGCCACCTTGTCTGTTATCTTTGCAGGGAGAATTGCTCCTCCAGTAGTGCCTGGAATGCAGGCAGACCAGATCCATAGAGAGACTTCTCACACCAGTGACTGGGAACGCTAGGAGGGGAAGCAGCCACCTGATCCAGCCAACCTAGACACACAACCAGCGATGCATCAAGTGAGCATCTTCCCAGCAAGAGCACATTGGCAGGAAGGTGGTGCTTGAAATGGTCCTTTGGTGCAATGGTGGAGTTCAGAATCAGGCTCAGTCACTGAAGTCACCACCCTCCCATGCTAATACTTTGGCTTAAGAAAAAGGGAGCCAATTGTTATTTGGGCAGTGTGGGATAGAGAGGGATAGAGAGACAGAGAGACAGAGAGACAGAGAGATAGAGAGAGAGAGAGAGAGAGAGAGAGAGAGAGAGGGATGGAGGGAGGGAGGGAGGGAGGGAGGGATAGAGAGATAGATAGAGAGGGGTAGAGTGTTAGCAGTTGCATTGGAAGTAAGCATGGACACCGCAGGGATTTGAACCCCGTCCTGGGAACCAGGAGCGCCGACCACCAGCGTCTTTTGCTTTTTTTTTGAGCAATGCAACAAGGGGAAAAGCAAAACCTGAGAGAACATTCTGTGAATGTTCTCTCAGGAAAAAGAAAACCTTAAGAGGTTAAGAACTCTTTGGAGAGACCTGTGGAGAGACCAGCAGAAAAGAAAATGAGGGAAAGGAGAGACCAATACAACAAGAGAGGGAATTCTCAGTCGTCGTGCCCACCCGTGAAAACAGACGACTGAGTGGTGCAATGTGAACTTACCTGAAGCAGCACAGTCCAAATGTAGGCGACTCTCACTTCACGTACACTGAACTCTGCGAAGCCTGAAGGAAAGAAGAGCTGGGAGAAAAGAAGAAGTCTTCTCCTACCTGAAGGTGAGCCTCATCGTGATGACACGGAAAGAGTCTTAGCCCAATGAGTTGCAGACGGAACACAATAGAGATTTCCCCCTAGCCATGCAAGGGATACTCTAAGAAACCTGAAGGAAAGAAGAGCTGGAACAAAAGGAGAGAAGTGCTGGAACAAAAGAAGAAGTCTTCTCCTACCTGCAGGTGATCCTCATTGTGGTGACACAGAATAGGCCCTCTTCTGACATCTCAGTCACCGCAACCTGAAAGAGTCTTAGCACAATGAGTTGCAGACAGAACACAACAGAGATTTTCTCCCTGGCCAACCAAGGGATACTCACCTAAATGTCCTTCAGTCATGGAATACCATTTTGTCTGCCATTTTATTTGAAGCTGGATGAACCATTAATCTAGAGGGGCAGAACAGAGACACCTAGAATCACTAGTTTGTCCCCAGTCACCTTCCACCAATCTTACAGAAAATGAGATTTAAAAAAAACCACAACCAGCTGAGAGTGTACCACCATATGCTGAAGTACTGTACTTGTGGACCACTGTTTGTTAACAGGAAGAATGGTAGAGGAAATTAACCTCAAATTAGAAAAGGCAGTGTCCCTCCTGGCTGAGTTGGCGCTGTTGGCAACCCGGAACAGTCCTACTGCCACCCAAGAGTCTGGCTCTTAACAAGATCTTCAAACTCAGGGGTGTAGCTGTTCTTGTGCCAGAACCCGTAAAACCTCTTACAGCAAGAATAACAAAAATGAAAACAGCAAACTAATCCTGCAAAGCTCTCAAGTAGTTCTCGAAGTTTACCCTTTTAATGGTCTGCTCCCTTTCTGGAATTCAATCGCAAGTGCAAAGCAAAATTTCAAACTGTTGCTAAACATCCAGCGTGACAATCTTACCACGATAAACCTGCTTTCATCGGACTCTCAGCATTCTAGACTTTTATTATCATTTTCTGATTCAGTTATTCCAAAGCTACTTCTGAAATACAAGACCTGCCTACAGGATTATTATAAAATTATCCTGAGGCATGTTTTTGAAGACACAGAATTAAAGCTTTTGCTGCCGAATCTTCTGTGCAGTCGGACTGACTCCAATTAATCCAAGCCCGCATCATCGTCGGGCATTTGCCAAAGGTTTGAGGCACAAACCCCAGTGCCACTAAGGCAGGTTCCGGGTGGAGAATTTGGCCGAAACATCCCCCCGGACAGAAAACCTTCTGAGTTTAATGGCCAAGCACACAAAGAATGCTTGCCCAACTCACCTATGTCAAAAAAAACCACAGTTCTTCCACCAGGACTTTGGTAGATCTCGAAATCCACCACTCACCATCTTCACAGAAAACAGATCATCCATTGCCAGGCGTTGCCCCACCCAAGGAAAGCATTACACCAAGACTGCCAGAGACAGACTTAATTACTTTTGACTCCGATCCCCCGAAAGCCACAAACAATTGAACACTACTGCTGATGGCTGGCAATCTGGACAAGTCTGTCAAACAACCCCAGAACGAACAACACTTCAAACACCTCAAGAATGGTTGTGTTATAACAGAGACAGAGGGAGAACTACAATCTGCCCTCCACAATGAAGCCAAATCGCTGGCGACGAGAGTAGCCTAAATATTATCTCATGGAACATAGTGGGTTGGGCCAACAAAGTAGGGGATGAGTCATTTTGCGAGTATATAACGTGTTTCGATGTGATAATGTTGCAGGAAACCTGGGCAACTTTCAATATAGTCCTGGAGGGTTACTTTGCCCATGAAATTAAGGCCACTAAACTGTATGAGAAAGGACGTCCGGGGGGGGGCCTTGTAACACTGGTATCCACTTCCTTGACAACACAGGTTATTGAGTTTAAAGATTCGAAGCACTTGGCACTGGGGATCATCTTGCATTCTGGGCCGAAAAGTATCATTCTTGTTTCACCTTATATCCCGCCATACAAACTGCAAGTACAGATTGAGAGTACATGGGGCAATTTCCAAAAAAAATTATACTCCAAATTAGTGCCCTGATGTGCCACTCTATGTAATGGGAGACCTAAACTGCAGAATAGGCCCAAACGATGACTGCCTGGAAGCGAAATTCCGTATGCTAACAGAACTCAAGGAAAATAGGCCTTCCTCCTTACGCTCCCCCCCTCACAGATCCTCCAAAGACTGCATAACCAACTACACCAGCTTTTGCCTGGCCTCTTTACAGATAAGTCTTTACCTTACGATTATAAATGGGGTGTTTCCTTTGGGCAGCGAAGGAGAGTTTACATTTATAAATATTAATGGAGCCAGCACAGTAGACTATTGTCTCACAAACAGGAAGACCTTTAAATCAATCAAAAACTTTAGTATTGATAACAGAGCCGAGAGTGATTGTCTCCCTCTGATTCTCTCCATCTCAGGCCAAAACTCAAAGGTCACACATAGAACAAGAGATAAATGGTCAAGCTAAAGGGTCAGCAAAGCGTAGGAAAAAATGGACCCCTGAGGTGGCTATCTTAGCCGAGACCAGACTGAATTCGCAAACTGCAATTAGTTTAAGACCAACTATAATTAATGCTCTTTCAACAGATTCTTCCCTGGTGGCTTACGAAAATCTCATTGAGTACTTGCAGGATGTGGTCTCAGTGAACACAAATCTAGCCAGCAAGCCCCACCTTGTTAAAGGGAGCAACTGGTTTGACCAAGAGTGCCACATGAAGAAGAAAGCCTTAAGGGACTCTTATTTGGCTTATAGAAACACTGGTTTAAATGATCTACCTCCAACTTGTTTAAATATCAAAAAAGAGTACAAAACCCTTTTGGCCACAAAAAAAGCCAGTTTGAACAAAATTCCTGGTCCCTGTTACTGAATGCTTTGCCAAATAACGAAGTCAAACTCTTCTGGCAATTGGTATCCGGTACGCTAAGTAACAGTTCCCCAGCCCCTAGCTGTGCCATCCCAGCCCAAGTATGGGAAAAGCATTTCAGAAAAATATTTACAGACAATTTGAACTCCTCCCCCTGCTTTTATGATGAAGATTCCGCAGAAATGTCATTGCTGCCATGATGGAACCCGGTTGATGGACGCCTACACATTAATTAGGAATCTGAAGAGTGGCAAGGCCCCGGGAAACGACTTTATTCCAGCTGAGTTGATTACATCAAACCAGCACTGGTGGGCCCCTCTTCTTGTGGCACTTTTTACAGCAGTTAACAATTCAGGCCAAGTACCGATCAGTTGGAAACATGCAATAGTTGTCCCAATTTTTAAGAAAGGCCAGTCAAACATGCCTTCTAATTATAGGCATATCAGTTTGCTCTCTATAATAGGAAAGCTGTATGCCCGCTTTCTCTGTATCAAACTGACAACTTTTCTGAATGACATAATATCTGAAGCTCAGGCCGCCTTTCACAAGAATCACTCAACATCAGACCATTGCCTAGTGCTGTCCCTCCTAGCTGAGAAGTAGACTAGACCTCTATAGGGAAAACTATTTGTGGCCTTTATGGACCTGAAATCGGCCTTTGACTCTATTTCCAGATCCCAATTACAGTCCAAATTACACTTGATATTGCAGGATACATGCCTTTTCTACCTTATATTTTCCCCCAGCAGCTTCATCCTCAAAATGCCTTCTTTGCTTTTCCACACTGGAATCGACACGTCACCCCATAGATTCCAATTAGGTAAAATATTCTGATCCGTGACGAGTGCGTTTTGCTGCTGCTTCTGCTGCTGCTACCTGCGGCACTTGCTATCCACCAAAATCTTGGCACACTCATTCTAAGGGAGGGTTACAGATGCTAGATGCCACTCTCAGGGCTAGATGAAAAACAAAGAACTTATAGTATTTTAAAATAAATAAATATTAAATATTTGGGAGCTGCCCAGAGTGGCTGGGGAAACCCAGCCAGATGGGTGGGGTATAAATAATAAGTTATAATAATATTATTATTATAACCTCAGGAAGGTAGTCCACACAAGGACTTTCCAGACTTTCTAGCAAGAGACAAGAAGTACCGTAAGTATGCCTGCAATGCTCCCCAAATCCCTCCCTTCTCATCTCTTCTATTTCTGGCTTCAGTAAAAAACTTATTATCAAAGTATTACTAAGAACATTGCAGAGGGCTTTCAGTTATTGTGTTACCAGCTACACTTCATCAGCCTAGATCCACCAACATTTCTTGCTTCCAAGTCTTTCCTGTGCTAAAGTCTTCCCAATCTTGGCTTTTCTAGCTTCAGCAATGAAAACCTCACGCTTTTCCTAACATCAGATGGCTTCTCTAGTTGCCTTTTAAAAGAAAAACTTTCATTTCCGCTACCTATTTTTCACTGTGCTTTAAGCAAACTTCATACCCATCTATGTGCTTTCATGTGCTCCTTTTTAGTTAGTTTGAAAAGTAAGCAAAACATGATTTATACCCTTCATATTCCTTCATTTTCTCTTGGCTACTCTAGTTGTCATGTGGTGTTTTTTGTTTTGGTGATTATCCTTAAATTCTTCATCTTGGTATTTTTCTGAGTTTTCAGTTTAGATTTTGCTTGGCTAAGCTTTCTTTTGGGGACTTTCTCAAAGCCCATCTTTTGTCCACAATTGACTGTCCCTCTTTGATTAGAATTAATTCTTCTTTGGTCTTCTAGTTTCTTTCTGTTTCCGTTTGATTTCAAAATTATCGCCTCTCCTAACACTTTTTAGACAGATACATTTATATATATATATATATATATATATATATATATATATATATATATATATAAGCTCACAGGTGAAAATTACGTGTGCCTCTTTCTGAAGTTGTAAACAGTAATGTTTCAGTAGAGTAAAATCCCTTTGTTTACTTAAAAAAATTAACCTAAAGTTTCAGTTGTGTTTTCAAACCTGTTTCATCTTCCCCAGCCGGGTCTCTCTCCTAATCCCTCTGCCCCTTAACTCCTTCAGCTTTGACCAGTGAGAGGGCCAACACTAGTACTATAGCCAGGGACAGGCTCACTCAATGGAATGTGGCTCGCTCCTTCCACCACCTGTCATAATGACACATAAAAAAGTCCCTTGCAGCATTAATACAGTGGGTGTAAATGTCTTCATTTTCAGTATGCAATGATTGCAGGGCTTTGGTGAGGAATTAGTATTTTCTTCCCACATTCATACATTCTGGAAATAAATAAGTGTGTTTCACACTGTTCCTTTCATCATCTTACTATTAAGGTGACTCCCTCGCCATTTCATCTTGACCCACACTTGAATAAACCTGCAAACAGATGTGTGTTTACTCATGGGCCTTATATTCTATGGGCCTTACCCCTTCATGTTTTTAGGACTGCAGCTGAATATGTTGGATTGGAGAGGCATGCTCATCACTTCTTGGCATTTATTAACCCATTGCACTCTCGAGTGACCACCGTGGTGAAAAAGGGCTGAGGGAAAAGCTATGGGAAGAGGGGCTGGCTTGGGACCATGGGCCTAGCCAAGGGGGCAGGGGGCAGGTGCCTCCCTAAATCAATAAAAATACTTAACTAACTGAGGTTCTGCCCTCCCTAACAAAAGTCTGCCCCCCCCCCACAAAAATCCTGGCTACGCCCATGCCTGGGACTCAGTGGCCCCCATTGAATTCTATGGAACAAAATAAACAGGCTGCAATCTGGGGCACAGCTGAAAAGGACATCAGTTGCTTCTCACTCCAGACACTTGATTCTGCATACACACATTTTAGTCTAGAATCAGTGGAGTCTGAATGCTGGTGTGTGGTTTTAAATGTACAGGCAGCAACTATTTTACGTGCATCTGATTGAGGTGTGACCGTCACACACTCATCTCTGTGGACCTTGAAGTGGCCCAAAAAGGGGGTGGAACAAGACAGGGGCAGGGTGGGGGGTTGGGGTGGGGGGAACAGGGTCCATCAACAGGCATGAAGACCCAGAACGCAACCCCCATGCAAATGGGCAGTTGCCTGTCATCCACACGTTCTAGAGCTATTGCACATTTTTGTCTGAAAAGTGCTTCTTGAGATTGTGTACACCCTATGGGAGCAATTCAGTGTTGTCTTATTATTGAATGCTCTGTCAGCGCAAGTGGCTCAACTTGCCAGATGGAACAGTCCCTCCTCTCTGAGACTCCATCCCAGCATGCTTTTCCGGGGGTTCTCCTGACCCTCCCAGAGCCATTTTGGGGGAACACACAGGCAGGGGGCAGCGGGGAAGAGAAGGGAAGACACTCAATTTCACAAGCAAATCTCCATATGCAGGGTTTCTGCTGAAAGGACTCATTAGGTGACTCCTACCCTATACCAGTCTAAACCATTGAGCCTTGGGCTTGCCGATTGGAAGGTTGGTGGTTCAAATCCCCGCGATGGGGTGAACTCCCGTTGCTCGGTCCCTGCTCCTGCCAACCTAGCAGTTCGAAAGCACGTCAAAGTGCAAGTAGATAAATAGGTACCGCTCCAACGGGAAGGTAAACGGTGTTTCCGTGTGCTGCTCTGGTTTCGCCAGAAGCGGCTTAGTTATGCTGGCCACATGACCCAGAAAAATTGTCTGTGGACAAACGCCGGCTCCCTCGGCCAGTAAAGCGAGATGAGTGCTACAACCCCAGAGTCGTTCGCGACTGGACTGAACTGTCAGGGGTCCTTTACCTTTACCTTTTTAGGGAAATCAAAGCATCAGCTGATGCGTGAATGAGCATATGATTTCCTTCTTTGTACTGGTGCCCATTCATCCCCACTGCCCAGCAGGAGCAAATTTCCCTTTGCAATGGTGTGTTGATGGTGGTTGGAGCATGCTGGCCTTGGAAGGGGGAGGGTGGAAAAGATGTCCTTCCTGGGAGGCATCTGTGCTCTGGCCACCAAAAGGTCATCTCAGGGGAGGGGAGGAAGCCCACCAGCACCTGATTCTTAGCAGCTTGTTGGAAGGTTTATGACGTTCCTTTATTGCTCTCATTTCCTTGAGGTGTATTGAAAGCTACAAAACACCAAAGGCCAAGGAAATGAACGACTTGGAATACGGAGGCAAGTGCTCATCCCCAACCAAGCCTCAAGAGTGTCTTAAATTTAATGGGATGGATTTTGTCTTTCAGGCAACAAAGCTTGAGCTACCTTCAGCATCTTTTCAACCATAAAATAAAAACCATTGCGATGGGGATGTTGTGGTGTCATGTAAGTGAATTTATGGCACCATCTTTTGTATGACTAGATTGCTGTTAAGTGTTGGCTGCTTGTTTTTAGACCTGGTTCTAGAATTAGACCTGGTTCTAGAATGGGTGGCTGCTAGCTCTGGAATCTGTGAGCCAGCTGGTAGGGTCCTGTTCATGTTCTTGACCATTGGGCCTCTCTAAAAGTAAATCCCATTGGTGAAGTGTGCCTCTAATTTTAATTCAGAAAACACTGGATGCCTCAGGTGTCAATACCCTGCAAATCAGAAACACTGGTGTATAAGTGAAGATTAAGATATGGGCTTGCAAGGCCTTGCTTTAAATTCTACCTTGGCCATGAATTCTCTAGCGGGCTTTAGCTATGCTTGCCATTTCTATGCCTCAGAAATGTCCCCACTCTGGCAACATACCAATAAGAGTACAGTGGTACCTCGGGTTAAGTACTTAATTCGTTCCAGAGGTCCATTCTTAACCTGAAACTGTTCTTAACCTGAAGCACCACTTCAGCTAATGGGGCCTCCTGCTGCTGCTGTGCCGCCGGAGCACGATTTCTGTTCTTATCCTGAAGCAAAGTTCTTAACCTGAAGCACTATTTCTGGCTTAGTGGAGTGTGCAACATGAAGCGTATGTAACCTGAGGTACCACTGTACTGGCCTATTTTACAGGGCTGTGGTAAGGCTCTCTGAGAAAACGAAAGCAATTTGAACCATTTTGCTTGCCTCAGCAGCATGCATGGGGGGGCAGGGACACACACACGCCTCAAACCTGAATACTATAAATGTTCATTATTAACAGAAATCTTCTTTTTTAAGTTTGCAGAGAGTGTTTATGCCTAGCTAGGTTATAAGTAATAGGAGTCATCAGAGAGATGAGCACAGAGTGGTGTCTAAAGAGAGAGTCATGCTCTCACCTCATCCCCCCCCATCAAAGTTCCCAGGGAGAGGAATGCTTCTGCCACCCAGTTTTTCCCACACCTGCCCCCTCACAGGTATCATTCTGACATGCTTAAGTAGGTACGAATGAACCTGTGGCACTTCTCCATGCATTGATTGTGGCCTCCCTCACCACAGTAATCCAACGAAGATCACTTCTGTGATACGCACGCACTCAACAATGGCAGTGCTACTGAGTGGTGTGCCGTCACAAGCCATTGTTGGCAGCCGTCAGTCCCGAGAGACAAGCTAGTACTGCATTAACTGGTTTCTTCTTGCAGTGCAGATTGCGTTAAGCAATAGTTCCTGCTGCAGTTTTGGGTGACCTTTTAAGCGGGGGAAAGAAAGGTTACTTAGGAGAAAAACTGAACAGGCAGCAGTGTATTTTTTTTAAAAAAAAATCAGTTTCAGGATAGCTATATTTCCTGTTTCCTTTTCGTCATAGATGTAATGACAGTACAACTCATTGTTTTGGGGTTTTTAGTACGTAATACTTGTAACTTTAACGTAACTTTGGAAGCAAGTTCTATTCCAGAAAGGGAAAACAGGATGCACATACAGTTGTACCTCGGGTTACATACGCTTCAGGTTACAGACTCCGCTAACCCAGAAATAGTGCTTCAGGTTAAGATCTTTGCTTCAGGGCGAGAACAGAAATCGTGTTCCAGCAGCACGGTGGCAGCAGGAGGCCCCATTAGCTAAAGTGGTGCTTCAATTTAAGAACAGTTTCAGGTTAAGAATGGACCTCTGGAACGAATTAAGTACTTAACCAGTGGTACCACTGTATATGGAAATCGGATCAGGAAACATTAAAACATGCTCCCAAACTGTCTGTTGGAGTGGGGTTTAAATGATAGAGGGGGCCCAGGCCCTTTACCTTTTGTGATGGCCCCCACAGCTACTGTTTTCTGTGTGAAGGTGTGTTTGTCAGTAAGATTTTCAGCCTGAGAACACCAGGCAGGCAGCATTGGGGACATCTGCTGCCCCAGCTAGGCATGCAGCAGCTGCTGGGGCTGCTCTATAAAGCCTGTCTGGGGGCAGCTCTACCCGCAAAGGACAACACCAAAGGGGTGTTGTCCTTTTGGTGGAGGCACTTCAGGAGTGGAACAAGGGCATGGGACAACCCCCTTGTGTTAAAATTATTGTCTTAACGGAGATGGGGTTTTTTTAACTTGGGTGGGTGCTGTTGGGTTGGGTTGTTTAAAATTGTTGTTAAATGTTACATGTTAATTTGGATTTTTGGATTTGGACTTGTGGCCTGGAGAACTGTTCAGGGGCTTTCGTTGGGGAGTGTTTATAAGTGTGTATACATTTGTATTGTTAATCATTTTGATTATTTTTATTATGTATTTTGTGTTTTGTACATTGTAACTTTGAGTTGTGAACCACCCTTAGAACTATGAATATCAGGCAATATACAATTTTTAACAACAACAATGGAGTTCCAAACAAGGCAGCAACTCACAGGTTTTGACAATGCAGAAAAATCAAAACAAAGATGATGCAATATGTGGGTTGGCAGTTGGAAGCAACCTTTGTCCTCTTCCCTCATCTTTCGCAACTTGCTGCCTTCCAGATGTTTCCAACTACTACTCCCAGGCTGCGTTATGGATAAAGTAAAACATAGGAGTGTGTTCCATCTTTCTTAAAGCTACGGCAGTCCCCACCATGTCTCAATTCTCTAAAGGAACACAGAGCCTGGGAACCCCTCAGGGATCTTGCAGAGAGTGTGAGTGACACACAACCTTTGTAACAAAACATTATACCAAAGGTTTTCAACCTTTTTGAGTCCACGGCTCCCTTGACCAACTACATTCTTTCTGCGGCACCTCTGTGGGGCTCAGGAGCCCAGTAATGTCACCCCTTGCCTGCAGAGCTGGCAGCCACTCGCCCTTTTTCAAACACCCTCCCTTGTGGAGTGTTCCCTCAGCCTCCTCTCCTCTCCCCTCTCCTTGGGGTCATCTGGGCAGCCGCCGCTGCTGCCCTTGGTCTCTGAGCTGCCCCACCCCACCTCAAAGAGAGGTGTCTCCTCACACAGCCCCACAGGGGGCTGGGACTTGTCTGTCTATACTCCATTCCCAACAGCAAGGACTGGCTGAGTGGGCTCCCTCAACCACTTGCTAGCTTACTCCAAGGCCACCTCAGCTCCTGGCAACCAGCACCCCCTGACCAGCCCCAGAGGCACCATTCACCTGGGGAGCTTGTAGCCAGGGCTGCTGCAACAAACATCTGGGCAAGCCTTTGGGAGGCAGAGATGTAAGAGGGCTTCAGAGGAGGGAGGGAAGGAAGGAAGGAAGGAAGGAAGGAAGGAAGGAAGGACAGAGGCCAGTGTTGCCCATGGCACCACTGACCCTCATTCAAGGCACCCCAGGGTGCCACGGCACACAAGTTGAAAACCCCTGCATTATACCATAAAAAAACAGAACAAAACAACCCCATAACTCTATCATTTGAGCATGACTTTTGCTCTGGTAGCTGTGTCTGCTCCCGTCCATAATCTTTGCCAATGCAAGTGATTAGGTAATGCCTGGAGTCTTCTTAACTAGGGCACAGTTTTCATACGGTCGCCTTGCTTAACACTGAAACTATAATCCTCGAATTGAATTGCTTCTGTAAGCTCCTCTGGCTTACGTTGGACTTGCCCCAACAGCATGCTTTGAAAGAAAATAAAGAAATGTCAGGCAACGTCTTGGCCTCTAAGAACAGCAAAACAAAGAAACCATTAGGTTTCAGGACTGTTTAGACATCAGAAGAGGGCTAGGGCGCATCCTGGCAACAGTAGACTGTGATCTTCCAAGCTCCAGGCCAGCTCCCTGTTCAGCCTGAGACATTGCAAACTTCCAACTGCTGACGTAATTGTTCATCCTTATATTGGGAAAGCTACTTTCATGAATACCCAGTGAGACAGTGAACTAGAAGAGAAAGAACTCCCCTCATTGTCCCTTTTCACTCCAGGGCTGTTTTCTTTTGCAAGGCCCAATACAGAAAAACCTGCAAAATAAGGGATTTGGTGGCAGTGGGGCGAGGAGGGAGAAAAGCAAAACTCTCTGCCAGGGATTATTCACACTTATTTCCCCCTGTGCTTTCCAGGTATGGTCCATGCTTTAACTTTCTCGCTAGAGTGGTACATGCTCTGGTTACATGCTCTACTGCAATGCGGTCCATGTGGAGCTACCTTTGAAGGTGACTCGGAAACTACAACTAATCCAGAATGCGGCTGCCAGACTGGTGACTGGGAGCAGCCGCTGGGGCCATATAACAGTGGTTCTGAAAGGCTTACATTGGCTCCAATTTCTGAGCACAATTCAAAGTGTTGGTGCTGACCTTTAAAGCCCTAAATGGCCTCAGCCCTGGATATCTGAAGGAACGTCCCCACCCCTATTGTCCATCCTGGACACTGAGGTCCAGCTTCGAGGGCCTTCTGGCGGTTCCCTCACTGAGAGAAGTAAAGCTACAGGGAACCAGGCAGAGGGCCTTCTCGGTAGTGGAGCCTGCCCTGTGGAACGTCCTCCCATCTGATGTGAAGGAAATAAAAAACTAACTGACTTTTAGATGACAGCAGAAGGCAGCCCTGTAGAGGGAAGTTATTAAAGTTTGATGTTTTATTATGCTTTTCGATTTGTTGAAAATCGCCCAGAGTGGCTGGGGAAACCCAGTCAGATGGACGGGCTCTTCTTCTTCTTCTTCTTCTTCTTCTTCTTCTTCTTCTTCTTCTTCTTCTTCTTCTTCTTCTTCTTCCATGTCTGAGTGCTCCCAGGGTCAGTTGTGGGGGAGGAGTGATAAATGTCCCTATTTGCACCTGAGGAATGTTGGAGGGTATCACCCTTATAAGGCAGCATCCTCTGTTGCTATCTTCTCCTTGTAAAATAAGACAATTTCTACTTGTAGTTCTGAAATCAGCCTTGTTAGGTGTGTATATGTAACAACTGGATCCCCTGTGGAGTCCCAGAGAACCATTTATTATCATCTCTCAGTGAAGAATGGCTAATTGAGCTTTCAGAACAATTCATTTAGCTATATTAATTACCCAGCAAGCAATAGGAACGGCTAATGGTACTCACAGGACCATATCTAAAGACATAATGTCTCAACCACGCACAGGCGAGTCATCGAATTAGCTACTGATATTTATTTAAACGGATGCATAAGGAATGTAGAATTTTTACACAGATAGACTATAATTCTGATATCTGGTGGTGCTTAGCGCTCCAGAATCTTGATCCTGTTTTTGACCCAAAACAGGGGTGTCCCCCATTTTATAGGGTGACAACTCTTGTTTCCGTGTAAGTGTGGTAAAGCCATATAGAGTTGTTCCTCCTATCACCGACATTTGATTACTTGATCATGTTGGAAAGGGCAAATGAAGTATTTTGCCCTCTGAACTGGCGGGAATAAGGGGGAGATACGTCCCAGGAGTCGAGGCAAGAGGGCCAGTGCTCTTGCCTTCTCATGCTGTGCTGTGGTCATTTCACTGTCCACTCTCAACTATGCAGCATGAAAAAGTAGAGTATGTTGGCCTATTCATTCCAGAGACATGAACGTAACAGTGATACAAGGACAAGCGTGAAACTGCCACAGCACAGGGCAGCAACACAGGTAGCGTTAACCTGCTTACCTCAGCAATTGAACCTCCCGAAGGAACATAATAATACTCTTCTAAGCCCTTCCCTACAGCTTCTTTACTGAGGAGTGCAAATGCATGTTGGCATTTTCATTTGCCTCTGTCTGAGGGATCAGTAAGCCTTTTTTGGGGCTGCATTATTAAAAAAAAAAAAACCTGCTCCCTGATTGGTTGGGGTAATCAAAACAAAATTAAATGGCAGTATTTGCAGTATTGTTGACTTTTCCCTGGACTAACTGTCTAAATTACAGTATAAAATATATGCAATGGCCCTTGGGTATATACAACAAACCCTGACTAGTTGACTAGATATTTCAGAAATGGTAGGTTGGTTTTTTTAAAAAAGCCGAAAGTATTGTTGTGAATTTGGGGGGTGGTCAGCCTGTACGATGCCTGAGTCCCTTCTAATTCCTGTGATCCTCGATTCAGCAAGGGCTAAAATCGAACAGAGGATTCCACTGTCGAACTAGTCGGGCAAGTTTCTTTGTGAGAGAATGGCTGTAGTTGCCACCTGACCACCAAACGTTCGTATAACAACAACAACAAAAGCTCTGTGCCAGAGGGCAAATGAAGGGGCCTTCCTGGCCCCCCTCACCTGACTACAGTGGTATAGGGTGAAATTTTTCATAGGGGAATAGTTAGGACCAGAAGCACTACCTGTGAGGCTGATAGTTTTTTTTCGGGGGGGGGGACACGTGTGTGTGATGTCACAACGTCCTGACATCACGTTTGTGAGCATCGCATGCCCCTTCCTAAGTTGGACAGATGCTTCCCAGGCTTTTGGAAGGAGGCTCCAGGCCTCTGACAGAATGCTGAAGCCCTGCAGCCTCCTTCCCAAAGCCAGCTGGGCTTTGGGAAGGTGGCGGGAGGGCTCCTGGACCCATTGGAGCACAGCACCTCCTCCCTCAGCCGCGTAGAAGCATCCTGGGCTTTGGGAAGGAGACACCAAGTTTTAATACTTTAATACTCTAATTTACCAGGAACAATTAGGGGACTAGCCTAGTCCCCCTAGTTCACTGACCGCACACCATTGCCTGACTGGTGGTTAGAAATACAATAGCCAGGGCAGTATGAGGTGAGGCTGAGCACAGGGGGCAGGCAGCAGAAGAGAAGCAGAGTCAGGCCCATGCTTGATGCCAAAGGCTATGACTATGCAAGAAGCAAGACCTTTCGGGGTGTTAATGCTGTGAGCCCCTCCATCTTAGGCTCAGGCTGTGTATATGTGTAAATAAACCATATATCTTAAAGACACCACAGTCTCCGCTGTGCCTCCTTCCCAAAAGGAAACACAAACCCTGGGTAAGTGCCTGGAACCCCTGGAAACTTGCACCCCTCGGAGATTGGGGTGGCGTGCAACAATATCTTTCTAGTTTTGCATGCACAATAGTTGGGTCTGCAGATTATTCTACACTTTGCAAAAACAAAAAAAAACTTTGAGCCAACTTGGATGTTGGTTTAAGGAAAAGAGCCCAAACCATCCAATCAGGATAGTTATTACAAATTCTAGGAAATTTTAGTCATGATTTTTAAATCGCCGAAGAGTTTTACCAGCGTCGGAGCAAATATCACTACAGTATTTTAACATGAATGACAATGACGCTTCCTTTCACCTTAATTATGCTGAGTCAATGGGCTTCCAGCAAACATTGCTCATCCTCATTAAAACAGATCTCTGGAGATTTGCCTTAATTTTACTCCTTCCTGCGCTGTGTGGATTTGCTTTGGAAATCTTATTCAGCTTCCACCCAGGCCCGACACTGCTGAGCTGATGGGATCTGACACGCCTGTGTGGTCCCAGGGGCCATACTGACAAGCTGTGGTTTCTTTCTTCCATATAGAAGGAACCCTACGAATCGCCTGGCTATGGGAAGGGTTTGCTGTTATCTTTATATTGCTTGAGAGATAAAACTCCGTGGGTTCTTTAGCTGTTGATTCCTGTATTACAGAGAGCTGGACTAGACAACCCTCTGGGTGTCTTCCAACCCTATGATTCTGTGATTCTCCAGCACCCATCCACCGCAGCAAGCAGGCTCAATGGTCAGGGATGGTGGAAGTTGTAGTCTGGTAACATCTGAAGACCCACAGGCTTCTCGTTTTTTATCTAGAGCTGACAGGGACTGGGTACAACCAAACAAGGTTCAAGGAGACTTCAACTTAGTTATGATTAATCCTTCTTTCACTGTTATCCATAGGGCTTTGTCCTGAGTAACTTTTGCTGGAATTGGGTCGTGTCATTAGAATCTATGGAAACACTTGGTTGCAGGGAGGGGAGGTGGTTCATAAACATTTGGGTCCCCCCCCCCCATCGTGGTAAAGTAGTAGTTGCCTTATTTGGAATGGGAGAAGGTATTTCATAGGGGCAGGGAGGAAGGAATGAAGCAAGCTCAAAAGTCTTGGTCTTAGACCCTGAGTTGGGGGGCAGGCCCCTGCCAAGAGATGGAGTCAGGCATACAATAGGTCAGCAATAACACAATAAAGCATCTGATGTGAAGTTAACTCTTTATTCAAAGAAACAAAAAAAGCTCAGCCTTGTGGTCACAGCAACCCTTCCCAGTAGGTCTTGCCCCAATGAGGCAGTTGCAAGGACTGAAGGTCCCTTGCCTTCTCTCTGCTTTCTAAGGCTCCTCTCCTGGTTCTTTCCCCAGCAGCCTAAGGCTCCATTGTCTTGTCTCTCATTGCTCAAATTGACGTGTCAGTGAAACCACCACATTTTCAAAAAGCAAACGCATGCCAAGACAACAGTGAGCTGAAACACTGTAGAGCAGTAAACCCCTTTATATTAGATAGGGTAGGGATACAGATGTTCTTAGATCTGTATATGCTGTATTGTTGGACCCCGGTTAGCTTCACCCCAGCCAGCGTAGTCAACAGTCAGGGATTTTGGAAGTGAGAGTCTATGGATGACCCTGCCCTGCATTAGAACCCACAGGGTATGAAATGGTGCAGATTATGGGGGATATTTTTGACGATCCTTTGCAATCAGTTTTGAACCCAAACTTGCACCTCGTAACCTCTGACACGCTCACCTCCTGACACCTTATTACTCCTTTTTACTAACTTCTCTACAATTTCCTGTGGTTGCCAGCACAGATTTCTGCTTACTGTGGCTCTGGTCTATAAATGGATCTGCCAGTGAGCAGGCATTGAATCATGTACCCAGGGGCATGGAAGTCCTCCAAGTTATAACCAAAGCTGGGCTCACATTTTGCTGCGCCTTCATACCAAACAGGTTACTCAGGGGTTGATCACCCATCACATTCCCTCCTGCTGACTTTCTACTGAGTTCCTGTCAATCTTTGTTGTCAGGTTTGCCTTGATCTTTGAGTGCCTAAGGCTGGGTATTGTCAACCTGGGCAACTTGTGGCAAGAAAGTGGGGGAGAGGTTGGAAACACATCCTTCTAATTCTCTTAAGATTTACAGCACGTGTCATTCCAAACTGCCTCTTCCAAGATTTGGGGGAACATCTACAGCCCACAAGGAAAACACCTGAGAGGGTAGCATGCTAAGGAGAGAATGGTCACCTAGAAAGAAAGCAGAAACAAATGAAGGATCTCAGAAAGAATCAAAGGTAGAGATATCAAATTCCGGTGTGGATAGTCTCTCTTTGCATTGTCTGTAAGCTTCAGACCAGAAGAAGGTAGGAATGCAAGAAAGCAGGAAATGTATTTGGTTGTTTCTTAAAGTTATCAGACACAGCATTCAGACTGTGCTTGTGAACTGGATCAGTAGACAGTCTAGTATAAAAATTGGTAAGGCAAATAAATGCTCAGAGGCAATTCTCAACTCCATCTAGCCACTGTCAGTGCAGAGAAGAGGGATGGAATATTATTTATAATACTTGAAATTCAAACACAACATTGTACTGAGTAGAAATATAGGTATCTATTAGACACTTTCAAAGGTGAAAAAACAACAAGAGTAGGCAAACATTTCTTGTAAAAGAACAAACAGTAAGGCATTGAGCAGATGTGGTCGGATTCAAAGTACGCTAGAAGGCTTCTGGATCAACAGGGCTTTACATAAAGAAAATCTCTTCATATCCCAGTCCACAAACTGCAATAGAAAAGCACATCAGTTAAGGCCAGTGGTACTTTAGATATGTAATTACTTCACTTTTTAACTGTGGTCCGAAGAGAGGGTTCAGCTGAGCCAGGATTGCAATCAGCCAGAAGAGGTAGCAGCAGACAGCACATGTCACCAACATTGTGTTAATAACACCCCGGTTAGGCCCCTTGGGCACAAACCACAGCACGATGATGCCCGCCACTGCCCAGAACACGCTCATGACGGTGATGGGCACCGCGAGGCCGCTGTACACCATGGCCGGGCTTTTGCTCGCTTGGTAGTGGTTACTCTTGGTTCTTTTTCTGCATGACGTGATATCTGCATAGCATGACTAGCATGACCCCGTGATAGGACCTGATTACATTCCTTTTCCCCACCAGGGAACGTCCCACCAGGGAAGGTTGTGGAATGAAAGGATAAAATTTACAGCCTGTAATTCTTTGAAAGAGAATGATGAAAATGATGCATAGATGGTATATTACACAGTGAAATTAGCTAAAATGTATAAAACAAACAATAAATGTTGGAAATGTAAAGAAAAAGAAGGAACATTTTATCATATGTGGTGGGAATGTAAAAAAGTAAAGAACTTCTGGGAAATGATATATAATGAGATGAAAAAGATGTTGAAATATACGTTTAAAAAAAACACCAGAAGCATTTTTACTTGGTATTATAGGTCAGGACATTAATAGGCAAGATATTAAATTGTTTTTATATGCAACAATTGCGGCGAGAGTATTGTTAGCCCAGAAATGGAAGCAAGAAGAAATTCCGATGAAAGATGAATGGCAGACGAAATTAATGGACTATGCAGAATTGGACAAAATGACAGCAAGGATTCGAAACCTGCGGGACCAGAGATTTACAGAAGATTGGAAGAAGTATATGAATTATTTGAAGAGCAACTGTAATCAACAAATTCCGCTAGTAGGATTACAAGAAGTTTTGTAAGGAGAAATATACGAAGTGTTACAAAGTAGAAAAAGATAGAGATATTGGTTATGAGTTTGAAATGTAATAGGGAAGATAAGAAAAGCATACTAAGAGATTAGATTGGAAAATTTTCAGACAGGATTGATGGAAGTTAAAAAAAAATGATTAAGATGTAAAAGTATGTTTAATTGCTGTTGAAAATGATATGTTAAAAAACTATTAAAAAAATTATATATATAAAAAGACATCCTACCAGGGATCACTTGGAAATACTAATGCAACTGGTCTGCATACCCTCCAGGTGTCCTGATTTTTAAGGGTCAGTCAAAAGCCACCTGGCTTCTGATTTGATTCTAAAGGTAAAGCGACCCCTGGCCATTAGGTCCAGTCGTGACCGAGTCTGGGGTTGCGGCGCTCATCTAGCTTTATTGGCCGAGGCAGCCGGCGTACAGCATGTGGCCAGCATGACTAAGCCGCTTCTGGTGAACCAGAGCAGCGCACAGAAATGCCGTTTACCTTCCCACTGGAGTGGTACCTATTTATCTACTTGCACTTTCGAACTGCTAGGTTGGCAGGAGCAGGGACTAAGCAACGGGATCTCACCCCGTCGTGGGGATTTGAACCGCCGACCTTCTGATCGGCAAGCCCTAGGCTCTGTGGTTTAACCCACAGCGCTACCCGCGTCCCGATTTGATTCTAGAATGTCCCTATTTTCCCCGCCAGTGCTGCCGACAAGCAAGCTGGGAGTCGCCACCCCTCTGACACTGGGTAGCAGGCTACTAGCCGAAGGCCTTGGACTTGTAAGACGGCGCTTGTACGCTTAAGGAAGAGAGGAAATCAATAAGGAAAATCAGAATGCAGGAGGAACAATGGTAGACAAAGTGACCCACTTCCCAGATAATGCTTATGCGCTGCAGAAACATAATGTTCTTCCCCAACACTATAGAATCTCGCTAATATCTTACTAAATGTGCGTATGAACCAATTACTGGTGAACAAAGGGATCATTATTCTTAATTACGCCTCCAGTCACTTTCTTAACAAAAAGGAGATAACGTTGCATATAAAGTAGGAAAGGCCTGCACGGAGATGAGGTTTTAAGCAGCATTGCTCCCTGAGTCATCATTTAAACCTCAACAAAGTATATGTTAAAGTGGATAGAAATTTGGCACGGCTCGTGAGAGAGAGATGGATACAGAAACTGAGGAAAATAGTACAGTTCACTGGTTCACCTCAGACAATTAAAAGTATTCCCCGGGTGAACAGAAGTGAGAAGCGTGGCTTTCTCAGCTTTTCCTTTCCATCTGTGACTGAGCTTTGCTGTGCCAGAGGTGCTCTGGTCCTGGGTGCACAATTTTTGAGGGGGTGCAAACCAGGCACCCCCAAACAGGTGACCCCAGCATGGCCCGGCCCGGTGTTCCTCTCCACCCACCAAGGGCCGTGTCAGCCAGCTGGGCTGCCCACTAGGCTCCAACGCTACACCGCTGACCCTGAGTGTTGAGGTTTGGGACCTAGATGGGTACAAAATTGCTCCCTAGCCCCAAAATTGATACAGCGGTACCTTGGGTTAAGTACTTAATTCGTTCCGGAGGTCCGTTCTTAACCTGAAACTGTTCTTAACCTGAAGCACCACTTTAGCTAATGGGGCCTCCTGCTGCCGCCGCGCTGCTGCAGCACGATTTCTGTTCTGATTCTGAAGCAAAGTTCCTAACCCGAGGTACTATTTCTGGGTTAGTGGAGTCTGTAACCTGAAGCGTATGTAACCTGAGGTACCACTGTATTGCAAAAAATTTAAATGCTCTGTGTTACCCTTTTCTCATAAGGATATGCACTGGACTAGAAGGTGACTCCTCCGACTTGGCTTAGAATTTATCAACCAAAGAAGTTGTTGTTGTTGTTTAGTCGTTTAGTCGTGTCCGACTCTTCGTGACCCCATGGACCAGAGCACGCCAGGCCCTCCTGTCTTCCACTGCCTCCCGCAGTTTGGTCAAACTCATGCTGGTAGCCTTGAGAACACTGTCCAACCACCTCGTCTTCTGTCGTCCCCTTCTCCTTGTGCCCTCCATCTTTCCCAACATCAGGGTCTTTTCCAGCGAGTCTTTTCTTCTCATGAGGTGGCCAAAGTATTGGAGCCTCAGCTTCAGGATCTGTCCTTCCAGTGAGCACTCAGGGCGGATTTCCTTAAGAATGGATAGGTTGGATCTTCTTGCAGTCCATGGGACTCTCAAGAGTCTCCTCCAGCACCACAATTCAAAAGCATCCATTCTTCAGCGATCAGCCTTCCACACATCACTACTGGGAAAACCATAGCTTTAACTATACGGACCTTTGTTGACAAGGTGATGTCTCTGCTTTTTAAGATGCTGTCTTGGTTTGTCTTTGCTTTTCTCCCAAGAAGCAGGCGTCTTTTAATTTCGTGGCTGCTGTCACCATCTGCAGTGATCAAAATTGCTCTCTAGCCCCAAAATTGATATTGCAAAAAAATTAAAATGTTAGTTACCCTTTTCTCACAAGGAAATGCACTGAACTAGAAGATGTCTAGTAGTCCCCTGGCTAGCTTAGAATTTATCAACCAGAGAAGTAGGGAATGTCAAATAAAAAAGAGGGGATTACCAAAGACGTTCAGGGAACTGGGGGAATACCAAACAACAGAGTGGGGAATACCAAACAAATTCTAGCCACTGGAGACTGGCCCGTCAGATGAATGCGACAGGCCTCCTTTTCTGTCTTCAACATCTGCTTTTCAGAGGTATTTTGCATCTGAACATGGAGGTTCAATTTAGCCAGGGTGGTTAGTAGCTGGTGTTAAGCCTCAGCTCCATAAATTTGTCTACTAATCTGCCCCTCACAACATCTAAATGAATAAATAACAATATGGAAGATATTTTTAATTTTTTTAAAATTTGTTTTATCACTCTGGATGACTTTAGGAGGACGGGCAGGAGACAAATTCAATAAATAAATGAATAAATATTTTGGCAGTGAATGCCATAAGTCCACTGTTAATTTTATGGAGTACCTCCTCTTCCCATAATAGCTTTGAGTGGGTGGTCGAAAGTTCGTATTGTGAGGCATTATTATTATTCATTTAACCTACTGGGAAATAAGCCCTTAAAGAGGTGACAAAATAACCTGAACTTCTTGAATTTGGTCATTATGTTTTTCTGTAAAAGAAAATTAAAAGAAAGGAAGTTGCAAGCAGCACTGTCCAGACCTGACTTGAGTAAAAGACGTAACTAATGGAGAATCGGAGGAATTATGGAGGAAGCCCCTGCTTAAAGCTATTTTGGCTGCCATGAAGGAGCTAATTCTGAAGCTAGTGTATCATGGACACTTCACACCAACGAAGCTGGATTACTGCAATCAGGGCTGGATTTAGGTTTGATGAGGCCCTAAACTACTGAAGGGAATGGGGCCCTTTATATGTCCAGCTGTCCTTTGTCAACAACAAATTGCCGCTGCTTTTTTGTGTCGAATACATGCTATATGGTCATTTATGGACCTATCTATTTTTTTTTAATGAATATTTATTAGATTTTCCAATTTTATATAAACACATAAAGAAAAAGAAAAAGAAAAATATTAAAAACAATTCAGTTTCAGTAACATTTTTTCAATCACATGTTTCTTTGACTTCCTCATACCTCCCCTTCTTGTTCTCTAATTCAATTTGTTTATTCAGCAAATCCTATTCTCTTAACGTTCCTTTTAGAATATCACCTTATTTTCCACTCACCTTTTTCTTTTTTAAATTTCATAACAAAAACAATTATAATCCCCATTATCTTTATCATAACAGCTAGAGACCATCAAAGTTCAATCCAACATCTTTTCAAGATTCATTAATTTTATAATATTTCTGTAGATATTCCTTAAATTTCTTCCAATCTTCTTCTGCTGACTTTTCTCCCCGGTCGCGGATTCTGCCGGTCATTTCTGCCAGTCCCATATAGTCAATCAGCTTCATCTGCCATTCTTCCAGAGTGGGTAAATCTTGAGTCTTCCAGTACTTTGCTATGAGTATTCTTGCTGCCGTTGTAGCATACATAAAAAACGTTCTGTCCTTCTTTGGCACCAAATGGCCGACTATGCCCAAGAGAAAAGCCTCTGGTTTTTTCAGGAAGGTATACTTAAATATCTTTTTCATTTCATTATAAATCATTTCCCAGAAGGCCTTAATCTTTGGGCATGTCCACCAAAGGTGAAAGAATGTACCTTCAACCTCCTTACACTTCCAGCATTTATTATCGGGCAAGTGATATATTTTTGCAAGCTTGACTGGGGTCATGTACCACCTGTATATCATTTTCATAATATTTTCTCTTAAGGCATTACATGCCGTGAATTTCATACCTGTGGTCCATAACTGTTCCCAATCAGCAAACATAATGTTATGTCCAAGATCTTGTGCCCATTTAATCATAGCTGACTTAACCGTTTCATCCTGTGTATTCCATTTCAGCAGCAAGTTATACATTTTTGACATGATTTTAGTTTTAGGTTCTAACACTTCTGTTTCTAGTTTAGATTTTTCCACCTGGAAGCCAATTTTCCTGTCCAAATTGTATGCCTCCCTTATCTGAAAATAATGTAGCCAGTCTCGAACTTTATTTTTTAATTTCTCAAAACTCTGCAATTTCAGTCTATCTCCTTCTTGCTCCAAAATTTCCCAATATTTTGGCCAACTGGCCTCCATATTGAGTTTTTTCTGAGCTTTCGCTTCCATTGGTGACAACCACCTTGGGGTTTTATTTTCCAATAAATCCTTGTATCTAATCCAAACGTTAAACAAAGATCTCCTAACGATATGATTTTTAAACGCTTTGTGAGCTTTAACCTTGTCATACCACAAATATGCATGCCATCCAAAGACATTGTTAAAACCTTCTAAATCCAAAATGTCTGTGTTTTCAAGAAGCAGCCAGTCTTTCAACCAGCAGAATGCTGCTGACTCATAATACAGTCTAAAGTCTGGCAGGGCGAAGCCACCCCTTTCCTTTGCACATTTATGGACCTATCTAAAGCCATTTGCACATAACAAAATATGTGTTTTATCAAAGTAATTGCTGAACTGAAATACAATTAAGAAGAAGTTGTTTTTTATCTTATATTCTGAAAATGTACATCCAGGTTTTCCCCCCTTTAATTTTTTTTGGGGGCCTCCAAGAGACTGGGGCCCTAAGCTATAGCTTGTTTAGCTAATATGTAAATCCAGCACTGACTGCCATGTGTTACACGTAGGGCTGCCTTTGAAGACGGCTCTGAAGCTTCAGTTGGTGCAGAATTCAGTGGCCTGGTTGCTCAATGGGACAAGATGGTTTGAGCATATCACACCGATCCTGGTCCAACTGCACTGCCTGCCATTTAGCTTCTGTGCCCAATTCAGTGTTCTGGTTTTGAACTATAAAGCCTTTAACAGCTTAGGACTGCAATACCTCAAGGACTGCCTCTCCCCATATAAACTGTCCCGGACTTTGGGTTCATCCTCTGAGACCCTTCTTTGTGTGCCTCTTCCACAAGAGGTCTGGCAGGTGTCAGCATGAGAAGGGGCCTTTCCTGCAGTGGCTCCCTATTTGCGGAATGCTCTCCCCAGGGAAGTTTGCCTGGCGCTTTCATTATATATATTTTAGGCGCCAGACGAAAATGTTCCTCTTCAACCAGGCCTTTGGCTGATTAATATACTACAGTCATACCTCAGGATAAATACGCTTCAGGATAAGTATTTTTGGGTTGTGCTCTGCGGCCACCCAGAGGTAACAGAGCGCATTACTTCCGGGTTTCGCTGCTCGCGCATGCGCAGATGGTCCAAATGACGTCGCACTCATGCGCGGAAGCGGCATAACGCAACCCACGCATGCACAGACATGCAGTCACGTCTTACATTCTGTTCAGGATGCGAACGGGGCTCCGGAACAGATCCCGTTCGCATCCCGAGGTACCACTGTACAGCCTCTTAAATTCATCTGTGCGAAAGTGGGGCTTTTCTTTTGGTTTATTTATTTACTTGTGTCTTATCTTGTATTTTATTCTGTGAGCTGCCCTGGGATCTCTTGTGGAAGGGTGTTATATAAATTTAATAAAACAAGCAAACAAACAAGTTGCATTACATGAAGAAGGATCGATCGTCAAATAGTTGGAGGGGCTGCAAAGCCAGGGGAACACTGCTGAGCGTTGAGAATTAGACAAATTCATGGAGAAGAGGTGTATTGGTGGCTGCTAACCATGCTGAGTATGTTCTAACTCCACTATCGGAGGCAGTATGTCTGTGAACATGGGGTTACAGGCAGGAGACATGGTGCCCATTTATAACCTGTGCTAATATGGGTACTGTATATCCTTCAAGATCACATAAGTCCTTTTGGAGAGATGTTTTGGTATAGGTGTGATCAGCTCTGTAAGGTAAGTGCCATATATTAACTATTTAATGTTGTCTTGTATGTCCACCAAAACTGTCTATACATTTCAAGTTATTAGAACACGTGAAGGCAATTTCCATGTTGGAGATATAATTGTCTGTTGCGCAGAACAAGTATTGTGTGTGTACACACACACACACTTATCCTGCCCTATTTGTAGTTGGAGCACCCTATCCTTAGTCTGATTTTTGCCTTGGTATATTGGTGATTAAGATCAAGCCTTAGCAATTTCATTCCAAGATTATCTCTACTGAAAGGGGAAGGTGTTGAATTTAAGGTTACAACACTTAAAAAAGAAAGAAAAAGCGAATTCCATGTTTATGTGAATACTAGCAAACTACCAGTGAACTAAATGTGAAAAGAGCACAAAGCAATTACCAGTAGTGGAACATCTCCTAAAACCAGCCAGTTCCTCAGCAAAAAATGTTATTGATTTCAGGCTAGACTTTTTGTTTCCCTAATAGATATTGATTGCTCTAATAGATTTTACCAGCCACATGTAAAAAAGATTGATTAGGCCATAATGAGAGCTACAGTAGCATAAACTAAGCAGTCATCCAGGAAGTCCCAGCTTCAACCCTTGGCTCTGCATTACGTAACTTGGTTGGTGGTCTGAGTCAAGGAACTACCAGGCTCCTCTGCGATAACATCAGGAAGCTAGATAATAATTTGCTTTCTACTCTGGTATGCCCTCTGTTGAAGTTCATAGGGAGGGAAGAGTCTTTAAGAGGCAACAGAACTGCAGGTTCCAGTTGCTTACCTGAGCAGCTTGTAACATTTTAAAAGAAAGGAAGTCAGAACCCTCAGCGCCAAAGTCCATACCCTCCAACATTTATTTGATGAAAATAGGGACATCCTATATAATAATAGGGACGCGGGTGGCACTGTGGGTTAAACCACAGAGCCTAGGACTTGCCGATCAGGTTGGCGGTTTGAATCCCCGCAACGGGGTGAGCTCCTGTTGCTCGGTCCCTGCTCCTGCCAACCTAGCAGTTCAAAAGCACATCAAAGTGCAAGTAGATAAATAGGTACCGCTCCGGTGGAAAGGTAAACGGCGTTTCCGTGCGCTGCTCTGGTTCGCCAGAAGCGGCTTAGTCATGCTGGCCACATGACCCGGAAGCTGTACACCTGCTCCCTCGGCCAATAAAGCGAGATGAGCGCCGCAACCCCAGAGTCGTCTGCGACTGGACCTAATGGTCAGGGGTCCCTTTACCTTTATAATAATAATAATAATAATAATAATAATAATAATAATAATAATAATGCTTTTATTATTTATACCCCACGCACCTGACTGTGTTGCTTACGCAGTAGGTCAGGATCAGGACCTTAATCCCCAACTCCCCAACAAATCTTCTATCTGTTCTTGCACCTGAACTGTACGTATTACCACCAAAACAGACACATTCTAATCAAAATACTTAAGCGTCATATTGTTATACCCCTTAGTTGCTGCTTAACCAAACTGAAGCTGGCCAGAAAGCCTGGATCTTTTAAAAAAAGTGATGTAATCCTGTACCAAAACATAGACAGCCCCAAGCAAAATGACATTTAAGAGTTTGCTAAGAAATGCTGTCTACAGGGCTCCTAGGGGGAAATGCAAATTTGTTCCTACATTTTGAAAAGTTCCTCCTTCCTGATAGGTTTGAGAGATTTACTCCTACAATGTATGTATGCAGCTCTAAGGCTGAGCTCCACTGGGCCTGCAGAGAAACAGATTCCAGGAAAGCTGTGACAGTTGCCTAGCTACTGTTCTTATCAACCTCAGATAGAAAAATATGAGCTGTAGGCTGGAATACTCAATGTAGGCAGAATATTATTTTCTGCTCCCCACTCCCTGCAATGGATGAGCAACTTGGAAGAGTCTGTTTCTTGTGATATAAAAAACCCCCAGCACAGTATATCTTTTTATTTTGCAGAATGCGCAAGTTGAGTAGATGGAAAACAAACATGCCCAGAGGCAGCACTTGTCCCAAAACAACATCACTCAAGTAACACCCAGTATCCACATAGTTTGTCTTTATAATGGGATGGCTGAACCATGGGGAAGCAACTTCTATGCCACAGCAGTAAATGTATGAATTGGTCCTTACCTTCAATTTCCACTGTTTAAATTCTTTTCAAAAGGGATATTGAAAGGCTTTAATATTGGATCCAAATAGATTTCAGGCTAAGGTACTCTTATTCAGGATATAGAGAACTAATCAGTTTCTCCACATTCTGTGTTTTTGTTTTTGTTGTTTTTACATTAAAGGGACCCCTGACCATTAGGTTAAGTCGTGGCCGACTCTGGGGTTGCAGCGCTCATCTCGCTTTATTAGCCGAGGGAGCAGGCGTACAGCTTCCGGGTCATGTGGCCAGCATGACTAAGCCGCTTCTGGCAAACCAGAACAGCACACGGAAACGCCATTTACCTTCCCGCCGGAGCGGTACCTATTTATCTACTTGCACTTCGTGCTTTCAAACTGCTAGGTTGGCAGGAGCAGGGACCGAGCAACGGGAGCTCACCCCGTTGCGGGGATTCGAACTGCCGACCTTCTGATCAGCAAGCCCTAGGCTCTGTGGTTTAACCCACAGCGCCACCCGCAACCCTGTTTTTACATTACCGCCTCACTTTTTCTCCAAGGAGGAGGAGGAGGAGGAGGAGGAGGAGGAGAAGAAGAAGAAGAAGAAGAAGAAGAGGAGGAGGAGGAGGAGGAGGAGGAGTTTGGATTTGATATTCCACTTTATCACTACCCGAAGGAGTCTCAAAGTGGCTAACAATCTCCTTTCCCTTCCTCCCCCACAACAAACACTCTGTGAGGTGAGTGAGGCTGAGAGACTTCAGAGAAGTGTGACTAGCCCAAGGTCACCCAGCAGCTGCATGTGGACGAGCGGGGAAGCGAACCCGGTTCACCAGATTACGAGTCCACCGCTCTTAACCACTACACCACACTGGTTCTCCCAGAGCTCAAGATCTGGACTTCCTGGAAGCATCCCCATTTAGACAGGTTTTGCAAGAGGCACAGTCTGTTCACAAGCCTTTCAGTGCTTTCAGAGAAACTCTTGAGTAACAGCCGCCTATGGTAACATTTGTGTGGCTGAATCCAATGGGGACAGGGCCAGCCTTGCTGTATAGCACAGAGAAGCGACTTGCTTTCTTCAAATGACACCACAGTTGAGGTGGTGAGTCTACGGCCATACTACCCTGAACACGTCTGATCTCGGAAGCTAAGCAGGGTCAGGCCTGGTTAGTACTTGGATGGGAGACCACAGTTGAGGTGGGAGAAGTGGGATAGACGAAGTCAGGAATGGCATAGCACAGGAGGGAGGAGCCTCAAATCTGGATCCTAAATGTGGCCCTTCACACCTTTCAATCTGGCCCTTAGGACTATCTCCTGAATGCGAGGCTTGCAGATGTAGACGTTCTGCATTCAGTGCCAATCTTATGGGATACATATAATGTTAGGCGTTAAAAGGGACTCTCTCTCTTCCCCACCTCCAGTTTACTTATGTCATGGTTACCATAGCAGCTGCCTATGAGTCATCTTACCTCAAAAGGGCACAACAGAGGAAGTTAGGCCTTAACTCTTTGTAAACTATTAGAGGGTCTTTGCTATATAGAGGCATTTTCCCCCTCTGGCCTTCCAAACGCAGCAAGGGGTTGTCCTCATTTCTCTATCAGGTTACGGCATACGAATGCCCCAGATCTCAACTTATTATTTTGGGCAAGATTGGCTTTATTGCAGGATGAGCTTGCCAAGACATCCTGCTTAGCTGGGGGATCTCCTCGCTGAGGTTCATTGTTAAGCTTTCTGGATCCACTTCAGACACATGGCTGTAAACAGGGAAATCGCTGCAGCCCAACAGGTGCAAGTAGCATGTTGACTTGTCGATAAGCGGCCACGGCAAAATTAGTCAGCATTTCCAAATGCCATAGGCCCAAAGGAACAGAAGGCTTATTCACACTGTAGATGGCATGGGAGAGAAACATCAGGCGATGTTTGCTTAAGTCCTCTTTCTGGTAGGGTGGGAGCAGAAGAGAACTGGCATCAGCAGCGAGGAGCAAGAAGGAGAGGCCCAGGAGAGGCTGGTGCAGGCAGCTGGTCAGAATAAAACTCTGCAGGACCTGGGAGAGCTCCAAAGGTCAACCGCTAACTAGGACTGTGTACATAACATACCGTATTTTTCACTCCATAAGACGCACCTGACCATAAGATGCACCTAGTTTTTAGAGGGGGGAATGCAAGAAAAAAAATATTCTTTAAAGGGAGCGCTGAACAGAGCCTGTATGCATCCCAGGCTCTGCTCAGCGCTCCCTTTCACGAGCCGCGTGGAGCATGTGTGTGGCGCTTGCAGACTTTTCCAGGAGGTGGGGGAAGGGACAGGGGGGCTAAGCCAGAAGCTAGAACAGCAAGAGAGGGCGCTGCGTAGTGATCCCTCTCACTGTTCTGGCTTCTGGGATAGCCACACAACCTGCATTCGCTTCATAAGACGCACACACATTTCCCCTTACTTTTTAGGAGGGAAAAAGTGTGTCTTATAGAGCAAAAAATACGGTACATTTAATGCACATTTAAAGCACAAGACTCCCCCCTCGAAAGGTCATGGGAACTGTAGTTTATTAAGGGCGCTTTGGAATTGTAGTTTTGAAAGGGGTATAAACTATATCTCCCAGGGTGATTGGGTTGTGCGTGAATGTGCTTTAAATGTATGGCATAGACACAGCGAAAGTGCAAAGGTCAGCCACATCCTTATTTTCTCAAGCAAAGACTGGTGACTGTTCTGCCCCTCAAGTGACGCTGCAGGGAAATTAAAGGGGCCACGCTCTGGCCTGTATCCTGTGGCACCACTGAATGGTGCTTGATGGTTCTAGTAGCTCAAAATACAGGCTTCAATTGGTACAAGCAGGCCGTAACAGACGTTACAGGGTCCGGGGAAGTTGCCCATGAGAGCTTTCCAGGTAAATATGACTCTAATAATGGACCGCACAGGTGAAGGGGAGCCCTTATATCCCCCATTAGAGCTTGAGAACTTCCAGGACCCCACTCCTCAACTGGAGTTGTGCCGTGGCTCACCTAATTCATATTCTGGAATAAATTCTCTGCTCCTGCCATATTCATAGCCTGTTCTCCTCAGAGTGTGGGGGTATCAGGAAATCAAGAAATCAGAATTTCACATATTGATACGAAACAAGTGTGGCTTTAGGGGTCATTGTTTTTCCATTCATCCATGGGGGTTAGAAAGCTTGTGGGTTTTCTTTTTCTTTTCAGTGAAACTAAGAGATTCCTGAGGCGAGGGAAGGACAGGTGATTCTGCATATTTCACAGATTCCATGGCTAGTTGTATATCTCCCAGCTTGCCATCTTTTTGACTACCGTATTTTTCACCCCATAGGGCGCACCGGCCCATAGGGCGCACCTAGTTTTGGGGGAGGGGAAATAAAAAAAAATCCCCCCCAGGCGCAGGACTGGGGCGGGGGAAGCCCAAGCTTCCCCCAACCCTAGCCCCCAGAACAGGCTGCTATCCGCAAGCCTAGGGAGCCCAGCGAGAAGTCGCGCTGGTCTCCCCAGGCTTGCGGATATCTTCCTGAAGCCCGGGGCGCGTGGCTCAGGCGCCCCAGGCTTCGGGATGCAGGCAGCTCCCACCGCCATCCTCCAAACCAGGTCGGGGAACAGCGGGAAGGTGCGCTCCGCCTCCCCACTGTCCCCTGAGCTTGTGGGGCTGGCGGTGGGGAAAGCAGCGCTTCTCCCCACCTGAAGCCTGCATTCACCCCATAGGACGCACACACATTTCCCCTTCATTTTTGGAGGGGAAAAAGTGCCTCTTATAGGGCGAAAAATACGGTATTCTGTTTTCCCACAATAAATACTATGCAGAAAACTGTCCGTGCCAGAGGGGGGCCCAAGAGGAAATGTTTTGAATTGTTTTAGCCACAGTTGGTATGGGGAATGCCCGAAACAAGTAAATAAGTCGTGGTATTATGTTGATTTTTAACAGAAGACGTTTTCCCTAACCATGAAATATTCAACTTGCTCCAGCTTTTGCAAATCTTTTCTTAATAAAAGGCTTATCCCAAGAGGAAATGTTCAGATTTGATGTTACCTTACGAAACAAGTAGGCCTGCTCTTTAAGATGCAAAACCATTGACATGGGTTTTTTTGTTTGAATTTTCACATTCTAGGGATGTGCTTCAATTTCCTGGGTGACAAATTGGGCTTGATGCATAGCTGAGCATTCGTGACTCAGACCAGATGGGACATTGGAGACCCATGAGCCATCTCTAGACAGGATATTCCTTGCTCTCGCCTAATTGAAACACAGCCATAGGAGTGGGGTCTGAAGGTTTGATCAGAGCAGCTGGCTGTGGGCACTGCTTTATCCCATCCAAGCTGCTGTTGCCAGGCTGCTTTTCCATCTGCTGGGCAGGAAAGATGCAGAGATATACTGAGGTAGTGCCAGGGAAGCAGCCTGGAGTACGTATGCATGCGAGTTTGAAAACTTCCGGAGGGAGGGGAGAATGGTTAAGCATTTCTCTCCCCTTGCCGCTTAAATAAAATCTGCATGCACCCACTCTCTGCAGATACCTTTCAGTAGTTAGGGGGTTTTTTTATGTTGGGAAGCTGCTTCCATCTTGACAAATTCTGACCTTTAACACTCCAGGAAGAAAGGGCTGTGTTATGTACTGAGCTGAATAGGATCCAAAAGGCAGCAGTCTGATTGGTCCTAGAACAATAGGATTCAGAATGCAGCAGTCTGATTGGTCCTAGAACAATGCAGCAGTATGATTGGTCTGCAGGAGCCACCCAATCCAGCTCCAGGTGGAAGTGAATCCACAACCTGATTGGCCTACAGGAGAATTCCGGAATTAGCCAATCACGTGCAGCCCATTGTGTAAATAATGTATATGAAGCAGATACTTTGGGGGGACTTTCATTCCTCCTCACCACTATGAGCTGAATAAAGAGCATGAAATCCACTCTCGACTCTGAGTATATTTCAGGCTGTATGAAGATTGTGCTGGCTCAGAAAGGCTTCGCCTCCTCTGCATAGTAAACTACTCTCCCTATTGGAATTTCCACCCCCTAGTCCAACGTACTAGCTAGGGCTGCCATACGTCTAGAATTTCCCAAACATAGTCTGGATTAGGCCATCGGAAACAGCACCCAGGTGGGAAAGGCTTTCATGTCTGGGAAAATCCAGATGTATCACAACCCATGTTGGAAGTGTAGATTTTGGCAAAGTTCCTTTTTTAAAAAAAAAAAAAAGCTCAACTTTTGTGTCCTTATTTTCACTTCTTGACAATATGGCAACCCCAGTTATATTTTAAGCCTCCCCCCTCCCCAATAAAAGGTACATATTTTCCTGTTTTGGTTTATTAGTCCAGTTTGGGACTGTCCATCTGAGCATGAAAGATGCCTGTCTTGAAATTGATGGGTCCTTTCATTTCCTCTCTGGGTGATTTCACCCAGCATGTTCAGTTCATCCTGGAAGAATCTGTGTGCCCCTTGCCAGCTGCCCTTCTGCCTCCCCTGTGGCTGGAAGGAGAACATTGCATCGTATCTTTGGAATTGTTTTCTCAAAGTAACACCTGCCTTCATTAATCAGCTCCTTGGGATAGCTCAGAGGTTTCCCCGTATCTCTTCATGTCTGTGTGTGTTTTGTTTTTGATTTGAATTCAGTTCTTATATCGCTGGCTTCTTTGGTTGTGCCTTTTCAACCCAAAGACTCATTCATAACTCCAGCCTGCAACATGAAGTAATTCAGGTATTTATTCTCTTGCATTCATACCATGCCTTTCTTCCAACATACAATCCAGTGTATACATCAGGCATAGGCAAACTTGGCCCTCCAGATGTTTCGGGACTACAAACCCCATCACCCCTGACCACTGCTCATGTTAGCAAGGGATGATGGGAGTTGTAGTCCCCAAATATCTGGAGGGCTGAGTTTGCCTATGCCTGATGTATACATTATCCCATCTGGGATAAACCAAACTGAAACTCTCTAGCTTCAGAAAGCCAGTGGCCTCATGTGCGCTCAAATACCCTCCACCATTCCTCAGATGAAAATAGAGAGATTTCTCACTCCCACCCCAATGGACCCTCATCAACCCCCCATTTTCTTGCCCTTCCCCAAAGCACACACCCTCCACCATCCTGAGAAAACCCCGTAATCCCTATTTTATTTTATTCTTTGCTAGATTTACAAAAAGAAAGACACGCACCCATAAATAAATTTTAGAAAGGGGCAAGATTAGACACAATTGCAGAAAGCATTTTTTAAAAAATTAGACTCTTTGAACTCTGCTCCATTCTTGCTTTCTTCCAGGGCAGCCCTGCCCTCTTCCTGCCCCTCAGAGCCAGAGCGTCAAATGGGGTTGGGCCTCAGTAGTGTCAGCCTCTCCCCTTCCTCATCCGCTCTCCAGCAACTGCTATGAGCTACTCAAGGGAGGAGGCCAGCAGCACTTGGCCATGGAAAGGCAATGGGGTGCTCCCTTGCCACTGCCACTGTTAAGTTGTGGGTGAACATATCAGACGACACAGCGATTCTTCAAACAGCTCTTGTTTATTCACAGGCCAGGACAGAACTGAACTGAAGGGTTAAGTCAGCCTGCTTATATAGAGCTCCAGTACAATGTAACTGTTACAATTTTCTAAAACTATCCAATCACTGAACGTCACTTTCGATCCCTTATTTGCATAACTATCTACAGTATCCCCCTGCTGGCCCAGGGTGAGAACTTCAGTACATAACAGCCACGACTTGGGACAAATGCTGGCTCATCCTCCTCCCTGAGCTTGGTGGTGGCGATGGCGAGGAAAATAGGGACATTCTGGGATCCAATCAGAAGCTGGGATGGCTTTTGTAATTCCAGAACCGTTCCTGGAAAATCGGGACGCTTGGAGGATATGCGCTCAGACCTCACAAAATGTTCATCTTTCTCTTTCTTTTTCTTGCCTCTCTCTTAGTTCCCAACCTGCATTCTGCATTTGTATTGCACCGCTTGAAACTCTCACAGCTTCCTTCAAAGAATCATGGGAGCTGTCGTTGGTTAAGAGTCCTGAGATTTGTTAGGAGACACCCCCCCCCCATTCCCCTCTCAGTGCTATAATTGCCAGAGTTCCCTGAGTTGAACCACTCTGTGAGGGAGGAGATTGTCTCACAGCAACTTACAATTTTTTTTAAAAAGCATACACAAAATGGAAAACTCTCTCTCTCTCTGTGTGTGTGTGTGTGTGTGTGTGTGTGTGTGTAACATGGGTAGGCAAACTAAGGCCCAGGGGCCAGATCCGGCCCAATCGCCTTCTAAATCCAGCCCGCGGACGGTCCGGGAATCAGCGTGTTTTTACATGAGTAGAATGTGTCCTTTTATTTAAAATGCATCTCTGGGTTATTTGTGGGGTCTGCCTGAGGTTTTTACATGAGTAGAATGTGTCCTTTTATTTAAAATGCATCTCTGGGTTATTTGTGGGGTCTGCCTGAGGTTTTTACATGAGTAGAATGTGTGCTTTTATTTAAAATGCATCTCTGGGTTATTTGTGGGGCCTGCCTGGGGTTTTTACATGAGTAGAATGTGTGCTTTTATTTAAAATGCATCTCTGGGTTATTTGTGGGGCCTGCCTGGGGTTTTTACATGAGTAGAATGTGTCCTTTTATTTAAAGTGCATCTCTGGGTTATTTGCGGGGCCTGCCTGGGGTTTTTACATGAGTAGAATGTGTGCTTTTATTTAAAGTACATCTCTGGGTTATTTGTGGGGCATAGGAATTTGTTCATTCCCCCCCCCAAAAAAAAATATAGTCCGGCCCCCCACAAGGTCTGAGGGACAGTGGACCAGCCCCCTGCTGAAAGGTTTGCTGACCCCTGGTGTATAACTAAAGAAGGGGACAATAAGCCTTTGCAAGAAGTGATCTTGACTCACAATGCTGTGGAAGATAAACAAAAACAATGGCGTAATGATGCCAGCAGAAAGCATCCATGAGAAAGGGCGGCTTAAAAGCCATGTACCGCCTAACCTTTCCGAGTGACTCAAGGTCACTTTAATCCTGCAGCTGCACAGGGTTGATTTGTAACAAGGGGGATGTCAGCCAGTGATAATGGATTCAGCCCCTGAGCTCTTAATGACTTCCTGGGTGATCATCAATGGAATGGATTTTGTCCCTTTACACAAATATGAGTGTTAATTCACTAAGTGGAAATTACTCAGTAGCACAGAAAGATTCAAGAAGGGGCACAGCTAAGAAAAGAAATTTCAGAAGCCTTTGATTACTCCATAGATAGGCATGATGGCAAAATGGAATCTCCATCAACATAAGCAACATGGTCCTCCCAGTTAAGAGGTGCCTGGGATTGCTGGATATGACTGACTGACTGGAGCACCTTTCCAGCTGAGGAGAGCGTGAAGAAGATATTTAGTTTAGAACAAAGATGGCGGGACAGATGGGCACGGTGACATTACAAACAGAGATATATTTTCTCTCTTTCCCGTATTTTGCTAGAACTCATTGTGTCCGTAATGAAATTGAAAAGAAGTATGGAAATCCCTCACATAATGCACAATGAAACCTATGGAATGCATTGCCACAAGATTAACTTAAGCTGGATCTAGGCATGCAGCAGAATGAGGAGATAAGTGTCAGGAAATGGCAGAGTGGATTGTACTGCAGGTTGGAGGTTGGGGACACCATTTATGAATGTTCCCTATGTGAGTTTTGCTTTTTTTAAAAAAAATCCCTGCAAAGAAAAAGCTCACACTCCAGGCTGCCTGCTGTGCTAGCTTTCTACTTGCATAGACAGATGATAGATGATAGATAGGTAGATGATAGATAGATAGATAGATAATAGATAGATGATAGATGATAGATAGATAGATAGATGATAGATAGATAGATAGATAGATAGATGATATAGATAGATAGATGATAGATGATAGATAGATAGATAGATAGATAGATGATAGATAGATAGATAGATAGATAGATAGATAGATAGATAGATATAGAGTGCTTTTTCTGGGGGTATGCAGGGGTACGCATACCCCTAAACATTTTGTGAATCTAAGTTTGGCCTCATTGAGGGGCAGTATTTCAATATGAGTAGGAAAATGAGAGTACCCCTAAACATTATTTTAGAAAAAAAGATAGATAGATAGATGATAGATGATGATGAGATAGATAGATAGATAGATAGATGATAGATAGATAGATAGATAGATAGATGATAGATAGATGATGATGATGATAGATAGATGGATAGATGATAGATGATAGATGATAGATGATAGATGATAGATGATAGATGATAGATGATAGATGATAGATACCCACCCTGAGCTTGGCAGTGGCAGCCCTGGTGGCAGACATAGTGACATTCTGGGATCAAATCAGAAACTGCAATGGCTTTCATAATTCTGGAACTGTCCCTGGAAAATAGGGACGCTTGGAGGGTATGGGAAGTGGCTATTTCTATCAGGCCCACGCAGATGGATTAAGCTAACTGCATTATCCCCTGATGGCATAGGAGCTGCTTGAATGGCTTCAGATTTGTATTAATTGAGGTATTTTCCCCGGACCTTGCTTTAGTACCTTTGCAGCCTTCATCCACAGACCTCACTTGACAAATAAGAGGCCAGACTCTTCTCTCTCCATGGTGTCACCAGTATGATTTCTGCTCCACAACGACCCCTTAACAGTTCCCCAGGTTTGCCCTGGAAAGAGCTTTCTTTTGACACAGATAAAAGGCTAATGGTCTTTCAGAGTTACCCTGTCAGCAATGTTCATACCCGGCAGAAAAAGTGAGGGCAGAAAAGAGTGTAACAGAGAAAATGGGGTAAATGATTCCATTGCCATAACCAGGGCAGGCAATCATTTACCTTGCACATTCATTTAATCAATTTCTCCATTAAAAAGCTGAGACTCTTAACAGCAAAACTAATTGAGCTCAAGGTCCCTGTGGGTAGAAGGTTAACACAAGGGCAGCTAGCAGCACTTTGCCTGGCTGTGTGTCACTGGCGATAAATTACACACATGCGCAGGTGTTCATAAGCGCATCCATCATGAGACGGCCGTCCTCTTAACTAGACAAAGGAAGAGCATTTGGTACAGCAAACTCCGAGCATTTTGGTGCTTCACACACCTGAAATATTGTGTCCTAAAAGAACAAGCCCATGTGTTCCTAGATAAAGGTTTACTGCTTCTGCTTATTATTATTATTACTACTACTACTAGAAGTACGCGGGTGGCGCTGTGGGTTAAACCACAGAGCCTAGGACTTGCCGATCAGAAGGTTGGCGGTTCGAATCCCTGCGACGGGGTGAGCTCCCGTTGCTCCGTCCTTGCTCCTGCCAACCTAGCAGTTCAAAACCACATCAAAGTGCAAGTAGATAAATAGGTACCGCTCCGGCGGGAAGGTAAACGGCGTTTCCGTGCGCTGCTCTGGTTCGCCAGCCGGCTGTACGCCGGCTCCCTCGGCCAATAAAGCGAGATGAGCGCTGCAACCCCAGAGTCGGTCACGACTGGACCTAATGGTCAGGGGTCCCTTTACCTTACTACTAGAAGTATACAAACAAATTATGCTTTTGTGGGACTCACCCCCATTGCCAGACTCCTCTCATTAACATATACTGTTGTTTTTATTTCAGAGTTCTTAACACCTAGGACACAACTCGCCCACCTAGAAATATACATTGTGCCTCTTCTTTAGCGAAACATGATCTCCACAGATTTGGCTGAGTGTCGCAGTAGCTCATGCCCTGTAGGTCTTACTCCATGAAATCAGCTGCCGAGACTAAAGGTCCCCCATCTCACCGCAGCCGACGATGTCTTCTCCTTGCCAGGGCTTTCCCTAAGCAATTGGAGACTGCGCCCACGCGCAGCCTACCTTTGCTCCTCCCTTTTCATACCTCTCTTGGTTCTGGGAGTCAGGGGGGAGAGAAGTTTGACACAGCAGGAGGGGGGGACGCTGGTGACTATTCGCCAGCCTGGTTAATCTCTGCCTCTTGGCTTCCCTCCTCTCCTGCTTCTGCCTCTGCTTCTAGACTTCTCTCTGACACTGACTCTCCCAGCTCACTAAGTCCATCCATCATCGCCCCATCACCACTGGGCTCTGAGTCTTCTTCCCTTCCCCAACTGGTTCCTCCCACCATTCCTCTGTGTCCAACCAGTCCATGACAGTAGAAGGCCTCTCACAACACTCCTGTTCTCAGGAGTCTGGTGCGGTGGGGGAGCCATAATAGTTAAACCGAAAGGAAACTGATATAGGTTTGTAGCATAGTTTGAGTCAGCATGTGGCATAAAATAAATTCTCCTTTTCACATTGGTCTTCTCTTTCCCATGTTTCGGAGACAGTAACTCGCACCATCTTTGGTGCCACTGAATGTGCTTCATTGAAGAGGAATAAAGTCACTGTGCCCCTTCATGGATCACTGCCTTGCCGTGGCGAAGGGGCTTGAATAACTCAGAGAAGCTATGAACTATGCCGTGCAGGGCACCCAAGATGGACAGGTCATAGTGGAGAGTTTTGACCAAATGTGATCCACCTGGAGCAGGAACCAGCAAGCCACTCCTGTATCCCTGCCAAGAAAACTCTATGGACAAAGACAACAGGCATATAAAAGTTATGATGCTGGAAGATGAGCCCCTCAGGTCGGAAGGCATCCAACATGCTACTGAGGAAGAGCGGAGGACATTAAAAAGCAGAGATATCACCTTGCCAACAAAGTGATGTATGGAAGTGAGAGCTGGACCATAAAGAAGGCTGATCGCCGAATAATTGATGCTTTTGAGTTATGGTGCTGGAGGAGACTCTTGAGAGTCCCATGGACTGCAAGAAGATCAAACCTATCCATTATGAAGGAAATCAGCCCTGGAAGGACAGATCCTGAAGCTGAGGCTCCAATACTTTGGCCACCTCATGAGAAGAGAAGACTCCCCGGAAAAGACCCTGATGTTGGGAAAGATGGAGGGCACAAGGAGAAGGGGACGACAGAGGACGAGATGGTTGGATACTGTTCTCGAAGCTACCAGCATGAGTCTGACCAAACTGCGGGAGGCAGTGGAAGACAGGAGTGCCTGGCGTGCTCTGGTCCATGGGGTCACGAAGAGTCAGACACGACTAAATGACTAAACAACAAAGTCACTGTGATTGCCACTAACTTTCCCAGCATACTTCAGGGGGACAATTTTTGTACGCCTGGAGAAATAAGGTATGTGAATATACAGTGTCTGTGCAATTAATTCGAAATCATGCACTTAGAACATAGTAAGGCAAGGGGAGTCAGTGTAGTGTTGTGTAAATCTTCCCTGGCCACTGACCTTGTCAGCTGATGGCTGAGTGCAGTTGTAGCCCAATCACACTCAGAAGGCATCACGATGGCTTCCCCTGCTTTAAGATATTATGTAAAATTTATATAAGTGTTCAATATTATTATTAGAGATGCAAAGACCTTGTCTGTTTATAGGAGGCGGGAGCAATCTGTACATGCTCAGAGGTTCTCTTCTTATATAATAGTGCTGAATTAGATGGACCAATGGCCTTGTTCCATTTTGAAGGAACACGGGTGGTGCTGTGGTCTAAACCACTGGGACTCTTGGGCTTGCTGATCAGAAGGTCGGCGGTTCGAATCCCCGCAACGGGGTGAGCTCCCGTTGCTCTGTCCCAGCTCCTGCCAACCTAGCAGTTCGAAAGCACACCAGTGCAAGTAGATAAATAGGTACCACTGCGACGGGAAGGTAAACAGCGTTCCCATGGGCTCAGGTTTTTGTCACGGTGTTCCATTGCACCAGAAGTGGTTTAGTCTTGCTGGCCACATGACCCGGAAAACTGTCCGTGGACAAATGCCAGCTCCCTCAGTCTGAAAGTGAGATGAGTGCTGCAGCCCCATAGTCGCCTTTGCCTGGATTTAACCGTCCAGGGGTCCTTAACCTTTTTCACCTTTACCTTGTTCCATTTAAGGCTGCTCCTATGTGCATTTATTTCTTTCAGGGAGGAAGTGGGAGATGACACAGGAGGGCCATATTTGAAGGGTGGCAGTGAAACAACAAGGCCAGCTGTTCCTGCAAGAGATCTTTGTTTCTGCTTCCACCGCTGTTAAAAATGTCACCGTGTTTTGCCACCAGAACGTGCACACGGTGGCCCTGAAACAAACAGCACATTCTGTTCCCTCTCTGAGCCTCAGCGGCTGCCACTCACACAAATGTCCTTGGGGTTTATGATGTCACCAGGCTTTCACAAATGAATCACAACCTCATAGTCTCTTTGGGGGCCACAATTCTCCTCCCCCCCCCAATGTCTCCATACGCTGCAGAGAGCAACCTTGTCAAATGACGTCTTTAAAACTTGCCCTTGGAAGAGAGTGGCTTTTAACAGTTATCCATTAAAGTCCTAAAATAGGAAGTAAAAAAAAACCACACCAGTAAAGGAGGAGGGGGGGAGAACTAAGTTCAACAGAAAGGTGGGATCGGTTAGCCAAATATTGAAATATCTGGGCAGTGCTGAGGAGGAGGAGGAGGAGGATGACATGCACTGGAGGGTTTCCAATTTCCACGTAAAACAGTTGTTTCATCATGACAAGTAACTGTGGAGGCTGGCAGGGTTCATTTTGCCTGTGCCACATGGTTCGGGACTTGGCACCTTCTTCCAATGAGACAGGCAGGGAGATGGCCAAAATCCTGAGAGATGGGAGGACAGATGTCCCATTGAGACTCATCGCTTTAACTTCTTTCCTAATGCAAAGTGTGTGTGTGTGTGAGTGTGTATTAAGGTCAAATCTATACCACACATTAAGGGATGCGGGTGGTACTGTGGGTTAAACCACAGAGTCTAGGACTTGCCGATCAAAAGGTCGGCAGTTCGAATCCCCGTGACGGAGTGAGCTCCCGTTGCTCGATCCCTGCTCCTGCCAACCTAGCAGTTCGAAAGCATGTCAAAGTGCAAGTAGATAAATAGGTACCGCTCCGGCGGGAAGGTAAACGGCGTTTCCGTGTGCTACTCTGGTTTGCCAGAAGCGGCTTAGTCATGCTGGCCACATGACCCGGAAGCTGTACGCCGGCTCCCTCGGCCAATAAAGCGAGATGAGTGCCGCAACCCCAGAGTCGGCCACGACTGGACCTAGTGGTCAGGGGTCCCTTTACCTTTACCTTTTATACCACACATTTAAAGCATGTGGCTTTCCCTCAAAGAATCCTGGGAACTATAGTTTCCTTGGGAATTGTAGCTCTTTGAGAAGCAACCTACAGTTCCCAGGAGTCTTTGAGGGTGTTGCTGTGTCCTTTAAGTGTATGGTGTGGGTTGCTATTTTATCCTCTCCCCCACTCCAGCCATTGTAATTTCATACATTACTGTTGTAGCTACTGGAGTCATTTTCATGTCAGGACATGCAAGATGTTTGCCCCCAAACTTTGCCACTCCCCGCAACATTCTCTGAAGTCTCCTTTGCTTGCCCCTTGCACCGTCCTATGCCATTTCCTTTACCACGTCTAAAACAACAGCCGCAACAACAACAACCCAAATAATTACGTGATCCCTGCAAATTGAGGACCACTTTCATGATGGGACGCAGCCAATCCTCTCTGGCGACGTGACAAAATTATATATAGATACAGATATAGTTTTATTAACACTTTTCACAGTACGATAAAAGACAAGCTAGTTAAACAAAATAATAATAATATTTTTTTTAGAAAAAGAAAATAAAAGAAGAAAGCAAAGGATAGAAGAAAAATACAGGATCCTCTCTCATAAATGTATCTTAACTTTTGTCCCATACAGAAAATGGTATGTCTCACCTGGGGGGGTGCCCTTCCCTTCTCCCGGGCTCTCATCCTGAGACATTTCCCCTTCCCTGTCTCTCACACAGGGACCTTCAAACTGTACATCACCTTCATCAGCATGACAAAATAACGAAGATAATTAAGAGTGAGGACAAGGTTTCCTGCCCTTACTCTTAATAGGAAAACACTTTTTACTGTCTGCAGGGTCTCCCTAAAAAAAATCACTGACAAAGGGGTGTTTTTTACACCCCCTGAAAGCTTAGTGATAAGCACTCCTAACCTTTGGCTCAATCACATTGTCAGATGCCACACTGGACTGGAAATATCTGTATGTAAGTACCCCATGGGGGATAATTTGGTTATTTCCTTATTTCACTTTCATGAGCCACATTCGATGGACCCCTTGCTCAGCCACCAGTGGTCATATAGAAACTGCTTCGGTTTGTTTAGATCCCATGTTACACCTGGGAACCACTGGGCTGGTATGGCTGACTGACATTTATTTATCATTATTAATTGTATAAAATTTATACACTACTTGACTGTTTTTTGTTTTTAAATCCTCCAAGCAGTTTACAAAAGATAAAACAGTGAAATTAAGGGGGGGGGAAATACAACTATACTTTAAAACCTACAAAAGTTAAAATACTCAAAGAGTTTAACATTAACTCAGTTCTCTAAGCATCCAGCACCTCAGCCAGCATAGCCAGTGGTCAGAGATTATGGGTGTTGTAGTTCAAGAGCCATGTTGGAGTACACAGCACAAAGAGGAGTCATATTGTCCCTACTGAGTCACCTCATAACTGCTGAACCAGAAGCTACAGAGAAGCTAAGATAAGCTACAGTAACACCCTCTGCCTTTTGTGGCAAACCAAAGGTGGCCCAAAGGGTCAGATGTCTGGGTCAGGCAGCCAGAATTCTTGCTTCAAGACCTCCTTCTGTCTTACAGTTATGAACAGATATCTCAGAACGGGCAGTACAGTGGTACCTCGGGTTACATATGCGTCAGGTTACAGACTCCACTAACCCAGAAATAGTACCTCAGGTTAAGAACTTTGCTTCAGGATAAGAACAGAAATCGTACTCCGGCGGTCCGGCAGCAGCGGGAGGCCCCATTAGCTAAAGTGGTGCTTCAGGTTAAGAACAGTTTCAGGCTAAGAACGGACCTCTGGAATGAATTAAGTATGTAACGAGAGGTACCACTGTATATTCCTCCAATACCATGGACCGGAATCCACCATGAAATTGTTACAGTAAGTCACCAGGCGATTCTGGGCAGCCCTGAACAGATCTTGATTTGACAACAGCCCATGGAGGTGCTAAAAACTATGGCAAGCTGCCTCACTAGCTGATTTGGGGGTCGCCCTAGTTCTGCTGCAGGTCAAATAAATGTGCCCCTGCCTCCCTCTTTCTCTTAGATTCAGGCAGATGACTAGGGCACCTTGGAAGGGTCCTCACACAAATGGTAGAGGCCTGGCTGGAATGGTAGAGACCTGCCTGGAAAGCTTAAAGCAGGCATGGCCAAACTTGGCCCTCCAGTTGTTTTGAGACTACAATTCCCATCATTCCTGACCGCTGGTCCTGTTAGCTAGGGATGATGGGAGTTGTAGTCCCAAAACAGCTGAAGGGCCAAGTTTGGCCATGCCTGGCTTAAAGCCTGCCTCTGCTACATGAGAGACAGATTGAAGAAAAGGAAATATGAATTGGCCGCACCCTGTGGCTTGACCAGTCACGGCTAGGAGCGGCTAGGTGGAGTCATAGATCTAAAAAACGTGTTGGCTCCCACAAGCCGGCCAGCTTCTGTTTTGACTTGAAATGTTCATTTGGCGCTTCTCAGAAGGACGTCAAGGAGGAGGAGGAGTTTGTAAAATTAAGGAATGTTGAATGATGCTGGATTGAAATTGAGTGGTTTCTAGCTGTAATGGTATAAAGGAATATGAAAAAATGGTTGGATAGAAAATAAGGTGTTATTATAAGCTGTAATGCTTTAAGTTAAGGATTTGCTGAACAAATAATTTGAAATGGAATACAAGAAGGGGAGGTATGAGGAGGTCAGAGAAATAGGTTATTGAAAACTACGTATTATGAACTATATGTCTTTTTAATTTTTTTTGTTTGTTTTTTGTTTGCATAAAAAATTGAAAACTTTAATAAATATCTATTAAAAAAAAGGAGGAGGAGGAGTTTGGATTTGATATCCTGCTTTATCACTACCTGAAGGAGTCTCAAAGCGGCTAACATTCTCCTTTCCCTTCCTCCCCCACAACAAACACTCTGTGAGGTGAGAGGGGCTGAGAGACTTCAAAGAAGTGTGACTGGCCCAAGATCACCCAGCAGCTGCATGTGGAGGAGCAGGGACATGAACCCGGTTCACCAGATTACGAGTCTACAGCTCTTAACCACTACACCACGCTGGCTCTCACAAAGGCAAGAAGTGATGGGGGGAGTGATGGCCCACAATGGCACCCACCTGAGAGGTGCTTGAACTTTTCTCCAGCTGGGGAAAAAAGCACTGGGTATGTCTGTCTACATCTCCCTGGAAAATGACATATAATAATAAGCGTAATGTTTATTTTTCTGAACAATGGCACCAGCCCTCTTAAGTGGTATTCACTTGTCGGTCCTTTCCTGAAGGCCTTGTTTTTGATGGGGAATCTTAGTGGAAAGGATAATTATGAAAAGCCAGTCATGCCCCCTTGTGGTTGGGAGAGAAAGCTGTTCCCTGCAAGCAAGCTATGCAGGAAAACACTAGCTCAGACGTGCATCCTTGATGTGAGAATGCGAAACAATCTGATTAAAGATGGATAAAGTTAGGGCTGCCACCAACCTTTAAGCATCAGTGTCAATTTTTCTGAAACATGCCGAACCACAGGTAGAAACGGATAGAGTGACTCATGGAGTTCTGAGGACGGAAAAGGCTGCACTTGTTAAATATCTCTCCACCTGTTGCAAAGCTATTGAACTTTAACTGTGTCCTTTTCCAGGAAGAAAAGGATCAGTCTTAGATAAGCTTAAAGGGGAGTTCTGTACCTTCTGGAATCTTTGGGGGAAGAAGAGAAAACAAAAAAGGCAGCACAGGATATGAAGAAAAGAGAAGGAAGGAAGAATAATAATATGATTTATTACAGGAAGGAAGGACTTGAGATTGCCTGGAAGTTGCACACTTCAGCATAATAATAGCAAACTGAACGGTCCTCTAGCAACAGCATTACCCAGATACTTGAAGCCAGAGAGGGAATGATTTGGTCCGCTCATTTCCATGAATTCTAGCAACCGGTCAGCACCAGGGATAGCTCCAGGAAGGCAAAAGGGTATGCCAGGAATGCATAGCTCATTTTGTCAAAGGAGATTTGACAGTAAAGCAGAAAAGTTTGGTTCTTTATTTTAATTTTAAATACATTTTTTTCTGCTGCATAATTTAATCTGAAGAAAATGGTTCTTTTTCAGGGTCAACAAACGTCTAGAGTTCAGTTTTTGCCAAGTCAAGTGGCAAGGTGGTTGGAGCGAGGCTAGGTTAGGTAAGACGATGCCATCGCTAGGTAGAGGGAAAGCGAAGAACTACTGTATTTTTTGCTCTATAAGACTCACTTTTTCCCTCCTAAAAAGTAAGGGGAAATGGAGCGAATGCAGGCTGCGCAGCTATCACAGAAGCCAGAACAGCAAGAGGGATTGCTGCTTTCACTGCGCAGCAATCCCTCTTGCTGTTCTGGCTTCTGAGATTCAGAATATTTTTTTTTCTTGTTTTCCTCCTCCAAAAACTAGGTGCATCTTGTGGTCTGGTGCGTCTTATAGAGCGAAAAATACGGTACATTCTGTGCCTGAGAAGCTTAATAAGTAAAGTTGGCTGGATTTGGGTGGGGTGGAGGAGCCACCTAGTTTTCTTTGCGTGAAATTCAGCGGGAAAGCAAGCTACCCATCACATCGTTAACTACTCTGCAGGATTGGAACATTCACCACAGAAAGAGAGCTCCACTAATTACTCTCTGAAATGAGTGCTGCTTCCTTGCTATTTGTGAAACATTCAAACGACGATACCCTCTTCCTGTCTCAACTGGGTGGGGGATTTGCCTCACTCAATAATGGGATTCCTTTGTGCAGAAACTTGCGTTGCTTTGGCACCGCGAGGTTTTCTTTCATGTCTGACGGAGCCACCAGACTCCTCGGAGCGATGCGCGTATCTCTGGCCTGCCACACGGGCTCGGCAAAAGAAATTCCTGTAATTACTGCATCATGCTTTTCACTGAAACCAGATTTCGTATCTGTGCTCCTTTGGCAGGCAATTCATTACTGGTTGCTATAGCGACGGTTGCCATGGCACCATAAATCTCTTCTCTGCAAGGCTGATCATTCATATTCTAATAATATCTACATGAATGAACTTTGAAATGTAAGAACCTAAAACCTGCCTTGCTGGGTTAGATAAAATATCCCTCTGGTCCTGCATTCTGATTTCAGCACCCAGCCAAATGTCTCCAGGAAGTCCCTAGCTGGAGCAAAATTAAAATAGGCACCCGCTCTCTTTTTTAAAAAAACCTCTTCATCTGTACCCAGAGATATCTATCCTCTGAATATGGAAGGTCTATTAGCTCTCATGCTTACCAGCCATTGATACACTCATCCTTTGTGATTTTGGCTAATCCTTTTTTAAGGCAGCCTAAACTCTAGTTTTTAGGGACGCGGGTGGCGCTGTGGGTTAAACCACAGAGCCTAGGGCTTGCTGATCAGAAGGTTGGTGGTTCGAATCCCCGCGACAGGCTGAGCTCCCATTGCTTGGTCCCAGCTCCTGCCAACCTAGCAGTTCGAAAGCACGTCAAAGTGCAAGTAGATAAATAGGTATCGCTCTGGCAGGAAGGTAAACGGCGTTTCCGTGCGCTGCTCTGGTTTGCCAGAAGCGGCTTAGTCATGCTGGCCACATGACCCGGAAGCTGTACGCTGGTTCCCTCGGCCAATAAAGCGAGATGAGCGCCGCAACCCCAGAGTCGGTCACGACTGGACCTAATGGTCAGGGGTCCCTTTACCTTTACCTTTAAACTCTAGTTTAGAGTTCATAACCACACCGCTTTAGTATTTGATTCCATGCCTTTAAAAGGTGATGAACTGGGCTTGCATTGGCCAACCTGATTTGACTAGCTGCCATTTTTTAAATGATAAAACTTTACTTTGGGATGGCAGCAGTAATGCTAGCCTATATATGAATTCTGTATATAGCCTATATATGAATTCTATATATAGCCTGTATATGAATTCTGTATATGGATTTGCCTGTTGTCAGGATCTATCTTCCTCTGTACTATCCCAAGCTTTCCATCTGCTGCCTAATCCAGGGGTAGCAAAAAGTTGCCGGACTACAATTCCCATCATGCCATGCTGTTTGGGGCTGATGGGAATGAGGATCCAACAATATTTGGAGGGCATTGCACCGGCTACCTCTGCCCCGTTCCATATTCAGGAACTCTAATTCGGGAGAATTTTTCTTCTTTCCAGGATCCTGATCAGAGGAATTTCCTGAATACTCTGTATTTCATGAATACTCTGTGGGAAAAGTCATCGAGTCAAGCTATGGAAATTCTTCAGAAAGTATAAAAGTTAAGACGAATCCCAGTCAGAAGAAACTTCTCGATCCTAGTGACGTACTTCAGTGTGGTGAATAATCCAACTCAGCAGAGGAGGGGGGTAGAAATAATTTCTTTCCTCAGGGAAGCTCCAGTTCTTTCCTCTGAGTCATTCAGAAAATTGTTTTCAAAAGAGGTTCTGTAACTGGGTTACATATTTCTTCTTTCACATGGAACTTTCAAGAGTTGTTTCCATGTGTTTGGAGTATTTTGGGAAAGTATTTTTGTTTGTCTCCAGTAATGTTCCAAAACAGCAGAGAAGTCAAACTTGTATATTGATTTCTGCACACACGCCCAAGTTTGTTGTTCAGATACTTCTGGTCCAGCAGTGCTTGCTGATGTGTAAACACGCCCTGGAGATTTAATCCATCTAGCCTAGGGGATGGGGCCCACACTTCCTGAACAGCCAAAAGGCTCCAGGGGGCCATTTGGACACTGCTGCTGCTGCTGCTGCTGTAAGTGTGGAGGGAAGATCGCAGCAATCAAAAATGTTTTTAAATGTTTTAAAATAGTTTTAATCTCTGGTGTCTGAAATGTTGGGGGTTTTTTGTTTTGCTTTTTGCTATATTGGGGTAGGATAAATGTTTAGTTGGGGCTGGAGATTAGTTTCATTTTAGTTTTTTGTTTAGTTTATACTGTTTTATTGGTGTATCATATAATTTATATTTTGTTCTTAAGGGGAGAGGATTGGGGCTGCCTGGGAGTGGGCCCCAGCAACAGAATGGCGGGGGCAGATTCCACAGGGGGTGTGTGAAATCCCACCCCCTTGTTTGGACTCCATTCGTGGACGCGGGTGGCGCTGTGGGTTAAACCACAGAGCCTACGACTTGCCGATCAGAAGGTCGGCGGTTCGAATCCCCACGACGGGGTGAGCTCCCATTGCTCGGTCCCTGCTCCTGCCCACCTAGCAGTTCGAAAGCACGTCAAAGTGCAAGTAGATAAATAGGTACCGCTCCGGCGGGAAGGTAAACGGCGTTTCCGTGCACTGCTCTGGTTCGCCAGAAGCGGCTTAGTCATGCTGGCCACATGACCCGGAAGCTGAATGCCGGCTCCCTCGGCCAATAAAGCGAGATGAGTGCCGCAACCCCAGAGTCGGCCACGACTGGACCTAATGGTCAGGGGTCCCTTTACCTTTACCTTTTAGTGGTTGTTAAAGGGCCTGGGAGAGATGGGCTGAAGTTGCCCGGCAGGATATTTGAAATTCAGCCAGCTATTTCCCAACTCATGGAGTGACCGTCCTAAGGCAATGGGGACCCTATGCACCAAGTGACACATAAGTGGGTGGTGGCAGCAGAGAGAGAGAAACCAGGTAGGACATCCTTTGCTACCAGGCTACCCTACAGGGTTGGCGTCAGAGCAGTTGGTGCCCAGTCAGAGCCAGTGTGGTGTAGTGGTTAAGAGCGGTGGACTCATAATCTGGTGAACTGGGTTCGCATCTCCGCTCCTCCACATGCAGCTGCTGGGTGACCTTGGGCCAGTCACACTTCTCTGAAGTCTCTCAGCCCCACTCACCTCACAGAGTGTTTGTTGTGGGGGAAGAAGGGAAAGGAGATTGTTAGCCGCTTTGAGACTCCTTCGGGTAGTGATAAAGCGGGATATCAAATCCAAACTCCTCCTCCTCTTCTGCTACACCTTGCACTCGTATAATTATGAAAGCCGCTAAAATCCACCCAGTTATGCAGCAGTAAGTTTTTAACTACTGTATATAGTTCAGTGAGGTGTTGGTGGGGGCAATGTTTGCTTTCAATCTGTGCATGTAAACACAAACTTGAGCCTCCATTTGTGCACAGAGGGATTTTGTTGCTGTTCAAACTGCTAATTGATTTCCCCTAATAATAGAATTCTAATCTAGTACCTAGGAAGCAAATGGCGATGCTTCAGCAGCTTTTAATAGAAAATGTTTGGCTATCGCTGTGTATATGTACACATGAGATTGGAGTAAGGGTGATCCAACCATATTAAAATCTAATCCTCTGTTCTTATTTATTCTAGCATCCCTGTAATTAATTGCCTCTGAAGTACGTTACCGTGCTTGCTTGGGTCAAACACATCTACAAACGACATCTCATGGTCAGGGGATAAAAATCCTTCCAGAACACAAATGACTTGGGGGCAGGAGAGGATCTAACTCAAATGTACTTGGCAATGTGCTGCCCCATTGCAACCCTGACTCTACCCTGCCAGAGGAAAGGACAGGCTGCTTTCTGTCTGGTAGAGCTGGGTAAGAAATTAGCCCATTTTCTAATTACAAAGGAGCTCATCTGTGCTTCATTTGACTAAGGCAGCAGAATGTCCAAGGGACTTAGGGCACAACTGCATGGTACATTAACAATGTGAATCCCCTAGGGTAGAGTTCATTGAGGCAGGGTCTGGAACGAAGGGCGGAGCCACACCATTCAACACACATTTCAAGTGTGTGGCTTCTCCTGAATAACCCTGGGACCTGTAGTTTGTTAAAGGGTGCTTTAAACTGTAGCTCTTTGAGGGTGAAATGGCAGTTCCCAGTTTGGACAGCATTATGTGTTTTAAATGTGCATTGAGTGTGCTTTAAATGTCACTACAGAGGACAAGAGGCATTCAGGAGGGTCAGGTGCCAGGTAATCCATCAAAAGGGGAAGCAAAGGGAACCATAGGCTAGAACCAAAGCCTAGCACAGGGTTTCCAAAGCTTGGGTCTCCAGCTGTTTGGGGACTACAACTCCCATCATCCCTAGCTAGCCGGACCAGTGGTCAGGAATGATGGGAATTGTAGTCCAAAAACAGCTGGAGACCCAAGTGTGGGAAACCCTGGTCTAGCAAGAGGTGGCCCATAATGCCGCATGAATTGCTGCTCAAGCAATGGCCCAAGCCCGGCCTGAAATTGTTTATATATGGGCCATGACTGATGGAGCCAATATTGTGTGTACAGAGGCAAAATGCTTTTGCAGCTTTAGTAGCTGTGCATAGGAAATTTTAGCAGGTGTGTCTTGCATTACAGCACAACTGTTCATGATGCTGGAGTTGTGCCTTCTTTTTCATCTGGTTGCCCTAGGAACCAATAGGCTCTCTGCAGGGTGGGGAGCTATGCTAGAACTTAAGAAGGTGTTTTCTCACATGGTACAGCTGCTGCTCAACAACTAGAAGCAGCAGAACAGAGATACAGAATCACCCGGTTTGAAATGCATTGGAGCCTGCTACCTGCCTATATGATGTTGTCTTTGCTTGCTAAAGTTAACATCCTATGCAGGGTGGTTTGGTTTCATTGTCGCTCTCTCCTTGAAGCCCATCTCCCCTGTGCTGAAGTCAGACCCTGGTATTCATTCATGCTGTTAAAGCATGCTTAAATCTCTTTACGCATTTCTATTTTTAATGTCTCACAAAAGACCAAAGTCAGCACCGAAAGCAGTCAGCTGGGAATGAGAAATTTCAGAAAAAGAGCCGCTGTGTTTTTTCCTCTCTCTCATGCCTAGAAGGCTCCGCAGATTAATAATGAGATAAATTAAGTGTCAGTAAGAGGGGAAAATGTGTGTCTGCAGTGAATAAGATACTGCTCTCTAACTTATTCCCAGTCATCTGGATAATGTGACTCACGGCCAGTGCTGTTGGAGGAAAGAGGACAGTGTATATCCTATGACTGATGGGCTTTGCAAAGCTGATTAGCTGTTGCCCTAAATAAGTACAGTATGTACAGAAACACCAAAGGGGCCATCAGCTAGGATCTTCCCCTGCACAAGCTAGTGTCAGGTGCTGCAGGGCTTAAATTGGTATCCTGAGAAGCAAACACTTCCTCTCTCTTTGTAGGAATCAATGGGCTGTGCATGCTAACCTGAGCTCAATTGAACACACAGGACTTATGCATCTGAAACATTCAAAGATTGCTTGAAGCCTTGGAGCTGTACTAATTTGTGTGGTGAGAGGTGAAGAAAAACATGTCCCTTTATTACAAAGAAGCATCTTTTTGATACCTAAGATATAAACATTAAGTCTCATTTCACAGCCATGTCATATTCAACATTCATGTGAGGTAGGTTTGGTTGAGAGTTTGATGACCAGCCCAAGACAGGTAATGAGCAATTTTTTATTTCAGACCCTCCGTGTCCCTATTTTCCAGGGACAGTCTGGGATGTACAGAAGCCGTCCATTTTTTATTTGATCCTGGAATGCCCCACTTTTCCTTAGGACGTCCCAATTTTCATCAGAGAAATGTCAAAGGGTATGGAGTTATCCAGTTCCCAAACCATCTGAAGGCAGTCTTGGAGAGTGAAGTTTTAAAAAAAATATTTAATGTTTTATTATGTTCTTTTAAATATACTGGAACCTGCCCAGAGTAGCTGGGGCAACCCAGTCAGATGGGCGTGGTATAAATAGTGAAATTGTTGTTGTTGTTGTTTAATAGGACGTCCCTATTTTCATCAGGGAAATGTTGGAGGGTATGTTATTTTAAGGGACGTGGGTGGCGTTGTGGTCTAAACCACAGAGCCTGGGGTTGCTGATCAGAAGGTTGGTGGTTCGAATCCCCACGATGGGGTGAGCTCCTGTTGTTCAATCCCAGCTCCTGCCCACCTAGCAGTTCGAAAGCACGTCAAAGTGCAAGTAGATAAATAGGTACCACTCTGGCGGGAAGGTAAATGGCGTTTCCTTGCACTGTTCTGGTTCACCAAAAGCGGCTTAGTCATGCTGGCCACATGACCTGGAAGCTGTCTGTGGACAAATGCCGGCTCCCTCGACCTATAGAGTGAGATGAGCGCACAACCCCAGAGGCGTCCGTGACTGGACCTAATGGTCAGGGGTACCTTTACCTTTACATTATTTTAAAGATGAACAGAGTATATTCTCTTTGTTTATTGTGGTTCAGGGCAGATGTGGATGTTGGTGGAAAGTTGAACCCCTTTGTTTCCCTACCTTTTTTTTTTTTTTTGGTAATGCTAATGTGGAGGTTGAGGGTGCAGTTGAAGGACTGGCGCAATGGGTAAGAGAAGGCTGCTTCAACATTTCCCTACAGGCCAGTTCTCCTCTGCTGCAGTTTGTTGTTGTTGTTTAGTCGTTTAGTCGTGTCCGACTCTTCGTGACCCCCTGGACCAGAGCACGCCAGGCACTCCTGTCTTCCACTGCCTCCTGCAGTTTGGTCAAACTCATGTTCGTAGCTTCGAGAACACTGTCCAACCATCTCGTCCTCTGTCGTCCCCTTCTCCTTGTGCCCTCCATCTTTCCCAACATCAGGGTCTTTTCCAGGGAGTCTTCTCTTCTCATGAGGTGGCCAAAGTATTGGAGCCTCAGCTTCACAATCTGTCCTTCCAGTGAGAGCTCAGGGCTGATTTCCTTCAGAATGGATAGGTTTGATCTTCTTGCAGTCCATGGGACTCTCAAGAGTCTCCTCCAGCACCATAATTCAAAAGCATCAATTCTTTGGCGATCAGCCTTCTTTAAGGTCCAGCTCTCACTTCCATACATCACTACTGGGAAAACCAGAGCTTTAACTATACGGACCTTTGTTGGCAAGGTGATGTCTCTGCTTTTTAAGATGCTGTCTAGGTTTGTCATCGCCTTTCTCCCAAGGAGCAGGCATCTTTTAATTTCGTGACTGCTGTCACCATCTGCAGTGATCTAAGATAGACTACCTTAGAGAAATGACTCAGAGTCGCCCGTGGATCCGAGTTTGGGAATTTTCTTAACAAACTAGATTGAATCGGGGGATGGTCTGTGCCTACAGATCTGTGTTCAGAATCTGGCGACAATCCGGGTCGTTTTGTCTCGGCCTTTTAGATAAGATCAAGTGTGTGTCAAGTGTAGTACACGAATATGCTATAGTATCTAGTCTGGGAGTTACTGAGCCTACAGCTAAGAGAATGATATTTCTAGTTTGAGAATTCCCTGGATGAATAATCTAAGGAAAGCAGCACTGTACCTAAAGGATCCCTTGCTCCACCATGCAAAATCAGTCTGGCCAAAGTGATGCAGGCTGCATGTCTCCTTTCTTTTAACAACAACAACCTGTCCCTTTGCTTCCTCTAGTTTGTTCCAGGTTAGAATATCATTCTCATACCAGCATTTTTTTTAAACGCTGATGTGCCCTCTAGTGGCCAACATTATGTTTTGGCGTTTGAAGCCAAACGCCACTGGCGGTTTAAAATAAAACGATAAATAATCAACTGTGCTTTAACTGTATCCCAAAATGTCATGATCAGGTATCAAATTTTGGGATACTGTTAAAGCATTGTTGGTCTGCCTCACCATGCCAAGAGTAAAATATATGTTTGACAGCGAAGCTTATGCTTTTCAATAATCTCACTGGGGTGGAACAACATGTTATGATGCAAACATAGGCCTCATTCACATGTTCATCTTCCAATGTGATATATTCCAGCATATGTATGTGATATATTCCAGCAATGCTTGCTCTGCACTCCATGCAGAAGAAACAGGTGCACAAAAGAATACAGAATAAAAACCAGAAATTGCAACATTCAGAAAGTAGGGCAAGAACATTTCTGGCTCCTTGGGCGCTTTGCTGCTACCCTGAAAGTTCCTATTCTTCAACAAAGGAATTTCAAGGGGAAATTGCAACATGAAATTGCTGAAGTAGAACTTGTCAGGAAGTCTATTTCGCTTCTTTAGGCAAAGATGGAGACAATGGTGTCCTGTATGCCAAATCCTATGGTTGTGAATAGTAACTTTGCTTATCTTAGGGTCAAACTGCTATTTAAGGTAAACGTGACTTTCTAAAAATGTGCTTAAATGGGCCATACAGACCCTATTCTGAAAGCTGTCGTTTTCTTGCCAAAAAACAGCTCCTATTCCCACCCCCAACCCTGTGCCAGTTACTGCAAATAAGTCCCTTTAGGATCAAAGAGATTTGGGATCAAAAAGAGCTGACATGAGGGGATTTTAAGCTGAAAACTGATGTGGAATCCCAGCCCACATAGAGAACCCCATGTAGACCAGAGCCTCGGGGTTGTATTTTCTTCAAGATTAAAAGAGGCCCATTTAAATGCACTCTTTATGAAGCATATTTATCCTGGCATGTAGTTTGGCCCTTAAGCTTTACATTGAATTGTTGCAAACTGTACTTTTTGAATTTCCTGGTCATTTGGTCAAGCTCTTTAAAAAACCTTTCCTATATGCCAGCCAGGATAATACTTCGTGCATTTGATGAACAGGACTCTAGTTTGTGAAAGCTCACATCACAGTAAATCCCTTAGCTGTTGCTGCTGCTTTTATTGTTGTTATCATTATATCATTATCATTATATTTGTACCTCGCCCCCAACATCTGACTGGGTTGCACCCGCCACTCTGGGCGGCATTTTGATAAATGATTTGGATTCTTTTTACGTTTAAACAGAAACAAAACTGCCTTTATGTAGGACTGGAAGTCTACGTTTGCTGAGATTAAAGGCCCAAAGAACTAAAATATCTGCAAGGCATTCCCTGATGACTTTTTACAAAGAGGCTTTGTTTGACTCTGGGATGAATGGCTTATTGGAAGGTGGACAATGAGCATCCTGGACCATTTTAGCACATAGATAAGAGCTGGAACACAATACAAGTTAATTTTCTAGCTAGTGATGTAAAGCTACAGGGTATATCAGACATATCAGGAACAGTATTTCTATCTCTTTTTTTCTGCAGACAATGTGTTTAAATAAGAAACAAATCTTACATGGACACAGACTGTAAGATTCTCAAGACTGGAAATTCCAAATAAGTTCATTTTCTGCTGGAAGTACTTGTACCAATAAGCATGTGCCATAATTAAGTCAACCAGTTCTTCGATGCTTTTTTAATATATTTTGTAATATATTTTAATAAAGTTGTATCTGAATAAATCCTCAGATAGGGAGGAGATAACAACAGGCACACCTGAGACTCAATTCATGCACATTCCTAACAGCTTTTACAGGATTTATACAGTAAGGAACCTGCCCCTTCGGTCCAGTGCAATTTTCAGCACAGCAAAACTGCACATGTGCTAGTAATCTGAATGATTTCAGTGAACAAGAGCTACATCGGCATCAGCTTGGCACTGTCCCTTGTTCCACTAAACTCCTTTCTATGCAGTTCCAAATAAGTGCTGCTACGCAATTCATTCCCATGCCCCAATAAAGCCCAAAATAGTGTCAGTTGAGGCAAAACTACTTTGCATGGCGGTTACAGGATCTGATTTTCAGATGGAAACTCCGCTGAGACCAATATGCTCTTTGCCTATATTGGCTCATGTGGAAGCAAGCAGCTGACCAGAGCCAATATTGAGGACCCTTTTAGTCTTGGTGAAAAATGTGTTACCAGCCATAGAGAGCTACGGCTGTCAAATAGCTGAGACAGGATTCCCCTCTGGTGTTATTCTTCCCTCGAATGCTTCACAGTTTTGTGCTTACTCAACTGGTGCTAGGAAGTTTTGTTTTTTTTAACGTTCTTGTGTTACATGTGTATACATTGTCATATTACATTACATGGTGTATTATAATATAAATTTCAACATGTATACAAAGTTTATATACAAACTTTATATACCTAAAGAAAAAAGACAAAAAGACAAAAAAACTATTCCAAAATCATATATGTACCAACACTACAGACTTCCTGTCAACCACGTTGTATATTCCTTTTTTACAAATGAATGTACTCTTATTATTGTATATTTCTTTACATTTTATCTAATACATTCCCATATCAATATGTACCCTTAATCTTATTTCTCAACTCAATTTCTCTCCAACGTCAATCAAATGCTAGCATAGATAGTGAACCTTTACTGTATTTCTGAACATATATCTTATATCTATCCCTGGTGCTAGGAAGTTAACGGAGCCAGTTGGCCTATCGAAGGGATTCATAGAATCATAGAATTGTAGCGTTGGAAAGGGATCCGAGGGTCATCTAGTCCAGCCCCCTGCAATGCAGGAATTTCAACTAGAGCATCCATGACAGATGGTTGGCCATCCAACCTTTGCTGCAGACCTCCAAGGAAGGAGAGTCCACCACCTCCAAGAGAGCAACCATTCCACTGTCAAACACTTCTTACTGTCAGAAAGTTCCTCCTAGTGTAACTTGTAACTCAAATCCATTACAGTGGTACCTCTGGATGCGAACGGGGATCCGTTCCGGAGCCCCGTTCACATCCTGAAGCGAACGGAACCTGCATCCGCATGTCTGCACATGCGCAAGTCGTAATTCACCACTTCTGTGCATGCGCGTGACATCATTTTGAGCGTCTGCGCATGCGCGAGTGGCGAAACCCAGAAGTAACACGCTCCGTTACGTCCGGGTCGCCGCAGAGTGCAACCCGAAAATGCTTAACCTGAAGCTACTTCAATCTGAGATACGACTGTAGTTCCAGTCCAGTCCTACACTGCAGACCAGGAGAAGACAACCTAGCTCCATCTTCCATGTGACAGCCCTTGAGATATTTGAAGACGGCTAGCTTATCTCTTCTCAGTCTCTTCCAGAAAAAAATATACCCAGCCCTAATATGTACTTCCCTAACATGGGTCTCTGAACATCTTCTGTGTTACTGCCATGGATTCTGTTATGTAAGGCTGTGTACGCATTAAACCGCTTTGAGGTGCTTTGCAATAGGAAATAAAATTAGTAATTTTTTAGAGTTTATTCCAGCTCCGGTGCGCTCCCAATTGCTAGTGTTCGAAGCCACAATCCAAACGTATCCTGCAGTTTTTGATAAATATTGCTGATACTGATCCACTGGGAAGATAAATCTATATAGTCACCTTTATTCAACGAGTAGAAGTTGTGACAACTATTGAAACATAGGAACGGGTAGCTTGTAGATTGTGTGTAGGCATATTTAAAAAGCATTTATATATTTAAAAGGTTATAAATAAATGTGTATGTGTTAGAATAATATTTTCATTTATATTTGTATTAGTCAAATATGTATATAATTATAGGGGGTGTTGTGGTTTTTTTAAAAAATGCACGTATTACTTTTTTTTCCTTGATCTTGTTTAACTGAAATATTTTCATTTTTTAAAAAAAGGTAACGGGTAACTTATAGATTGTGTGTAGGCATATTTGAAAAGCATTTATATATTTAAATAAATGTATACGTCTTAGAATAATATTTTCATTTATATTTGTATTAGACAAGTATGTATACAATTATAATGGAGGGGTGTTGTGTTTTTTTAAAAAAATGCACGTTTTACTTCATTATTATTTTTTCCTTGATCTTGTTTAACTGAAATATTTTATTCATTTAAAAAAAAAAAAGGCGGGAGAGGAACACCTCAGTCCAGCAGCGATCCCTCCGCCGCCGCCGCCACACTCTCCCCTCACGGCCCTTTTGCCAACCGGCCGCCTCAGCGCCCGGGTAGGTCACGTGGGCAGTCAGTTGCTCGAGCGAGCCGAGGGGCGCGAGGCGAGGGGGCGGAGCGGAGGGCGGGGCCTCGCCCTCTCTCGCGCGCGGGCGCTATAGGCGGAGCCGCGAAAGCCCTTGAGGGGGAGGAGCTCCGTGGTCCCTCAGGTCCGTCCGCCGCCGCCGGGATGCGACGGTCGGGCTTCCCGCCGCCGCCGGCGCTGCTGCTGCTGTGGTGGTTCGTGGCAGGTACCCCCGCCGCGAGTGCCCCTCGCCCTCTGCCCCCTTCCCTCCTTCACCTCACATACACACACTCTTGAGGTACTGGGGGCGGGGCGGGGGGGGGAGGAGGAGTGAGGCCGCGTTGCCACGGTAACCAGGGGAGGGTTGGGTTGCCACCTTCTTCAAGCAGCCCCTGCTCCTCTGCACCTTCTGGGAAAGGTCGGGCTTCGGCGCACGTGAGCGAATGGCAACGCTCGCCTCGGCTCGTGCCCCTTCTTGAGAATGGGGGGTTGGGGGTTGGATCCAGAATTGGGGGGGGGGTGTGGATTAGTTTTCTAGATCAGTTGGCAACAGGGCAGGGTCGGATTTAGGTTTGATGAGGCCCTAAGCTGCTGGAGGTAATGTGACTGGTGACTGGGAGTGGCCACCAGGACCACATAACACCTGTCCTGAGAGATCTGCATTGGCTCCCAGTACGTTTCTGAGTGTTGGTGCTGACCCTTAAAGCAATAAACGGCCTCGGTCCAGTATACCTGAAGGAGCATCTCCACCCCCATCGTTCAGCCCGGACACTGAGGTCCAGCGCCGAGGGCCTTCTGGCGGTTCCCTCACTGCGAGAAGTGAGGTTACAGGGAACCAGGCACAGGGCCTTCTCAGTAGTGGCACCCGCCCTGTGGAACGCCCTCCCTTCAGATTTGAAGGAAATAAGCAGCTATCTTCTCTTTAAAAGACATCCGAAGGCAGCCGTGTTTAGGGAAGTTTTTAATATTTAATGCTGTATTGTTTTTAACACTTGATTGGAAGCCGCCCAGAGTGGCTGGGGAAACTCAGCCAGATGGGCGGGGTATAAATATTATTATTATTATTATTAGGCCCTTTATATGTCCAGCTGTCCTTTGTCAACAACAAATTGCTGCTGTTTTTTGTGTTGAATATATGCTATATAGTAATTTATGGACATCATATGTATCTAAAATGGGACGCGGGTGGCACTGTGGGTTAAACTACAGAGCCTAGGACTTGCTGATCAGAAGGTCGGCAGTTCGAATCCCCGTGACGGGGTGAGCTCCCGTTGCTCGGTCCCTGCTCCTGCCCACCTAGCAGTTTGAAAGCACGTCAAAGTGCAAGTAGATAAATAGGTACCGCTCTGGCAGGAAGGTAAATGGCGTTTCCGTGGTTCGTCAGAAGCGGCTTAGTCATGCTGACCACATGACCCGGAAGCTGTACGCTGGCTCCCTTGGCCAGTAAAGTGAGATGAGTGCCGCAACCCCAGAGTCGGCCACGACTGAACCTAATCATCAGGGTCCCTTTACCTTTATGTATCTAAAGCCATTTGCACATAACAAAATATGTATTTTATGAAAGTAATTGTTACAACCAGTCCATGCAGAATGTAGGCACCCTGTATATAGAAATGAGCAAACCAGTGATATTTTAGGGAGCAGGCTAGCAGGCTTACTAGCCTTACATCATAGGAGCCTACACACCACAAAACACCATTGCTGTCTGTAGGTTTCATTTTATTTGTTTTTTTATCTTATATTTTGGAAATGTACATCCAGGTTTTTTTCCCTTTGAATTTTTTGGGGCCCCCCAAGAGAGTGGGGCCCTAAGCTATAGCTTGTTTAGCTTATACGTAAATCCAGCACTGGCTGCGATGCATGTGAGCAAATGGCTCGTGTTACTTCTTGCAAATGGTGGGGTAGTGGATCCAGAATTTGGGGGGGGGGGGTTGGATCAGTTTTCTGGATCAGTTGGCAACAGGGTTTAGGGAAGGGGAGAAGGAGGAGAGAGGTGTGTTCATGGCAGGTGTTGGAATGGCGTGCTGCTCTCATTACCCGTGGCTGCTCTTTTCCCTCAGGACTCCTGTTGATGCCTCCTTCTGGGGAAGGCCTCTCCGAGGTAAGTTTAGGGATAGCGGGGGAAGTGGGGAGTAACAAGAAGGCTCCCATCGGTGTCCCACCATCCCCATCTTCTTGTGTCATCTTCCCCAACCTGCTGCCCTCCAGATGATTTTTGAACAACTCTTCAACTGATGGATGTTATCGTCCGGAACATCTGGAGGGCAGCAGACTGAGGAAGGTTGTTCTAGTCTCTCTCTCTCTCTCTCTCTCTCTCTCTCTCTCTCTCTCTCTCTCTCTCACACACACACACACACACACACACACACACATATGGTGCAGTGGATTTTGTTCAGTCTGCATTCATAAGTGGAACTAATTCACATCCCTCGGCTAAAACATGGATAGGAACGTAAATTATCCTCTGCATTTCACGCTTGTTAATTTTTCAGTACAGTCGCCTGCTCAAAAAACACCCCCAAGTGGGTTTCTTAAAAGGTGTTTTAGGATAAAATATATTTAGAAGTTGAACTATGCACATTGAGAGAAAAATAATATTTAAGTCCATTTTGGGATAAAATAGGTACTTAAATACAGATAACTTAAAACTTGTGCAGGAGTTAAGTTCTGGGGATGGCACATATACGTCAAACCACCTCCTTGGAAGTGCCTCTGTGTGAGCAATCTTTTCTTCTGGACCCAGCATGCTGAACAGGTTGTACCCCACCCCCCAAGGCTCTGGAAGGCTTGTGGGATCTTGCAGGGCCGTACAAGATTTTGCTAGAACCTCCCAGAGCCCAGTAAGCAAGTTTTCTGCACCAGGAAAACCCTCTGCAAAAAGAGCTTTTAAGCTCTCCACCTTCCGCACATTTAATTTGCGTGATTTGAACCACATAAAGTTGAAATTGCGCAAGCTAAATGCATGTAAATTGTAAGTTACCTGTATATCAATATATATGAATTTTTGTATAGCTTTTAAAAACACATTAATGAAGAAACAGAAGGGAACAGACATATGAATTAACACGTACAAAACTGATGCAAATTAGAAAACTGATGCAAGTGATTCAACCACACCGAAGCTCAGCATGCAGTTATGGGTACCACCTAGCTTGTCAGATAGCCCCTTGCCCGCCCCTGCCCCCAGCTGCATGCACGGTGTGGAGTTAGGTTTGCAATAATTGCATTCCTACAAAGTTGTCAAATGTGAATTTAATGGAACTCATGCAATATGTGGATGGAGTTGTGAACTCAACTTTCACCATACCTATCACTCCTCACAGCCACACATTTTTATCATGCTACTTTATCTGTGTAAACTGGTCCTGTGTGTAGGCTTGCTTCATGAAAATTGGGATTTTTGAGACTTGAAGAAATGCTACTCTGAATAAATATTTCAAAAAATACAATTTGAGTAAACATCAGTACTGTAAATCTGTTCATTCTCAGCCCAGATGCGACTTATATTCTCTACCTGGATGCCCAAGGAACTTTAATCCTGTTTGTGGGACTGATGGAGAAACTTACGCAAATGAGTGTATGCTTTGTGCTGCAAACAGGTAACTAGAAACGAACTGATTCTGGCTGCAGAAGTCTTAGGTTTACAGATAGTCAACCCGGGCTTTTAGCTAATTCATACTTTTGAAGCTATTGGTAAGAAGTCTTCAAAACTTTCATACTTGATTAAATGGACCATCTCTTTACGTCAGTATCCTCTCTCCAGAGTTAACCATTCTCTGAGAAGTAGATGGGAAGCTTCAGAAAATCATGGCGCTGAAAGAGACAAAAGACCACTTGGTACATTCCCCTGTGTACATTCCCAGTTCAAAATACACAATTCAAATTATAGTGTTTCAGAAATGGTGTACATGCACTACAGAAGAGATTCGGAGGTCCATTGGAATCTTAACCATCAAGTCAATCCCCACACTGCAGGTGGAAGGAAAGCTTGAAAAACAAACAAGGTGCTTCCAGGTCATTTTAATAGCAAACTTGGTGGCCCTGTGCCAACTAACAGGCAGGGGAGGGGTTTCTGCATACTTGGAAGAATGAATAAGAAGAGCTGCATACATATAACACCATCGTATAGGAATGGAACATGAGGAAAAATTAAATCCTACAGCAGTGAAAAGAGGGATGGGTGATTGGACCTGGAGGATCTCCACTGATTTACAGCACTGCAGTGCTTAGGTTCATGAAGGACTGTTTGTCTTGCAGAACATCAGTTGCAAATTCTCAGCTACCCAGATGGTGAGCGAGGTTAAACTCCTTTCCAACACTGTACCACTTCACCGGAACACCTTGCTGCACAACCCCATGATACACAGTTATAGTGATCAGGTTTCGAGTGATACAAAGTGGAGGGAGGTGACACTCCTCACCTTGACCCTCAGGATGGTGATTTGGTAACAATACAATAAAATACAAATACCTTCATTGGCATTACGAGTTAAAACATTTCAAAACACTAGGATAAATTTAAAAGGGACAGGAGTGAGGCAATCAAGGTACTTGATTGTTCTGCTTCACCCTGTCTGTTCCCTAGAGGGATGATTCATTAAGAACCCTTTCAGGTAAGATGGAGATTAAAAAGGAAGCCAGTGGGGCAGTTACGTCCTTGTCCCTATCCTCTAGGAGGAACCTCATTTGGCTTTTTCTCAGAGCCTTGGGTTGCAGATCCAATATCTTGCTCAGCATCTGTTTGAGGAGTCTGCTGTGCAAAAGGCCGTCCAAAAGAATATGGTCCAGTGAATCTGGTACTCCCTGATGACAGACACACAGGCGGGCTTGATAAGGAATTTGCAAGTATCTACCTGTGGTCACTGCAGAAGGGAAAGCGTTTCGTCTTGCTAGCATAAAAGCTCTTCGTTGGGAAGGAAGTAGTAGGTCTTTGAGCTCCCAAGTCATTAATTTTCTATTCCAAATATGTCAGCCAGTGGATCCAGATGTGGAGTCATCCCAGAGGAAACTTAATTGTGTTCACCTCCATGCCATGGCTTCTAGCTGCAGCATAAGTATGTCTCTGGCCAGAGCAGGCCCACCCATGAAGTGGTACAGAGGGGGGTGTGGCAGAGGGGAGCAACAAGAGGCTGCAGTTCCCGTTTCACCTCATCCTTGTCTCTGGTCCTAATGTCAGAGCAGAGTGTGAGGCTTATAGAACTTAACCTCAGCTACACGTTTGCAGAATGGGCTCTGTAGGAGAACAGGTTCTTTTCTGCCACCTTCGCTGCACTTAAAATGTTCCATCATCTTTCTGCTGTTTCATTTCCTTGAGGTTAGTTGGGTAAGTGAGTTTTTATCCCTCAACATTCCCTTGTTTCCTTATGAGGCCTATAACCTACCACAATAATACCTGGATGAGGATCCTTGCAAAAATGTTTTTTTCTCTTGAGATGGGAGTCTGGCTGTTTCCACACTGGGTACATTCCTTGGAATAGCTAGGGTTTTATTCAATCCCTGTTTATGAAGCATCTACATAATGTTGTAAAACAGTTATTCTCTTTTGTCTCTCCAACCCACCCCCGGTTCTTGGGTCTCTTTTCAGACTTTAGAAAATTGGGCTTGGTTTTGGAAAATGGAAAAGAAGCACTGTCTCCAAGAGGTTTAGATCTCTTTAAGGCTGCTTTCCTTTTTGAAAAAAGACATGCCATTTGATGACTGCAGTGACACATTGGGTCACTGAGCTTATTGCTATGCATTTGCTTTTGTAAACATTATTATTTATTTATTCAATATACGTATTTACTATTTCTCATTAAAATAATACCAACACAGTATACAACGAAACAACTACTTTTTCTGTTAGTGCCATTTTGTCATTGTGGTTGTTAAAAATATATTTTTTTCATTTGTTCTAAAATGCTTTTTCACACATTTTTTATTTAAATATTAATAGCACTTTAAATTTACTTTTTAAAAAGTACACTGCCTTTCCAGTCACCAGATTAGCACACCAAATTGATTTATTTTATTTTTTTGTAAACGAATTGCTTAGTTATAAAACACTTTGTAGCAATTATTGGGTAAAATCTCCTAAGTACAAAGCACTTTACATGCTGATAACTGATTTACAAAATTGGAGAAATTACATGCTCAAAATTGTCCCTTTCCAGCCCAAATGTCTATCATGCACTCTAGTGCAGATGAAATGTAGCAGGAGAAATACACTAAGTGCTGTTCTCCGCCCCCCCCCCTGTACACAAACACACGACAAGTCAATTATGGTTCTATAGGTAGCTTAGTGCAGATGACTAATGCTTTGCCATTCCCTTTATTTGCATTCTCTTACAGAGAACATGAAAAAAGTGTACAAATTGCCTATAAGACATCGTGCTCATGAGATAAGCTTCAAGAAAGAGACCTCTGTAGCCTGCTTAGTAATTGAAACCATATTTTAAAAGTGCCTTCCAACTGCTGCAACAGAAACAAACTCGTTTGCTCTACCCAACTTTTGAATTTGCTTAATACAGGTGTTCTGTTGAACAAACAGGTGTGTGGCTTTGTGTGTGTGTGTGCTGCGATGCAGCCATAAATTACAATCTTTGGAGATTCCACATCTTCTCTTTATTGTGTTCCATGTCCCGGTGATTTTAGCTTCTAGATATAAACATGGGGTGAGTTGCAAGCTGAACACCCAGGAATCACATGGCTACTTCAAGCTGTTGTAGAACATGCAGGTGGGTGGCCGCAGTGGGAAGAGCCCACTTGGGACTGCCAACATCATTTGCTGGTTAAGGGGTTGTTCCTTCTTGAGCAAAGAATGCATGAACTCACAGGGCTTCAGGGAGAGGGAAAGAATGTGTGCTGCTAGCATGGCCTCGTCAGCTGCCAAAGGAAGCGAGGAAGGCCAAGAAGGAATCTTGGGAGGGACTAGCTGTGTCTTGAAAGACAGTCTGAAGGGCAAGTAGTGGTAGTTCTGTAACCCTCTGGTCTGAAGCATTTTTTCCACCCCACTCCCAAGCGTACCCAAACTAAACACATACTGAACATAAATCAATTTACTTGACTTTCATTGTGCCAGCTTAAGTGCAATTCAACATGGGAAGTCTGTGACTTTTTATTTTTATTTTTTAACCTCCTAGGGGGTGGGGAGGAGCCATGTCAAATCTGGCTCTTAGTGGGGTTAATTGTTATTCTCTTCCTATTTTGGGCCACCTAAAAGGTTAAGTTGTATCTTTTCTAAAAACACAACTTTATGCAAAAGTCACACTGGACTTTGCATTTTCATATTTAAAGCTGTTCCCAATTTGATAGTCTCTGGGTGTTTTCACTTGTTTCAGTTCAAATGAAAACATAAAACATACATTCAAATTCCAAATGGCTTTCTTCCCGTTCTTGTTCTGCTGCAATAGTTAACACATTTGAATAAAACAGGGGATGTTTCTGTCTCTAACAGAGTATTATTGCTTCTATAAAAATATCAAACCAATAAAACAGGGGATGCACAAAACAGTAATAATTTATTAGCAAACTTGCAAACCAACTTTTGTTTATGATTATGGAGTAAGCCCATAGTTTGTTATTATTGGTCTTGTGGCTATGTCTCCAGCTTATTACTGGTCCTATAAGGCTGCAATTCTATCACATGCAATGGGGTTTACAGCCCATTTTTGGGCATGCGTATTCAGCAGAAAGCGTATTGTACAGTAGAATAGAATAAATGAGAGGGAGAGCTGCTGATAATACTGTTGAGTTGTAACTCATGTATATTGCATTTTGCAAGTTGTCTCATTTCTGTAGCCCAATTTGCTTACAACCCTAATTTATTGAGAGTGCTTTACATATACAGATAGCACTTACTGCATTCTAGGCTGGTGCGGTCCATCTTCACTAGACTATTTAATTTTCAGAGAAGCCAGTTTTTAGAGACAATAAATTTTGGTGGAGATAAAAACATGCTCTGAAACACCCAGCGTAACATGGGTCAAAGTGAAATGAGCCCCTTGTCCTGTTCAGTATTACTTATGGAGCTTAATCACAAGGGGGCGCTCACCCCTTCTAAAAGTCAAGAAGAGAGTAGCTAATGCAAAAGCAACTTACACCCAAATGCAAGCAGCCTGGCTCTTTCAAAGCCCCCTGTCCAGGCACAGCCATGTCATTCCCTTAATAGAACTATTACTGAAAGATTCCACAGCACAATATACATGCAGGGCACTAGTGTGGCCATGAAAGAAAGATTGACCTGACGCTGAACAGGGAAAATGGGAAGCAATTTGCATAGTGTTGCTAACCATTGTTTTTTAAAAGATATATGCATAGTTTCAAGGGTTTATCCACACTTATCTTTCCTCCATGCTTTCCAGGTACAATCTGCAATTTAAAGCTCTGTGTCCAATCACTTTTTTCTTTTTTCTTTTTTTGCTCTGGAGCTTTCACTGCGAAAACCTGCTCTTTAACACTCAGTTAAACGTCAATCTGCAGAAAACCCTTATTGACGTGGGCTTTGATTCAGCATTAAAGAGTGGGTTTTTCAGGGAAAGCTCAGGGCAACAATTAGGGCTGGGCGATAGATCAATGTATCATCCAAAATGGGTTTGATGTCCATATCGTGATAGCGGTTTCTTAATTTTTGACCTGGCAGTTTATCATGAATCATGGTGTGTGTGTGCTATGCAAAAATCACAATGCGAGGAAAACTGTGAAACCAGCCAATACTTCTCCCGATTCTTGCAGCCCCTGTTAACTCTGTCGGCTCAGCTGTTCCTTACCTCCTTATTTCAGACATCATGATATATCAGTATATCACAATGTTTAGCTGGTGATACAACATGATGTTGAAAACCAGATATTGCCTGGAAAGAGTGAGGCAAAAGGCAAGAAGTAAATTTGGATAACCTCCAAGAGGCAGATATCATAGCCAAACCAATCTGTTCACCTAAGGTGCAGAGCTATTGCATGTGGTTGTAAGTCCTTTGCCACCAAACAATCCCGATCGCACGATATCAGGCCACTATAGATGAACCAAGCACCAAACAGGTTTCTATAGTGCTAAAAGGCTCATAGGGAAAAAATGGAATCGATAGTCCCATAAGACATAAAACAGAAATGAACATCATAGAATTATGGTGTTGTAATGTGATGCTTCTCTATGTCGTTAAAGAAAAGAAAGCTGGAAAAGCATTTCAGATATAATTAAAATTTTGTGCCTTTTTATAGAGTCATAAAATGGCGCCTGCCACAAACATTGGAATGATAGTGTGCTGGGTTCATCTCTCATGTCACAGCTCATATCAAAACCACAGCAAATGTTATAATGAATGTGTGCTGAGGTTGATACAGCTCACCCACAGCAGTTGTATCACGTCCACTAGTATTGGTGGAGCATAATGGAATATATGCCTATGGAAAGAGCTGTATGCCTAATAGTGTGGGAAGTCAATTGCAATTCTGCTTGTTGCTTACAGCCAAAGAGCAATGATTGGGTAGCACCCTTCTGGAATCACCCTGTCTTATCAGGAAAACTGGCTGTGTCCTGTTTACAGTTTCACAAGGACCAGGTACTACTTGTCTTCCATCTTACTATGTGGGAAGAGGCCCACACAATCAGTCTTCCAGAACTGTAGCATTGTCCTCGTTTTTGCTCAAAAAGGAGCAGGAAGTTCTTCTGATGCCACCAGCTGTATTTACAACAGGTCATTATCAAAATGTGTTACACACTGGGCTGTTCAAAGCAAAATATCTACAGCAATGTTATATTACGGCCTCCAAAGACCATATTTATTTACCTCATTCATTGCATTGTGACAGTGCCTGCCGGCCTCTCAAACAGGTCTGACAGAAACCATCAATACCAGAACTTGATGGATGTTCACAAAACCCACAGCAAAACCTTTATTGTGTACACCCATGGAAAGGCGCCAGGGAGCCCTGCCCCAGACCCTAGAGCATGCAGCGCCACAAAGCTGACAGCAGCAGGATATACCAAGCCAGCCTCCTTCACCACAATTTGGAAGCTGTTTCTTGAGCTGCGCAAGGAAAGTTGCTTTTCGACATTCCGCAAGGAAGTGAACTCCCACTTGACAACTGTGCAGCGTGGAGCCCAAGCCTTGCCTCCAGGAGACAAAGGAAATGCGCAGGGCAGATAAGATCTTGGTGAGCCTTCCTACACTTGGCTCCATGGCTCCAAAACTCTTTGCTCCGTCATTGATTTAGGATGCAAAGTGTACACACTTACCTTGGAAGCAAGTGCCACCAAACTTGGCGAACCTTATTTCCGAGGGCAGGATTGCACTAAAGATCTTACCTTTGTTTCGGGACCCAGCTGCCAAAAATCTCACCTATTGACTGCTGTGTCCTGTCTTCTTCCAGCACTTCTGTCTAGCTAGCAAAATGCTCCTTATTGTGGTATGTGGGGAGGACCTTCATTGCAAGGACACTTGAGTGCGTAGGGCATTCGAGGGCGTAGAACATCTCTTTGCAATTTGCATAACAGGATCTTCTTCCCATGGAGATCTGTGTCATCCTGGGAATCACTGATAACATAAAAGTAAAGGGACCCCTGACCATTAGGTCCAGTTGCGGACGACTCTGGGGTTACGGCGCTCATCTCGCTTTACTGGCCGAGGGAGCCGGCGTACAGCTTCCGAGTCATGTGGCCAGTATGACTAAGCCGCTTCTGGTGAACCAGAGCAGCGCACGGAAACGCCGTTTACCTTCCCGCCAGAGCGGTACCTATTTATCTACTTGCACTTTGACGTGCTTTCGAACTACTAGGTTGGCAGGAACAGGGACTGAGCAACGGGAGCTCACCCCATCGCAGGGATTCGAACCGCTGACCTTCTGATCGGCAAGTCCTAGGCTCTGTGGTTTAACCCACAGCGCCATCCACGTCCCTATTGATAAAATGTGAGAGTGTAAAAAGAGAGCACTCAACAACACCATTGGGTTAGGGGCATAAATCTGTCCCATGCACCAAATGACCCCATTTTTGGATGGCAGCTTTTGCAGCTTTTGCATCCTCTCACTGTCTCAGACTTAAGTTCCTTTACTGATCTATAAACTCAGTGGACTGCACCGGCTAGAATGGAATGGTAGCTGGCTCCATTCTGCCTAAGGGGAAAGTTGTGAAAACCCAGATGTTGCTTTTTTTAAAAAAAATGATATTTATTCAGAGTTTCAAATGTACAAGAAAAAGGACAAAAAATAAGAAAAAAGGAACAAATACATCACAACAACAAAAAAAGAAAAAAAAGACAAATCCCATATTACATCTTTTCATTTGCTTAATTCTTTGACCTCCTCACACCTCCCTTTTTGTATTCTAATTTAATTCGTTATTTCAGCAAATTCTTTCCGTCTTTCTCAATTCTTATTTAGATAGTCTAACCTATTAGTTAACTCAACAAATCCTTTCCATCTTTTGACATATTCTGTTATTCAATTTACCTTGATTTATTTAACCTTGTCTTACCATAAAAAGAAAACCTTAATGTTCAAAATTTAAAACATATTTATGCATAACTCCTTATATCCTTTCTACTAAAGCCAGATAATTCCATTCCAACATTTTCCCTAATATTTCATTAGTTTTACACTAATTCCAAAAATAAAAAGAAAATTTTCCTTTTATAGGCTTTTTTTTAAAAAAATTTATCCAACGTCCCTTCTTCCTGGTCTTGGGTTATGTCAGTCCTTACTGTCCATTCCATCCAGTCCATCAACCTGGTGATCTTATGTCCGAGGCCCTTAAGTCTCTTCTATGCCTCTTCTGCAGATTTTCTTCTTCTTGTTTATGCTTACACTTTTCCTTATCTTTTGTTGGTTTCTTTCTTAATTTCTTCCCTTTCTCCTTGAGGAGTAGGTCTCTGGGGGATTCCAACCGATAGTTATATCCATCTTCCTTCATCAGACTAGCCCATTCCCCACAGTCCCACTCCCCGCCATCATCATTGTAATCCAAAAAGTAACTATCCAAAAAATAGTTGTCAGCATATTTCCAAGTCCCCCCAAAGTTAAGAGCCTCCTTAACTCCAGGCTCTCCCAGGCCCACTCCAAATTCAGTCTTCCAAAACAGTGGCTTATGCTCCTGCAGGGCTTCGGATCTCTCCATTTGTGTTGCTTGGGGTGCGATCGCAGCCTCCTCCATCTTCATCTGCCCTTGCACTTGCCCAGTCGAACCAATTTCCTGAGTTGGCCGCTGCATAATTTCTATGTTTCCTGTTAATCCGTATTCACTGGCTACAGCAGTCATCAAGTCCAACTTCTCCTTCATCAAACCCGTCTTCTCATGCAGCTGCTCCAGCAAAGCATTTGTCTTGCAAAAAGCAGACACCAAAACTTCCTCCCCACACATTTCTATTCAAGGTCAAACGGCTGGTCCCACGATCCCAATCTCGCAGCTGTGAGGTCTCCAAGTAAACTGCAGCAACAAATTGACAAGCTCCCTCTAGGGGACACAATTTCTATTTGTATCCATCTTTTTGAAACATGTCCAACAAAAGAAAGTTACTTCAATTTTCAAATACTTTGTTTCTTTAAAATGCAGAAGGCAGCATTGAAGTCAGTTTGGTTCTCTTTTTTAACTATCTGTCAAAATGCTCCACGTACAATCAATGGACGTCTCCGGCAATTTCTGTCCTGACACCCCGTTCCCAGGTTTGAGATGATGGAAACTTATTTTCCTTTACTCCCTCTCCTGCAGGCTTAAACAGTCAGATCCCCCCCCCTTTTCACCTGCTTCCAAGGGGGTTTTATTAGTTGTAAATGCAGGAAATTCCAACCTTTAAGACAACTTTCCAGGCTATTAGATTGTAAGGTTTTTGCTTCAGTCTATTTACAAAAAGCGGGAGGCGGACTTCCTGTTTTAAACCTTCCCGCTTCGGAGCCTAATTCAAGTATTTCTTGATCCAATTTTCCGTTTTTACTCACGGGTACTTGTTTAGAGTCCAATTGTCAACAGGAAAAAGTCAGTGCTCTCCGGCGATGGCTGTGCGGCTTCCCTCCGTGAAAATAGCAATCAGTTCGCAGCACCGTGCTTCTCACCCCACTTCGCTCCGGAGCCCCAAATTGGGGTTCCCCGCGAGTAGGGGAGGCGCTCCTGGTGCTCTGCTGAACCCCACGTTCCCAGGCTCCCTCCGCCTGGGATTTCTAGCGGGTCCCCACCTTCGCCGCGGTGGGCGGACCCAATTTCCACGGAGCCCGTTCCCCCGATCAGAGGAACTCCGCCATTTGCCGATGGCGCTAACCCGGAAGTCCCAGATGTTGCTTTTTCATTCCTCTGTAGATTACCTCCCCTCCTGATATGCTTCTGAATCTTTCTTTGCAGGCTAAATAGTTCTGCTACGGCACTGTGGATAAGATTAATTCCCTACTTAATCTGGCAATCAATATTTCCAAGCTAAACCAGGATGTCCTAGCCCACCAGTACTTTCCCAGTGTACTCAGTCGAACTAACTGCAAACTTTGCTTTCTGCTTGCCTCTCACAGTGACCGACACAGATCGTGTTAAGAGCACCAGGGGGCAGAGTGGGAGCTGCAATTATGGGTGCCAGCTTATCATGCACTGTGCAGGCAGTAAAAGGTTTGTAAGGGCAGTAAAGAGTGGACAGAAATCAACTTGTCAGCTATGCATCCACAGCAACTTCCCACAGTATCTCAGAGGCACAGTTCACACATTGCACTAATTTTTTGTAACCCGCCCTCAGACCTTAGGGTGAAGTGTAGGCAATAAAATACAATATAAATATAATAAATATTGTAGCAGCTGCAACAACAATAAATAATACAAATTCAGTATGTTTATGTATATATATATAAGCATACAGCTGCTATGTGAATTAGGACAAATGCATACTTGAAAACGTGTCATGCAGGTATATGAATCAGATATCTCTGATTAGCTACAGTTCCTTGTTGGGTGTGCTCTTGTGAGCAGCCTGAAATATGCTCCACTGAGAAATACAACATGTCCCTCCCTGAGAACTGGTATTTTTTTAAAAAACAAACCAGGCTGTGAAAATAAAGCTTGCTTCTGGTTATGTCCTTACTAAAGACGGAGCTGTTTTTTGGGGGCTGACTGGGTTTGGCACCTGAATGCATTTTTGTCAGGCTGCTTTGGCTTGTGGGCACATGCCCTTCTAGGAAAAGATGGGCAGAATCTCGCTCAGGAATTCCCTTCAGCACCATAACCTGTCACTTCTACCCATAGGGCAAGCTCTCACCCCTGCATCTCCTTCTGCAGGATAGCGCAGTCGGTAGAGCAAGAGACTCTCAATCTCTAGGTTGTGGGTTTGAGCTCTGTGTTGGGCAAAAAGATTCCTGCATTGCAGAGGGTTGGATTAGATGACTGTCGTGGTCCCTTCCAACTCTACAATTCTAAGGTTCTAAGAAGTGCCACTGAGGTGAGTTAATAGTTAAAAATCTCTGTGAATCTGTCAGGATTATGGCTGCTGAAGTCTCAAGTCTTCACTGCTTAGGTGGACAGCTCCTGCCCAGAAGCTATTGCACAAAAACACTGCTAGATGCTACTCTCTGATATAGCTGGATAGGCTTTGCTATGTTAGGCTACAGGCACAAAGCCAATGAGAAGCTGCTGCAAAAGTCCAAGCGCCTGCAAGCAGAGTCCCCTTTGTGCAAAGGGCTTCCTCCCTCTCTGCTCTGCAAGTGGAGCAGCAGCCGGACTTTGGACATCCCTGCCCTAAATATTCCTTCCTTTCTCTGCAACAGTATGTACACTCAGTAAAAAAACAACAGTGGTGCTCATCTACTTTTCAGTGCTTAACAATTCATTTTTGTATGAATTTATGAGTCACTTTGTACGAATTGTATGACAAATTGTACAAATTTATGAGAAGGCTGATTGCCGAAGAATTGATGCTTTTGAATTATGGTGCTGGAGGAGACTCTTGAGAGTCCCATGGCCTGCAAGAAGATCAAACCTATCCATTATGAAGGAAATCAGCCCTGAGTGCTCACTGGAAGGACAGATCCTGAAGCTGAGGCTCCAATACTTTGGCCACCTCATGAGAAGAGAAGACTCCATGGAAAAGACCCTGATGTTGGGAAAGATGGAGGGCACAAGGAGAAGGGGACAACAGAGGACAAGATGGTTGGACAGTGTTCTCGAAGCTACGAACATTAATTTGACCAAACTGTGGGAGGCAGTGGAAGACAGGAGTGCCTGGCCTGCTCTGGTCCAGGGGGTCACGAAGAGTCAGACACGACTAAACAACTAAACAACAACAAATGAGTCACTTTTACAAGGAATTTGGTGAACGGTAATCCAAAATAAAATCAGTTACCCAAGGAAAAGGGAAAGGGAAAAAACCCTCACACCAGAATAGAAAAAATAAAATAAAAATCAGAAGCCACAACCCATCCCTGAATGGATATCCTTTTCCACACACACTTAGGTTCATACTGCACCAGGAATGCTGGGAATGTGAATATTCTCTTTCTCTGCCCTCTGCACAGACGTCATGTGTAGACTGAGTACACACCAGACACTTGAAGCACATCACAAAATCCTGGGAATTGTAGTTTGTTAAGGGAGCTGGGAATATTGCTCTGCCATGAGGGATTCTTTGGGTGAAGTCACATGTGCTGTATGGTGTGTGGCTCTGCCACTATTTTAATATCAGGGATGTGATCTTCAAAGTCCACTTGACAAGCTGGTCCTCGTTGCCCCAGGGCAGCTCAGGCGGGGCAGCTCTGAAGCCAACTTCTGAAGCCTGATGGAAATACTTCACTGTTCTAAAATTGCTGAGCAGGGTGGCAAAGAAGTCAGCTCCATGTTTTATGTAGCAACGGGGCAGAACGGCTCAGTCGTTGCTCATCAAGGCATTATTCAGATTGTTGTGAAAAGGCCTCTCGTCCCTTTTCCATGCTTACTGCAAGACCCAATTCCTATGTTATGAGAATGACGTGGGAAGGAACCAGGCTAACCTTCCTGGCCTCTGATATTAGTGTCCTAGCTTGCAATTCCACCCTTCCTTTTGTGGTTTGTCTCTTCTTTCATGACTGCGAGTGGCTTGCGTTGGAGAGCAGCAGCTATACTGACCCTACATCTAAGATGTAGCTGATGAAGCAGATGGGAATGTCACCACACGCCCATATCTTGTTCATCTTGGATAAGATGCTAACAGACCTGCTTCTTGTTTTGGAGATGAACAGATTCTGGAAGGCCCAACTAGGCACGACGAGATAGCCATGTATATTTTCCTTTTAAACTGCGTGTGCAGGTGAGGGGAGCAAGGTCTCCACTCATGTTACCTGGCTGCCTTCCATTACCTCAATCATTTTTCTGCTACCCACCCCAATTGGCTTGTTCTCAGGTGATGACATCAACAACAAGGAGTGTCTGGGTCGGCACAAGACTTGCATTGGTAGCAGAGCGTGTTTGGTTTGTGGTTTTGCGAAGGATTGTTTGCTCTGCTCTGTTTGGTGTGCTGCTAAGAGAGAGGATTAGAGAGATGTCAAAGAGTTCTGGCGCTCGGAAGGGAAGGCCGAGGTCAGTGCTGGTGCATTGTCCATTTGGAGGGATTGGCTCTCAGCTCTGAACTGCTTCCTGGGGGAGGCTGTATATTTCAGCACAAAGAATGCCGGTCTTGGTTTGCTAGTGTTATTGTTTGCCAGAAGTGTACAGTGGACGCTTGGGTTGCGAACGTGATCTGTGCAGGAAGCATGTTCACAACCCACAGTGTTCACAAAATCCGCAGCACCGTGTGTGCGCACACGAGGGTTGAGATTTGGCACTTCTGCGCATGCGCAAAGCACAATTTAGCACTTCTGCGCATGCACGACTGCCAAAACCTGGAAGTAACCCATTCCAGTACAGTGGTACCTCAGGTTACATACGCTTCAGGTTACAAACTCCGCTAACCCAGAAATAGTGCTTCAGGTTAAGAACTCTGCTTCAGGATGAGAACAGAAATCGTGCTCTGGCGGCGCGGCGGAAGCAGGAGGCCCCATTAGCTAAAGTGGTGCTTCAGGTTAAGAACAGTTTCAGGTTAAGAACAGACCTCCGGAACGAATTAAGTACTTAACCTGAGGTACCATTGTACTTCTGGGTTTCGGCGCGTCCGTAACCCAAAAAAAGCAACCTGAAGCGTCTGTAACCCGAGGTATGACTGTACAGATGTCTGTTGCTCTCAGCTCTTTTGCATGCCCTGGAAATCAGCATGGCAACTTTAAAGTCTCAAGGGATTGTGAGGTGGGGAGGAGGCTGTAGGTGTGGGGATCCCAGCATTTCAAAGAAGGACAAGATTGTCCTACTGGAGGGGAGAGAAGCAGTGAAGAAATTGAGCTTTGAGCTAGGACACCTGGGTTCAAATCTCAGCCCGTTTGCCCCTGAAGAGGATGGTCAGTGTCAGCCATGATGATGCTCGCTGTGCCCCCTTGTACCAGCCACTATCTCTCAGCTTGACCTACTGCACGGCCCACCCATGAAGCAAGGTGAGGCAACTGCCTCAGGCAGTAGGATCCAGAGGCAGCAGTCCCAAAGAAGATCTTTATTTCTCCCTTGTTCCTGATGTAGTTCTTCACTCACCCCTTCTTCCCTGGTGGGGAGAGGGGGCGCCATTTTGTGGTTCACTTCAGGGGCCAAAATGTCTTGGGCTAGCCCTGGCATGGGGATATGGTGAGGATAAAACTATGCATATTACAGTTCCATAAAAGAAGGGCAGGATAGCAATGTAATAGTTGGGAAAGATCTCTCACCCCAAGATTCTCTGTCCCTTTCTGCAATACAGGAATGAGATGTGTGTTTGCAGGTTTGTGTCTTCCTTTGAGGCCGAAAAGACTCCCACAGCAGCTTACGTAAGATCAATGAAAAACTAGGCAGCACCTGCCCTCAAGCTTCCGATGTAAAAGACACAGCACAAAATGAAAAAGGGATGAGGATGGAGAAGAAAACCAGCTGCAAGCAGCAACCCTAACCTCACTTGCCTCACTTAAATTCATTAGGACTTACTTCTTCTTAGACAAATTTAAGATGCTGGAGGTGGAGAAGCCACACCCTTAAACAGTCCCTCATGGGAATCATAGAATCATAGAATCATAGAATCATAGAGTTGGAAGAGACCACAAGGGCCATCGAGTCCAACCCCCTGCCAAGCAGGAAACACCATCAGAGCACTCCTGACATATGGTTGTCAAGCCTCTGCTTAAAGACCTCCAAAGAAGGAGACTCCACCACACTCCTTGGCAGCAAATTCCACTGTCGAACAGCTCTTATTGTCAGGAAGTTCTTCCTAATGTTTAGGTGGAATCTTCTTTCTTGTAGTTTGGATCCATTGCTCCGTGTCCGCTTCTCTGGAGCAGCAGAAAGCAACCTTTCTCCCTCCTCTATGTGACATCCTTTTATATATTTGAACATGGCTATCATATCACCCCTTAACCTCCTCTTCTCCAGGCTAAACATGCCCAGCTCCCTTAGCCGTTCCTCATAAGATACCCCTCCAAACAGAAAGGTAGCAGAATGAAGCCATTTTCTTTCTGAGATGCTAAAAAATGATGTTTCATCCAGTGTTGGGTGAGGGAAAATATTCAAATATATAACTTCAGCCGTCAGCTGAAGTGATAGAAACTCACAAAGTTTTACTACTTATTTCTGCTTATTGTATCTACTACTGTGACTGCGACACAGTCATTGTTGTTGTTGTTCCTTGTAGTACACAAGGTACTAACATCCATATCTGCCGCTACTGTGAAGAGTTTTGGTTCCCTCGTAAGGAATTTCCTCATCGCAGAAGGTTTCCTCTTGTTACCATAGAAGGTAGTAAAGAGGTCGAGGGAGAATTGCATCCATCTCTCAGTGGCCAGAGGCGAAGGCAGGAGGCTTTTGCGAGCCTTTGATGTGTGCATAAAACTGTAACCTTGCCTTTTTACAGCTGTGGCAGGGAGTCACTGCAAAAAACACACACCACCACCACACCAAAAAATGGTATTTTTAAAGGGATGGTATGAACAGCATTGCTGCTGGATCAGGCCTAAGCAAGCTTCATCCAGCCCAGTGTTTTGTTCCCACCGATGAAACTCGTGAGCTGGGTGGTTTGGCTGATGCTCTGGAAAATGTTGCTGTCTCCACCCACCTGCTTGGGTTTTCTCACCTGTGTGTACCTGGGCTGTTGCTGGCCAATTCTCTAAGATGGGCCACTTCTGCCACGTTTGACGGCACATATTCTACTCATGTATACCTGAAGGAGCGTCTCCACCCCCATCGTTCTGCCGGGACGCTGAGGTCCAGCGCCAAGGGCCTTCTGGCGGTTCCCTCATTGCGAGAAGCGAAGCTACAGGGAACCAGGCAGAGGGCCTTCTCGGTAGTGGCGCCCGCCCTGTGGAACGCTCTCCCATCAGATCTCAAAGAGATAAACAACTACCTGACATTCAGAAGATGTGTGACATCTTAGTGTATTTTGGGTCTTTGTGGAAGCCGCCCAGAGTGGCTGGGGAAACCCAGCCAGATGGGTGGGGTACAAATAAATAATAATAATAATAATAATAATAATTATTATTATTATTATTATTATTATTATTATTATTATTATTATCATCATCATCATCATGGCAAGGTGGGTAGCAGGATATATGTGGTCAGGACGATACATCTATATATTGTCCAAACCGGTTTGAAGTCTATATTGTGATATCAGTTCCATAATTTTTGACCTGGCAATATATCACAAATCATGATGTGTGTGTGTGTGTGTGTGTGTGTGTGTGTGTGTTATGCAAAAATCACAACATGGGGAAAACCATTAAGCTAGCCAATGCTTTTCTTGATTCCTGCAGCCCCTATTAACTCTGCTGTCTCAACATCCCCCTGCAGAAGGCAGCGAATCACAAGAGCGGGCACTGGCAAGAATCATGATGTAAGGAAAACCGCGAAGCCAGCCAATGCCTCGACATAGCTCCATCCTTATTTCAGACATCATGGTCCAGTGCGTTTATTCTGGGGGGATGCAGGGGTACGCATACCCCTAAACATTTTCTGAATCTAACGGGAGAATAAACTAAAATTTTTAACATTTTTAGTTTCTTCTCTAGCATGGTGAATCGTCAAAATGAGAGTGCCCCTAAACATTTTTTTAGATAAAAGCACTGTTGTGACCTAACAGTATATCACAATGTGTAAGTAAAGTAAAGGTACCCCAGACTATCAGGTCCAGTCATGACCGACTTTGGGGTTGTGCGCTCATCTCACTCTATAGGCTGAGGGAGCTAGCGTTTGTCCGCAGACAGCTTCCGGTCATGTGGCCAGCATGACAAAGCTGCTTCTGGCGAACCAGAGCAGTGCACGGAAATGCCATTTACCTTCCCGCTGGAGTGGTACCTATTTATCTACTTGCACTTTTAGGTGCTTTCGAACTGCTAGGTTGGCAGTAGCAGGGACCAAGCAATGGGAGCTCATCCCGTTGCAGGGATTCGAACCGCCAACCTTCTGATCAGCAAGTCCTAGGCTCTGTGGTTTAACCCACAGCGCCACCCGTGTCCCTTAATATCACAATGTGATAAATTGCGGTGTTGAAAACCAGATTTCACCCAACCCTAGTCAGGGCACCTGCCAACCTCCACTGCCATGGCAGGCCCAAGGCTGATGCTGAAGGGGCATATTACAGGTCCTTCAATGCCAGTGTGGTGTAGTGGTTAAGAGCGGTAGACTTGTAATCTGGTGAACCGGGTTCGCGTCTCCGCTCCTCCGTGTGCAGCTGCTGGGTGACCTTGGGCTAGTCACACTTCTTTGAATTCTCTCAGCCCCACTCACCTCACAGAGTGTTTGTTATGGGGGAGGAAGGGAAAGGAGAATGTTAGCCGCTTTGAGACTCCTTCAGGTAATGATAAAGCGGGATATCAAATCCAAACTCTTCTTCTTCTCTTCTTATTTGCCTTTAATGCTCTTACTGTTTCCTGGCAGCTACCTACTTTGTTCCTACCAATGCACCTAAAAGACTGGTCACTGAGGTTTTAAAGAAGAAAACTCTAATAGGTTTGCCTGGAACAAAGAGGTATGGTAGATGGATCTAGAGCAATGATCTTCAAATTTGGTCCTCAGATGTCGTTGGACTACAACTCCCATTTTGCCACTGACCGTTGGCTAAGCTGGCTGCTGATTATGGCCTACATTCCCTCCCAGATCATCTTCCAAGGGCTGCAGGATGCCAGCAGGGTTCAAGGCCAGAGGCAATTGTGGTAAAAGGCTAAAGCATACCCTCCAAGCGTCCCTAATTCCCCGGGGCGTTCACAGAATTACAGAAGCAATCCTGGCTTCTGATTTCATCCAGGAATGTCCCGTTTTCTCTCTCCAGCACTGAGATGGGAGGACAAGGAGCCACTGCTTGCAACTGGCGCTTGCACTTAGCAGCAGAAACTTTTTTTAAAAAGTTTTTATTTTATTTATACTTTTCAAGTTTATACATTTCATTAGTTTTACAATCAATTTAACATTTCAAAGTTTTGACTTCCTTCCCCCTCTTTCTGTGGCTCCTTAAATTTATTCTTTAATTATCTTCGGCATATCCAGATTCATTTAATTTACTCATCTAATTATCTACTTTAAATAGATACTCTTAGGAAACGGCAGGTTATTACATAGCAGCGGAACCTTCGTGGAGCAGAACCCTTCTGCGTGGGGGAGGCATTTCACCACTGGACCGGAGGTGGCGGGTGGGCGCGACGCTCTTGTCAACCCCTCTCTGCTGCCACAGTGACTATGTTATGTACTGAGTTAAATAGGATCCAAAAGGCAGCAGTCTGATTGGTCCTAGAACAATAGGATTCAGAATGCAGCAGTCTGATTGGTCCTAGAACAATAGAGTGCAGAATGCAGCAGTCTGATTGGTCCTAGAACAATGCAGCAGTATGATTGGTCCGCAGGAACCACCCAATCCAGCTCCAGGTGGAAGTGAATCCGCAACCTGATTGGCCTACAGGAGAATCCCGGAATTAGCCAATCACGTGGGGCCCATTGTGTAAATAATGTATATAAAGCAGACATTCTGGGGGAACTTTCATTCCTCCTCACCACTATGAGCTGAATAAAAAGCATGAAATCCACTCTCGACTCCAAGTATATTTCAGACTACATACAGGCAGTGCCCTTCCTGCCATGTAGAAATCAGCAGGTTCTCCGTACTCGCAACATAAATCCAGACCCTCTCCATTATCCAGCCAGAGAAGCAAGAGGCCTTAGCACCTTCCGAGGATACATTTCGGCCAGACCAAAATATTTGGAGCAGAGCAAATGTGGGACATGGCCTGGAAAGAGTGCTGAGAGCCAGATCAAGGCCTGGAGAAGCACATTTGGCCCCCAGAACTGAGGGCTCCCACCCTCCCCTTTAAAAGTCGAAAGCAGCCAAACGAAAACAGCTGGATAATTTGAATTTTCTTTCCACAGAATTAAACCATAGGAACAGATCTTACCTCAGGCACCCTTGCCTGCGTTGCGATCCTTCTTGTAGCAATTGGGCAGCTTCGCCATAAAATCTCAGTACAGGGAGGAGACTTTGCCCCAGTTGTTTATCATTTCTTTCTAAATGGGAGTCAGGGGTTCGAATTTCTCCATGGGACTGCACCCCATGTTCCCTACCAAGGCATGGAAGCACATGCCCCTGTCATCAGCGGCTTGCCAAATGTAATACTAGGGAGGACGGCACCCGTGTTTGTCGTACAGAGTAGATGCTTGCATTCAACAAAGCGTTTAAATTTGTGGAGAACAGAAAACTTCTGCAGCTTTTAGCCGAATTAGCTAAATGGAACCTCCATGTACAGAGGCAGGACAGCTCAGGGAACAAACTACAGCTTGGGGGGGGGTCATTACATTTGTGTCCCGTTTGTGCCTTGCGGTCCCGTTGGACCTCTCTCATCCATAAAGGTGGATCTCACCCATAAAGGTGATTCTCAGGGTTGTGTTTTTTTTTTTAAGTAATTAAATAATTTATTTTTTTGTGAGGGGGGGGGGGTTGGAATGGATACACATCCAAAGCCTGAGCCAAAAATTCACCTGTATCTGTAATCAATAAAGCTGTGGCAATTTCTAAGCCAAGTCATTGTCTGCTTGAGTTTATTACTCACATTTAGCCACTGCCAGGGGTGGGGGTGGCACTACGATTGGGTCTGCAATAAACTAACTAACTAACTAACTGGGATGGGGGTGGCGCTGTGGGTTAAACCACAGAGCCTAGGACTGCCGATCAGAAGGTCAGCGGTTCAAATCCCCACGACGGGGTGAGCTCCCGTTGCTTGGTCCCTGCTCCTGCCAACCTAGCAGTTCGAAAGCACGTCAAAGTGCAAGTAGATAAATAGGTACTGCTCTGGCAGGAAGGTAAACGGTGTTTCTGTGTGCTGCTCTGGTTCGCCAGAAGCGGCTTAGTCATGCTGGCCACATGACCCGGAACCTGTACGCTGGCTCCCTCGGCCAATAAAGAGCGCCGCAACCCCAGAGTCAGCCACGGCTGGACCTAACGGTCAGAGGTCCCTTTACCCCTTTATCTTAACTAACTAACTAACTAACTAACTAACTAACTAACTTACTAACTTTGTAGTGAGTTCTCCCAGAAAAAAAAAGCACTGGTGATTCTTAAGGTTTTTTGCAGACCCAGAAAACCAAGTCCCTTCCCAAGGAAACAGATGAATGCAAGACATTTCTGGCATTATCTCTCCTTTTACATTACTGAGCTATGTAGAATTTTCTAACAGTCCAGACTTTAAAAATGCACTCTCCTTAGGCATGGAGAAAGCTAGCGTTGCATATTAGGGTCTTAACGAGGGGGACAGAATGAAAGATGCTTCTGTAAGGACCCCTATAAACAGAAGCAGTGAGATTTGCTTGTTTCCTTTCCCTACCAAGAAGACGCAAGTCCCTGCCTCAGGTCTCTGCTCCCAGGTACAGTTCCCTGGAAATTCTGCTGCAAAACATTGCCCAGCAGTGACACAATTCTTGGGACCACGTGAAATGTGCAGCAATCAAAACCAGATGCGAGTCTAGTCCAGCCTGTTAAATCCGTCTCCAAATCGCTTCGTTCCCAAGGGTCAGATCTCGATCGGGAGGAATCGGGGGAGGCTGGGAAAAGAGACTTTAGCATTTCCCTGACATTTACTGCACACTTTTTCTCTTGCAGCTAAAAGACCCTGAATCCATTTGGCTGCCAGGGACCGGCTAAAATAGCACCGCAGCTGGCCCCAGATCAGCTGCAACGGCAAATCTGAGCTATGCCTTGACAGGAGGGTTTTTGCTTCGTATCTGCAGAACGTCCACCCAAATTGCTGTTTTTCACACTACTTGGAGAGACTAAGTGGGCGTTTATAAGAATCTAGAACTACAGCACAGAAAGGCCAGAGAAAACCTCATCCATCAAAACTCTGCACGAAGAGCAAAAGTCTTCCTGTGTCTTAAACCCGCCTCCCCCATCCTAGGACCTCCTGATCTGTTTGGACTATAATTCTGATGGGAGTTGCTGTCCAAAGCATTTGGAGGGCACCAGGTTGGGGACATCTGCCCTAAACCATTCTTAAACTAAAGATTTTAACACATGCACAGCTGAACTTAAAAGCATCTCCTGACTTTCAGGCAAGCTTCCTCAACTTTGCTTCTTGAGCAAATGCAAAAATGGCCAGGGTGTTTGTTAAGTTGTGGGTGAACATATCAGACGACACAGCGATTCTTCAAACAGCTCTTGTTTATTCACAGGCCAGGACAGAACTGAACTGAAGGGTTCAGTCAGCCTGCTTATATAGAGCTCCAGTACAATGTAACTGTAACAATTTTCTAAAACTATCCAATCACTGAACGTCACTTTCGATCCCTCATTTGCATAACTATCTACAGTGTCCCCCTGCTGGCCCAGGGTGAGACACTTCAGTACATACCAGTGTTGATCCCAAAAACAGACAGACAATGCTCAGGATTAAAATGCTACATTTGATCAAACCAACTGCTACATTTAAGACATCTAAATTTAAGACATCTGAAGGCGGCCCCGTTTAGGGAAGTTTTTAATGATGTTTTAATGTATTTTAAACCTTCTTTTGGAAGCCGCCCAGAGTGGCTGGGGAGACCCAGCCAGATGGGCAGGGTAGAAATAATAAATTTAAATTTAAAAAAATTTAATTAAAAAAATTAAATTTAAAACTTCTCTGTTGCGGATAATATCCTGATGCTTTTGGAGAAAACTGACCTTCTAGATCCATTTCAATCAGGGTTTAGGCACAGAAACTGCTTTGGTTGCCCTGCTTTGGTTGCCCTGGCACAGAAACTGCTTTGGTTGCCCTTTACATAGCTAGGGGCTACATCTGGATCCATTGCTATAGCTTGTGGGGGGACAGATGAAGACCCCATGGTTCCTAGGAGTTGACTCCTATGACAGCAGCTCATTCCTGGTGGTCTTGCCCCATGAAATCAGTTGGCAAGACTGAAAGCCCCTGCCTCTCCACAGCTATCGATGGCCCCTCCTCCTTTTCCCAAGCAATCGGATACTATGTCTTCAAGCAGTTTGCCTTTGCTCCGCCTGTTTCAGCCCTCTTCTGCTTCTAGGAGTCAAGAGTGGAGAGGAGGGGAACTTGTGACTCTACACTAGCCTGGCTCAGGTCTAGCTCTTGGCCTCCCTTTCCCTGCTCTTCTGCTTCATCTTCTGTCCTGAGTCTGGACTTCTCTCTGCCATAGACTCTCCCAGCTCACTAAACCTTGCTACCTCCTCAGCTTCCAACATCAACTCTTCCTCGTCTTCTCCCTCTGGCCGCTCATTGTTGTTCCCACCACCACCACCACTAATCCCTGGGCTCTGAGCCTCCTTCTCTTCCCCAGCTGGCTGCTCCCACCGTTTCTCTGCATCTATGGCACTCTGCTTTTCCCAACCACCATAAGGTCATGCCTTCAAGCCCTAAACCAGCCAGTCGGCCCAAAAGGATGCCAAGGCTGATGACATTGAAAGCTGCTGAGAGGTCTAGGAGGGTCAACGGAGTTGCACATCCATTCCATGGCATAAGTCATCCATGAGGGTGACTGGGTGCAACAGCCCTTGCCGCTTGACTCACGGTGATGACAGCTTCTGTGTGCTTGCTTCCTGCTTCCTGCTGAAGCCTCTTGTGTTCCTCTTCAGGCCTGCCTGCAGTGGTGATGACACCCTCTGCACACTATGGGCCATGATGCAGCTTAACTGGGAAGGCAGAGAAGTGAGAGACAAAGGCAGAGGGCAGCTGCTTCCAAAACTGGTGAATGTGGGTTGGTGTGACTCTCACTTCTGCAGAACTGGGGAGGAAGGGACCCATATTCTCCTTATGACTGCTGGACAGCGTCAGGGTGAACTGAGAACACAAATTGTTCACTTATACAAGAGCATTATGGGCTTTGTGCCATTGACAATGATCCATGGATCTGCCTATTATAAATATCCAGCCCAACCTTAACTGGGCTGTAGTTCAGTGGCAGAGAGGCACATACATTGCCTATGAAAGGTCTTAGGTTCAGTCCCCAGGTGCAGATGGGGGAAAATTTGGATCAGGAATCCTGGACAGATGCTACCAGTAAGTGATTGTGAGGTAGAGATGGCAGAATGCAGCTTCCTATGACCCTACTGAAAATATAACGTAAAGGTACCCCTGACCATTAGGTCCAGTAGTGGCCGACTCTGGGGTTGTGGCGCTCATCTCGCTTTATTGGCCGAGGGAGCCGGCGTACAGCTTCCGGGTCATGTGGCCAGCATGACTAAGCCGCTTCCGGCAAACCAGAGCAGCGCACGGAAATGCCGTTTACCTTCCCGCCGGACTGGTACCTATTTATCTACTTGCACTTTGACGTGCTTTCGAACTGCTAGGTTGGCAGGAGCAGGGACCGAGCAACAGGAGCTCACCCTGTCATGGTGTTTCGAACCGCCAACCTTCTCATCAGCACGTCCTAGGCTCTGTGGTTTAACCCACAGCGGCACCCGCGTCCCTTACTGGAAATATAATCTGGAGAAAATAGATTCATTTTCCAGATTCCCAGACTCCAGATTCCAATGGCTCTTTGAAAAGCATTCTGTTACCTTTAAAGCACACTCGAAGCATGTTCCCCCCCCCCCAAGAATTCTGGGCACTATAGTTTGTTAAGGGTTTCTGGGAATGATAACTCTGTGAGGGGCAAACTACAGTACCCATAATCCTTTGAGCAGGGGGATATGCTTTCATAGAATCATAGCACTGTAGAGTTGGAAGGGACCCTGCGGGTCATCTAGTCCAACCCCCTGCAATGCAGGAAAATGTCCCATACAGGGATTGAACCTGCAAGCTTGACATTAGCAGCAGCATGTTCTAACCAACTGAGCTATGCAGGCTTTGACTGTGCTTTAAAGGTATAGTGCATGGGTAGGAAAACTAAGGCCCGGGGGCTGGATCAGGCCCAATCGCCTTCTCAATCTGGCCCGCAGATGGTCCGGGAATCAGCATGTTTTTACATGAGTAGAATGTGTGCTTTTATTTAAAATGCATCTCTGGGTTATTTGTGGGGCAAAGGAATTCATTCATTTTAATTTTTTTCCAAAATATAGTCCGGCCCCCCACATGGTCTGAGGGACAGTGGACCGGCCCCCTGCAGAAAAAGTTTGCTGACCCCTGGCTATAGTGTGTGTCTGCAGTGTTCCTCCCAGCCCCCTTCTCAGCCTTCTGCGGCCCCCATGCTGGGCTCCCTCTCACCACAGCTCCCTAAAGTGAAGTATTTAGGAATTCAAATAACAATGAAAAATATAAATTTGTTTGAAGATAAGTATAAAAAAAATTGGGAAGACATAAAAAGGGAAATGGAAATTTGGACAAGATTGAATTTAACACTCTGGGGTAGAACTTCATGCATCTTCCATGGCGATGTGGAGGGAGTGGCCCTTTCATCCCACATGTAGCTACATTTCCCGAGTACCAAGCAGGTAAGTCATCCTCGCACATGTTTCCCCCTGCGCAACATGTGCCAGCATTCATGCGCTGGGCACATGCACACAGCACATTCTCTCTCTCTCTCTCTCTCTCTCTCGGTTCCGGTGTGCCCTGCTCAGATGCCAGGGTGTGCCCACACCAAACTGAGTGCACGGCTTTTGTGGAGGAGCTGGAAGTTGCAACAGAGACCTGCCTCCCTTTTCTGTTTGGTCTATACGTACATTCCATCCCCCAAAGGGAAACAACTTGAGGTTAATTAGGCAACTGGCAGGATGACACTCGCAGTGGCAGAAGTCCAGCAGAACTCATGAAAACGACTTCCTCGGAGGGGGCGAGGGCTGCTTGGCCCGGCTGCAGCATCTTTCCCTTGCACTCCATAACCCGCCGCACTCCGCAGAAACAAGCCAAGAACCCGCACCCTTCTGTTCTCGCTCCTGCTTTCCTCCGCTCCTAAGGAATCCTGCTTTTGTTATATGGGAAGAGGGGGGTGGAATTGCAACGCAGAAGAGTTTAGCAGATATATTTGGAGAGGACACACACACACACACACACACTCCTGCATAAGCAAGCTGACTGCCAAACCTGAATTGCAGCAGCGAGAGCGGCTGAACAGCTAAGGCAGCTGCTGTTGAGTTTCAGTCTGCCTGTGGTGCAGGTTTTTCAAGTCACACACACACACACACACACACACACACACACACCTGCCTGTCACACACTCCCTCTCTCATTCATACACTCACACACATGCAGAAAGGAGCTGTTTGAGGTTACCGCCTGCACAGGTACTTAAACATTCTTGGAGGATCTCGGCTGCTTAAAGAAGATCCGGTCCTTCCCCAGGTAAGTGCAAAACTGAGCAGAACGCATTGATCTGACCTGAGAGCCCAGGCTGAAGTTAATGGTACATTGATGCTTCTTCTCTGGTGGAAGGCAAAAAGGGGTCAGGAATGTGCAACGAAGCCGGGGCAGCTTTAGGAAAGAAGATCCAGGAGGAGAGGAATGTCATTTGCTTCCAAACTACATGCTGCAGACAGAGAGCATTCTTCCTGCATCTTTGCTGCTGCTGCTGCTGTAGGTTTTCTGGATGCTGTTTTATAAAGCACTGCCGAGTGTGTGCCACTCGCAGAGCAACAGCAGAAGAGGAAAAGGAAAGATGCATTTACAATCTACATTTTGACAGTAAAGGGAAGGAAGAGTCAAAAGGAACAAATAACAGAGGTGGGGAGAGATAATGGCCAGCTCACTTTTGTGGACATTTTCATAGGTGTACTGATATGAGCATGTTGCCTTGATAAAGATTACCTTAATATTTCTACGGTACCTCTTGACATGTCGTTGGTTTTAGCATCTAATAGCGTTGGACAGTTGGCGTGAAACAGTGTTTTATGATGTGACAGCGACAGAACACCCAAACGATGCCGACAAGTCCAAAGTACTCAGATTTGGAGAGGCAAATGTTACATTTCAAAAAGACAATTTGAATACTGAATTGAAAATGTAACTTCCCACATGTGTACCAGACTCCAAATATTTGCAAGTATTCGCTTCGGCTTCACGATCTTGCCTTGTGCAAAAGTGCATTGGACATTTATGGTACCTTATGTAGGAAACTGCTCATTTACAATGTACCAGCTCAGCCAGGGGGAGCAGGCAATGAGGATCTTTTTGCGTTTGGCGTGTCTTCAAAGGCAAAAGTTTCCCCTTTGTATCCGCAAAGCGGCTTCTTTCAAATCAGCCGCGAAAGTCAGACTTGTTTTCTCCAACTGACGAGATTCCAATTTTTTTAATGGATGAAAATTTTACCAGCTAGTAACCACCAGCCATCAAAAGTCAACAAACTATGCAAAATCCTCGAGAGGCGGTCATATTGTATATAGAAAAATCATGTGTGAAATAATGCTTTGTGACTGTTAAGGTTTGCTTATCGTTTGCCAAACTCCAGGTTGTATACATGCCATACATTTAAAGCACATCTAAAGCACATGAGGTCCTCCAGAGAATTCTGGGAACTGTAGTTTGTTAAGGATGCTGAGGGTTGAAGCTCTGTGAGGGAGGAAACTACACTTCCCAGAATTCTTTGGGAGAAACCATGTGCTTTAAATGCACGGGGTATACGCAGCCCCTCTTCGCCTTGTTCATTCTGCTGTGGTCCCTTGTAAGCTCAGCAAACTCTAGTTTGGTAAAAAAACCATGGAATGTATGTGTTTCCCTATAAAGATAGCCTATGGCCCTTTCCATGAGGATAGCGCTTGCCAACAGTTTGTTCTGAGGAGGATGGAAGGAGTGAGAAATAAACAGAGGCTAAGAATAGCAACTTGAGCAATGGCTTTCAGCAAGATCCAGGGACCATTGAAAGGCTGTGCTGAGCGCTGCAGGGCTCCAGAAACATGCATTATTCAGGTGTACACTTGTCAAATTATGACAGAGCTAGGAAGAAAAGAGCATGTTAACAGAGTGGTTTCTCTTTCCGGCGGAATGAGAAGCCTGCTGTTTGTTCTTGGAAGACAACCGCCAGCCAAATACCTGCTATTCAAACAAGCTGTTTGATAAGCGATATTTGTTTGATGCTCTTGCACCTGTTCCCTAGGTTCCTCAGCAAAAATAATTCCAGGGACAGGTCACTGAGGCAGGTGGCCAAGGTGACATTTGAGGACTCAGCTGAATGCACCAGGTGCCCAGTTTCAGAAGTGCCAATCTCTGTCATATTAACGCTCCCGGAAGCTTTTTCACCTTTCAGTTGGGGTGGGGCAAGGTTCTTGGCAAGGTTCGAAGGCCTGCTCCTGAAGATCGTTAAGATTAAATTGCAAAAAAGCACACACACACACACACACACACACAGAGTGTTTAGGAAGAGCATTTGTTGCGGTTGCTTGGTGCTAGCTTGTCATTGCAAGATTATCAAGTGGGGTCAAAGAACCATCTTTTTTCAAAAAGAGTTGTGTGCTTCTGACATGTAACATCAATCCATTTCCTTGTTAATAGTACTGTTGTGGCTCAGGGCAGATGGGGATGTTGGTGGAAAGTTGAACCCCTTTGTTTCCCTACCATTTTTTATTTTTATTTTTTTTTGTAATGCTAATGTGGAGGATGGGGGTGCAGTTGAAGGACTGGCACAATGGGTAAGAGAAGGCTGCTTTAATATTTCCCTACAGGCCAGTTCTCCCCTGCTGCAGCTTGTTGTTGTTGTTTAGTTGTTTAGTCGTGTCCGACTCTTCGTGACCCCCTGGACCAGAGCACGCCAGGCACTCCTGTCTTCCACTGCCTCCCGCAGTTTGGTCAAACTCATGCTGGTAGCTTCGAGAACACTGTCCAACCATCTCGTCCTCTGTCGTCCCCTTCTCCTTGTGCCCTCCATCTTTCCCAACATCAGGGTCTTTTCCAGGGAGTCCTCTCTTCTCATGAGGTGGCCAAAGTATTGGAGCCTCAGCTTCAGGATCTGTCCTTCCAGTGAGCATTCAGGGCTGATTTCCTTCAGAATGGATAGGTTAGATCTTCTTGCAGTCCATGGGACTCTCAAGAGTCTCCTCCAGCACCATAATTCAAAAGCATCAATTATTCGGTGATCAACCTTCTTTATGGTCCAGCTCTCACTTCCATATATCACTACTGGGAAAACCATAGCTTTGACTAGACGGACAGTTATCTTCCTTCAAACATCTACCCCAACTAGACTCCAAACATGGACGTGATCTGCCTGGGGAGAGGGGTGGACAACCACAGGCAATGGCATTTGCAGAGGAGGATTGGCAGGCATCCCAGTGGCCAGATCTTCCTTCCTCCCACTTTCCCAACCCTCTTGCAGCCTCCACCCCTGCAATATCTTAGGAAACATGGGATGGAGACATGTTTGCCAAGGTATCGCCTGAGCAACATCTTAAGACATTAGTTGCTCTCTGCCCACAGATGACTGTCTCCAGCTCACCTCTACTCAGGGTTCAGCTACTGAAAAGGATGGAGCTAAGAGAGCCTTATCTATTAATTTCAATGTGTCTGGTCTGAGTAGGACTTACATTGGAAACAACCCGGGCCTGATGAGAATGGCTTCCTGCTGCTTGCAGGGCTAGCTCAGGCTGTGTTGGCAACTCAACTGCCAATTAAGAAGTGCCACTTGCTTAGGGATTTTACTGGCCTGACCAGAATTTTACTGTTTGGGCCAGCAGCCAGCTGTGGAAGATGCACAGCCAGACTAAACATCCAGTTGGGGTGTGGGTGTGGGTGTGTTGGAGTTGGTGCACACACATGTACCATACCCTCCAACATTTCTCTGATAAAAATAGGTATGTCCTATTCCATAGTATCGGGACGCGGGTGGCGCTGTGGGTTAAACCACAGAGCCTAGGACTTGCCGATCAGAAGGTCGGCGGTTTGAATCCCTATGACAGGGTGAGTTCCCGTTGCTCGGTCCCAGCTCCTGCCAACTAGCAGTTCAAAAGCATGTCAATGTGCAAGTAGATAAATAGGCACCACTCCAGCGGGAAGGTAAACGGCATTTCCGTGCGCTGCTCTGGTTTGCCAGAAGTGGCTTAGTCATGCTGGCCACATGACCCGGAAGCTGTATGCCGGCTCCCTCGGCAAGTAAAGCGAGATGAGCGCCGCAACCCTAGAGTCGGTCACAACTGGACCTAATGGTCAGGGGTCCCTTTACCTTTATTCCATAATAATAATGATAATAATTTTACTATTTATACCCCGCCCATCTGACTGGGTTGCCCAGCCACTCTGGGCAGCTTCCAACATGCATAAAAACATAATAAAACATCAAACATTTTTTAAAAAAACCTTCCCTATACTGGGCTGCCTTCAGATGTCTTCTGAAGGTTGTATAGTTACTTATCTCCCTGGCTCTGGGGCCTCATGACTCCATCATACCTGCCAACATTTCATCCTGGGTGAGGCGGGTGCTGCTAGGCGCATATGTACTCTGTCCATTTCCCACACCACTGCATGGCCCTGGGCCCTGGCAACCCATGCTAGGCCACTACATGGAGCTGCCTTTCAAAAGGGCACAGGAACCTGTGTTAGTCCAAAATAGCGCCACCACGCAGTTCACTGGGACTGGCCAATATAGATTATTCTGGCACTATGCTGTCAGAACTGGCTACCAGACTGTTTCCAGGAGACCCAGTTCAAAATTCTCATGTTTACTTTTAAAGCTAGAAGTGGCTTGAGGCCAAGCGACCTGGAGGATACGCACAGCCACACCTTTCTGGACCGTAAGGTCATCTTCAGAGGCCCTTCTCCAGCTATACCTATGTAATGAGGGGTGACAGATGACTAATGGGAATAGGGCTTTTTCAGGGGTGGTGCCTCAGTTGTGGAAAACCATCTCCAGGGAGGCTCTCCTAAGGCCCACATTGTAGTATTGTCAGCGCCAGGTGAAGCCCTTTCATATTGTCCTTTCAGGCCTTTCACAAAGTGCATTTGAGATCATTTGCACAGCTGTCTCTTCTGTTGTACGTTTTGACTCTATACTGTGCTCTATCTCAGATGTCGTGTGCATTGTGCATCATGATTTAAATATTTTTAGTTTAAACAGTCCAGAAAACTTTGGTTATTGGGTAGTATAGAAATGAAAGAAATTAAATAAAAATAAAGAGAGAGGAGCCAGACCATAACCCCCCCACCCCACCAACCCTCTGCCAATTGACATTCCACATACCGTATTTTTTGCACCATAACACTCACTTTTTTCCTCCTAAAAAGTAAGGGGAAATGTCTGTGCGTGTTATGGAGGGAATGCCTATGGGTGGCATGCCTAAGGATTTTCCTCCTCTAAAAACTATGTGCGTGTTATGGTCGGGTGCGTGTTATAGAACGAAAAATACGGTAAATCTCTATATTAGTTTCATCCCCATTCAGGCATTATAAATTTATTTATGTATTTATTTAAAATATGTATAGCTCACACTTTTTCTAAAAATGCAACAAGGCAGTATGCAGTGCTCAAAATGTCAACAAAGTCAATAAAAAGATCCGTATAAATTATTTATTTAAATGTTTACAGACCACACTTTCCCTAAAAATACAGCAAGACGATAGACCACACACAGGCCAATATAAGACCATTAAAAACCAATAAATGACCAATAAATGATGATGCACTGAACTCTTGGGTTGGAAATGACTCAGTATGTTCAAACGGACATTGAAAGTGGGATCATGTATAACCACCCCAATAATATATCATGAGCACTAATAGCACCCCCTCCAACATGTTGATGCCAAAAACCAGGACTCGTGTCTTCCTGGCCCCGCTCCCATGCGAGTCACATGATTCGCGATCCTGCGTGTTTTTGTGCACTATGCATGGTGCCCCAAACCAGGATGTCCCGATTTAATTGGGGCAGTTGAGGGGTATGAAATAATCATGAGTGCACGATAAACAGAATTGTCCGGAAGAGCCCTAACTCTCCAACCTATTCTCGCTGATTTGGTTTCACTGGAAAAAGACACTGTGGCGCTTGACACATTGCCACGGCTCTTTGCTGGCACCGCTCGGCGAATTAATATGCAGAGCCAACCTTGGCCTACTCGAGCTTTTAGCAGGGGGGCTGAGCTCAGCTATTCTCTCCTCGGGACCCAAGAGCTGCCAAAGGGTTGCTGAGTGAGCCCAATGTCGACAAGGGCAGGGAAGAGAGAGCAACAAAGCTGTGCTTCCTGGAAGACAGGCTGGTCCGGGATTAAGTTTCTATTCAAATTGGGGACAGAACAATCCCAAAACAACCTTTGGTGAATGAGCCCAGTGTGCTCTAATGCTCCATCCTTGGAAGTGCCAGGTCAGCCAGTTGCTGTTAGCAGGTAGCTAATGATCGTTGGGGCGAATGCAGGAGTTATATAAAGCTGTATTTCAGTAAAGGTTATTCAGACAGAAATGAAGGGGGCATCACCAAGCTTGCATGTGTTTCCTACAGTCCTCAACATTCCCGTTCGCATTTGTTAGGCAAAACACGGATTTCGTATTTTAAAATGCGAGTTTGCTAAGCACTCTGTCAGCACGGTAGCTTACGGCTTGAGGGGAAAACAAAATTAGGCATTAAGTAGCTCTTTGCATGTAAGGTGCAGTTGTGTGTGGCTTTTTAAAAAATGCAAATAGCATCAGCTGTGGTGCTAATAATTATCTGGACTGCAGCAGGCATGGGCTGGAAAATTAATCCTGCCGCAGACCTGAGGAAGATCCCTCTGCTGAAGCTGGTATTTGCTTTGAAAATCCCCAGAAGGGGGGGTTTCTTCTTAATGCAAGTAGCAGCTCAGAGGAGGGCAGCCCCTTGGGACCACAAGATGGGGAGGAAAGGGTTAATTTTCCCTACTAACTCCTACTTTGCTCCTGATAATTATCAGACCCACACAGATGATGCCATCTTCATAAAATAAACAAACCTGCAGTTTAAGCGTAAACAACTTAGTAGCATGAAGGCTGTCTAAGATATTCCTCTTTCAACAGGCTTCCTGCCTACAGAGTTCTTTGCTTCACTGACTTCCGAATTGGTTCTTGCAGGTTCTATTTATGGAACGCGTTGTGGTGGGGGTGTCACAATTTACTGACATGAGCCTTTGCTGCCAGCCAAACTGGATGTGCCAATCTGCTCGTGTGCAGGATTAAGTCTCCCTAGAAACACTGGGCTGATCCACCTTGGAGCATTAGTTAGCATTATCCAATTTCCTCCGCTTCACATTAGACCAGAGTAGTCCACACCCACAAGGACTTGAATTTGGATATGAGGAGCAACTCCAGTCTTTCCCCATGAGCACAGATCAGCTGACTGTGCATTTTGTTAGGGTGTTATTAGGGTGTTTCAAGGCAGGAGGTTTGTGATTCGAGGACCCGTCCCCCGCTTGAGAATAATAAAGACACGTGGACACAGTATATTAGGTTAATGGGCAAGAAAAGGCCACAACTTTATTGATTACAGCATGTGAGAAGGTATTGGCTTAGGCACTGGACAACTCCAAATTTGACTCCACCCACTCAGAGAGGGGTGAGTCTGACAAGGGGTTAACCACCAGTAGGGGGAGCCTGTTGATGCAAATACAACTACAAGCTCTCCCCTAATGTCACCGGGGGTCGTGCCATGGCCCCCCGCCACACAGGGCATCGGACAGGATCCACGACCGCCGGATTCCTTTAACGGAATACCCAAAAGTGAAGGGGTAGGCGATGGCCACACCTTGCCCTTCCATACACCAACAACACATTCCAATGCCTAACCACCAAATACCAAGAAAGTTGTGACGATTGCTACGAGGTAGGCGGAAAAAAACCAAGAGGCCAGTGCCAACTCGCCAATTGGAAAAAAAACTCCTACCGGGCCCCCTGGGCAACCAGGGCGACCAACCATGGGTCCATAGCAAGGTCAAGCGAGAAGCTATGCACTAAAGGGAGTGGTGGGTGGGTGACTCGTGAAAATCAGTAGCGCAATGGTGGGGAGAGCTGGCACGGCCACATTTGAGCGGCTAAACCACGCCCCCGCGGTGTCACCCGATTGGGTGCCCAACTGGGAGGTGTGGCGCGCCAGCGATGATGAGAGGGCAGGGGGCAGAACGCCCCCTGCGTGATGCGGGGATCGGCTCCTGCTCACAACTCCTCCCCTCTGGGAGGAGGAGAAGCTTTAGTGTGCAAGTCTTGCTGGTTTTGTTGCTGTCCGTTTTTGCCATCCCTTTTACAGGTCTGGTATAGGGTTGCAGGATTTTTATGCTTTGCTGCTTTATCCCTTTTGTTCAACTAGCAGGATGGGCAATGACAGAACATGGGTTGTAGCATTTCCTATCTCCTTGGAAACCTTTCTCTGACCCTCTTTTATACATATGCTTCTCCATTGTTACCACATTATTGCTATCTGGAAGGCCTGTGGTGCAAAAAAGAAGTGAGACTCACAGACATTCGTGGCATGAAAAGCTATAGGATTTCGAATAAAGGTGCACAATATGCACTGAATGGAAACGAAGCGGTATGAGCTCCCCAAAACTTTTGCAGGTGCAAATAATATTAAAAGCAGGATCACGGATGATTGCCCCAATACCATTGTGAGTGCAAATCCTGATGAATGCTCAATAAGGAGGCCATCTGAAAGAGGTGACTGTCTGTACTTTTGGGATTCCAGTGCCTTCTGAACATGTGTACAGTGGTACCTCGGGTTAAGTACTTAATTCATTCCAGAGGTCCATTCTTAACCTGAAACTGTTCTTAACCTGAAGCACCACTTTAGCTAATGGGGCCTCCCACTGCTGCTGCACCGCCAGAGCACGATTTCTGTTCTTATCCTGAAGCAAAGTTCTAAACCAGAGGTACTATTTCTGGATTAGTGGAGTCTGTAACCTGAAGTGTATGTAACCTAGAGCGTATGTAACCCGAGGTACCACTGTACATGCATGCTCAGGATTAACCTTCACGCATCTGACGAAGTGGACATTAGTCCACCAAAGTTTGTGCAACAGTTCATTAATCTTCAAGGCTCTTTGTTGTGTTTACTTCAAAGAAGATCCATCAACAGCATCAAAGTCATATAATGGTAAAAAAAAATCACTTTCAAAGGATACAAAGGATATCTTGGTGTTATTTTTGGATCTCTCTGCAGAGGCTTAAATATTACCAAAGAGCATCACGTCCGGTGGTTTAGATAGATCTGGAGACAGGAGATGTAATCAATTTCCTTCTGTGGCTTTGTGCTTCTCTGTTAACCTTGGTGAAGTTTCTTTGCCATTCTGCGTCTCAGTTTTGCTGCTTCTGAAATGCTGATACCAGTGTCTGCACCAACATCCCCAAAACTGCTTCCCTGCTTTTTTTCAAAACTTTCAAGGGTTGTGGCTGAAACCTCTAAAGGTGGGAAGGAACAGCTGAAAAGCCTGGGGAGAATGAGTGAGAGTCAGTACCAGTTTTACTACATTTTTGCAATTTTACTGTGTTTCCAAATAATGCCAGCACAGAGCAGTTTGATATTGAAAATTGGTACTAGGGACTGAGTAAACCAGAACTCTAAGGATGTTCTAGGCAGGCAAGAACAACATGCTGCCTCTGATCCTGGAGTCGCTGATAGCATTTTTCCTCCATGAATTTGTGTATTTCTGTGGGCAGATCTAACCATATGTTTAAAGCACATCCAACATACATTTAAAGCACATGACGTCTCCCAAGGAATCCTGGGAACTGTGGCTTGTTGAGGATGCTGGGAATTGTAGCTCTGTGAGGGGAAAACCAGAGTTCTCATGATTCTTTGGGGGAAGTTACGTGTTTTAAATGTGTGTTGGATGTGCTTTAAATGCATGGTATAGATCTCAGTCGTCCCTGGTAGTCATCCCTGAAGAAGCAGTGGCAAAAGTAGGCTTTATTTCACCCAGGTCAAAGACCCAATTTAGCGCCCCCATGCACATTCACTCTCTCTCTCTCACACACACACACAGCCTTAATGACACCGCTCTGGAGGCTTCACCTGGGGCAAAAACCCTGGCTAGACCCTCCCTCCACCTTGTAGCTACAACCCTGGAAGAAGTCCTATATGAAAGGCCAAAGTTTGCCTACTAGATTCTCCACTCTCAATTACCTCCAGTGATGTTTTTTCTTCCAGTTGCTGAAGTCAAAATAAGGTCAAATATCAGTTCTGAACAGCAGCTAGGAAGGTGATTTGGGGGTGGCAAAGCTATAGGTTAAACATCACCCCCCTAAACTTTTGGAGCTGCTTCTCAGCTCCAAATTTCCCCCCGCTGAGGCTGTTCTTCTGTTCTTTCTTTTTTCTTTTTTAAAGACTGTGTTGAAAGTTCTTGTGAATAATATGCTGTTAAGTCCTACACATTTAAATTTCTAAAACTGGGGGGAAAACCACACCGGCCACCAAGCAGGAGAAATTGCAGTCCATTAGGGAATCATGAGCCACAGCAGCCCTAACAATATAATTCTTTCCTTGCCTGCTGAATTATTTACTGAGTTACCCATTCCTAATTCAGGAGTCTTTTTTTGGGAAATGAGGAAATGGGTTCGGTTTCAGATGCATAAAACCAACACGCTATTTATAAACAGAACAGCCAATTCCGGGTATTCCGTCTCGCTTTAGCACCACCTCAAAAAGTGGGTGACCTACCAGCAAAGGAACACAAGTGAACAACACGAGCAACGCTGACACCAAACTCTACATACATTAAACATAATAGAAACACCGCCACCCGACCCCACCCCCATCCATCTTCCCTCTCTCCATCCCCCCTTTCTTTTTTCTTTCTTTTTTCTTCTCCCCCTAATGCCTCAACAAATGAAACGGATTTGTAAAAATGTTACATGGAAGAAGAAGAAAAATACGAGGCACTACACTTCTGTAAAACAAGAAAATCCTTAATAAAAAAATATTAAAAAAATAAATAAATAATTGGCTTCTCCCCCCCAAAAAAAGAGGGTTTTCTGGGCCCATGTGGTGGATCAGGCCCTCTGCCCTGCCTGTAATCTGGTGACAAGACCAGCATTGCAGGTGTTGTAAATAAAAATATGCCCTTTTCCCTTATGGGGTATCCAAGAAAGAAAAAAAAAGTGGATGACCTTGACAGGGACAGAATGGGATGTCCGAGTGCTTGTGCGTGCGCTCGCGAGATGTCTTTCTGTACAAATGCACACAATATATGAAGGAGCAGGCCTTTGGGTGCATTGACGTCATGGTGACGCCTGGTCGTTGCCACGTGTTGCTTTTGTGCTATGCATTGGGCATGTTGTGTGGGTGGCGAGTGACTTGAAGGAACTTCCAGAGATTCTGCAGGAATAGTTGTCGGTGTGGCTGCACTGCATCAACACCACAACTCTTCCCGTGCTTTGTATTTTGCTGTCAAGGTGTACAGAGGATGGTGACTTAAACTGCAGCATGCAGCGGCTGGTGTAGCAGAAGCATAGCTGTCAACTTTTCCCTTTTCTTGCGAGGAATCCTATTCAGTATAAGGGAATTTCCCTTAAAGAAAGGGAAACGTTGACAGCTATGAGCAGAAACCATCGGATTGGCCTGCCCAGGTCCTCTCAGCAAGGAGCTTGATCTCTTCATTCATTCTAAACACAAAGTGGGAAATGCCAAATAAAATGGTCTTGCGAATCATGAGCAGAATCCAGCCTTCAGAGCTACTTGTTTCTCAGTTGATAGTTTCACCACAAACGAGCTGAAGTTGTCATTAACGGTGAAGCACCTGTGCTTTGGATTTTACACAGGGCGATTGTACATGCAGATTACAAATTCAGCATTTCACGTTTAAATGATGAATGGCAAGATTGGACAATTTTTGAGAAGGGTCTTAGCTCAGTGGTAGACTGGCTTGGCATGTAGAAGGTCCCAGATTCCCTGTCTGGCATTGGCAGGCAAGACTCCTATCTGAACCCATGAAAGGGCACTGGCAGTCAGTGTAGACCAGTGCTCTCCAACATTGGGTCCCCAGATGATCAAGGATGATGGTAGTTGTAGTCCAACAAAGTCTGGGGGGACCAAAGATTGAAGAACACTAGTGTAGACAATTGCGAACTAGATGGACCAACAGTAGAACTCAGTAAGGCAACATCCCCTCAAAAATTGTTTCAGTTGCACCAAAGAGGGTGATTGGGTAATTAACTACATGCAGGGTTTGACTCTGCTGTCCCTATGCTTTTCTCCGCAGCTCCCTGTTGCAAGCAAACTTGTGCCAAGAGAAGATGTCCACCGAAACGGCAACCAGCCCCACAGAGGAACAGATAGAGATTCTGGAGTATAACTTCAACAAAGTCAACAAGCACCCGGACCCAGCCACCCTTTGCCTCATAGCTGCTGAAGCAGGACTGTCTGAGGAAGAGACTCTGGTGAGTGACTGAGCCGCAGAACGCAAAGGCCAGCTCTGACCCCAGGATCCATAGCCTCTCCCTTGGTCTCAGTGCTTTCAAAGTGTCTTCCTAACCACAGCCTCCCACTGGCTGGAGATAGCTCAGTTGGTTAGAGTGTGGTGCTGATAACGCCAAGGTTGCAGGTTTGATCTCCATATAATCATAATCATCATCACAATAATTTTATTATTTATGCCTTGCCCATTCTGGCTGGGTTGCCCCAGCCACTCAGGCAGGCAGCTTCCAACACATATAAGCACATAATAAAACATCAAACATTAAAAAATACCATTAAAAATGGGACAGCTGCATATTCCTGCATTGCAGGGCGTTGGACTAGATCAAAGTTTTCCAAAGTGTGTGTGGCGACACGTTAGTGTGTCAGCTGCAGTGTGTAGGTGTTTTGTGCGAATGCTCCTGGGGCTGGAAAGGGGTTAGTTTAACCTCCGGTTTGCTATTGAAACTGAATTAATGTGTCATGAAATGATATGTGTCCAAAAAGTGTGTCACCAACATGAAAAGTTTGAAAAGCTCTGGACTAGATGATCCTCAAGATCGTGAGTGGCGCTGTGGGTTAAACCACAGAGCTAGGGCTTGCGGATCAGAAGGTCGGTGGTTCGAATCCCCATGACAGGGTGAGCTCCCGTTGCTCGGTCCCTGCTCCTGCCAACCTAGCAATTCGAAAGCACGCAGTGCAAGTAGATAAATAGGTACCGCTCCAGCGGGAAGGTAAACAGCGTTTCCGTGCGCTGCTCTGGTTCGCCAGAAGCGGCTTAGCCATGCTGGCCACAGGACCCGGAAGCTGTACGCCGGCTCCCTCGGCCAGTAAAGCGAGATGAGCGCCGCAACCCCAGAGTTGTCTGCAACTGGACCTAACGGTCAGGCGTCCCTTTACCCTTTACCTTTACCTAGATAATCCTCAGGGTCCCTCCCAACTCTACAATTCTATGATTCTCTCCCAAGAAAGATGTTTGACTTTCTCAACGTTTGCAACAGCAAGTGGTGACTTGGGCATGTGAACTGGTCAGCAGAACCACGGACAGGGCCTCTATGTCCCCACCTCACATTACCTCAGGGCCAAACTAGAAGTGGTGAATGTGGGTGGGTGGGTGGGGATGTGACAGGGCCAGCCATGGTTGCTGAATCACAATAAATAGAAAAACCTTCTCCTTACTTCTCCGATTGTGCTTTTCCTCCCAGCATGATGTGTCTGTAGTGATGGATTGAAAGAAGGAAAAGCAGGTTTGGCGGGAAGATCCAACCCCTGTCTCTAATTAAAATTAGACTTCCACCCCAACAAGCCTATTAATGAACAAGATAGGCATGTGATTTTTAATTATTTTTTTAAAGGTGAATCTAATCTGGCCCTCAGTGGTTTTCATTCCATTAGGGACCATTCATTCAGCTATGAATCATCAACTTTTTGAGCAATCAAGTGACACAGCTCTGGCCTAACAGGGTTTCAGTACCTCTCTGGGGTACCTTCAACCATGTTGCTAGTGGTTTATCCTGCCCACCATGTGGTGAATTTCGTACTTCTAATGCCAACGGCACCTGCCATTAACAAGGAGTTGGGGTTGCTTCATCACTGTCATGATTCCAAGCAATAAGAGAGCAAATTGGCCAGGATTGTGAGTGGGAAACCTGATACAAACATGAGATCCCCATTGTGATGAGCAGAATCTCTAGGTCTCTCGCTGGCTCAGGTCAGGCCTGAGGTGAGACTGCCTTCCCTTGAGCCACATATTTCAGATCTACGTCAGTCAGCTGAAGCCCAAATTAGGCTTTTCAGCACTGAAACTCAAGGTTTGTTTTCCCCCAAACCATTGCAGTATAAAATGTATGAAAATCTAAAGTATACACAATATGGGTTTTGAGATAGCAGCCCCTAGTCTGCTATTCTGGTTCTGCTCTTTTTCCTTTCCTGAGAATGTCTTGTTTCCTCCATGGTCTAAATAAGTCACTGCTTCCTATTTAGTCTGATTATATTTATTGTCCAAAAACAACAGCCTGCAGCCGCACGGGACAGAAATTCATAAATATTGAGCAATGTTCCCTTCTACCTTTGACAGCCCGATTTGCAGCAAATAACAGACGAGAGGAAAATAGCACAGAGAGGAAGGATTAAACTCTCTCGCTGACGCATTGTAGTCCCAATCTAGATTATCCCGCTCCCATAACAGCTTTTGCTGAGGAGCGAGAATTGCAATTTGTAAGTGTAATTTTTAAGGCACAGGTGCAATGTAGTTTAGATTTGGCTCCTAATCTACAATACAGCAGAAGGAAGTAGGAATGGAGTGGTGGAGTCTTGCAGTTCTAGAATGGACTGTACCACTTCAAGCTGCAAGTGGAGGACCATATTTTCTGGAATGAGGACCCTCTCTGCATGTAGAAAGCTAGCAGGAAGTGGATTGTGCGGCAACCTTTCTCCCTGATGTGTGAATTTCCTCACCTGCAGGACCTTCCCCCCCCCCCAAAAATGGGACATTCTAAAATATATAATACCCCCCTGCAGTATGAAGTGGAAGTGGTACAGTCCACTCAATGTCCCATTCCCCCCCCACCGGATCTGCCATCACATTCTGCTGTGTATCTAGACCAGTGTTTCCCAAAGTTGGGTCTCCAGCTGTTTTTGGACTACAATTCCCATCATCCCTGACCACTGGTCCTCCTAGCTAAGGATGATGGGAACTGTAGTTGAAGAACAGTTTGGGAAACCCTGAACTAGACCATCCCTGACTCCGCATTCTTCTTCCTGTGCATTCTGCACTCCCAGCAGCTCACCCTCAGTGAAATTACTATATGCTAGATCTACATTTATTGTGCCAGCTCAGTTTCTCTGTTTTCATCCTGCCATGTCTCTTTTGTTTCCCCAGAAATGGTTCAAGAAGCGCCTTGCGGAGTGGAGGAGGTCAGAAGGGCTGCCTTCGGAGTGTGGGTCTGTCCGAGACTGACTTGAACTCTCCTTCCAGAGACAATCCTAGAAAGCTGATGGCGTCCATCGATTAATTCATGCTGCGGAACATGTTGCTATCAAAACTAATTGTGTCTGTTATTTAACCTGCTGCCTTATTTAAAATGTACATAACCAAGGGGGGTAAATAATTATATAAAACCATATATATATATGCAAGTTGTAATGTATTCTTGTATAGAAATTATAAAGGAAGAGCTGCAACTGCCGCTGGCTGCAGCTACTTTCAAAGTGGCATGGAGTAGTTTAGGATTAATGTAAGAACATTCGCCTTTATTCGTGGCAAAGCTAATAATATGAACGAGAAGACTTAGCAGGGGGGAATGGTCTGTCCGTCGCCTGCCACCGGATCTCAAAAAATGAGCTCACTTGAAGAGCGCAAGAAAGCAGCATTGAGAAAACCAACTGCATTGGCAAAAAGTTGGGGTGCGATTTCAGTGTGTAGGCAATGATGAATGCAGAGAGGTAGCCTTGCAGGAAACCAAACTGAACACTGGGAGTTGTGTCGGCAGCAAGGGTTGGGTCATGCCCACATGCCCTGGGCACCATGAAGACACCCTCCGCCACGGCACACTAGGGAAAATGCCTGCAGCAGGACATCTAGCCTCACTAGCCCCAGACAGGTGCAAACTGATAATTGATATCAATGCATCTGGGCTCACTATTAGTCAGTGCAGCCAGATTCTTCCGCCCCACTCGCCAGATCCCTGGCCTTAATTTGTTCGACGTTAGTCCACTAACCTTGAATGGTTTGGTGTAAAGTGCCTAGCATGCAGGTACGAACGCCCATGCTGCCCAGTATCAGGATTGGATCGTGCCCATACTTCATTTGATGCCAGTGTTACTGAATGAAAATCTGTGCATGCTTACGCCGTTGCCGCATTTATTTTATTGTCTTCTGAAAGGGGTTCCCTCTAAGTTAAAAGGAGTATTTCCCTCCAGATGTGCGAATAAAAATGGAAGTTAAATCAGACTGGCTATGCATGCTTCTGGTTGATTTGGTCACCCTGTCAGTTTATCATCTAAAGGTCCACCCCTGGTGTTCTCGTATGACCAAGAAACAGAAGCCAAGAAGGGCCAGCAGCAGTTTTTCTCAAAGTAGGCGATACTGCTCCCTGTGGGGTGCTGGAACGATCCAGGGGGGGTGGTAGTAGCCTTGGGTGCAATTGGGGAGCGTTGAATAAAAATAAAGGGGGTGGTGGAAGCATAATGAAAGAAGAAAATGTTGGAAAACCATTTGTACATGTCATGTAAGGTAAAGGTAAAGGGACCCCTGACCGTTAGGTCCAGTCGTGGCCGACTCTGGGGTTGCGGCGCTCATCTCGCTCTATTGGCCGAGGGAGCCGGCGTACAGCTTCCGGGTCATGTGGCCAGCATGACTAAGCCGCTTCTGGCGAACCAGAGCAGCGCATGGAAACACCGTTTACCTTCCCGCCGGAGTGGTACCTATTTATCTACTTGCACTTTGTGCTTTCGAACTGCTAGGTTGGCAGGAGCTGGGACCGAGCAATGGGAGCTCACCCCGTCGTGGGGATTTGAACCGCCGACCTTCTGATCAGCAAGTCTTAGGCTCTTCTGTGGTTTAACTCACAGGGCCACCCGCGTAGAGTAAAAGTTGCTGTGATTTTCCAAATCAACACACAAAATGTTGTAGGGGGTAGGTAATAATAATAATAATAATAATAATAATAATAATAATAATTTTATTATAAAATGTATAATAAATTTATACATAAATTTATAAATGTATAAATTTATACATTTATAAAATGTATAAATTTTATTTATACCCAAGAGTGGGCTCAGGGCAGCTAACAACCAATATAAAAACAAATTGATTGAAATACAACTTAAAAAAACAAGATTAAAATACAACATTAAAACACACAAAATGTTGTAGGGGGTAGGTAATAATAATAATAATAATAATAATAATAATAATTATTATTATTATTATTATTATTATTATTATTATTATTACTATTATTATTATTATTATTATTATTATTATTAAATGTATAATAAATTTATACATAAATTTATAAATGTATAAATTTATACATTTATAAAATGTATAAATTTTATTTATACCCAAGAGTGGTCAAGTCTTCACCAAGGCTAACTATCCAGACTGGTCCTACATTGGCCAGAAAAAAACCAGGGAAGTCCCCAAATAGAAGTTCCATCACAGGAGAAAGGAAAAAAGAAAGAGGGGAAGGGAATCAAGTTGATTCCAAGCCAAAGGCCAGGTGGAACAACTCTGTCTTACAGAGAAATATAGGTAGAAATATAGATACATGAAAGAATGCAAATTTGTCACTGCATCTTTCTGTTTGTTCCCTTAAAGGAGGTAGGTTTCCAAGGGAGTGCTGAGTAATATATTTTTTTTCCGGAAAAGAGAATGCTAGGCCAAATAAGTTTGGAAACCTCTGGTCTACACAGATAAGAATAGCTCACCTCTTCACCTCAGTTTCAGAGTTCTATAATATTATGCATAGCCAGAACCGAGTCCATTCAACCACTACAAAGTCCACATTTATATCTCTAGTTGGAGAAGGGGACGGGATTAAGCACTTACTGATGTTTAAACCAATACACTGTGAATTTCGATAGAAATCTGAAGAAGAGCGTTTTGAAAGGTTTGTTGGTGACTTGACCCCCCTCAGAGCCAGCTGAAGTGAAGTAATGGTATGTTTAAAAAATTATTCCCATGAGTGAGTTGGATACATGCCATTGAAATTTCGCTGTCTGAGGCAGTATGGCTCTACCATTTGCTGGGAATCACAAGTGGGAACAGGTCTGTGGCACTCAGGTCTTTCTTACACGTTTTCCATGGGTGTCTGGTTGGCCACCATGAGAACAGCATGCTAACAGAATCTTTGTCCTGACCCAGCAGGGTTCTTATTAAATCAATGTGCTTGTATGTAACTAGGGCTTGGGACTGGGATTCAGGAAAGAGTTTCATTAAAATCAGTCACTGAAATCAGAAATAGAACCTGTGTTTCAAAATGAATATTTTTGGTTGCAAATATGTTGGGTTTTTTAAGTTCTGGAAGCCAGTACTGCCACATCCATTAACTATGGAAAACAAAAGTGAAGCCACAAGACGGTGAAAGCAAACCATGCCAATTAATTGCATGCTAATATGTGTAACAGGAAAGATGTTGTAAAATGGAATGTTAACATCACTAGTTCACAAAATGAGGATTTGTATACGCATTTCACCAAAATGAAGCAAACAGTATGGAAATTAGGAAATCCAGAATAACTGGGGGGTGAGATGGGACAGTACTTTCTCCATTATCCTTGAGTTACACTCATGGGAGCAAAAATATCCCATGGTGTTGTCTCACTGGATTGATTCGAGGACGTCAGAAATGATGAGCAACCACCATGCTTTCACTACAAATGGAGTTGTTGCAGTACTCTGTTGCCGTTTGCTGAGGTCCACCAACGGTCATCTTGTGCAGCACTTGCTCCCAGGAGCTCCTGAGGCTGTTGTGTAGTTGTCGTTGCAGGTCTCCAGGTCTGCCCCAAAACATCCTGGCCGCTGCAGCCACTGGGAGCATTGGTGGAAACTTCCGCCATTCCCTTCCTCAATGCATGGGAACAGCAAAAGGCAAAAGGTATGACCACAAACTCAGCTTGCTGGAAGCAAAATGTATGCTGGCCGCAACATCAAGCATAGTAAAGGACTTAGGGAAGAATCACTTTTGGTAACATCCAACAGAAACATTACCGTGATGTCCCAAACTGGTGGTAGTAGTGGTAGCAGGGGTGTAGGAAGGGGGGGTGCAGGGGGTGCGGTCCGCCGCAGGTGTCATCCATGAGTGGGTGACAAAATGACACACCGCGGGGGGGGGGGCTTACCGCGGGGCCTGGCCTGTAGCACGCCGAGCCATGCGTCTCTCCTGGGAGTGACACGTGGCTCGGGTCCCCGTGCTGCCTGAAATGGCAGCGTGGGGCTTGCGTCCGCTAGGCGGACTCCGTGGGCAGCTCGCCGCAGCACCCCCATGCGCAAATCGCCCCACCCCGCTGGGTGGATTGCCCCATCCCCACCGCTCTGGGTGCTGGAGCAGCTAGCTACGCCCCTGGGTGGTAGTAGTAATAATAATAATAATATTTTTTATTATTGTACCCTGCCCACCTGGCTGGGTTTTTCCAGTCACTCTGGGTGGCTTCCAACAGAATAATAATAATAATAATAATAATAATAATAATAATAATAATATGATAAAACATCTAACATTAAAAACTTTTCCACCCACAAAACAGATCCTCTCTAAATGCACTCCTTGTCATTCTCACAAAGGAGCAATGCAAATGTATACAGCATTACACTTTTGCACTAAACTGAGAGCAAGAAAAAACACATTTAGTTGAAAAGGGTGGGATGTGTTTGGGATAAGGATGATGCATGAAGATCAGCACATACAGCATGCAGAATGCGCTTTAAAATGCAGTGTGTGCACAGACTGAATAAATAGTGGAAGAAAACACACATTTAACAGAATTATTGTGTGCTGTTAATAGTTCAGCACCATTTCAGACCCTTCAAGTGTCCCTATTTTCCAGGGACAGTCCCAGATTTACAGAAGCGGTCTCAGTTTCTGATTTGATCCTGAAATGTACCGCTTTTCCTTAGGACATCCCTCTTTTCACTGGAGAAATGTTGGAAGGTTTGGAAATAGAACGTTGCTATTTTCATTGGAGAAATGCTGGAGGGGACGTCTCTTTTTTTTTCATCAGAGAAATGTTGGAGTGTATGCCAGTGGGCCCAAGATAGTGGCAGAAAGAAAGAGAGGAAGGCAATCACAGTTATTCTCCTAATTTATTTAAAATTAGGTCCTGTGAGGTAGAGAGAGGTAAGTACATTTGATGAATTAGCTCAGCGCTGGGTTGGCTTCGCTAGCTCCTTGACCCTTTCTGAGCAGTATGCCTTTTTAGCAGTCTCCTTCACAACAAAGGCTTCTGGGTTAAACTGGACAATTTGGGTCGCGGCCCTGAGGGGGGAAGGTAGTCGTCAGTCTAAACAGTGATCTGCGATACAAAATGGATCTGAAGTAATAACAGAACAATCCCACCCTGAAGTTATACCTGCTGGGCGGGGATAGGTAAAGGTAAAGGGACCCCTGACCATTAGGTCCAGACTCTGGGGTTGCGGCGCTCATCTTGCTTTATTGGCCGAGGGAGCAGGCGTACAGCTTCCGGGTCATGTGGCCAGCATGACTAAGCCGCTTCTGGCGAACCAGAGCAGCGCACGGAAACGCCGTTTACCTTACCGCCAGAGTGGTACCTATTTATCTACTTGCACTTTGACGTGCTTTCGAACTACTAGGTTGGCAGGAGCAGGGCTCCCTCTAGCTCTTTTAGCTTCTGCCTTAGCGGCTATCCCTGACTTTTGAGGGAGGTGGGGGTAGGGACAGAGCACAGCTCTGTCCCTTCCCCCACCTCCCGCAAAAGCCCCCAAGAGCCGCACTCCCTTTAAAGAGCCCTGCGGAGTGTGTGTGTGACTCTTGGGGGCTTTTCCTCGAGCCACAGACTTGGGGAGCCACACACACACTCCACGCGGCTCGTGAAAGGGAGTGCTGAGCAGAGCCTGGGATGCATACAGGCTCTGCTCAGCGCTCCCTTTAATTTTTTTTCCCTTGCACCCCCCCTCTAAAAACTAGGGGCACCTTATGGTCAGGTGCGCCTTATGGAGTGAAAAATACGGTAATTCAGGCAAGTTAAAATCTGGGCAGGTGGCAATTATCAGGTTAGAACTGAGAGTGGTTAATATTTGTCAGGACCAACTGTTTCCACTGATCATACAAGGACCCTGTGAGCAGGATGGGGGCCTCCTTCAGGCTTATTTTTATACAAAGGAAAGTCAATCTGCATCCTGCCCAAAGCACTGGCGGAACAGCTCCGTCTGGCAGGCCCTGCAGAAAGATGTCAAATCCCGCAGGACCCTGGTCTCTTGTGGGAGAGCGTTCCACCAGGCCGGAGCCACGGCCAAAAAGGCCCTGGCTCTGGTCGAGGCCAGTCTAATTTCCCTGGGGCCCGGGATCTTCAGGGTGTTGTTATTTGCAGACTGTTAAGGTCCTCCGTGGGACATACCAGAAGAGGCGATCCCATAGGTACAAGGGTCCTAGGCCGTATAGGGCTTTAAAGGTTAAAACCAGCACCTTAAACCTGATCCTGTACTCCACCGGGAGCCAGTGCAGATGGAAATGCACTGGGTGAATGTGATCCCACGGTGGGGACCCCATAAGGAGTCTTGCTGCGGCATTCTGCACCCGCTGGAGTTTCTGGGTGAAGCTATGCACCTCAAAAGAAGATGGTAACAGAGCCCTTCTTTCCTGACCCACCCCCCGCCTCAAATCTGAGAATCAACCAGACTCTGAGTGCAAGCAAAACATATTCATCGAGTCATCCCAGGAAGTCCCACCTTGCGACAGGCTGAGCAAGTTCACCAAGTCTAGGCGAAGCCACAGCATGTTTTGCCGCTGCTGAGACTGGCCACTCAGGGGGCCGGTCAGGGGCACTCCCCGGAGCCAGCGCTTTCGCTCTCGCAAGCTCTATTAACCTCGGACTTGCCACCGCATTCAAGGCAGCCCGGGTCACCTGTGGAACAAAGCAGGAGCGTTTGTTGCTGAACAGCACACAACTGATTATATTCAGTACAGTGGTACCTTGGTCCTCAAACACCTTGGTACTCAAACAACTTGGAACCCAAACACTGCAAACCCGGAAGTAAGTGTTCTGGTTTGCGAACTTTTTTGGGAAGCCGAACGTGCTCCGTTTTGCGAGTTACACTTCCGTTTTGAGTGTTACGCTGAGGTCTGTCTGTTTTTGCTATTTATTTTGCGTTTTTGTTTTGCGGCTCTTTTTGTTTTGCTTTTGTGACTTGGTGGAACCCAGTTCAGCTACCGATTGATTGATTGATTGATTGATTGTGTGACTGCAGTACATTGTTTATTGCTTTCATGTTATGGATCAATGGTCTCGTTAGACAGTAAAATTCATGTTTAATTGTTGTTCTAGGAGTTGTTTTTAAACGTCTGGAACGGATTAATCCGTTCTGCATTACTTTCTATGCGAAAATACGCCTTGGTTTTGGAACGCTTTGTTTTTGGAACGGACTTCTGGAACAGACTAAGTTTGAGAACCAAAGTACCACTGTATATTCCTAACAAAACTAGGAGAATATACAGGAGCTTCATCAAAGATTTAGGGTGTCTTTACTCCTCCCCGCCCCGCTCTCCCCATCTCCCAAAAGCAATCCTGAAAAACAAGGCAGGGGCTGAAGTTCAAATCCCAAAGAACCAAAGTAACAGAATTACGTGTCGGATCGGAGCCTCCTTGTATCTGCTGTCATAGCACAAGGTATCTCTCTTCTGTACCGGTTGGGAAATGCTTATGATTCTTGCGGATGCCGAAGCATGCATTGCAGACCTACTAACACGCGTTTCAGGCTACACAGAGCAAACAAAGCAGAAAACAGGAGTCTTTTAATTTTAGGACAGACGTTACAAACAAGAGCAAAGACAAAACACCTCTGTTACGGAAATTACGGGGGGGGGGCACATCTTTAAATTAAATACTGTATTACAAATATTATGCCTAAATGTATCCTTTCAACTTGACAGCTCAGGTAAGTTACCTAGCTTTAAAAATAACATAAAATCATCTCCTTTCCCAGTTTCCTCCATTCCAAAGCTATTTTCCCCTTGAAAAAGGACTCCAGGAAGTTCTCAGAGGTGACAATTGCTGGGCTCATTGTTAGCCAGGGGAAGCCAAATCTCATCACCTGACTTGCCTCAGGCTCCAGACATGCAAAGGAACTTCTATTGTACTTTTGGGTGGTGGGTACTTAAAACATATTTGTCTATGCTAATCTTATACCTGAGTCTTGCCGTGCCATGTCTGCTTATGCTAATCTTGTACCAAGGACTTGTCTGGACATGTTTGCCAAGGTTAACCCTTCCCCTTTTGTGACATGTCAGTGATGTAGCAATGATGTAGCAATGATGCTGTACGAACTGTATTCTGGGATATGGTGGGAAAGTTTTAAAAGTCTTTGTTGCCCCATCCTCGGGGTCCAAATTTGCTCTTTGAACCTATTGTGCAATAAACTTTGGTCTACAGCTATTTGCTCCGGTTGGCTGGAATCCTTCCTTTATTCTGCAGGGACCCGCGGGCTCTGCCCGACGAGCTGGGTAACTGAGCAGCCTCGCACCTAGATTTTTCTGTAACAACCTCAAACACATTATTTCATACACTGTAATGCACAAACAACCTCTCAGGTCAGGGACTTGCAGAACACGGTCAAATGTGCACCGGGAGAAGTGGAGCTGGAGTCTGATTTGGGAGAGGGGGTCAGTGATTTGCGGGGAACTGTACCAGCCAGGAGGCAAGAGTCAAGAGGCATGGGAAGCTTCAGAGCTGGAGGGTGGAGCACAGGATGGGCCAGAGGAAAAGGTAGGTCAGGCAAGTGAAGGGCCAGGTGCTTCCCCACCCTCTCCTGCACAACTGTCTCCCAGAACCAGGAGGGGACTGAAAAGGGAAGAGCAAAGGAAGTTGCCATGCAGGCACAGTCTCCAGCTGCGTGCTCACAGGTACATAAACTGGTAAAGGGTGAGTGCTGCCCTGTTGCTGCAACTGCTCTATAAAGTGCGGACCTGGGAATAGCTGCCTAGATGCTAGCTTGGGTGTGTAGGTTTCCAGAGTTATCTTTGACAATAAAATGTTAACTATCTTCTGGGTACCTTCCTTTAGTGGGGAGTACCCTTGACAACTCAGGACGATGCTCCATTGTTGTTATGCAGCTGTGCCTTTAAAGTGCAGGTTTTTAAAAAAATAATCACATATTGTCCATGTGGGGAGCCCAATTTGGATCAGGGCTTTTACCCTTTTAGCCCCACTATGACCCAATCCAGATATTCCTCTTCCTCTTTGCACATGTAATTTGCATTCGGGGAGTCTTTTGATTGCTTCATGACTAGCCTTTTATTTTTATTTGGGGGGGCCTGTTAAAGCCACATGGAGGCTGGGCCAACCAATCTGCCTTCTTAGCCTGTTTCTTCCCCACACAGGGCAAAAGAGAGAAGGGACGTCTGTCCACCCATCTGAAATAAGGGCTGGCATATTCAGCCTCATGACGTGCGAGGAAAGGGAGAGAAGCCATTTTGACAGTTGGCTTGTACCTCAGGGGCCTACTTTGCCCAGCAATGGGGCGGGGGGGGGTGGATGTGCAGAGGAAGTGTCAATGGGAGATGGCTTGTTCCCTGTCGTGGAAGAGGTAATAGCTGGCTGGGAACAGGTTTGTTCCCCAGAAACTGTCCCTTTTACGTACACACACAAAAAAACACATATTGAGAAAATGGCTTCTTCCACATTCTCTTCAGCTTCCTTGCCCTTTATGGGTGGAAACAGCTATAACTGAGAGCTGCTTCTGCCCACGTCCGCAAAATAGGGAAGAGCCTTGGCAGTCCGCTCTGTAGTATTTTTTATCCCATTTCACACATTAGGGTTTGGATTTGATATCCCACTTTATCACTACCTGAAGCAGTCTCAAAGCGGCTAACATTCTCCTTTCCCTTCCTCTCCCACAACAAACACTCTGTGAGGTGAGTGGGGCTGAGAGACTTCAGAGAAGTGTGACTGGCCCAAGGTCACCCAGCAGCTGCATGTGGAGGAGCGGAGATGCGAACCCAGCTCACCAGATTACAAGTCTACAGCTCTTAACCACTACACCACACTGGCTCTCTACTAAAAGGAATAGTCTATGTGTGGCTGCGTAATGTCACCCTGGCGTAAGAAATCTTACGTAACAGGAAGGCTGGCCACCCATTTTAGCTGAACAGAGTGGGAGTGCGTTGCATCAAGAAAGGAAGAGGAAAGAAGGATGAGTCGCAGAATGAAATGAGGTGTTTTTATGATGCTTGGGTACGTGCTGCTTACATAGAAAGGCCCTGAATCATTTCAGTTCTGCAATCAGCTTGCTGGATATGGAATAAAGGCCATACTATACCTGCATAGGAGCAAACCCCTAGGGGCCATGGGAGCTTTGGCACCTGCAATAAAACATCTGAAAGGGCCGGGCACCGCAAAGTTGATGGGCATTGCCATTCAAATGGTGTGCGTGCATCGTGTCATGTGATTGATTATGGGGGTGGGGCTTACCTGGGCCCCTGCAATATTTCAGCACTCAAGACTGCCACCATTTTCAGTCTCCTCCTTCATTCCTCTTGCATGGGCTGAGAGTTCAGCCAACATCAGCCTCCATATTTCTACCTTACCTAACAACAGAGGCTTCCCATTATCCTGGGCCACTTTGTATGGAACCTGTGTATGGAAACGCTTGTTGAAATTGTCATTGTTGATGGTGTTCTCTGGTTTAGCATCATCATTGATTACCTCTTTTGGAAAGGAGAAGGATGAGGGCAGGCTTCGCGGATGTGAGAGGCTCAAAATCCTTGGGGAAGCTTCCCAGCAAAGTGCTGCGCTACTGACAGGCCACTGCGGGGAACTGCGGGGCCTGCAAGCAAACACAAACAGGGGACCATTAGCAACTGCCTGGTGACTCCTCACTGCCCCCACAACCCACCCCCCACCAGCGTATAGCTAGGTGCGAGTTCTATAGCTACCTGACAGAACTGCAACTCATAGATGCGAGTGGCAAGCATAATATTTATATAATGTCTAAAGAGGTGTGTGTATTGAAAGTGCTCTTTTATATGCGACACCCAGGGCTTTTTCTAGCAGGAACTCACTGGAACTCAGTTCCGGCACCTCTCAGGTGGGCGCCATTGAACAAGGGAGGTATTCATGGTGAGTTCCAGCACCTATTTTTCTAGAAAAATAGCACTGGCTACACCTAATATAAAATCAGGGGTGTATTGGGGTGTTGGTACTTCGAGTGTGTGATCCTTTATGACAGGGATGTCCAACAGGTCGATCGCAATCTACTGGTAGATCCCCGGGAGGTTTTGGTAGATCACAGACAATTGCTGGTTCCCTTTCCTCAGTGGTGGTAAAATAGAATCAGGCCCTGCCCCCTTGCCCTGCCCTCCACAATCTCCCCAAAAGGGGTACATCACTGCCTGTTATTTATTCTGTGAGTAGATCGCAGTCTCTTAGGAGTTGGCCATCCCTGCTTTATGAGATGGTTTGTCCACCTTTGGTCCCTGCCCTGCAGTCAGCTGTCACCATGCGACAGTGGCCACACCCCAGGAACGACTTTGATTGGCTGGCTAAACCAGGTGAGGGAAGCTGATGGGTCTCACACCCTGGGTGAGTGAAGGGCTTCCCCTGTATGCAAAGACAGGCTCCGGTGGATGGAGCAGATGAGACCATAGAATAAGGTTTCTGCATGTGTAGAGGGAAGGGTGAGGAGGCAGATGGGGCTCGTCAACCTGGGAAGGTAGCCCATCTAGGAAAAATAAAACTGATCCTAAACCTTGCAGGATATCTTCGGGAGAAGAAAAAGCTAAGGAGTAAACCCTTCAAAAATCTAGAGTGGAGTCCCTAAGACGGTTGGATGACGCCTTGTACAACTCTTTCCATCAACTCCTACAGCCAAGCTGGTGCCAAATGTATTGCTCTGCTTTCTTCTGGATCACATCTGTGAAGCTGAGAGGTGGGTCTTGATATCTGGGCAGCTCAGGACCTCCATACACACTGCCCAGGCTTGCAACCCAGGGAGGTGCTAATGCAGTGCTTTGATTTCACTCTCGGAGGCACTGATAATGATCTCCTGAGACAGAGAGTTATAACAATAATAATAACAGACAGATATAACAGACGGATGATATTCTAGGGTGCATCAACAGAAGTATTGTACCCCGATCAAGAGGAGTAATAGTCCTACCCTATTCTGCCTTGGTCAGACCACACTGGAGGACTGTGTCCAATACTAGACACCACAATTAAAGAAGGAAATTGACAAGCCGGAACATGTGCAGAGGAGGGCAACCAAGATGATCAAGGGTCTGGAAACAAAGCCTTATGAGGAACGGCTGAGGGAGCTGGGTATGTTAAGCCTGGTAAAGAGGAGACTGAGAGGAGATATGACAGCCATCTTCAAATATCTAAAGGGCTGCCACATGGAGGATGGAGCAAGCTTCTTTTCTCCTGCTCTGGAAGCTAAGACCTGAACCAATGGCTTCAAGTTACAAGAAAGGAGATTCTGACTAAACATCAGGAAGAACTATAATAGCTGTTAAAGGGTGGAACGGTCTCTCTTGGAGGGTGGAGGGCTCTCCTTCCTCGGAGGTTAGATGTCCTGGATGCTTTAGTTAAGATTCCTGCGTTGACATGCAGAGGGGCCGGGAGGCCAGCTGGCAAGCCCAGCTCGGACGTCTCCTTCCATTGGCCCATGCTCCGATGTAAATCAGCGACCCGAACTTCAAAAGCCAGGGCACGCAATTAGCAGAGTGTACTGCGCACACAGAAGTAGGCGTGAACCTTATGTCATGCCACAGCGACAGATTTATTAAACATAAATCAGAACAAAGAAACATGTCGTCTCTCTCTCATGTCGTCTCAGAGAGAACAGCAAAAGCAAAAGCTATATACAAACGGAAGTTCCCAGCAAGCTGTGCTGGAATGTAAACAGACATGTGACATGCAACAATTCCAAATGCCTCTTCCTTGAGGTGGAAAGGAATTCTCAACTTCCATGCACATGATGCGGGATGCTAATTATTTCCCCCTAGAGTTAAATGAAAACTAATCAGAGGCAGCTACAGGAGAGCTATGAGATTCAGGTGAGGGTCAGATGCCTTGTCAATCCCAGCAGGGATATAAGAGGACGACCCGACCTGCCCAGGCCTCCGGGGTCCCTTCCAATTCTATGATTCTACGACTGCCAACCACAATATAAATGCACCACTACACAACATTGTCCCCTACCCCACAGGGCAGGATAACTTCATGCTCAGGTGTCACATGCGGCCAGAGTCACACGCCTTTACTTTCCCAGCCTTGCACCCTGCTTGGGCGTTTTTGCCTGACTGGAATGTGCCCATTAACTCTGCCCATGCTTTCTGCTTGCCTGGCTGAAGGAGGATAGAGAGAGCCTTGTGAGAGCATGAAGAAAGCCGCCCCGGGTGCAGAGCTAAAACCCGCATGCACCACTCCACCCTCTCTTGCCTTCAGCACATTGGCCCTGGAAGGCTGCCCAGAAGGGAGGGCGGCTTTTGGGCTGGAAAATGTTCCCCACCCCTGCCATGGGGTGACTGGAAGGACACACAGGCAAGAAAAATCATACAAGTCTCAACCGCATGTTAAAGTTTCTGGAAATGTTTTTGATTTACCATTGCTTCATCTGCCTCTGTGGCTTTTTCTGCCCCACTCTTCCAGCGAGCATTCACTGTGTAATGCTTGACAGAGCAGTGTTGCCTTCTGGTCCTTGTAAATATGGCTGCTTGCACACTATGCCTTTAAAGCAGATTTGAAACACATCCTGCCCACCCCAAGGCTTGCTGGAACTGCAACACTGTGAGGCATAAACTGCAGGGCCCAGAATTCTTGAGGGGAATCATGCACTCCCAATGTGCTTTAAAAGGTACAGTGCGCACACAGGCATTATGCTGAGTTCTACGTTCCTCTCTAGGATTGAAAATCCATTTGGTGTTCCTCCTCGAAACCCCGACTGTGTACTGTCATTGTGCAATGACTTAGGCCGTACATCAAACAACATATAATATATAAATCTGCTTATGATCTTCATCACTTAATGCTGCTATTTTGGACCATCCAAGCACCCCTATTTTCTAGGAACAGTCTAGGATTTACAGAAGCCATCCCAGTTTTTGATTTGATCCCAGAATGTCCCGCTTTCCCTTAGGATGGCCCCATTTTCATCAGAGAAGTGTTGGAGGGTATGGAGTTATGCGACTCCCGAGCCAAGGAGATAAGTAACTATACAACCTTTAGAAGTCATCTGAAAGCAGCTCCGTATAGGGAAGTTTTAATGTTTTATTATGTTTTTATATATGTTAGAAAATGCCCAGTCAGATGTGTGGGGTATAAATATAAATATAAATATAACAACAACTGATGGTACTGTATCCTAAACCACTGAGCCTCTTGGGCTTGCCGATCGGAAGGTTGGTGGTTCAAATCCACATGACGGTGTGAGCTCCCGTTGTTCGGTCCTGGCTCCTGCCAATGTAGCAGTTCGAAAGCACACCAGTGCAAGTAGATAAATAGGTACCACTGTGGCAGGAAGGTAAATGGCATTTCCGTTCACTCTGGCTTCCATCATAGTGTCCCGTTGCACCAGAAGTGGTTTAGTCATACTGGCCATATGACCCAGAAAGCTGTTTGCGGACAAATGCCAGCTCCCTTGGCCTGAAGTGAGATGAGCGCCGCACCCCATAGTCGGCTTTGACTGAACTTAACCACCCAGGGATCCTTTACCACCACAACCTCCTCCTCCTTTAGGACCTTCCTATTTTTATTGGAGAAACATTGGAGGATATGATATTTGGGGCCCTTGCAACTTGAATGCTCCTCCATACAAAATTCCTTACACACAGAAAACCAGATGCTAAAGAGAAGGGATGTAGCCACCCTGACATGCTTGTTTTCTATGTGCAGTTATTTCTCTCTCCATTATCAGCCATTCAGTCATGTGAGTGCCCTGCAAATCATACAGTCCAGGGACGGGTTACCCCCTTCACCAAAGCGTTGCCTTCTTTCTTCAAAGAGGAAGACCAAGAGGCCGAGATCTCTGTGTATGAAGAGAGTTTAGCAGCAGTTCTCTTCCCATCCCTAGGCCTCTTCTCTGATCTTTCCAATTTCCCCACTGCTTCTGCTAAGCTGCTTTCTTTTTCATGCCTCACCCTCAAGTTTTATAGCTGGTGGGAACAGGGGAGCAGACAACCGTCTCGTTCAACTGGCAGCAGATCAGCGAAAAAAGGTCCAAACACGTGAGGAGGGAGAACTATTGTGTACATGATGAACGACTGAAGCGTTTGTACAGAGAAATGATGGCAAAAAATTATGGCAGCCTGTGATTCTGACCAAAAAGCAAGCCGACAAAATGGATAGGGTCCAGATGTTATTGAGTTGCTTATCAAGTGAAGAAGTGAACATAATTAGGCTTCTGTATCACATGATACAAACAGTTAGTGGGTGCTGATAATCAGCTGCTGTTCCTGCAGCTAGAAATGCAGATCACAACTAATGTTCTGCTTGTGCGCATGTGCGATAGAAAATGAAATAAGTTTGGCAGTTTGACTGGTGTCAATGTCCTGAGGGGTCACTCCAATATAAATGTCATTCTTTCATGAGACCACCCCTCCTATCTTAATCATGGGCATTTTACTAGTTTCAAATGAAAAGTGCACCCCTCCAAAGTAACAGTTGCTTCTTGCTATTGTAAAGATGGCATTTGTTGTCGTTTAGTCGTGTCCAACTCTTCGTGACCCCCTGGACCAGAGCACGCCAGGCACTTCTATCTTCCACTGCTTCCCACAGTTTGGTCAAACTCATGCTGGGAGCTTCACAAACACTGTCCAACCATCTCATCCTCTGTCATCCCCTTCTTCTTGTGCCCTCAATCTTTCCCAACATCAGGGTCTTTTCCAGGGAGTCTTCTCTTCTCATGAGGTGGCCAAAGTATTGGAGCCTCAGCTTCAGGATCTGTCCTTCCAGTGAGCACTCAGGGCTGATTTCCTTAAGAATGGAGAGGTTTGAACTTCTTGCAGTCCATGGGACTCTCAATTCAAAATAATTCAAAAGCATCAATTCTTCGGCGATCAGCCTTCTTTATGGTCCAGCTTTCACTTCCATACATCACTACTGGGAAAACCATAGCTTTTACTATGCGGACCTTTGTTGGCAAGGTGATGTCTCTACTTTTTAAGATGCTCTCCTTTTTAAAGATGGCATAGAGATTCTGAAAGGGATTTGGGCCAGTTCAGGATTCAGTGTGTGTGTGTGTGTGTGTGTGCGCGCGCGCAAATGCGCTGAAGAGGGAACTGCAGGTTTCCATTTATAGATTTTCATATTTCCATCTGCTCAGATCCTTTTCCCCTTTCAGTTTTTCTCCATGACATCACCTCTTTCTATGCTTCTACTTCTCCCTCAATTTTTACTTGCAATTGTGGGAAAGTGCAGTTGAAAAATGGGAGAAGATTGCATACCCTCCAACTTTTCTCCGATGAAAATAGGGACACCCCATTCCATAATAATAATTTTATTATTTTATACCCTGCCCATCTGACTGGGTTGCCCCAAGAACTCTGGGCAACTTCCAACATATATAAAAACATAATAAAACATTTTTTAAACTTCCCTATACTTCAGCCTTCAGACGGCTCAGGGGATCAGAAAACTCCATACCCTCCAACATATCTCTGATGAAAATAGGAACGTCCAAAGGGAAAGCGAGACATTCCGGTATCAAATCAGAAACCAGGACGGCTTCTCTAAATCAGGGACTGCCCCTGGAGAACAGGGACACTTGGACGGTCTGAGATTGTCAAGACCATATGATCTAAAGCTCTACCTTCTCAGGCCCAGGGACCACCTTTAACTAAAACTCACTTTAAATTTTTTAACTGCACATGTCCATATGACTGGTTTCTCCATCATGACAGAGAAAATACTCCCCTTATAAGTTACTGGGTTCTGCTCAGTCTCTGCCCAGTTTCTGCCACCAGGGGTTTAGTAATTTGAAAGTAAGATATAATGTTGTTAATATTTTATTTCCTGAGGAATGTGACACCCAAAGCAGGCCATGGTCTCTGAGGATTTGTCTATAATTATGTTTGCATTATCCGTACTCTATATCTAGCGGGTTCCCACTGCTACCTTTTGAAGCTGCATTCATACAATGTCAGCCCCAATCCCTATTGATCCTGTCGCTTCTTGACAATCAACACAGTTGGCAGCACGAGTCTCTCACCTTTGTTTCAGGTACGTTTCTGCGCATCTTCTAGGTTCTGCTAGGTGTAATATCCGTTGGCTCGGGATTATAGAATATAATCCAGGAGGGCGGTGCCAGATCTCAGACGAACGGCCACAACTATACAAATGGATGGACCTTGGAAAAACCGCAAGGCGTCAGTGGAGGCGAGGCAGAGCTTGGCATTAATTCAAACAGCAAGTCAAAAGTGTGAGTTCCACCTTATTTTATTCATCCTGGTTCTACGTCGTGGTTTCTTTATTTTATTTCTTTATTATATTTATATCCCACTTCCCCTCCCCCCCCAAAGGAGCCCAGGGCTTATGATTAATATGAACAACTGCACCATCCAGGAAGAGAAGGGTTCTAGGCTAGCCTTCTCCATTCCATCATTGTGGATTTTTTAAAAAAATCATTTTGGGGTGGGAGTTGAAATGGTTATTTTAAGCCCCCCCAAAAAAGCCAACTTTTTAAAAAAAGTGTATTGATTTAAAAGAATATCTAAGTTTAATACAGATGTATTAAAGACACACAACCTCTTAAAAGGGAATCGTGGCAATTTATTAAAGGCTGCTTTTCTAGGGACCTCTGCTCAAATATAGTGCCAAACTGGCTGGCACTGTGTTAAGAAGCCACAAGGGACCCTGGACTTCTGTGTTCCCGAATTCTCCTTCCTCCTCTCATCGCATGCAGTGATTTCCTATCTCCACTTCTGGTTTGCAGCAACCCATTATTTGTCATTTCATCCAAACAGGTATTCTATGGTCTGTGCCTGCCTGCAAACTCCCCAAAGCCCTTACTATGCAACCTCTGGAGTGGAACAGGTTCCCCATCACTGTCCTATTCATTGAAAAAACATATAGCCATCTTGGCTAGAAATTTTCTTGGGAGGGGGGAAGTGAGATTATTAGGAAGCTGAATTCTGTGCCATCAGAGTATTCTGCACTACAGTCATACCTCGGGTTGATTGCGCATGAGCATGTTTGAGCATGTTTGAGTCGCGTTCCGCAGCAACCCAGAAGTAACGGAGCGCGTTACTTCCAGGTTTTGCTGCTTGCGCATGCGCAGACGCTCAAAATGATATCATGCGCATGCACAGAAGCGGCGGAAAGCGACGTGTGTGTGCGCAGACGTGCCGTCGCTAGTTACGTTTGCTTCTGGATGCGAACGGGGCTCCGGAACAGATCCCATTCATATCCAGAGGTACCACTGTATTTCTGTATCCCTCCGAAAGACCACACACACACACTGCCATTGATATGACAACACTTGTGCTATATGCACATATTCACTTGTAGCTGATATTTCTTGCCCCAAACAGGAATCTAGGGGGCAAGTCAGAGGCATGGAATATGCACTATATAGACTGTGCTTAAATCATTCCATGAATTGTTCCACTGTGCCTGAGGAACTGGCAGTCAAAAGTGCCCCAGTGCTGGGCCTGGAATTCAAATTAAAACATCCTGCAATTCCAGCACAAACAGCTGCTCACTTGGTGAGTCAGATCTCTTGGCAACCGAGAGTAATGGCGACATCCTTTTCACGATCTCTCCCTTCTGCCTGCCAGTTCTTGACGGAGAACCAAAATTAATCTGGAATGCCCTTATTATTACTTACGCCGTGAATAATAATACACGCCGGACTTTCTTCACTTCACCTAGAGAGACATCTTTGCAGCTCCGGAAGGTGATATTAATAGGAGACCAACACTTGGGGAAAGCAGTGGCCAATTTGGGGCAAGTCTTCATTACAAAATATATATTGGGAGGGTTCTATCACTGTTAGGATTTCCCCCAAAGAATCCTGGGAATTCTAAGGCACTGGCAAGAGGACATTGCCATGAAGACAGTATTAATAATAATAATAATAATAATAATAATAATAATAATAATAATATATTATTTATACTCCGCCCATCTGGCTAAGTTTCCCCAGCCACTCTGGGCGGCTTCCAATCGAGTGTTAAAAACAATACAGCATTAAATATTAAAAGCTTCACTAAGATGTCTTTTAAAGATAAGATAGCTGCTTATTTCCTTCACATCTGAAGGGAGGGATTTCCACAGGGCTGGCGCCACCACCGAGAAGGCCCTCTGTCTGGTTCCCTGTAACCTCACTTCTCTGATACACGTACGCAGGGGCGGAGGAAGGGGGTTGCGGTGGGTGCAGGCCACCCTGGGTGTCATCACTGGGGGGGTGACAAAATGTTGGGCGACACTCACCACATGGCCTGCAGCGTGCCTGAGCCATGCATCTTTCCTGGGAGAGAGGCGGTGGCTTGGGCGCATGCAGGCTCTGTGCTGCCCAAACAGTCCGCCCGCTGCCTCCCCCCACAGCTGTAGGGCGGCTGAGTGGGAGGAGGCAGGCAGACTCTGGAGGCCCTGCGGTGCGCCCCACCCTCGCCTCACCCCTATGGGCAGTTCGCCCCAGGTGCCTGAGCGGCTTCCTTCGCCACAGCAGGTACGGTCTTGGAGCACCATATCCAAGCTCAGAAGCAACACCAAAAACAGCAGCAGCACTTATTACTAGTGATGTGGTGTGGGTTGCCAGGGGCTGTGGCTTTCTGCTACCCATCTCCCCACTGTTGATATTTTCACCTCTCCCATTGCAAAAATCTCCTTATGTTTTCAGAAAGGAGGGAGCGGAAACTGCTCTTCACTTCTACCCCTGACTCTGTGGGTAGTTTGTGTGTTATCTATGTAGAGATTAGATGGCTGAGTGAGAGCTGTAACACTCATGCAAGCCAGTAGCTCTTTAGTTTTTAGTTTGCAGTAGCTATTAGAAATAAAAGAAGTTATGCTTTACAGCTTTCTTCCGTGTTGTTCATACTCTGCTGAGTTTGGTGCTCACAATGGGCAGTTGTGGGTCCAGGACACTTAGACCTGCTTTCCAGGATTGGAAGGTCTCTGGAAGCGCTCCAGTCGCCTAGCCCAGTCACGGAGGATCCAGATATTGAGCCCAGTTGTCAGCATTGGCTCAAAGGCATATTGACACCCACAGTGTATGGTCTGTCTCCCACACCATCTGCTATGCTGCACACCTAGTGTTATGTACTGAAGTTCTCACCCTGGGCCAGCAGGGGGATACTGTAGATAGTTATGCAAATAAGGGATCGAAAGTGACGTTCATTGATTGGATAGTTTTAGAAAATTGTTACAGTTACGTTGTACTGGAGCTCTATATAAGCAGGCTGGCTGAAAGCCTTCAGTTCAGTTCTGTTCTGGCCTGTGAATAAACAAGAGCTGTTTGAAGAATCACTGTGTCGTCTGATATGTTCACCCACAACTTAAGACCTAGAGTCCTGCTTGTCACAGTGGGTGCTGGAGAGGAGAGAAGGCCTCAGCGCAGGGAATAAGCGGGAGAAGATATAGCAGCCTCCTTGTCTCGCGGCATCACAGACGCATTTCAAAGTCTGCACCGTCCCAAATGGAAGCCATTAAATCGTGTGTGGGGAACCTTTGCTGCTCCAGACGGTGCTGAACTACAATTCCCATCATCCCTGGCCATTGACTATGTTTGCTGGGGCAGATGGGACTTGTAGTTCAGCTGTGGTCCCACGTTTCCCCACATCTGCCTTAAATGTATAGCTTTGTTTCTTTGCTGAGCAGTCTAACATGCCATATAGCAAGGTAAATAATAATAATAATAATAATAATAATAATAATAATAATTATTATTATTATTATTATTATTATTATTAAATTCATATCCCACCCTTCCACTGAGGGCCAGCTCCGAGGGCCTTCTGGTGATTCCCTCACTGTGAGATTACAGGGAACCAGGCAGAGGGCCTTCTCGGTAGTGGCACCTGCCCTGTGGAACACCCTCCCATCAGATGTCAGGGCAATAAGCAACTATCTTACTTTCGAAAGACATCTGAAGGCAGCTCTGTTTAGGGAAGCTTTTAATGTTTAATTCTGTATTGTGTTTTTAATATTCGGTTGGGAGCCACCAGAGTGGCTGAGGAAACCCAGCCAGATGGGCGGGGTATAAATAATAAATTATTATGATTATGATTATTATATATTATTCCTCCCAAACCTTTCTGCTTGGTTTCAAAAGAGGCTTGCCATAAACAGCATGGGAAGCTGCTGTTCAGGAAGCACAAATCCCAAGCTCCGCAGGGAATCAGAAGTACAATCCTTGACTTTGGCCTGAACCCACTCAGCTCCTGTATGCTTTTAAATGAGGGAAAGTAAGAATGACAAACCTGCGCGGGAGATTTGCATCTAGTTTCTTGGGTTTTGCCAGGCCTAAGACTCTTGAAGTTGGCCGACACATCAGAGCACGTGAGGAAAGGGGCCATATTGTATCTTGGTTTCCCCAGACTAACTTACTGTTGTGAATAAAAACAAAAGTGCCACTCAAACCATGGTTAGAAACTCCTGCACACAACCATAGGTTATCGCATTAAGCATTTATTCTTATATTACGCAAATCACTCACACACACGTATGCTGTTATAGTTGTTCTCACCCAAAATCATCTCTAAAGATCTGTGACTTTCTGGGAGCAAACTGATTAACGGTGATTTTACAACGGGAGGTCACTCATTTGATGGCTGTGGTTCCCCAATTTGGCTGGCTACCATTAATTTACACATATATCCCACACTTTCTGTCCACCTTACAAGATCTTTGAGACAGCTGAGAGCAGGAAATAAAAGCAATACTATTTTTTTAAAAAACTCACTTTTTAAAAAAAGTAAAGCCAAAAATTCTTTCAAGGGAAAAAGGCAGAAATAGAATTCAGGGCTCAACACCTTGTGCCCACAGCCAGAAGGTGCAAAAATGTCAACAATGATGGAGTCAGACAAACAGGAAATTCTAAGCCTGGTCACTGTCTCAGAGAAGACATGGCGTTGGGATACGGCTTTTCAAGTATCCCGGTCCTAAACCCTATATTCCTTGGGAGGTCACCAGTTCATGAGAATCACAACCAGGCAGGGGTACTGTTGTGCTTGGCTCCAAGTCATGGGTTTATCATAGCCATCTGGTTGGCCACTGTGAGAACAAGATGCTTTGACTGGGCCTAACAGGGCTGTTCTTATGTTCTCAGTGTACAGTGGTACCTCGGGTTAAGAACTTAATTCGTTCTGGAGGTCCGTTCTTAACCTGAAACTGTTCTTAACCTGAGGTACCACTTTAGCTAATGGGGCCTCCCGATGCCGCAACCGTGCGATTTCTGTTCTCATCCTGACGTAAAGTTCTTAACCCGAGGTACTATTTCTGGGTTAGCGGAGTCTGTAACCTGAAGCGTCTGCAACCTGAGGTACCACTGTACTTAAAGGTAAAGGTAAAGGGAACCCTGAGCATTAGGTCCAGTCGTGGCCGACTCTGGGGTTGCGGCGCTCATCTCGCTTTATTGGCCGAGGGAGCCGGCGTACAGCTTCCGGGTCATGTGGCCAGCATGACTAAGCCGCTTCTGGAGAACCAGAGCAGCACATGGAAACACCGTTTACCTTCCCACTGGAGTGGTACCTATTTATCTACTTGCACTTTGACATGCTTTCGAACTACTAGGTTGGCAGGAGCAGGGACCGAGCAACGGGAGCTCACCTCGTCGCGGGGATTCGAACCGCCGACCTTCTGATTGGCAAGTCCTAGGCTCTGTGGTTTAACCCACAGCGCCACCCACATCCCTACGCCACTGTATTTACTTTGGAGGAATCCAACCAAAGTGAGCTTGAAATGCACCAATAAGGGTAGAGTCACTCCAAAGCAAAATGCCGAAATGCTGAAACCATGGTGACCAGCACTTTCAAATATAGTCAAAAGGACCACTAAATATCTTTTCAAATAACCCGTGATCCATCTTCTGATGGTTTTCAAGCTACCCATAATACACCAGGCTTTATAACTGTTAAAAATTTGAAGGGCACAGTTTGAAGGTCTATGGGGCAGCATCCTTGCACTTTCAGTTCCATGAAGGAGAAAGGCGGGATATTGATGTCATAAATAAATAATATAAGTATAAATGCAGATTTATGTTTTAAATGTCACAGGAGGCAGGCTATTTTGCCTTTCAAATCAGCCCATATATTCGATTAATTTGCACCCTACTCCAAATCACCCAATCAGTTAATTTACCCCCCAATTCAATTCTCAACAGATCCTGGTCCAAATCAGTTTGATTCTCCTTCAGTTGCCTCCCCCCAAATTATCTCTAGATCATGTAATAATAATAATATTCTACCCAATAAACAAGATCACCTCCTCCAATCTAATTTTCTCCAAATTTCATTACCCATCCAGAATATACAGAAAGAAAAATATTCGGGACCTCTACTCCACAAGCCTGTCTTTGCTTTCAACCTCTAATGATGTAAAATATGGAGCTGATAATATGGGTCTTTAGTACAAGTCTGTCGTAAGATAATTGTGACAGCTATGGCTCCATCTGCACTATATATTTTAAGCACTATCACTTTCAACCCTCATGGCTTCCCCCAAAGACTCCTGGGAACTGGTTTCTTAAGAGTGCTGAGAGAAGTTAGGAGACCCATATTCTCCTCACATTCCCCTCACTTTGAAGAACAAGTCTTAATGCTCAATCCCTCTTCCCAGGGGACTCTGTGAGGCCAAACCACAGTTCCCAGAATTCTTTGAGGGAATAAAAGTGGTATGAAACCACTTTAAATGCATAATGCGGATGAGGCCTATGACAATGAGCACGTTAAGGTGCCAAATGCAAATAATTCTTATTGTGATTCACATCCTTTATGAAGCCACACAATCTTACCGGAAAAAGTTCCACACGTCTTTGATCTCCTTTGGTTTTGCAAGCTCTTCCAACCTGGAACTGAAAACTTGTACAGTTGCAAAACAAACAAGAAACACATAGGTGGATAAAACCACCGTGCATAAAGTGTAAGTTCCCTTCCAGGGCTAAGAAACCTTTCTTTTCTACATTCCCTTTCTGGGGCGCCACATGCCAATGGCGAGTGTGGCCAGAAACCAAAGTCAGTGTGGTGAACGATGTGACTCTTACCTTTGTACAATTGCCCACATTCTAACTAGGCAAAAACCAGGCATTTCCACACACAGAGACCTCCACCCAGGCAAGCAAGACCGCAAGCATATTAAAAAAAGTTAAAGGACCCCTGACAGTTAAGTCCAGTCGTGGACGACTCTGGGGTTGCGGTGCTCAACTCGCTTTACAGGCGAGGGAGCCAGCGTTTGTCTGCAGACAGTTTTTCTGGGTCATGTGGCCAGCATGACTAAGCTGCTTCTGGCGCAACAGAACACTGAAACCAGAGCAGTGCACGGAAATGCCGTTTACCTTCCCACCGGAGCAGTACCTATTCATCTACGTACTTGCACTTTTTGGTGTGCTTTCAAACTGCTGGGTTGACAGGAGCTGGGACTGAGCAACAGGAGCTCACCCCGTCGCGGGGATTCGAACCGCCGACCTTCTGATTGGCAAGCCCAAGAGGCTCAGTGGTTTAGACCACAGCGCCACCCGTGTCCCTTGCAAGCATATTTGTTGTTGTTGTTGTTTAGTCGTGTCCGACTCTTCGTGACCCCATGGACCAGAGCATGCCAGGCACCTCTGTCCTCCACTACCTCCCGCAGTTTGGTCAAACTCATGCTGGTAACCTCAAAAACACTATCCAACCATCTCGTTCTCTGTCGCCCCCTTCTCCTTGTGCCCTCCATCTTTCCCAGCATCAGTGTCTTCTCCAGGGAGTCTTCTCTTCTCATGAGGTGGCCAAAGTACTGGAGCCTCAGCTTCACGATCTGTCCTTCCAGTGAGCACTCAGGGCTGATTTCCTTAAGAATGGATGCGTTTGATCTTCTTGCAGTCCATGAGACTCTCAAGAGTCTTCTCCAGCACCATAATTCAAAAGCATCAATTCTTCGGCGATCAGCCTTCTTTATGGTCCAGCTCTCACTTCCATACATCACTACTGGGAAAACCATGGCTTTAACTATACGGACCTTTGTTGGCAAGGTGACGTCTCTACTTCTCAAGATGCTGTCTAGGCCTGTCATTGCCCTTCTCCCAAGAAGCAGGCGTCTTTTAATTTCGTGGCTGCTGTCACCATCTGCAGTGATCATGGAGCCCAAGAAAGTAAAATCTCTCACTGCCTCCATTTCTTCCCCTTCTATTTGCCAGGAGGTGATGGGACCAGTGGCCATGATCTTCGTTTTTTGATGTTGAGCCTCAGACCATATTTTGCGCTCTCCTCTTTCACCCTCATTAAAAGGTTCTTTAATTCCTCCTCACTTTCTGCCATCAAGGTTGTGTCATCTGCATATCTGAGGTTGTTGATATTTCTTCCGGCAATCTTAATTCCAGCTTGGGATTCATCCAGCCCAGCCTTTCGCATGATGTATTCTGCATATAAATTAAATAAGCAGGGAGACAAAATACAGCCTTGTCGTACTCCTTTCCCAATTTTGAACCAATCAGTTGTTCCATATCCAGTTCTAACTGTAGCTTCTTGTCCCACATAGAGATTTCTCAGGAGACAGATGAGGTGATCAGGCACTCCCATTTCTTTAAGAACTTGCCATAATTTGCTGTGGTCGACGCAGTCAAAGGTTTTTGCAAAGTCAATGAAGCAGAAGTAGATGTCTTTCTGGAACTCTCTAGCTTTCTCCATAATCCAGCGCATGTTTGCAATTTGGTCTCTGGTTCCTCTGCCTCTTCTAAATCCAGTTTGCACTTCTGGGAGTTCTCGATCCACATACTGCTTGAGCCTTCCTTGTAGAATTTTAAGCATAACCTTGCTAGCGTGTGAAAAGAGTGCAATTGTGCGGTAGTTGGAGCATTCTTTGGCACTGCCCTTCTTTGGGATTGGGATGTAGACTGATCTTCTCCAATCTTCTGGCCACTGCTGAGTTTTCCAAATTTGCTGGCATATTGAGTGTAGCACCTTAACAGCATCATCTTTTAAAATTTTAAATAGTTCAGCTGGAATACCATCACTTCCACTGGCGTTGTTATTTGCAGTGCTTTCTAAGGCCCATTTGACTTCACTCTCCAGGATGTCTGGCTCAAGGTCAGCAACTACACTACCTGGGGTATACGAGACATCCATATCTTTCTGGTATAATTCCTCTGTGTATTCTTGCCACCTCTTCTTGATGTCTTTTGCTTCTGTTAGGTCCTTACCACTTTTGTCCTTTATTATGGTAATCTTTGTACGAAATGTTCCTTTCATATCTCCAATTTTCTTGAACAGATCTCTGGTTCTTCCCATTCTGTTGTTTTCCTCTATTTGTTTGCATTGCTCGTTTAAGAAGGCCTTCTTGTCTCTCCTTGCTATTCTTTGGAAATCTGCATTCAATTTCCTGTATCTTTCACTATCTCCCTCGCATTTTGCTTGCCTTCTCTCCCCCGCTATTTGTAAGGCCTCATTGGACAGCCACTTTGCTTTCTTGCATTTCCTTTTCATTGGGATGGTTTTCGTTGCTGCCTCCTGTACAATGTTACGAGCCTCCATCCATAGTTCTTCAGGCACTCTGTCCACCAAATCTAAATCCTTAAACCTGTTCCTCACTTCCACTGTGTATTCATAAGGGATTTGACTTAGGTTGTATCTTGCCGGCCCTGTGGTTTTTCCTACTTTCTTCAGTTTAAGCTTGAATTTTGCTATAAGAAGCTGATGATCTGAGCCACAGTCAGCTCCAGGTCTTGTTTTTGCTGACTGTATAGAGCTTCTCCATCTTTGGCTGCAGAGAATATAATCAATCTGATTTCGATGCTGCCCATCTGCTGATGTCCATGTGTAGAGTCGTCTCTTGTGTTGTTGGAAAAGCGTGTTTGTGATGACCAGCTTGTTCTCTTGACAGAACTCTATTAGCCTTTGCCCTGCTTCATTTTGCTCTCCAAGGCCAAACTTGCCAGTTGTTCCTTTTATCTCTTGCCTCCCTACTATAGCATTCCAATCCCCTATAATGAGAAGAATATCTTTCTTTGGTGTCACTTCTATAAGGTGTTGTAAGTCTTCATAGAATTGGTCAATTTCAGTTTCTTCAGCACCAGTGGTTGGTGCATAAACTTGGATTACTGTGATGTTAAAAGGTCTGCCTTGGATTCGTATCGAGATCATTCTATCATTTTTGAGATTGCATCCCAGTACAGCTTTCGCCACTCTTTTGTTGACTATGAGAGCCACTCCATTTCTTTTACGGGTTTCTTGCCCACAGTAGTAGATGTGATGGTCATCCGAACTGAATTCGCCCATTCCCGTCCATTTTAGTTCACTGATGCCCAGGATGTCAATATTTATTCTTGCCATCTCATTTTTTACCACCTCCAACTTACCCAGGTTCATGGTTCTTACATTCCAGGTTCCTATGCAATATTTTTCTTTACAGCATTGGACTTTCCTTTCTCTTCCAGGCATATCCGCAACTGAGCGTCCTTTCGGCTTTGGCCCAGCCGCTTCATCAGCTCTGGATCTACTTGTACTTGCCCTCCGCTCTTCCCCAGTAGCATGTTGGACGCCTTCCGACCTGAGGGGCTCATCTTCCAGCGTCATAACTTTTATATGCCTGTTGCCTTTGTCCATGGAGTTTTCTTGGCAAGGATACTGGAGTGGCTTGCTGGTTCCTCCTCCAGGTGGATCACGTTTGGTCAAAACTCTCCACTATGACCTGTTCATCTTGTGTGCCCTGCTCGGCGTAGTTCATAGCTTCTCTGAGTTCTTCAAGCCCCTTCGCCATCACTGCCTTGCAAGCATATTATACCAGTGCAAATGTTTGGGATCAGAACACCAGACAGTCTATGCAAAATGTTCTTATTAGAATTCCAGTCAAAGAGCTTATTCTGTTTTATTTTTATTATTTGCATTTCCAGAAGCAGGCTGGAGTCTTGAGGGTTCCTGTATTCCTACTTCCCTGTTCCTACTGCTCTGCCTTGAGAATGCTTACAGAAAACTGACAAGAAGATGACAGGTTATTATGTTCATTTGATGCAAATAAAAACCAAAAACCAAAAAAAAACCTGATAATGGACTTTGCTAATTACATTTGAACTCCAAAGTCATTCCGTCATGTACAAAACATGCTCCTAGGCAAAGGCTTCCTTGAGAGACACCTTTGCACCTGAGGCGATAGGCCTTTTCTTCAAGCCAGGACAAGCCAAGGCACTTTTTATAAGCAAACAGCCTCCTAACCAAGCAGGGCTTATGATGTTTTCTTGACAGACAGGGGCAGGAGAGTAAATACCAAGAGAGGAAGAGAGAATGAGAGAGCTCTGCGTTCCCTCCCTTTTCAGCAGTTTGTTAAAAAGGCAGGGAAGTTAAGTACAGCGCAGTCAGGGACCAGACCTAGTGTGGGTGGGGCGTTCTCCATCCCACAGTCTTGCTGAGAGTAGCTGTTGACCTGGCAAGGTGGTGAGATCAAGGATCTAGGATTTCCTTGTAATTGAGACTGTCTATCAATCACAGGGGACGCGGGTGGCGCTGTGGGTAAAAGCCTCAGCGCCTAGGGCTTGCCGATCGAAAGGTCGGCGGTTCGAATCCCCGCGGCGGGGTGCGCTCCCGTTGCTCGGTCCCAGTGCCTGCCAACCTAGCAGTTCGAAAGCACCCCCAGGTGCAAGTAAATAAATAGGGAGCGCTTACTGGCGGGAAGGTAAACGGCGTTTCCGTGTGCTGCGCTGGCTCGCCAGATGCAGCTTTGTCACGCTGGCCACGTGACCCAGAAGTGTCTCCGGACAGTGCTGGCCCCTGGCCTCTTAAGTGAGATGGGCGCACAACCCCAGAGTCTGTCAAGACTGGCCCGTACGGGCAGGGGTACCTTGACCTTGACTTGATCAATCACAGAGGCTGATACTGCACATCTGTAGCACACAAGGCAAAAGTACAGGCAGCCCCAACCAGAGACTAAGGCCCAGTTATGGATGAGTTTTGTGGTTCTATCTCCGACAGATCCCAGCAAATTTGTTTTTTTAAAATACCCTTCCTACAGCCAACTTTCTCCAAAGGATTTGCAGGTGACCAGGCTCCTATTTTGCTGGCTGCCCTCTAGCCAGGTATTTGGCTGTACTTAGCCCAGTCAGTACAAGTACTAGTAGATTCAGAGCTGATGAAGCGGCTGGGCCAAAGCTGAAAGGTCGCTCAGTTGCCGATATGCCTGGAAGCGAAAGGAAAGTCCAATGCTGTAAAGAAAAATATTGCATAGGAACCTGGAATGTAAGAACCATGAACCTGGGTAAGTTGGAGGTGGTCAAAAATGAGATGGCAAGAATAAATATTGACATCCTGGGCATCAGTGAACTAAAATGGACAGGAATGGGCGAATTCAGTTCAGATGACCGTCATATCTACTACTGTGGGCAAGAATCCCGTAAAAGAAATGGAGTGGCCCTCATAGTCAACAAAAGAGTGGCGAAAGCTGTACTGGGATGCAATCTCAAAAATGATAGAATGATCTCGATACAAATCCAAGGCAAACCTTTTAACATCACAGTAATCCAAGTTTATGCACCAACCACTGGTGCTGAAGAAACTGAAATTGATCCTGAAGCTGAGGCTCCAATACTTTGGCCACCTCATGAGAAGAGAAGAATCCCTGGAAAAGACCCTGATGTTGGGAAAGATGGAGGGCACAAGGAGAAGGGGACGACAGAGGGCGAGGTGGTTGGACAGTGTTCTCGAAGCTACCAGCATGAGTTTCACCAAACCCCGGGGGGCAGTGGAAGACAGAAGTGCCTGGCGTGCTCTGGTCCAGGGGGTCACAAAGAGGCGGACACGACTAAACAACAACAACAAAAGCCCAGTCAGGCAGAAACTGTGTGGCGATCCCAGCTCAGATTGTTGACGTGCTAGAAATGACAGACTGGCGTAATCTAGAACCACGAAACAGGCCAAGGTAGCTCCAAAACTCTGTATGTAAACAGATACCTTTTTCCTGTTCCTTCCTGATTTGCTTCCAGGTTTGCTTCCATCATTGCTGTACAATCCAACACCTAGAAGTTGAAAGATATAAAACAGTTTTTGTGACTGGGCTCAGGTGCACAGGCGGTCCTAGAATGTTACTAAGGAGTATAGAATCACAGAATTGTAGGGTTGTGGGTTCGAGGAGGCCCAACACCCTGCAAGGTGGGGCTCAAACGCACAACCCTCAGACGAACAGTCTCAAACTGTTCCGACCATAGCTGTCAACTTTTTCCTTTTTTAAGGGAAATTCCTTTATTCCGAATAGGATTCCTCGCAAGAAAAGGGAAAAGTTGACAGCTATGGTTCCGACTGAGCTATCAGCCTGACATACATAATAGAGAAAGTAAAGCTGCAATATGCCTACTAAACCGGGAGTGAGCACCACTGAATTAATCTGCAGACGTTCTTGTTTTCTTATGCGGGACAGTGTAAATGGGGAGGGGTGAGTTTAGTACATTATAAAAGAACCAAACATACTGCCAAATAATTACTTTGACAGGAGAATTCCGACACACCCTTTTCTTGTTTGATACAGGAAGCCCTCCCGGGTTTATTTGCTATTTGTCATATGCATTCTTCCCCAGGACTACACCTCAATGAAAATCTAGTCTCATAGCCAGTATCAGCACCTGCCTTTGTCCCTCCTCCCACATCCATGGACAATCAGTTGCTACAGGAGAGATAAACACAGATTAGCACAGAATAATAGGTAGAGAGACTCTACAGTCCCCTTCAGTTTCCTCTGCCTGTGTCCAGGTGAGCTTTCAGAACTCTGAACAGTCAAAGCCTGGCTTACGTAGAATCACAGAATTGTAGAGTTGGGACCGCAAGGGGCATCTAGTCCAACCCCCAGCAGGGCCAGATTTAGGTTTGACGAGGCCCTAAGCTACTGAAGGCAATGGGGCCCTTTATATGTCCAGCTGTCCTTTGTCAACAACAATTTGTCCCTGTTTTTTGTGTTGAATATATGCTATATGGTAATTTATGGACCTAATAGGTATCTATTTGCACATAAGAAAATATGTATTTTATCAAAGTAATTGTTGAACTGAAATAAATTAAGAAGAAGTATATTAATAGTGAAATACAATTAAGAAGAAGTATATTAATAGTGAAATACAATTAAGAAGAAGTACATTAATAGTGAAATAATTATTAAGCTCTAACTTAAAATGTCTCTCTCCTCTATGCAGGGACCAGCTCTTGACAGATCGAACAATAAATATGTTACTTTGATAATGGTACAGTTGTTAGAGCAGGGGTTCCCAAACTTGGGTCGCTGGCTATTTTTTTGGACTACAACTCCCATCACCCCTAGCTAGGACCAGTAGGCAGAGATGATGGGAAATGTAGTCTAGAAACAGCTGGAGACCCAAGTTTGGGAAACTCTGGATTAGAACATCCAAATAGGACTGGGAAGACCCCCTCAGCCATGAAAAGAGTTGAGTGACTGTGTAGGCTACTCAGCCTACTCTTCCCTTCAGATTGTGCTGAGAATAAAAAGGGAAAAGAGAACCACTTACTGTGCTTTCAGCTCTATGGAGGAGAGATGGGATACAAATGTAAATAAATGCTTTAAAACTCTTTAAGGTGCCACAAGTTTTGTGGCTGGTGCAACAGTGGATCGGGAGGGCTCAACTTGAAAAACAATATATTCCTAATAACAGGCATCGAATAAGATTTTGTTGGGAAAGAAAAAAAGTGAAGTCATTATTCATATACTTTGCCCAACATCATTAATATGTAGAAGTTACAGGTGGGGTTATAATGCGTGAGTTCTGCTCTCTTCTCATTTTTGTTTTCTAGTGTTGCTGAAATATCTTGCAGGCCGGATATTGTAAAATGCATGTCCCAAGCAACAATTAAAATCACACTCAACTCAGAGCTTGTAGGGCAGCGGCTGAAGAAGGAACAAAAAGGGTTTTCTTGTGTGAGTTTCTTGTGGCTGATTAGCTGCTTTCTCTGTGCAAAGGTCAGAGGGGGCAGGGCTTCTGTTGAGGTAGGGGATTAGCTGTGGGAGGAGCTTGTCAGAGCTTGTAGGGCAGCGGCTGAAGAAGGAACAAAAAGGGTTTTCTTGTGTGAGTTTCTTGTGGCTGATTAGCTGCTTTCTCTGTGCAAAGGTCAGAGGGGGCAGGGCTTCTGTTGAGGTAGGGGATTAGCTGTGGGAGGAGCTTGTCAGAGCTTGTAGGGCAGCGGCTGAAGAAGGAACAAAAAGGGTTTTCTTGTGTGAGTTTCTTGTGGCTGATTAGCTGCTTTCTCTGTGCAAAGGTCAGAGGGGGCAGGGCTTCTGTTGAGGTAGGGGATTAGCTGTGGGAGGAGCTTGTCAGAGCTTGTAGGGCAGCGGCGCGCGCCTAGCGGCGCGCGCAGTTTGATCCATCTTTTAGATTTAGGGGAGCTAGTCTCAAACGTTTGTTGGGGGAGATATAGGTTTATTTGGGGGGATTTATTTGTCCTGTCTTCACGCTTTTTATGATGGAGGACCGCTGTAGTCACCCCCAACGACACCTTCTCAAGATGGAGGGTGAGGGAACAGCTGCAGTCGCCTGTGGTTCCTGCGCAATGTTTGCCATCTTCCCAAAGGTTGCAGGCAGCTTTACCTGCAGCAATTGCATGTTGATTGCCCTCTTAGAAGACAAAGTCCAGCAACTGGAGGAACGTGTAGCTACGCTCCAAAGAATTAGAGAGCTGGAGCTCTTCTTGGAAGCAACAGAGCACACCGTCTCACCAAGGAGGAGACAGGGGACTCCCCTGAGAAGGAGGCTAGTTCACCAACACAGGAGCCAGATATATGGAGAAACGTGACTCAAAGAAGTAGGAGGCCCAGGGTTCGCTCTGATTGTTTAGAAATACGCAATCGCTTTGAGGTCCTTTCCCCTAGCATGGAAGACGAAGAGCAGACTCCATTTGAGGATCTCTCCCTCATTACAGTCGATCAGGTATATGAAGACGAGCAGCAAAGGCAGTCTTCAGGGAATGTGCAGGCGACCTTGGAACGGACAGCTCACGGAAGAACCCCGACCAGACCTAAGAGGAGGCGTGTAGTGGTGATAGGGGATTCCCTACTGAGGGGAACAGAAGCAGTGATCTGTGGGCCTGACAAGATGTCTCGGGAAGTGTGCTGTCTCCCCAGGGCTAAGATCCAAGATGTAACTGAACGACTGCAAGGAATCATAAAACCCACTGACAAATACCCCTTCCTCTTGGTTCATGTGGGAACCAATGACACTGCAAGCAATAGCCTCCAGAAGATCAAAAGAGATTACGAGGCTCTGGGCAGGAAATTGAAGCAATTAAATGCACAAATTGTCATCTCATCTGTCCTCCCAGTTGAACGACGTGGCCCAGGGAGAGAGGGAAAAATAGTGGAAGTGAACAACTGGCTTCGCAAATGGTGTAAACAGGAACGGTTTGGATTCTTAGATCACGGAATGCAGTTTCTTGAAGATGGACTTCTGGCAAGCGATGGGCTGCACCTCACAACGGTTGGTAGGAATGTTTTTGCAAAAAATCTCAGAAACCTCATCAGGAGGGCTTTAAACTGACTAATGTGGGGGAGGGAGACAGTGCTCCTGAAGGTAGGAGTCTATCAATTGATGAAGATGATCATCCAAATGTCATAGACCGAATGGAGCAAACAGCACGCAGACCTAGTGGTGGGAGGAAAAAATCCTTAAATAAGAGACACGGGGGAATGATTAATGGACTTCAATGTCTGTACACTAATGCGCAAAGTATGGGAAATAAACAAGATGAGCTTGAGCTCTTGGTACAGCAAACTAAATATGACATAATAGGCATCACTGAAACCTGGTGGGATAAGTCCCACGATTGGAATGTAATAATGGAGGGATACAATCTATTTCAGAGAAACAGACCAGACAAGAAAGGAGGAGGAGTGGCGTTATATGTCAGGGATGTGTATACCTGTGAAGAGATCCAAGATTTAGAACCTCAAAGCCAAAGTGAGAGCATTTGGGTCAAAATTAAGGGAGAGAAGAATAACAGTGACCTCATTGTGGGAGTTTACTATAGATCCTCAAGCCAAACGGAGGACATAGATGATGCCTTCCTGGAACAGATGGCCAAGCATGCAAAAGGAAGGGAGATAGTAGTAATGGGGGACTTCAATTACCCGGATATTTGTTGGATGTCAAACTCAGCCAAGAGCATAAGGTCAAACAGATTCCTCACTGGCCTTGCAGACAACTTCATTGTCCAGAAAGTGGGAGAAGCTACAAGAGGAACAGCCATTTTAGATCTGGTCCTAACCAATGTTGATGACCTGGTTAGTGGGGTAGAAGTGGAAGGATCATTAGGCGCGAGTGATCATGCTCTTCTGAAGTTTACTATACAGCGGAAAGGAGCAGCCAAGCATACTAGGACTCAATTTCTCGACTTTAAGAAAGCCGACTTCATAAAACTTAGGGAAGTGCTGGGTGATATCCCATGGACAGTAATACTAAAAGGAAAGGGAGTTCATGATGGCTGGGAGTTTGTTAAGAGGGAGATAGTAAAAGCACAACTTCAGGCAATACCAATGAGACGGAAACATGGAAGGTGCCTAAAGAAGCCAGGGTGGCTATCTAAAGAACTTTTAACTGAGTTAAGATTAAAAAAGGATGTGTACAAAAAATGGAAAAGGGGGGAAACCACCAAAGAGGAATTCAAACAAATAGCCAGCACGTGTAGACACAAAGTCAGAAAAGCTAAAGCACAGAATGAACTCAGGCTTGCTAGAGAGGTTAAAAGCAACAAAAAAGGCTTTTATGGGTATGTTCGTAGCAAAAGGAAGAACAAAGAAACAGTGGGGTCACTCAGAGGAGAAGATGGTGAAATGCAAACAGGGGACACAGAAAGGGCTGAACTCCTCAATGCCTTCTTTGCCTCAGTCTTCTCCGATAAAGAAAACAATGCCCGACCTGAAGAATTTGGAGCAAATGATTCAGCAGAGGAAACACAGCCCAGAATAACTAAGGAGATAGTACAAGAATACTTGGCTAGTCTAGATGTATTCAAGTCTCCAGGGCCAGATGAACTGCATCCAAGAGTATTAAAAGAACTGGCAGATGTGATTTCAGAACCACTGGCAGTCATCTTTGAGAATTCCTGGAGAACAGGCGAAGTCCCGGCAGACTGGAGGAGGGCAAATGTTGTCCCTATTTTCAAAAAGGGGAAAAGAGAGGACCCAAATAATTACCGCCCAGTCAGTCTGACATCAATACCAGGGAAGATTCTGGAGCAGATCATTAAGCAAACAGTCTGTGAGCACCTGGAAAGGAATGCTGTGATCACCAATAGTCAGCATGGATTTCTGAAAAATAAGTCATGTCAGACTAACCTGATCTCGTTTTTTGACAGAATTACAAGCCTGGTAGATGAAGGGAACGCAGTGGATGTAGCCTACCTTGATTTCAGCAAGGCATTTGACAAGGTGCCCCATGATATTCTTGTAAAGAAGCTGGTAAAATGCGGTCTTGACTATGCTACCACTCAGTGGATTTGTAACTGGCTGACTGACCGAACCCAAAGGGTGCTCATCAATGGTTCCTCTTCATCCTGGAGAAGAGTGACTAGTGGGGTGCCACAGGGTTCTGTCTTGGGCCCGGTCTTATTCAACATCTTTATCAACGACTTGGATGATGGACTCAAGGGCATCCTGATCAAATTTGCAGATGACACCAAACTGGGAGGGGTGGCTAACACCCCAGAGGACAGGAACACACTTCAAAACGACCTTGACAGATTAGAGAACTGGGCCAAAACAAACAAGATGAATTTTAACAGGGAGAAATGTAAAGTATTGCACTTGGGCAAAAAAAATGAGAGGCACAAATACAAGATGGGTGACACCTGGCTTGAGAGCACTACATGTGAAAAGGATCTAGGAGTCTTGGTTGACCACAAACTTGACATGAGCCAACAGTGTGACGCGGCAGCTAAAAAAGCCAATGCAATTCTGGGCTGCATCAATAGGAGTATAGCATCTAGATCAAGGGAAGTAATAGTGCCACTGTATTCTGCTCTGGTCAGACCTCACCTGGAGTACTGTGTCCAGTTCTGGGCACCACAGTTCAAGAAGGACATTGACAAACTGAAACGTGTCCAGAGGAGGGCAACCAAAATGGTCAAAGGCCTGGAAACGATGCCTTATGAGGAACGGCTAAGGGAGCTGGGCATGTTTAGCCTGGAGAAGAGGAGGTTAAGGGGTGATATGATAGCCATGTTCAAATATATAAAAGGATGTCACATAGAGGAGGGAGAAAGGTTGTTTTCTGCTGCTCCAGAGAAGCGGACACGGAGCAATGGATCCAAACTACAAGAAAGAAGATTCCACCTAAACATTAGGAAGAACTTCCTGACAGTAAGAGCTGTTCGACAGTGGAATTTGCTGCCAAGGAGTGTGGTGGAGTCTCCTTCTTTGGAGGTCTTTAAGCAGAGGCTTGACAACCATATGTCAGGAGTGCTCTGATGGTGTTTCCTGCTTGGCAGGGGGTTGGACTCGATGGCCCTTGTGGTCTCTTCCAACTCTATGATTCTATGATTCTATGATTCTATGATTCTATGAAAGCTCGTCTAAGAAGCTGCAGTCAAGGAAAAAGTGAGCGATGGTTACAGAACTTGGAGCAAGTAACCACAGAGGCCCTGGAATTTCTCTCTTACCTTTCACCTGATTGAAAACCAGGGAGAGAAACTGCAAAGGAAGCAAAAAGAACAGGTGGGTTTTAATGTCTGCAACCTGTGCACTCAAACCTCAAATTACCAGCAATTACATACAGAACAAATGCTCCCTGTGCACTGACTTTTAACTAACAAGGAGTTTTTCCACCTAATTAAAGGTTACTTTGTTCCAGCAAAGCAATGGCTTTGGCATTTTGTGTATTGCGACTGCTGGCAACCCTGCATCTCCCTTGAATATCAGGGTATCGGAATGAGAACCAGGGTACACTGTCAGAATGCAATTCTACCTTTTGAATTCACACACTGCCTCAGATACACCTACACCAGCTGAAATCAGGAGGTTTTTAATGTTTGATGCTTTATTGTGTTTTTAATATTCTGTTGGGGGCTGCCCAGAGTGGCTGGGGAAACCCAGTCAGATAGGGAGCATATAAACAAAATAATAATAATAATAATAATAATAATAATAATAATAATAATAATTTTATTACTTATACCCCGCTCATCTGGCTGGGTTTCTCCAACCACTCTGGGCGACTTACAGCATATATATTATTACTATTTATTATTTATTTATTGAATTTATATACCACCCTATACTCAGACCTCTCAGGGCGGCTCACAGAACAAAATCAGAACACAAAACCACAAAATATATAATCAAAATGAAAACAACAACCCAATAACCCATAATAAATATAATAAAACATCACACATTAAAAACTTCACAATACAGGGTTGTTCTCAGGTGTCTTTTAAAAGTTATGCAGTTCTTCATCTCCTTGACATCTGAAGGGAGGGCGTTCCACAGGGAAGGTGCCACTACCGAGAAGGCCCTCTGCCTGGTTCCATGTAACTTCACACTTCGTAGTGAGGGAACCGCCAGAAGACCATCGAAGGTAGACCTCAGTGTCTGGGCTAAGTGATGGGGGTGGAGGTACCCTTCAGGTATACTGGGATGAGGCTATTGTTTTTATTTTAGAAATTCTATACAATGAGAATTGACAACTTTCATGGGACAGGATTTGGATTGCCTGACTTGCACCTTACTTTGAATTATTATTATTATTATTATTATTATTATTATTATTATTATTACTTCTGCACAAGTATTACAAGGACATTGTCCTCTTTTGTATATGGCCACTACCCTGGCTCTCTCTCAGTGGCATCCTGGGCAGATATGGAAAGAAAGCGGAAAGTATCTCATTCCCTCCTCTACAAACACCAGCCTTCTAGCGCCAAGCTGTCCCACTTTCCCCCTAAAACTGCAGGTTTACAGAAGCCAGGTTTGCTGGACACCAGGTGGCCTTCTGCGGGGAAGACCACTTTTCAATAGGGGTCGTCTCTTTCATTCCCATATTGTTTCCGTTGTACTCTTCTTCTTTCCTTCCGATAAAACGGAATTTTTTCCAAAAAGAGAAGGGAGCTTTCTGCTCCTGCTCGGAGCGATTGGCTGAGAAAGTTGCTTCCCGTCGGAAAAGGAGTGCGCTCTGCACATACTCAGAAATCACACCCCCTTTAAGCCGTTTCCCCCCCCCCAAACAACAACGTTGCACTCTTAAAAGAGGATATGCACTCTGCATATGCGCAGAGGCAAACTCCTCCAGGTGCCGGAATTTTCTCCCGGAAGGAACTGTGGCTCTGCAGAGTCTTCTTTTCACGCACCTTCCTCTGCCTGCACCATCCTGCACTGAAGGCGCATCTTCTAGATCTCCCCGCTGCAAAAAAAGAGAGAGAGAGAGAAGACACGCACGCGCTCTGCCGGCGCGCCCCTGTTTGTTTCGGTTGCCCGGGTAACCAGCGACTCACGCGCTTCTAGCCCTCGCTCCCTCCGGGCCTTCTGCAATGGCCGCCATGCGCTCAGCCAGCCGCCAGAGGGCGCTCCGACTGCTATAAGTTCTCTGGTTGCCTTACACATAGAATCAGAAAAAGAGTTGGAAAGGGACCCTGACCATAGCTGTCAACTTACAGATTTGAAAATAAGGGACCAGCAGCCTCGAAAATAAGGGAGTTTGGCTTGCCTGATACAGAAATCCGGCACTGATGGAGCCAGGCTGCTTTGGCTGCGACTGACTGTGTTTTGCAGGGGGTTGGACTATTTGATCCTAAGGGTCTACGACTCCCACCAAAGAAGAGGGGCAGACAAAACTGATGAACGAAGTCGAGATGGCAAAGCTTCCAGGCAGAATTAGAAACCAGGAAGAGGACCTCTTTAATAAAGAATGGGGAAAGTTTATAATTTAGTTGAAAAGCTATTGTAAAGAGTTACATACATTGGTAGGGTTGACAGAAAACTTACAGTAAAAATTTGAACTATGGATGGACAAATGATTTATAAAAATAGAGTTATGAAAGGGATGCAGAGGGGGAAATCACTACATTAAGATGCTGCACTGGTTGGAGGGGATGCTAAGCAGCACGTCGGGGCTGCCGTCGTCCTGGCGCTAAAGTGATGCTTCAGGTTAAGAACAGTTTCAGGTTAAGCACGGACCTCCGGAACGAATTAAGTACTTAACCAGAGGTACCACTGTATAGCTTTTGGGCTTTTTAAAATAAGAGATTTTTCTCCACCCCGTGGAGGCTTTCGATTCAGTTTCAATGACCCCTACGCCTTCGATTTTGCTCCCAAGTTCTGGGAGGGAACAATTGGTATAATCCACAAAGGCAGCCTTTCCCAACTTGAGTGCCCACCAGCGTTGTCTCCGTCACGTGTCTCGTTAAAATAAATGCAAGCTGCTCAAGAACAGAAAAGGTGCTGGTGGGCTGCGCCCAAGGAGGCAGGAACCGGTTCAAATGAGTCAGGAGAGACGGGTGAATCAGCTGGCTAAGTAACGTTGCCATCTTTGTCCTGCAATGGTATCTTTATAAAGCCCTTCACATTTCCTATTTCATCTGCAATTGTGTGCTGCTGCTATTACATGGCTTTGTGTTGAATATTATAAAGGGGTTGATGAATGTTTTCTGATCCTTCCTGAAAGTGGTGGGGGCACACTGGATGCTGAGTAAATGAGAGTGTATAAATAGGCCCCATATGCACTATACATTTAAAGCACTTTCATACCACTTAAACTGCCACGGCTTCCCCTCCAAAGAGTTCTGGGAAGTACTGTGGGCTAAGTTGGCTGAGAGTTGCTAGGAGGCCCTGTTCCTCGCAAAGAGTTACAATTCCCAGTTTCCTAGGAAGAGAGATTGACTGCTAAACTGCTCCGGAAACTGTAGCTCTCTGAGGGGAATGGGAGTCTCCTAACAAACTCTCAGCACCCTTAACAACCCACACTGCCCAGGATTTTGTGGGGGAAGCCACAACAGTTTAAAGTGATAGGATATAGTACAGATGGGGTCATAGGGGACGAGAAATGATATTGGAGACAAGAACAATAAATGGTCTTTTGGTACCTTGAATGCTATGGAATTTATTGCGGCATAAGCTGTTGTGGAATGGAGTCTAGAACATCAGATGAATGAAATGTAATCCTAAATTGACAGGCATGTATACACACACATAGTTGTGAAGGGGTTGGGCAAAAAATAAGCAGGTCAGAGGGAAACAAAATGCAAAAAAAAGAGGTAGTGGTAATTACATAAAAATATATAATTGCAGTGGGGATTAATATGCTGACACAGCACTGATAAGATGATTAACACATTAAGTGATACAAATCTGTCATCTCCATTCCATCAAAAGCTGATGAAACTTGACAGCAAACGCAGGTGATGAATGTTGACAGGATTGGAGTCAACAAGGAGGCAGAGAGAGACAAGAGGGAGGTATCAGCATGTTCAGGGTAACCTTGAAGTTTGCAGGAGCAGCAAACGTATTTTAATAAAACAAAAAAACACCTAAGGGTAGCGGTTAACCAAAAATACTGATTTAGGGTAGTTGCAGAATGTGCAGTAACAGCTGGGAAAGGGAGAAATGGTGTGTGCATGTAGGAATGCTCTTGAGGAAATGGCCTGGAACCCTAAATAGGAGCACCTTGTAGGAGGGAGAGTATACTGTAACATTTTATTTGACAGTTCAACAACACCATCTAACTCAGGTGGCTGGGTGCCTATCAGTTTGGAAGCAAAATGGGGCTACCCAAAAATAAGGCAATGGCTTCTACATACTGCAGGGGACACCTTAGGCAAGTGGATGTACCTTTTAGTGAGTTCAAAGAATACAACACTGATCACCACCACTAAAAAAACCAACAACCAAAAACCACCCTGTCTTACAGAGGCCTGTGAGCTCACAAACTTTTGATGGCAGTTATGTTTACAGAAGGGACGCGGGTGGCGCTGTGGGTTAAACCACAGAGCCTAGGACTTGCCAATCAGAAGGTTGGCGGTTCGAATCCCCGCGACAGGGCGAGCGCCCGTGGCTCAGTCCATGCTCCTGCCAACCTAGCAGTTTGAAAGCACGTCAAAGTGCAAGTAGATAAATAGGTACCGCTCCGGTGGGAAGGTAAACGGCGTTTCCGTGCGCTGCTCTTGTTCGCCAGAAGCGGCTTAGTCATGCTGGCCACATGACCCGGAAGCTGTACGCCGGTTTCCTCGGCCAATAAAGCGAGATGAGCGCCGCAACCCCAGTCGGTCACGACTGGACCTAATTGTCAGGGGCCCCTTTACCTTTACCTATGTTTACAGAGAAATGTGGCACTGAAGAATCTGGACCATTGTTTTCTGCTTGTGATTGAATAAGAACAACCCTGTTGGTTACCAGTAAAAGTAACGTAATGATCATATATTGCACTCCATGGATGGGCAGACTTCAGGTTTGTGGGATTTCCCCCCTCAACTAGAACTCAGAGATCCGCCAACTGGTGCAAAAGTCGTATCAATAATTTCCTCTCCCCCTAATTTTTGAGGGCACACCTCTCTCTATCATCTTAGTGGGGAAGGGGAACCACAGGTAATCAGAAGGGGCATGGCAAACACCACGACAATGTTAATTAAGCCAAGACAGCAAAGTAGAATAAAAATATTCTGTCTTTATATAACGGAAGTGCTTCAGCATACAACTGGAGGGGAGACATTGCTAGAAAACATCTGTACAATTTCTACTGTTAACAAAAACATTGAAAGGCATCTATACCAATAGGGATATATGTACACACAGTATTTCCTTCAGTGTAATAAGAGGTACAGTATTTAAGTAGTTTTCCTTATCTTGTCATTGTCAATACAGGTTGGTCTGCATTAACATCACCTGAGAAATTAAACAGGGGGACGGGGAGGGAGAATGAATTTTGTTTTACTAATGCTGGCACCTGATAACAGTGTTTTGGACCTATGAGGGGGAAGCTACCATTTTCAGGGTGAAATTGTATGCGATGGCAGCAGATCCAAACAAAAGTTCATTGAGCCCTGATTAGTAAATAAGTGGCATGATGTCCCCTGCCCAATGCAGCCCAGAATAAATTGAGAGGTCAAGCAAGCTTGGCTGGCAATTCTGCTTCCTCCATTCTCATCCCCTTGAGCTCTCAACAGAGGATAGGGTATCCCTTTGCCAGTGTCTTTGCTCTCTCCCTGAAATGGCTCTTCCTGTCCTCTTGCCACAGAGCTGGCAAAGAAGTAGAAATCCTTGTAAAACGTCCTCCCCTGAGTCTCAATCAAAAAGCAAGAATGCCATCCCTTCTGTTTATCAGTGCAGAGAAAAATGGCCAGTTAGCTAATTAACTGACTCACCAGCTCCACTCAGATCAACTGGCCAAAAGGGCCACACTAAAGTATGCAGACTACAAGAAAAGCCCAACAATTCATTATGTCTTTGTCTAGATTTCCCCAGTACTACTAGTTAACAAAAGCAGGAAAATACTAAGGGTTAAGGACAGTGGTTCTGTTCAGATATTGTTTTTCCCTGGGATTATTCTGCAGAGAGGCCATGAAGGGGTTGTGGGATCTCCCTCTCTCTCTCACTCCCTTCATCATGGCAAAGAAAACAGGTGAGTGAACTGGGAAGTCTCATGGTTCTCTGAATGAACAATTTTATGTCAAAACCCTCTATAAAAAGAGGCTATAATACACTCAATCTACATATCAGAAAGAAGAAAATGAATAGGGGGAGTCTTGCAGAATCAAAAGAATAGGAAAATCTCTTACACTGATTTTTAAAAAATCCTTCTGATTAAGAAAGTGAGCCTAAGAGAAAACATACATGAAGTTCTTCAGAAACATGAAACCCAGTGCCTCCCTGTGTCAGGGTACACACAACTAGTTCTTTGGATTGTAGATCTACGTTCTGAGCAAAATCACCTTCCTATGTAAATTTGTGCTGCTTTTCCATAAGTCAGCCTCTCATTCAGTATAAACCACCACACAACAGAGCCTTAACTGATGGCAACAGCAGTTGTCTATACAGTATTTGGCGTCTTAACTTGGGAGTGTTCAATAATCCCATTTTCTTTCCACCTGTTTAAAACAGGGTGGTTTTTCAAAGACACACATACTCTACTTTTACAACTTAAACCACAAGGTTCCTCACGACTTTGAAATCATCTTCATTGCAATTCCATACCCAAGGAATCACCACCACCACCATCAGCATCATAAGATCTGAATTTAAAATAGCTCTATTTATGACTGCAAGCTGGCAAGACAGGAATACTCTAGGTCCTAACATGGTACCCTATTCCAGTTTCCATCACACAACTTCTGACACCAGCTGTGCAATCAGTTCCCGTGTGTCTTTCAAGCTGGAAGAGATCTCGAAGCCATCTTCTGCTACGTGAGTACCGATCAGGAACATCTTTCTCTCATCTCCAATTTCAGATAATGCCAAAGCATCATGAATGTCTGTGATACAGTATGCACCTTCAATATCCTGTCCAAGAGAAATGGAAAAGGTTATACCTTAATCTACCTATCCGTGTTTTCTTCAAAGTAACACCTGCTACATGGAGAACTGCAGAACAAAGAGCACATTGTGACTCCATTAGAAAATGGCACATTTGGAATGTTGGCAATATCAACCATTTTAGACCCTGCAATTGGCAAGTGAGACATTGTTAGTGGTGCTCCCACTACCCAGCTAGCCGTGACCCATGACAGGGCCTTTTCAGTGGTGGTTCCCTGTTTGTAGAATGCTCTCTCTGACAAGGTGTGCCTATCTCCCTCATTATTAACTTTTACAAATAATTTGAAAATATGCTGAGGCATACCCAGGCATTTGATGGCTGAAAGACACTAATGCTAGCAACCCTGAGATGACTGGATGAGAGAATGTTTTAAACTGATTTTAGAGTGCTATTTTTTATTGTAACTGCTTTCAGAATTTTTTTAAAACATTTTTTTTAAAATGGATGTGGTTTGCCACCTTGAACTTCAGGAGGAAAGGCAGGATTTAAATTGATTACAACAAAAACAAGCTATCCTAAAAAGGCAAAGGGACCCCTGACCATTAGGTCCAGTCGTGGCCGATTCTGGGGTTGCGGCGCTCATCTCGCTTTATTGGCCGAGGGAGCCGGCATACAGCTTCTGGGTCATGTGGCCAGCAGGACTAAGCCACTTCTGGTGAACCAGAGCAGTGCACAGAAACGCCGTTTACCTTCCTGCCAGAGCGGTACGTATTTATCTACTTGCACTTTCACATGCTTTTGAACTGCTAGGTTGGCAGGAGCAGGGACCGAGCAATGGGAGCTCATCCCGTCGTGGGGATTCGAACTGCTGACCTTCTGATCAGCAAGTCCTAGGCTCTGTGATTTAACCCACAGCGCCACCTATCCTAGTTAGGTATTAAAGCAAGGAGGACAAACCACCAACAAAATAAAAGAGGAAGCAGGGATAGAAAGAAAGGTGAAGCTTGCTGAACAAGAGAGTCTCAGTCTCTGTGTGCAAGACACCAAAGTGAAACTCTGTTATTATCAGAAATTGAGATGCACAACTCACAATGGATCATCTTAGAAATTGTCCCCCAGGGGAGCCGTGTACATTCTACAATGACACACTTTCAAAAGACAAAACTACAAATTATACTCCAAGTTCTAGAGTTCACATTTACCTGCTTATTGGCTAGAATCATAAGAGGTAAGGTGGAGTTACTCTGGACCAACTGATGCAGAAGCTTCTTTGCAACAGGCAAGCGTTCATGATCTGCTGAGTCCACAACATAGATTAGTAGCAGGATTCTTGGCAAGTACTTCTTCCAATAGTCCCGTAAAGACTCACTGCCTCCAACTGCAAGTCAACAGAGCAGGAAGACAATGAATCAGCAAACTTGCAAACTGAAGCCCCCAATTGTTCATCAAAACCTTGTCTGTATTCCTTGAACATCTGCTTTCAAATGGTTTTTTTTTTTGAACTCAGGAATTAATAAAAAACTTAAGGGAGAACGCAGACATGGCAGACAAATTCCCTGAACAGTTTCCCACCACTACCCATCATCTCTTACAATACATATAGCTGCAGGAAAATACTGAATGCAGTATGCATACACTCAAAACATTAGGCCATGGCTGTTGTTTATCAAACCACGCTTTCTTTGATAAGCCTGATCTCCTGCCTAGCAGCTTTAAGTATGGTTAATTTACTGCCAGATAACCACCATATGAAGTCAGGGGTTGCTGTTAGCGTTTGAATTTTGATTTGTCTTCACTAGGCTTGGCATTGTTTGTGAACCCAGCATTCTTCCTTAATTATGATTTGTTTGACCACCCCATTCCAGATGCTTATTAAGCTACAAAGGCATGAGACTAAAAAACAAAACAAGCTTTCATTATTTGTTTGATTGGCTGGGGGGCAACTTGTGGTTAGCTCATGATCTGATAAACAAAGCATGTCTTAGTGTCATGTGCAAACCAGGGCACTCAATTGATTTGGGACTTCTTTTTAGTGGATAGTTTTGGGGTCTTGTATCTCATATTAGTCTTTAGACAGATCATATCCATTCCCTTTGTCATTCACTTATTAACCATTCAGTTACTATACCAAACAGACATTTTCTGATAAGTTCTTCATTCTTGTATTCCTGACCCAGCACCTATCTTTATAAACATAAAACATTTACACTCTGCTCTTCCGCAGCAAAAACACCACTCAGGCTGGCTTACAATGTTTAAAATTTCATAAACACCTAAATAGTATTGTAAGATAAAATTTTTTTTAAAAAAGCATAAAATAGTGGAGAAAAACACCCAGCAACAAAATAGTGATTTAACGGTGATAAAGGTCTGGGATTTGTTTTTATAAAGTGCTATTTTTGCTAACTACTTCCCTGGGGAGAGAGTTCCACAAACAAATGCCATAAATGTGAAAAAATAAATACTTCTGTTTCTGTCCTGTTTCATTTTGCCGAGCACAATCTTTTAATAACTAGTGGACAGGCTGTCCAACCAAAATGTAGAAACTGACTAGGGGGTCAACAGACGACAGTGTTTCATGTTACCATTGCAAGCCTCAAAGGCAAAACCACAACCAAGGGAGACATAATCATTGATAGTGTTTTATGTATATTTGCCATGCAAAAAAGAGCTGAGATGAAAGGGTCAAGGTTATTTACTATATCAATTCCAGATGCACTTAATCGTCAGAGTGTTTTTTGGGCCAAAAGAGGATACGATTTGCATGGAGACACTCTGAGATTCAATATCTAACATTCTAACATGACCAAAAGGATCTCAGGGGGCAGCACTGTAAAGGCTCTTCCTCAAGATCTTAGAAAGCTGTTACAAGGAGGAGTAGTCTCCTTAAGCAAAATGTTATAATAAAGGATGCAAAAAAATGTTTCTCATTAGATACCTATGCTTACTTTCTAGGAATTCCATCTTCATTTCTTCTGTGCTGACACACACTGCATTGAAGCCTTCCGTGGGAGCTGTGCTGCGCTTCACTTGGTTAGTTGCTAGTGAGTGCAGCACACTGGTTTTTCCAGCTCCATCCAAACCCAGAACCAGGATTTGCTTACTTGGTGGGACATCCTACAAGGCAAAACAACCAACAGATCATGCCAGACATACATACCGGCCAGATGGACATACGCACTGTATGTTTCCTGGGGGGGGGTGGCCATCAAGGGTGGGGTTGTGTGTGGCAGAAAAGAGGGGGAAATGAGAAGGAAATTTCACATTAGGCAACAGTAAAATGCCTTCTGGCTCCATAACTGTCAATAACAACAGATAGCAACAGAGCTTCCTTAACCGCCCTGATTTCTTCAACCAAACTGCCTAACAGTAAGATTTTACTTTCATAAAAAAGAGAAACTGTCAAAGTTAATAAGGGAAAGTCACTACAGTACAGTGGTACCTTGGGTTACATACGCTTCAGGTTACATGCGCTTCAGGTTACGGACTCTAACCCAGAAATAGTACCTAGGGTTAAGAACTTTGCTTCAGGATGAGAACAGAAATCGTGCTCTTAGCTAAAGTAGTGCTTCAGCTTAAGAACAGTTTCAGGTTAAGAACGGACCTCCGGAATGAATTAAGTACTTAACCCGAGGTACCACTGTATATGATTTAGTAAAATATAGCTGTGGAGGGAAAATATCTGGAAGGGCAGTAAGGTGGAATGGAAACTTTTTGAGGGGGGGTTTTATTTAAAAAATTGTAACACAACAGCAGTGGTAACCTGACCCCCCCAAGTTACTAAACTAAAAATCTTCTGTGACTTCATTTCATTGGGGCAGATCTTTAATCTGGTGGTAAGAAGATTAGTTGACAGAGGAAGAAAAGGGAAGGAGGGAAGACGCAATCTGCAAAGAACAAAACCCAACCGCTGAACATGAATCATCACCAAGTCAGCTCTGCCTGCCTTAACTGATTCCTGCCAAGGTGGAATAGCCACCCTCAGGGGGGTTTCTATTCTAATCTCTTTCCTCTCTACGACATTAATAGGATTCCACCTTGCTGGTTTTAGTGTAATCCAACCCTGGCCTCAAAGCATCGCTGAAGTCCGCAGAGCACAATGTTTATGCCTCAGTATCAGAGTGAACATGAAGAGAACTATAAAAGCTACCAAATGTTTCCAGAAATTGAAGTTAGCCCCTTATTTTATGCTAGGTTCTTCCCCTCTTCCCCCCAAACCAATCAACAGGTATTTTTTTACCACCTCACCTGCCCTCAGTCCCTCTAAAAGCAAACTGATGCAGTGTGTGCCAAAAGCTATATAACTGGAATAGCAATGCAGGGAATCAGGTGGGAGGCTGATTGAGGAAATACAGAGGTTTGCAAAAGTTGCTGTTTTACAAACAAAACAACCTTAGGTAGACAAAAGGCCCAGATAGTCATTGAAGACTGAGCATGCTCAGTAGTCATGGAATGCTGAGTGTCAGAAAAATAAGCAGAAAACTGGAGTGGGAATTGAATGTTCTGCTTCAGCTATTTTCTGCTCATAGCATTCTGGAAAAGGGCTTGGCTGGCATGCTGAAAAGGAGCGATTCAGGAAGGGAGGAGCATGCACTGCAACATTTTGTTGCAGGTCTCACCTGTGTAGCTATGCTAAGACATTTGTCTAACTTTGATAGCCAGAAAACAACAAACTTTCTTTCTGTTTACAAAAGCTCCCAAGTTTGGTCACTGCAAATGTGGTTTTTTGTGGCCCAGGCCAGCGACTGCTGACAAACTGAATTTATAAAATGAGCTGCTGTGCTTCCACAATACCCCTCTTTATGACCTCATTTCATCTGATACCACTGGATCTTTGCTTGGGTTGAATTTGCATGTAGGAAACTGCAGAAAAACTCCACGGGGGAGAGGCATGACAATCTCTACATGGGATTTGCACATTTGTGTAGTCATTTTGTTATTTTTTACAAAAGCTCTCAGGCAGATACAGAAACATAGGTCTTTTTTTTTATTAGCAGAAGTTGCAAGAGAGCCAACCTGGTGTAGTCGTTAAGAGCGCAGGACTAGGACCTAGGAGACCAGGGTTCAAATCATAGGGTGACCTTGGGCCTGTCACTGTCTTTCAACCTAACCTACCCCATAGGGTTGCTGGGAGAATAAAGGTGAGAAGGGCAGAACGATGCAAAATTTAAGCTCCTTGGATAAAAAGTGGGATATAAACGTAGCTGGATCAGATTCACATTCATTCAGAAGCATATCTCACTGAATTAAAGAAGGTTTGTGACAACCTGTGCATTCAACTTCAGCAGATAAAGCGATCTTCGGTTCCTGCAACTTTTGCCACTCCTCCAGACACGCTGCCTAGCATTTCCTCTTTCCCAGCTAGGTGAAGCAGACAATGTAGCGGAATTAAACCCTCCAATGTACAATATTAGCAGCAAAAGCAGCAGCAGATCTTCCCAAACTAGGACCTGACACTGCTCTTCCCCGCGCAAAAAACAGTAGTTTTATGGTGGGGACGGGGAGCGACAACCCTGAAAGGAAATTTGTGGGTGTGCGTGAAACCTCCCAAGTGTCTAGACTGCATTCCGTGCAACGATGGCAAATGTAATTCTCGCACACGGGAGGCGACCCACCCGCGTCTGGCTTGCACCTCTTCCGAAATGTAGGATGGAGAGTCTCACGCGACAGAAACCTAAGCAGAAGTCTATATAGAGTAATGCTGCCTTTCCCCTTCTGTGCGCTGGGATTTATTTCGCCCAGACGAGCCTGAAACGCGCCCGGGCAGGGCCAGACACGCGTTCTAACTTCCGTGCTAGCTGCACGTGAGAACCGGGCCTAAAAAAATTCCAAGATAATATCGGGGAAACGCAATGGGTTAGCTATATATATATATATATATGCTTACCTGGCTCTCGGGGGCCCTTGCGCAGCCCAGGGCGGCCCTTTCTTGAGAGCTGAGTAAGGGCTGCTGCTGTTGCTGTTGCTCCTCGGGCCCCTGAGCAGCTTCTGAGGGGAAATAGCTCCTCCACACCGCGTAGGCGACCCCGCCGGCAACAGCAACCGCCGTCCCCACCAGAGCGACCTGCCGCAGGCTGCCCGCCATAGTCAGCAGCAGGAGGAGGAAGGAGGCGGCTCAGGGCGCCGCCCCTGCCGTGAGGCGGGAGGCATCGTCGCCCGGGCCAAGGAAGGGAGCGAAGGGGCGCCGGCCGGCGGAGGGCGCGCACCCGCCGCGCGCGTTCTCGCGCTCCCCCAGAGGCCGCTAGGCCGGCCTTTCCCCCTGCTCCGTCCCGAGTCGGAGTCCCTCTCTCTTTCCGACCCGTTCGGCATTGCTCCCCTCTCACCACAGTGGCGTCCTCTCTAGCAGGAGGGCCAAGTTGAATAAAATATTTGGGGGGTGGGGGGCAGGGGAGATTTACGTATGAGGTAAATAAGCTATAGCTTAGGGCTCCACTCTTTTGGAGGCCCCCAAGAAATTTAAAGGAGAAAAAACTGGATGTACATTTCCAAAATATAAGATAAAAAACAAAATAAAACCTACATACAGCAAGTGTTTTGTGTTGTGTAGGGTCTTATTTGTTCTGTGCAAATGGCTTTAGATATCTACTAGGTCCATAAATTACCATTTGTTGTTTGTTGTTTAGTCTTGTCTGACTCTTTCTGACCCCATGGACCATATTCAACACAAAAAAAGTGGCAATTTGTTGTTGACAAAGGACAGCTGGACATATAAAGGGCCCCGTTACCTTCAGTAGCTTAGGGCCTCATCAGACCTAAATCTGGCCCTGGGGGGGGGGTATGTAAGCCCCACTGTGCATAAGCGATCGCATGCCACCCACCCACCCCATTTGAATGGGAATCTCCCTCAATATTGAGGGGTGGGGAGCTGCACTCCTCAAATATTTTATAGCAGTTGGTGCCTAGTTTAGTCCGTCAGAGCATAGGAGCCAACTCCTAGATGCCGAGGACCCGTTGCTCCCCCCATCCAATAAAATATTTGAGGGGGCCTCCCCCTCCAAAGTTTATGGGCAATGCCATTCAAATAGTGTGCATGTGCCATGTCATGTGATCAGTTGTGTGGGGTGGCGCTTAAGTAAAGGTAACCCTGCCCGTAGGGGCCAGTCTTGACAGACTCTAGGGTTGTGCGCTCATCTCACTCTAGAGGCCGGGAGCCAGTGCTGTCGGCAGACACTTCCGGGTCACGTGGCCAGCGTGACAAGCTGCATCTGGCGAGCCAGAACCGCACATGGAAATGCCGTTTACCTTCCCGCTAGTAAGCGGTCCCTATTTATCTACTTGCACCCGGGGGTGCTTTTGAACTGCTAGGTTGGCAGGCGCTGGGACCGAGCGATGGGAGCGCACCCTGCCGCGGGGATTTGAACCACCGACCATGCAATCGGCAAGTCCTAGGCGCTGAGGTTTTACCCACAGCGCTACCTGCGTCCCCATGGGGCGGAGCTTATCTCCCCCCAAAAAATATTTTATTCAAGTGGGCACCCCTGCGCCAGAGGGAAGGCTCACTTCCTTCCAAGATAATATGGGCTAGCCCACCCATGAGGCAAGGTGAGGTGACTGCCTCAGGTGGCAGGATCTACAGGGGCAGCGGAACCCGATGTCACAGAATCATAGCGTTGGAAGGGACCCTGAGGCTCTAGGCCAGCGTTTCCCAAACTTAGGTCTCCAGCTATTTAGGGGCTACAACTCCCATCATATCTAGCTAGTAGGATCAGTGGTCAGGGATGATGGGATTAGTTGTCCAAAAAACAGCAGGAGACCCTAATTTGGGAAACCCTGATGTAGCCAAACGCTCTGCAATGCAGGAATATGCAGCTGTCCCCTTACGAAGATCAAACCTGCAACCTTGGTGTTATCGGCTAACCAAGTGAGCTATCCAGCTAAAATTCTTGCACCTGTCATGGAATCCAAGGGAGGCATACAGGGGTGCCAATTTGAATAACATATTGGGAAAAGTTCTTCTTGATGTTCACCTGGACTCTTGTAACTTGACTCCACTGGTTCAGGACCTACCCTCCGGAGTAGGAGAAAACAGGCTTGCTCCATTTCCCATGTGACCCCTTTCCAGGCTAAACATGCCAAACTCCATCAAAAGTCTTGTTTTCCAGACCCTTGATCATCTTGGTCACCCTCCTCTGCACACATTCCAGCCTGTCAATATCCTTCTGAAATTGTGGCACCCAGAACTAGACACAATACCCCCAAGAGTTGTCAGACTAATGTAGAATAAGAGCAGGACAATTACTTTTATTGAGCAGGACACTATACTCCTGTTGATGCAGCTAAGGATAGCATTAGCTTGTTTTGCTGCTGTATCACACTACGGTGGCCTACTAGGATCCTGAGATCCTTTTCACATATACTAATGGCAATCCAGGTAAACCCCATCTTATATCTGTGCAGCTGGCTATTTCTGCCCAAGTGTAGAACCTTACATTTGTCCCTATTGAAATTCACTGTTAGTTTTGCATGAAAAGGAACACAAAAGTGGTGGCATAGAAATTGATAAAAAAATTCACAGAAGGCAAAGATACACACTGAGGGTGACAGAGTTAGGACATACTTCTTTAAAGTATTGTTCCTGTGCGAAGATGGATATGGTAAAGACTGGAGTTAAAAGAGGTTTGTTCCTCGCGTTCTTTGAATTTTGGTGTCAAATATTCTTGCGACATCCAACAAGTTTCCATCTCAATTTAACACTGACAGTATGAGAAGTAGTATGTGGCAGAATTTATTATTTGACAATTGAGAAAATTAGATTATGACATTTATATGTGATCCTAAAACTGGAGTTTTCTGGATAGCTTACAGTGGGGGAAGATGCAAATAATTATAAAAAAGAGTATTACTAGCACACATGTTTGGAGGCGCTTATAAACCCAAACCTAAAAATTTAACAGTTAAAATTATGGGTGTCAAAATATAAAATGGAGCATATGTGAAAATTCAGTTCAATTGTACCTTCCACATATCCAATATTAACTATTAGGCACCAGAGATGTTTGCACCATTTAAGTATCAGGGTCACTAAAGCAGTCCAGAAAGCTAAACTAAGAGAAATGTGCTATATTGCTAAACAAAGGTTAGCAAAAGTCTAGCGACAATAAATTACTTGCAGATCCTACAGATGGAGACCTTGAGCATGACATTACGATGCACTGAGACAGTAAGCAAACTGTTCGCTTTGTCTGCAGATTAATGGATACAACAACCCTTGGTCTCCAAGAGAAAAATCTTAGTTGTTATTATTTATTAAAAGTATTTATGCATTGCTTTTCTGCCCACAAGGGTCTCCAAGGCAACATAGAGCAAGTACAAACAATACATATCAAAAACACCAATTAAAAGCAGCAGAGGACTATCATTAAAACAAAACCACAAAACTATAAATGCATCAAAAAGCCAGGCAGAACAAAACAAGTTTTTACAGCCCACCTTAAAAAATAGGCAAGACTGGGCCAAGCTGACCTCCCAGGGGAGGAATTCCACAATGCTACAGAAAAGACCCCACCCAAGGTATCCACCAAACTAGCATCTCTCCAATGGTGGTACATAGAATCATAGAGTTGGAAGAAACCACAAGGGCCATCGAGTCCAACCCCCTGCCAAGCAGGAAACACCATCAGAGCACTCCTGACATATGGTTGTCAAGCCTCTGCTTAAAGACCTCCAAAGAAGGAGACTCCACCACACTCCTTGGCAGCAAATTCCACTGTCGAACAGCTCTTACTGTCAGGAAGTTCTTCCTAATGTTTAGGTGGAATCTTCTTTCTTGTAGTTTGGATCCATTGCTCCGTGTCCGCTTCTCTGGAGCAGCAGAAAACAACCTTTCTCCCTCCTCTATGTGACATCCTTTTATATATTTGAACATGGCTATCATATCACCCCTTAACCTCCTCTAAAACGGGGCCTCTGATGAGGGTAATAATTTTTGGGCCTGCTCATACAGGAGGAAGAGATATCCTGCCCACAAAGCATTTAGAGCTTTATAGGGAAGAACCAGCACCCTGAATTGTTCTTGAAAACAAACAAGTGTAGTTGATGTAAGACTAGTGTTGTGGTTCCATAAAGTGCACACTTGATGGCAGTTTTGCACCAGCTGCAATTTCTGATCACCCTTCAGTGATGGCCTCATGTAGGACAACCCATGCAAGATGAGAAAACTGTTTCCTTAAAGCCTGGAATGAACAGACAATGCCACCATGCATAGATATTGGTATGAGGAGTAATAATATCTCCACTATCACTACAGAGAACAAATATATATATATATATATTTCAAAAGGAGAACAAAAGGACACATATCCACCCTGCTTTTTGTTTGACCTTTATTCTGCTCTTGGCATTCGCAATTGGAAAAAAAGAAAATAAAAGGAAGACAGGCAATTTCAATTTAAACAGCCTGCTTGCCATGATCACCAGCCTCCTTTCCCTCCTTTCTTTTTCTTCTGCTGCTGTTTCTTCTTTGTGGCAGCTGCGCCAACAGGCTTTTGATGCCTTGGCGGTATCATGTTGCTTGTTGATCCAGATGGAACTGCCGTTACGGTGCCAGGCCTTGGGGATGTAGGTGGACTACTTGCAGTCTTGCTAGCATCCCTGTAGACAAGGAAGAGACAAATGGGATTATTATCACACAGAGCTTAGATGTACGGTATATCTTCTGTCCTCCTGTCAGCAGCAAAAACAAAACAAGCAGGTTAAACCTCACGTACATGTCATATATTACTGCTTGCAGTGAAGAATTCATTCCTTTACATAAGAGAAGAACACCACTTAGAAATTGTAGCCCCCCCTTTTTTTTACAATAAGTTGTGGGCAGAATTGAGCCACTGCTAGCTAGTACAGTTGTACTTTGGATCCCGAATGCCTTGGTACTCCTCAGACACTTTGGCTCACAAACACTGCAAACCCGGAAGTGAGTGTTCTGGTTTGCAAACGTTCTTTGGAACCCAAACATCCGACAGGGCTTCCGATTGGCTGCAGGAGCTTCCTGCAGCCAATCAGAAGCCATGCTTTGGTTTCCGAACGTTTTGGAATTCGAACAGACTTCCAGAACGGATTCTGTTCCGACTTCCAAGGTACGACTGCATACTGCAGGTGCTACAATATATGCATCAGCATGCCATTCATATATAACGCTTTGGGATAATTTTTTTATTCTTGGAGAACATGTGGCTGGGGGTGGGGTGTCACTCTCTTCTAGGAGCTGGATACTTTCCCTCTAGGATGCCTGCATACAGACACAGACTGCCAAGAGAGATCTTCAGTCACCAAATGAGTTCCTAAGTTCCAGCCCTTCAGATGACTTGAGCAAAGCAGACAATTCTATTGCCTTTGTCTCTTCATCTTTCGCAGGCCCACAAAGCCTGCTCATCTTCCTGCACTCTTTCATCCTCCTATAGGATGTCTGCCTCTCTCCATATGAACCGACCCAGATACAGTGGTACCTCTGGTTACGAACTTAATTTGTTCTGGACACAACCATAGGTTATGTAATTAAGCATCTATTCTTATATTACGCAAATCACTCACACACACGTATCCTGTTAGTTGTTCTCACCCAAAATCATCTATAAAGATCTGTGACTTTCTGGGAGCAAACTGATTAACGGTGATTTTACAACAGGAGGTCACTCATTTGATGGCTGTGGTTCCCCAATTTGGCTGGCTACCATTAATTTATACTTACAGTGGCACCTCAGGTTAAGTACTTAATTCGTTCCGGAGGTCCGTACTTAACCTGAAACTGTTCTTAACCTGAAGCATCACTTTAGCTAATGGGGCCTCCTGCTGCCGCGCCGCCGGAGCCCGATTTCTGTTCTTAACCTGAAGCAAAGTTCTTAACCTGAAGCACTATTTCTGGGTTAGCGGAGTCTGTAACCTGAAGCGTATGTAACCTGAAGCATCTGTAACCCGAGGTACCACTGTATACACATTTAGGCACCAGGCGAAAACGTTCCTCTTCAACCAGGCCTTTGGCTGCCTATCATCCTATATCCTTTTAAATGTGTTTGGGGGGTGCTGTTTTGTTCTATTCTTGTTTTTATTATGAATTTTGTGGTTCTATCTTGTGTTTTCATGCTGGGAACCACCCTGAGAGCTACAAAATTTAAAAATAGTAATTTTAACACACCCACACACCCACACCCCACATTGAGTATTAGTGCCAGTTCCAAAAAGCCAGTTCTTTAAGCCTTTTGTGAATGGCAACTGCAGAAAGAGGGCAGGGATGTCCTCTTCTCCACTCCCTTACTGTGACTCTCATTCTCTACCTACTCCTGGAGATTGTGTCCAATACAGTGGTATCTCGGGTTAAGTACTTAATTCGTCCCGGAGGTCCGTGCTTAACCTGAAACTGTTCTTAACCTGAAGCATCACTTTAGCTAATGGGGCCTCCTGCTGCTGCTGCGCCGCCGGAGCACGATTTCTGTTCTCATTCTGAAGCAAAGTTCTTAACCTGAAGCACTATTTCTGGGTTAGCAGAGTCTGTAACCTGAAGCGTATGTAACCTGAAGCATCTGTAACCCGAGGTACCACTGTATACACATTTAGGCACCAGGCGAAAACGTTCCTCTTCAACCAGGCCTTTGGCTGCCTATCATCCTATATCCTTTTAAATGTGTTTGGGGGGTGCTGTTTTGTTCTATTCTTGTTTTTATTATGAATTTTGTGGTTCTATCTTGTGTTTTCATGCTGGGAACCACCCTGAGAGCTACAAAATTTAAAAATAGTAATTTTAACACACCCACACACCCACACCCCACATTGAGTATTAGTGCCAGTTCCAAAAAGCCAGTTCTTTAAGCCTTTTGTGAATGGCAACTGCAGAAAGAGGGCAGGGATGTCCTCTTCTCCACTCCCTTACTGTGACTCTCATTCTCTACCTACTCCTGGAGATTGTGTCCAATACAGTGGTATCTCGGGTTAAGTACTTAATTCGTCCCGGAGGTCCGTGCTTAACCTGAAACTGTTCTTAACCTGAAGCATCACTTTAGCTAATGGGGCCTCCTGCTGCTGCTGCGCCGCCGGAGCACGATTTCTGTTCTCATTCTGAAGCAAAGTTCTTAACCTGAAGCACTATTTCTGGGTTAGCAGAGTCTGTAACCTGAAGCGTATTTAACCCGAGGTACCACTGTAGTGATCTTCCTTTCAAGGGGAGTAGCTCTCTTTGATGACCTGATTACTTTGCCCTGGGACACTGAGAGGGCTCTAGAATCAAGTCTCGCAAGGCTGGGTCCTGTTACTCACAATTCAGAAGAAGCTGCTGTTGTTGCTCCTTGGGTTCCTTTCCCAATCTGGTCCTTCTTCTTGCCCTTCTTCCGCCCGCGATAGTAGGAGCGTTCCCGCATTGGAAGCCAGCGCTCAGGGTCAGGAGCAACCTTAGGGTCATAGTTCTTTGGCAGTTTTCCTAAGGAGTAGGTTAAAAAAAAAAGAATATTCCTTTTCTGAATACCAAGGAGTATTCAGCATGGGAGACTCATCATGATTTAAGAACAGCTGCACTGCAGGTAAACGCCTAATAAGCCAAAGCTGTACAGCACTTCCATGGTCGGAAACAGACAACGCTCTCACTGTGCGCAAACCACAAATACCATTATGCTGACATGTTTTAGCTTTTCCTTGCAACGACAAAAGTTGGGTTGTTGCAATTAGCAAGCTATACCTAGACTTTAAATACTGTGTAGAACTGACTTCACATAAGAGCATGGAGACCTACCATAGATTCCGGTGTATAAGACGACTTTTTAACCCCGGAAAAGAGGTCAAAAAGTTGGGGGTCGTTTTATACGCCGGGTATGGGTGGCGCGGAGTGGAGCCCGCCCCCCACTGCGGCGGCTCCGAAACAGCAGCAGCAGCAGGCTCCGCTACGGCGGCTTTCTCCTGGCACGGAGCTGCCCAGCGTATTAGGCAACTGGGCTTATAAGACAAACCCCCAAATTGCAGCTGCCAATTTGGAAGGGTCATCTAATATGCCAGAATCTACGGTACTCAAAACGTTCATGTTAGAAAAGCACTCCTAGATCAGTCCCCAAAATATTCATCTATTTTTGTCTCTGACAGTGGCCTGCAAAATGCTTTAGGGAAGTTTGTGTGCAGAAAATGAAGACAACAGCCCATCCCTGCTTTTAATCCCTGCAACTGGTATTGAGAAGTATGGTGCCTTGAAACAAGAAGTCCAGGACGCTACCATTAATGTCGCACAATTGCTGCAATTTCCTGACTTTGGCTGAAAGTCAACTTAGTTTGAAGTTAGCTTCTTGAGTCGTTTTTTAAAAATTCCACCCTAGTACAGTGGTGTTTAGATGAGGAACATGTAGCTCTGCAGATGCTGTTGCACTCCCAACTCCTATCTGCCCTAGGCAGCACTGCTAATGGGCAGAGATACCTAGCAGTTGATAAATATTTAACTTTAATAAATAAAGTATGTATTTAAAATATTTTAATAAATAACAGACACATGAGAAACTGACTTATACCAAGCTAGTCCCTTGGTGTGTTGCACCAAAGGTAGAGCTCTGCTAATGCCATCTTGGTAGTCAAGGCAATGCCAAAATTAATTGGTAGTTGTTGTAGCAATGAGTTCATATATTCTCTTGCTTTGATATAGGCTAATTGGTTTGCTTTGATGCTATCCTTATCTGTGGGGTGGGGTGCTGGGATCTAAGCCCAGAAAGGGGAATCTTTTCTGAGAGATTTGGGTATTTGTCACCTATGTCCTTATCTGGTCAGGTGGAGCGATGGAAAGTCCTGGCCAAAGTGCCATATGCTGCTTTGTGTATAAAGAATGAATGAATGTTTCCTTGGGCGCGGAAAAGACATCTCCTTGCTGCAGTGCTCATCCCTCGTATGTAAAGGCTGGGAGACCCAGCAGGCTGATCTGCTGTAAGTCTACACCTTTCTTTTAATAAAGCACTAGAAATGACCACTCTGGTGTTTTGACATCCTTCGTTGGTATCCCTGCACCCAACCACTCACTCCCACAAGTCCTCCTTTGGGCCTGCAGTTCAGAACAATTGGTCCATCTAGTTCATTACCGTCTACACTGATTAGCAGCTGCTTTTAAGGTCTCCAAAAGAAGTCCTTCCCAGACCTACTTGGAGACGTTGGGAACTGAACCTTCTGGGAGACAACGTCCGACAACATCTGGAAGATCATAGGTTCTCCACTCCTGGCTTAAGATAGTTTTAGCCAACTTCTCCAGAAGCCCTTTTGAACTCCAAACAGCTATACAGCCATTGCTAACAAGACACTCACCCTTCTTTTTCTTCTTCTTCTTCTTGACATCACCTTGGCTGGAAAAACAACAACAGCACATGAACACACATGAGCCTGCTTGAGATGCAGCAGAAAGAACAGAGCTAATGGATGTCAAGGAGAGCATATCTAATGGCTTTGTACAGGAGAAAGAAATAGGGCAAGCTTGTAGCTGCAAGACAGAAAACTTATTTTGGTCGCTGAGCTGGACTTCTTCATATTAACACTGACTCAAGATGTCAAGGATTATTTAAAAAGCTTCTTTACCCTTGTTCTTTCTGCTGGTTCTCAACCGCGGGTTTCCCTCCTTTCTTCCGAATGTATGTAGCCCCATGCGAGTTTTCAAGAGCGTCCACATCTACTTTCAGAGACATAGTGTCCGAAGAAGGCAAGTGTTTGCTAAGTCTATTGTAAAGGAGGGGTTAAGGAATAACAATATGAACACATTAAGCAAATAAGAGAGAGGAGAAAATCATTCTCAGGATCTCAAAGGCGGTTTAGTGGGTACAATAACGACAAAGATAAACTAAGCTAGGAGACTGGGAAGAATTCTCTGTTGTATAGGAAGGGAACATTATATAATGGGGTAACAAATTTCTTTTTTACTTCTGGATGGGCAGAGTGACCATGAGAGGCTGAGCTTCTAAAAGAAACAGAGGTGCTTGGCATTTGGGGATCAAAACAGTAGAATAGTGTTTTTGTACCTCTGCTTGATGAAAACATGGAGTTAAAAGGGAAGACTACCAACCCAGCTGTACCTGAACTTCCTAGTCGGATGTGTGTGTTGTATGCACCCTATGAGACAACAGTGAGGTTCCAAGGCCAGTGAGATGTGAAAGTCTTAGAATATGCACAGGGGGATTCCAGAAGACACAGGATTTCTTTGGCAGAGAACATGGCATCATACTCCAAAAGCTGGAAGCTTTGAAAAGCATCACTGCAGCAATTACTCTGATATGAGGAAGTGGTCAAAGAATGCCTCCTTGTCTCACCTCCCTCAGCCACACAAGGAAGGATACACTTTAGCTTTCTCACCATCCACCAGGGAGTATGCAGAAATGAGCTGGGCCAGGGTATGGACATCATCTGGATTCTGCCTACAAAAGTAAAGAAGTGTGAGATTTACAGCCTGTTCTAAAGAGAGCGGTCAGCCCAGTGTTGCACACCACAGGAAGGACTCCTCATATAAAGGTTCAATGTCTTTCCATCGAACCTGCTGAGCCACAGATTTTCCAAGGGTTTGGTGTCTCCGCTATGCGTGTGTGACGGGAAAACTGTTGAATCTCTTCCACATATAATGTTCAACTGCCCCCTACATAGCATAGCCAGGACTAAATTCCTGGGTCCTGCTTTACTGCGCTTGGTTGGCAGGCCTGTTGAGTTACACGCCGCACTGCTTTTGCAGGATACAGATCCTTCTGTAACTCTGCAGGTGGCGAGATTCCTGAATGCGGTTATCTCACACACAAAAACCACCAAAAACCAACTAAAACACCAAAACTAATCGGACTCATATAAGCAGGCAAATGAAGTGCCCTGCCTCCACCTTCCATAGGAGCCACAAACAATATTTTCAAGGTGCACGCTGGCTCAGGTGAAGCTGCACCTTAGAGATGGGTGGCAGCAGCAGCTCTATCAAGGGAAAGGGACCAAAAGAGAATCTAATGAGTGAGGAGGTTGCTCACTCTGTGGATGTTCCAGCAGCTCATTGGGGCAACACCCATTCGCTTCAATAGCCTGCCAAAAACCAGGTGTGCCCACCTATATAGGGGATTGCAGGGTGAAAAAAGTGTGTCCAAAGCACAGGTAGAGACACCACAACTTTCCCCTCTTCTCTCACGCAGCCCCCACTGCACAGTCTCCAGAGGGACCCACTGAAGCAGATTTTGGGGGCACGCGGGGAGAGGAGAGGAATAATAATAATAATAATAATAATAATAATAATAATTTATTACTTATACCCCACCCATCTGGCTGGGTTTCCCCAGCCACTCTAGGCGGCTTCTAACAGGAGATTAAAAATACATTAAAACACCAGTCATTAAAAAACTTCCCTAAACAGGGCTGCCTTCAGATGTCTTCTAAACCTCAGATAGTTGTTTATTCCTTTGACAACTGATGGGAGGGCATGCCACAGGGTGGGAGCCACTACCGAGAAGGCCTTCTGCCTGGTTCCCTGTAACTTTGCTTCTTGCAGTGAGGGAACCACCAGAAGCCCCTCGGCACTGGATCTCAGTGTCCGGGCCGAATGATGGGGGTGGAGACGCTCCTTCAGGTATACTGGAAAGGTAAGTCCCACTGCTAAGTGGGATGCTGTTCATGTAACACTAGGAACAACCCATTTTTAATATGCCTTATCTCATTTGCTGCATAAACACATTTTTAACACTACTGAAGTAACTGTCATCTTCTGTTTCAAAAGTTAGTGGGGCCGCTGAGTCTTTTGCAGTAAAACTCACTTATTAGCTCTCAGGAAGGGACTTACTTCCACAGCTCCTCTAGATCGCTGATGGCTTCCTTCTTCCGTCCGTGTTTTAGCTTGAAGTTGACAGCTTCCCTAATTAACGACAAATGAACTGGAGACTTTGGCTGGGGGTGAAAAAAGGTTTGCTTAAAGTTAAGTTTGAAAACAACTAAAATAATGACATGAGTGATCACTCTCTTTTTTAAGCCGCTGAAGAGACACTTGGAGCCATGAGAGTTTAGGGGACTCTTAAGAGCAGCGGTTGTAGGTAACAAAGGTGTATCATTCATACAAGAAATTCCCCCTGTGCACCCTCAAATCTGTTCTGGGTTCCTCCTCCACCCTCCACATCAGATGGGGACACACAGAAGGGCAAGAAGTTCCACTGAGCCATTGGAAGTCCTTGTGTGGACAGGACAACTTTGATGGGATACAACTGCAATGGTGTATTTGTCTGTTATGAGCTGCAAGACTGCAATCACACTATCAAGCTCAGAATATTGACTTTCAACAGCTGTGGAATTATAACTACTCCAATGCGTAACCGAGTCTTCCCACAAAATACGGATAAAATCAGGAAAATTCTACAGAACAATTTTTTTGCAGACTTCCAAACAGCTGAGGCACAGCACACTTCCCCTCAGTTAAACCTGAGGGCACATTTCACCTTGTGCACACAAAGAAGTCTACACTTAGAGCAGGAGCTGCTAACCTTTTGGAGCCTTGAGCATATTTTCAAACCGAGAAGCTGTCACAGGCACCATATGTACAATGCATCTGTTCTAATGGCTGCAACAGAATTCCTCTTTCAATTCTGATTTCAGAGGAGGGGTGGGCACTACAGGTGCCAGGGAAGGCCACTGCTTGACTTAAGCAAATCTTGACTTGTGAATGTGAGAGCTACCCCACACTAGGGGATCTCTCCTGAATTTTTGCATCCATCTCTTTCAGGTCAGTTAATTCCATGGACTCTGCATCAGAAGTTTTTGGATGATCCAAATGACATCTACTGACAGATAAACTGGAGAACTGCTCCAGTGAAGGAGACAAGAACAGAACAGGCAATCATGCAGAGAGGCAACAGGCAGCCTCTCCATTGCAGTTGAGATTTGGGGCTCATGGGAAACTTGAATTATTTAATTTATTTATTGCAGCACAGTAGCAGTTACAAACCATTTACGAATACCACTGGCTAGCAAATTCAGATAATAAATGTCTTTTTACATTATAAAGAGCTGTGATGTACTGATCATATTTCTACTATTTTATCAGGGATGTAATGCAAGTTGAACACAAAATACCGAGCAGCTTATCTGTTGGCATCTCATCGGACTAATACTTGCCTGAAATTCTTGATACCATTCAATTGCTTGAGCCAAGACCTCTATAGCACTATCAATATCTTCTTCATGGCTATACATTGTCACTAATGCAGATACCTATAACAGTTTAGAACACAACATTAAAGTCAGAAATATTTTTAGCGAGCAATAAGTACTGGAATGTATGACAGGGCCACATTTTAAAAAAAATATAAATGTAACTTTATTACTTCATTAAGTAGAATACTGTCACCACATGAAAACGCACACACACTGAAGCAATATTTACTTCTCTTTTACTACATTTCTTCAAAAGTAACGGAGTCAAGTGACAGCACTCAAGGGATAAAGCAGCCTTGACTTAATATGACAAGAAAGAGTGCAAGTTTTCTTAAATAAGAATCACCCATGCTGTAATGTGCTTTGCTCTCTCCAACACATGGCATCTACACAGCACTTTTTCAAAGTGTTCAAGCATTTCACTTACATTTTGTTAATATTCCTTCTAGCCACCATGTAAGGTAAGCTATATCAAAACTCTATGCACTGCTTGTTCCCGTACTGGGATAACCTTGATTAAGATGCATGTTGGAGGTATTGCTTAGTGAGCAAACAAGAGACAGGGCCTTTTTGGTGGTAGTGCTGCAGCTCTGAAATACTCTCCCAAATGAAATTATTTCACCCAAAACTGAATGGACTTTTATTCTGGCAGGCTTTTAATGTGTAACACCCTAATTTACTACCATCAATTTAAGTATCTTTTACCCTTGCTGCTGTTGGGTTTTCGTTTTATTTTTAATTATTTGCTGTATGAGTTGCTATTTGTTACTGCTTTTAGAAATTGGCTATTAGTTGTACTTTTGCTCAATTGTATTGAAAAGTTTTGTGTTGTATGCTTCTTTTAGCAGAAAGCAGGATATAAATATTGTCGTTCCCATATTGGATGAGCAGGAAAAGCCTGAAATATTCACGCAACTTAGAAATTAAGCAAGTCATGGAAACTATTTACATAAGACCATAACATATGGGATATCTTGGCGCAAAATTTTGGATATTTACAACCTTGCTTCAGCGCCAAGTTCACAATTGCTGCTAGATTAGTAGCCAAAGATTCATGTTGTTGAGTTGCACACCTCTAGCAACAGGAGGCAGAAGAGATCAAGATGTCTGTTATTGCTAAGTCCTGTGGACCAAACACATTACTGATCAAGAGTCCAAACAGAACTTACACATACAAAATAAAGAGGCAAATGAGCAACTTTTAGTCCAGCCATGATGGGACTTGTCAACCTGGGAAGGCAGCCCATCTAGGAGAACAAAAGCTCTAATCCTAAACCTCCACTGCCTTGTGGGATGTCTTCAGGAGAAGAAAAGGCCAAGGAGTAAACCCTACACAAATCCAGCGTGGAGTCCCTAAAATGGTTGGATGATGCCTTGCATACCTCCTTCCAGCAACTCCTGCAGCCAAGATGGTGCCAGACATATTGCTCTGCTTTCCTTTGAACCACATCAGCGAGGCTGAGAGTGGTGTCTTTTAATCTGGGCAGTTCAGGACCTCCAAAAACACTGCCCTGGCTCGTGCCCTGGGGAGGTCACTTCAGTGCTGCTAACACAGTGGTTTGACTCCCCTCCCCCCCAAAGCTCCATTGTCTCTTGAGACAGACAGATGTCAAAAAGAAAAAGTAGTCTAACCACCCAAGCTAGGGTCAGAATGGCATGCTAGGAGAAGAATATGACACTGGGGGTGGTGTCAACAGGATGCATAAAACTGTGTGTGTGTTTAGAATTAGCTGCAACCTACCATGCCTGGTTTGTGCCTTAACTCTTCTATAGACCTCAGGATGATACATGCTTTCGTGACACTGCCTTTGAGAGAGAGAGAGAGAGAGAGAGAGAGAGAGAGAGAGAGAGAGAGAAAGAGAAAGGGAGGGAGAACAAAAAGTGTGGTTATTGGCAATTGGCTGCAGTCCCCTGGGCTAGGACATCTGTTCTACCATCAAGCAACTCTCTTTTTATTAGACAGATAAAAAGGAGCGATTATAGAAACCATCAATCAGGGCTGCATGCAGAAGCCAGCTTCATGAGAAACTCAGCCTTTTATTTAAAGAGCGAAAGTTGCTAGCCCTTATGACTGCAAAAAAATATGCATGAAAGCATGTGGGAAATAACTGAAGTATCAAAAGCGAAAGGGATGTTTAAATAAGAATTTCACTGGTCACAGCTGAGAGGGTTCAGGGCTCCATATTTTTCCTTATCCCTCCCCATAATTAGTAAAACCTGAATTATGCAAAAATGCTATCATCACCATCATTGCTCTGTAAGAAAATTATACAAATTTGTTCAACTTGCAAGCTTTCTAGATGGTGAAGACTTCAGGTATTGCCCCTTCCTGCCTTTAACCTAAGCTCCCCCAGAAGGCAGCCTCCCTTTGAGAAAAAAATGAGTTAAGAATGAGAGTGGTCATTGTAGTACAGTGGTACCTTGGGTTAAGTACTTAATTCGTTCCGGAGGTCTGTTCTTAACCTGAAACTGTTCTTAACCTGAAGCACCACTTTAGCTAATGGGGCCTCCTGCTGCCGGAGCACAATTTCTGTTCTCATCCTGAAGCAAAGTTCTTAACCGGAAGCACTATTTCTGGGTTAGCAGAGTCTGTAACCTGAAGCGTATGTAACCTGAAGCATATGTAACCCGAGGTACCACTGTATATGGAAACAGTATGAAACTGTAGCTGAATGCTCAGGAAGCTTCTTTCCAAAGGAAGCGAGGCTACAGTACCTTGAGCAACTTTCAACTGTGCCATCGTCAGCTTAATCTCTGCTGCTTTCTCGGGGTGCTGATCGGCAAACTCCTACAGGTTAGAAATGGAAACACAAATCAAGAGGCTTTCAGACAGAATCAGCTTCAGAATTTCCAGAACAGGGACCTTGCAATGAATAGTAATTGCACTGTGGAGTCTTATGTCTCTTGACTCTCCTGTAACAAACTCCGAGTCCCTTGAACAGAAGCTCTTCTATTAGGGGACAGGAATACACAGCAATATGTTAATAAAGGGTCTCCATTTGCTATGCCATTACCTAAATCATCATCAATCATTATTACGGTCCAGAGACCCAACAAATCATTACAAAGCAATACACAATTCATACAGCTTACCTCCAGGTTAGACGAGCATTTTGTTTAGAATATAGGGATCATTTGTTCTTGCAACCACCAATAAAAACTTTTCCACTGCTAATGTTCTAGCATTTGTCCGGTCTTCCAGTAGGAACCTGACATAGTGAGCCTCTGATTTTCCAGGGGAAGGTACCAGCAAGGGTAGTATCAGTTCAGCCCTGGCTTGCTCATATCTTGCACAATGCAACAAAATATGTTTTATGGAATCGATGTCTTGAGCACACGAGCAAAGTCTGTCCTGGTAGGGAACTCCTCTCAACCTACCATCCAACACTGCAGAAGGAAAGACATTTAGTCTGGCTTTGGTGAAAAGCCTTCGATAGTTTGCCATTACCTAAAATATGCTTAAGTCTAAACCATGATTTGCAGTACACCTTAGAAGTATAGTTTTCAGCCAGGCACATTTATGTACTGCACCTATACCAAGCCACACTTAAAGCAGTTCTCTTGTCTCTGTAAATCTCTCACTGCTTGCAGATCTCAGACAAGCAGATCTCACTAGTGTATTCTCATACATAGCTTCTTGGGAAAAGGCTTAGCTCAACAAGCTAATCCATAGTTTCACTGAATGCTTGGGCTGGTGCAAAAATAACGCTGTCGACTCTAACTATGACTCCCAGTGCCCAGCAGGTTCATGAATTCCCTTCCTCCTCAACCTCATCTAGATGAACAATGATTCAGAGCTTTGTCATCTCCTGCATATTTCCTCAAGCAGCAAACCACAGCCTACCTGTAGCAGCTCTATTGCCTTGGTATGCTGTTTCTCTCGACACAACTGTGCTGCCTGGATTAGCACAGGGAGGAGATGTTCGGGACTCTGTGACTGTAAACTTGATGCCAGTTTGCGACACTGATCTGCCTAAGGAACAAGAGAAAAAGAGTGGCTGGTTAGGAATGCTGATTCTACAGAGAAAGGGCAGGATTTAGAAGTGTAAGCCAACAAACCAAGGCGCTCCCTGCCCTCCTTGATAACAGACCATAAAAAGTAAAGGGGCCCCTGACCATTAGGTCTAGTCGTGTCCGACTCTGGGGTTGCGGCGCTCATCTCGCTTTATTGGTCAAGGGAGCCAGCGTGCAGCTTCCGGGTCATGTGGCCAGCATGACTAAGCTGCTTCTGGCGAACCAGAGCAGCGCAAGGAAACGCTGTTTACCTTCCCACCGGAGCGGTACCTATTTATCTACTTGCACTTTGACATGCTTTTGAATTGCTAGGTTGGCAGGAGCAGGGACTGAACAACAGGAGCTCACCCCGTTGCGGGGATTCGAACCACCGACCTCCTGATCAGCAAGCCCTAGGCTCTGTGGTTTAGACCATGCATCAAAGCAATTGAAGTGGCACAACATTACCTGGTTGGTGTACATGGCCAGCAGAGCTTTATTGAATTCTATTGCTTGGAGCTGTTTCTTCGAGAGTTTATGCTCAACACCCTCAGCGTTGGTCAGTTTCACCTTTTTCTTTGAGTCAAAGACGTTTTGGTCCTGTGAAAGACAGCATCCCAAGATGCATCACTCAGTCAACAGGAACATGATGTTTCCCAGGTTGCTTGCTGAAATTAAGACACGTCACGCTCCTTTTGTGTGATTTCTTCTGCAAAACATGCTTGAGGAATTACTAGGATGATGCCATACCTTGTTAATGGTAATGATGTTGTTGGCGATGACAGCAAGCAACCCGACATCTGTTGGCCTGCAGAGAACAGGGCATATGTGCATTTGTAAACATGTCTTCTTTTCTAAAAAGATGCCAAGACCACCAATGCCACCATTTTACAGAAGTCACTTACTTCAGTTTGATTATCTGATTGTAAAGTTGCAGGGCTTCCTCTGTGTGACCTTGCAGCTGCAAGATATAAGCCATCTGACCGTGAATAATAGCCAGTTCAGCCTCAATGTCTTCTTCGGTAACATCCTAAAAGGAAACAGTAAAAAAAAGTTAACACACAACCTTGAAACCTTGTTATATAATATCCACAGATCAATGGATGGAATCCAATGTCAAGTCAGTGGACCCCAAACCCCCAGAGCAGATTTTGGGGGGCGGTATTCATGGGGTTGCCAAGGAGGGGAAGGGGAGAGAAAGGGTAAATCCAATTTATGCAAGCTGGAATTTAGTATCACCCAAACCTGCAAATATATCTACGGTAACTAGCAAACTTACTAGTAACGCAGCTAGAGAGCAAGCCTCATTGAATAGAGAAAATATGCATTGGATTGCACTCCTGGTACCATTTCTCTCATTGGGTGAGTCACGCAAGCATGCAAATCTCATCCACTGATATCACCGGGAGATAAAACTGCCTCACTTTGCCATTATTGTGTTCACTAAGAATACTTTTTAAAATGGCTTCAGCAGATAATGGAAGCTCTGGATATTTAAATTGTTAGTATCAGCAATGGCCCTTGCTACAGAATTCACAAAGTTTAATTCTACTCTGTTAACACTTCTCAGTGAAGCCGTTCATGTGAAAGAGGCACACTGCTATTGAAAGGCACAGAAGTAAAAAGAAAAGCGCTGATGGAGAACACTTTAAATCCAGTGTGATGAAGGAAAGCAGGCAGATAGCACATAACCAAGCAGATTTATGCAATTAGCTTACATGCACACATACTGAGAATATTAAACCTGCCGAGCGGAAAAAGGATTCTCGGTGTAACGCTAGTGACTCACCGAATCTTCTGAGAGAGACTGGCGACACAGATCTACAATGAAAGTGTGACAAATTAATTTTGGACATAAGAAGAGCCCTACTGGATCTGACCGAAGGCCCATCCATTCCAGCCCCTTGTTCTCACAGTGGTGAACCAGATGCATACAGGAAGCCTATAGGTAGGAGTGCAGCAGCACTCTTCCCACTCGTGCTGCCCAAAAACTGGTATTCAGAGTCATATTGCCTCTGACAGTGGAGGTAGCACACATTTTGCCATAGATATGAGCCACCAATCAAGGTTCCACCACTGATTAACACCTGCCTATAGAAACTTCATTTGCAGCACAGAAGTGCAAGGATGCCTGATATTTCTCTATACAGTGGTATCTCTATTTACGAATACGATCCGTTTCGGGGTGCCGTTCGCACCCTGAAAAGTCTGTAAGTAGAGTGCCGCTACTGCGAGTGCGTGAAAGAGCGCTTCTGCACATGTGCGAAGCGCGCAGATCACTTCTGTGCGTGCAGCAAACCCGGAAGTAAACACTTCCGGGTTTGCCACGTTCGTAACCTGGAAAGCCGCAACGTGAAGCAAACGTAACACGAGGCATGACTGTATTTGACAGCATCCTATAATCATTCTCCGCATATCTTAATTCCTAATCTGCCCTTAATATACTAGATCCTAAGTTTCCAACTGTGTGTCAATACATGATACAATTATGGATTTCTTAGTAGTACTATCAATTTAACCATCTTGAGTTCTCCCCACATCTCCCTTCAGTTCTATTTTGCTTGGTCTTTGCTTGTTTTTCCAAGTTGCTGGGGGGGGGGGGAATCTAGCTATTTGAAACTTGATTTTGCTTACCAAAATGAATGCAAATTAGTGCAGGGAGGAAATCCTGTGCAGTCTATAGGAACAACAGGTTACTGGTGGCCGTAAAGGCATTCTTGAAATACATTTGCAGATGCAGAGAATAAATTTAGGGACACAATAATCCCCATGTCTATTTTCTCAATTTCATTTATTAAAGGATTTAGATCTTGTGACGTCTTTCCACAAAAGCAGCACAACGGGTTACAAGGAAAGGACAAATTAATCTTCTCATTCATTACCTTCTGCTCTTTGTAGGCTTTTCATTGCCTCGTTCAGCCTGGCCTGCCCAACCAAAGAACAAGCAGCATTGTAACTCAGCTCATATGTGGCTTCTTGAAGGCCAAGATCCTCCTGGACAGAGCAAAAATAACGAAGTAAATAAAGGGATACCTCGTTCTAAATTACAGTGTGAACCAGTTTGCATGAACACTTTGGGTCAGATGGCTAGACACAGATCAAAACAATTCTTCCAAAGCATGAAGGGTTCTTAAATTAACATGCAGTAAATTCAAAAGCCACAAGCAGGTGATACATACTAATAGGAAGCTGTATGAACACCCTTCTTTCTAACTATATACGAGGCACAAAAGAACAATATGCAAGCAAATCATCACACGATTCTAGAAGCCCAAGCTCCTTTCATCAAGCGTTTCTTTCATTCCTTAGCACACATTGGCGGCAAGATGTTGTAGTGGCATAAAGATTCTTTTGCATATAAACAGATGTTAAGTAAATTACTAAACAAAGGCATACATTTACGGCATCAAACAATAACCACATTAAAAACACAAAAGTAACCACCAGTATACCAATATAAAAAGGCAATCAGAATTTTAAAAACTGTATCTAAGGAAGATTGTAGGAAAATGCAAGTTGTTCTTGTTTTTAACTGCCCACTTAAATATATGCAACCCTGGGTTCAAGCAAGCTTCCTTGGGCCACTCCATGGTCTTAAAGCTACCACAGATGAGGCCATCCTGTGTTTCCACCTGCTGTATCTTCTCATGGTGTGTGTGTGTGTGTGTGTGTGTGTGTAGCTGTGGCATGAATCTGACCTCTGATCAGTCATGTTACTGCTTGCTAGGGAGTGCGAGAGGCGGAAGCAGCAGTTAAGTCAATACAGTGCAAATGCACTGCCAGAGCTAATCTGGTACTCCTGCTGGTGTATTTGCACTGTGCTGACCTTGCACCTTGCCCTCTACCTCCCAGGAAGCAGCAGTGGTACAACCAACCTGGAGTCAAGTGAGCAGCAGCTGGGTTTTTATCCTTCTAGCCTTGAAATAATAATAATAATTTATTATTTATACCCTGCCCATCTGGCTGGGTTTCCCCAGCCACTATGGCTGGCTTCCAACAGAATATTAAAATACAATAGTCTATTAAACATTAAAAGCTTCCCTAAAGAGGGAATGTCTTCTAAAAGTCAGATGTCTTCTAAAATATTGCAGAATCCACTTTTGTTGTCTATCAGTCCCCACGTTACAGGAATTTAAAAGTGTACGAATGTCCTCAAGTGCCAAATTCCAATTGTCCTCCCCTGTGATTGGAATAAGATCCTAATCCAATCCATAACTTCCTGAGAAAATCCTTTCCCTCCCCCCAAAAGTAACAGAAATAAACTGTCAATGTAATCTGACAAAAGCCTTTTCAGCATCTAGAGAAATAACTGCAGCCACATCAGCTCTTCTACTGTTTGAAGCATCCCCTTTTCCTACCAACCTTAAATTATCTGCTCCCTCTCTTTGGCAAATAATATTAATGTACTATTATAGCCATCACAGTCTGGTTAGGAATGACTCCTATTATTATCTTGCTGACTACAATAATTAAGGTGATAGGCCTATAATTTGGAATAGTTTGGTCTTTACCAGACTTGGGAATAACAGAGATATCAGCTTCATACGTCAATGTTCCAATAAGACACTTCCCTGTATTTTATGGCGTTTATGCAGTTCACCTGCAGTTCACTTACAGCAAGAAGAGATGAAGGAGGAAGTCTCTCTCTCTCTCTCTCTCTCTCTCTCTCTCTCGCACGTGCACATACACACTGCCACAAACATACTTACTGGCACGACCTTCTCCCATGTGCTCTGTGCAGCAATAACTGCAGAGAGGTTCGTTTTCCGTTCCTCTTCATATTCATCTTGTGAGTTGCGTATGAGATCCCGGTACACAGCTAAACAGTCGTCATAACGTTCTAATCTGTACAACTGGAAGGAAAAATCTGGATTAGCAGCTCAACAGACCAGAAAACAGTCAAAACTAGGTCTGCAAAATAAAATAGCAACCATAATATCTCAGTAATGTTTATACTATACCTACAATCCAAGCAGGTATTGGACGGGATTCAACTAAGTTGCTGCATGCGCAGAATGTAGTCAGGTCGCAAAATGGGATTTCCTCCTCTTCTTCGTTGCATCCCCCAAATCTTCGTTGGAATATTGGGGAACCCCCAGAACAAGTTTAGGGGGCACACAGGGGAAATCCCATTGTGTGAGTGGGCCTTGTTCTGCACATGCATACCCCACTTTACACTACAATGAAATCTAACCCCAGTTCTTCTTCTTTTTTGAAAAAATCTTAATTGAAAAAGAATAACCACAAACATGCACAGTGTTATGGAAGAAACACTGAACAAAGACCAAGCCCCATCCATGTCACTAAGCAACAACTTTCTTCAAGAAGAAAGAGTGAATGTATAATAGTTACCAAGGTCATCAATTCTAAACTGTCACCTCTGGTTGTTGAGAAAATCAATGCCAAAAGTTCTAGGCTGAAGAGCAACAACATAGCATGTGCCTATAGACCCAGAGTTGTCATGGGAAACACACTGTTCCTCCAAAGCATTTTGTCCATCATAAAATATCCCTCTTGGTAATTCCCAGAACACTGAGAGGCACTTCACAATTGCTGGAATAAGTTTCCATGCTAAGCCCAGGCAATTCTAGTTTCTACAAAATGTTTCTCTAAAGCATTTTATCACCCCTTAATACTCAACCAGGAAGATATTGAAAAGCAAGTAGAAGATCAAAATTTTATTCTTGGCTTTATTATTAATTAACTATTAGTAGTAGTAGTAGTAGTAGACGAGTACAATAGGTTTATAGATATGCAGAATACCCCCATAAATGAAAAAAATATTATCACTTGCTTATATTGACATTTCCAGCATTAAAACCTGCTGATTTTAAAGATCAGTGATCTTTAGTTGAAGTGAAATACCAGTGAAGTGTCATATTAAATTCTGGTCTCATAATGTTGTGCACAATGAAAAATACGTGGCTAAGCTGCATTTTCAATTTTGAAATGTTCTCATTTCATAGGACCATCCATGAGGACAAGAAAGATGGCAAAAAGTAAGGACAGGTCTGCTTAATTAACAAGAACCATTATAATCAGTCTTCATTATTCAACACAGTCTTGGTAGACTGTCAGCATCCATTGCTGCAGGACTATACTGTGGCTGACCCATTTAAGGGATTGCTAACCTGCCATAAAAGAGCACACCTTTAGATTGAGAAAACTCCTCCACCACAGCACCTGAAGCCTTATATCCAGTTATTAAAAGCAGTAAGAGTTTGCAAAGCAGTAGTTACCACTTGTCCATACAGCTCCTTTAGCTTGTCTGTCTGCTGACTGGCTCCTTGAATGGTCTTCAGAGCATTTTCAATCCTGTTCAGCCTGTATTCACAGTAAGCCTTCTCAAAGGCTATCACATCACTGTAACGTATAAGCCGGAAGTGGGATGTGATTTCTCATTATCAACTCTTCAAAAAGCAGTTGTGTTTGCTAAGACTCATTACTGAAGATTGAATCCTATATACACTGACATTATATTGAACCAAACAACACAAGAAAAGGGAACTAATACTTTAGAAATCATAGAGACATATTTTTGGACATGTGTCAAGTTTGTAATTATGTAAAATATGATAAGCTTCAAGAAAGGAGCTAATATTCATAAATTTCTCATTGTCTCAGACTAATATGGCAACAATGTTCTAACAAAACAGATATATTGCAACACAGAAAAAGCAAAGATTGAATGCCTTCACAATACTAATTTTTATTTGCTTAACAAGACAAAGAAGTGTGTCTATATTTTGTGCATTGAACACACATTCCTTTTGCACGCCACACTGCTTTTGAAAGTGCTGGCTTACTGACTGATACAATCCTTACTGGATTGATATTTTTCTTGATATCCCATAAACTGCTTTTCTATTAACACTATATTAACATTCCTGAATTGCAGGGCTTGGACCAGAGGGCTCTCAGGTTCCCTTCCAACTCTACAATTCTATGATTCTATGACTTGTCTTGTAGCTTCTTTTCCCACAATGCAACTAGGAAACCTTTTTTGATACATACACACAGGATTTAGGTCAGCAATTATGCAGCTGCATGCTGGGACATATTAGTGTGCTGCAAAAGAACTTCTAGTGTACCAAGAAACTCATTCAACAATAAAACACTCTAGTGCACCTAAAAGCACACATTCACACTGGAGGCTGCCTGTTGCATCTCTGCATGGTCTTAAAAAGGTAAAGGTAAAGGGACCCCTGACCATTAGGTCCAGTCGTGGCCGACTCTGGGGTTGCGGCGCTCATCTCGCTTTATTGGCCGAGGGAGCTGGAGTACAGTTTCCAGGTCATGTGGCCAGCATGACTAAGCCGCTTCTGGCGAACCAGACCAGCGCACGGAAACGCCGTTTACCTTCCCTCCGAAGTGGTACCTATTTATCTACTTGCACTTTGACGTGCTTTCGAACTGCTAGGTGGGCAGGAGCTGGGACCGAGCAATGGGAGCTCACCCCGTTGCGGGGATTCGAACCGCCAACCTTCTGATGGGCAAGTCCTAGGCTCTGTGGTTTAACCCACAGCGCCACCCGCGCCCCCTGCATGGTCTTGCCTCCTCCCAATTAGCTTTCACTGGCGGCAGCTAATTCTGTTGTCTCTCTGTATGGGTGTGATATGGTTACTCTAATACAGAGACTCACCAGTGTTACCCACCCTTAGCAGAGGCTGTAACGTGAATTTGTTGGGGAATTACCGGCCTCCCAATTAGGAAGAATTCTCATTACAGTAATGCACATAGAAACCCAACTGGATAACTCCTGTAACATCCGGGAATTTTTACCACCCCACACTCAAAATGTAAACTTTTTTAGCCTACGCTTTGAGAATTAATTGACTAAGGAGAAAGAAGATTTTCTTGAAACTGTATTTTTCTTTATTTTGTAAATGCTTCCTTTTGCATATTTTGAAAAACTGAAAGAATTCTTGCACCGTCTGAAAGCCATGTTGTTTGATAAGCAGCTAATATTCAACACTCACCTGGTTAATACTTTGGTATGGGTGTTAATCACACTGAGAGCTTCCTTAAAACTTCCGTTTTGGATAAGGCATACCACTTTGCAGTGAAGAGCAGTTGCATCATCCTTGCTGATCTGCAGTACTAAGAAAAGCAAAAGCAAGGAATTAAACAATGAGAACACAGGCACTGTTATTTGTATCTTGAAAACAAGCAGTTTAGGTTATCACAGCACTTTTCCAACTGTGGTCCAGAGAACCAAATTATACCAGTTGGAAGCTTATTAAAGGCTCCTTAGTGAGAAGTTTGGTGGGCAAACATTATATTCTTCCTTCCTCCTTCCTTGGGAGGTTTTTAAGCAGAGCGTGGATGACCATCTGTCATGGATGCATTAGCTGAGATCCCTGCCGTGCAGGGGGTTGGAATAGATGACCCTTGGGCTCCTTTCCAACTCTACAACTCTGTGATACAATGGTAGAAATACAGCTTGCTAGGGAAGATCAACAGTGAGAGGGCAATGTGTAGCTGCAGGAGGGAATACTTTGCTGCAAGCCTAAACACACATTCTAGGCATTAAGCCCCACTGAACATAGCAGGACTTATTTCAAAGTGATATGACAGTTTCATAGATTAGCATCCTAACTCAATTCAATATAGCAATTCATTTCTTTTACAGATGCATAACTGCACAACCTACTTCCTCTTTACATACGTGGCAGTTTTTTCCCTAGCACATCCCCTGTACAACCAAATAACAATTCAGCAAACAAGACTTCCCCAAGCATGCAAGTACAGTGACATGAATGACCACATAGTGTATTTCTGCCTGTCACACAACTGTTAAAGCCACAGAGCACTTCAAGGAATAAGTGGCTGCAATCCTAACCTCACTTGTTGTTGTTGTTTAGTCGTGTTCGACTCTTCGTGATCCCATGGACCAGAGCACGCCACTTACCTCACTTACCTGGTAGTAAATTCACTGAATTGAAGTGCACTGTTACTAATACTCAAGTTACAGCATGCTTTAAAATATTCAAAACACTTCACCTGTGTTACCTCACTGCGGTCTTTACAAACACCCTAGAAACCAGGCCGATATTGTCGTTAACCATTTTTAATGTTTGACATTTCCTTATGTTTTTAAGATGTGATGGAAGCTGCCCAGAGTGGCTGGGGAAACCCAGCCAGGTGGACACAGTATAAATAATAAAATTATTATCATCATTCCCTTACTGAAGCGGGGCAACAATGCTAAAGCTGAAGGACTAGGGGCTTGCCTGGCGCCACCCACGAAAAAGAGTGAATCAAGCCTTGTCACTCATGAAGATCCAAACGAGGAGAGAGACCTTCTTAATGAGGGATCAGCATGAAAGGGGAACGGGAGAGGTTATATTTTCTGAGAATCCTCTGGAAAAACAATCTCTCAGAGGACCTGTTGATGGCATTTTACCATTGCACTGTGGAGAGTGTATTAACTTATGGTCTGTGTGTGTGGTTTGGGAGCTGCACGGCCAGGGAAAAAACAATGCTGCCAAGGGTTGTAAAGACTGCAGAGAGAATAATTGGGTGCACTCTTCCCACCTTAGATCAAATCTATGCTGTCAGGTGCCATAAGAAAGCGGCAGAGATAGCGCAGGAGAGTACGCACCCTGGAAATGATCTCTTTCAGCTTCTGCCTTCTGGAAGAAGGTATAGGGTTATAAAGGCCAGGACTAGCCACCTGAAAAACAGTTTCTACGCTAATCCAATTCTGGTTCTAAACGCAGCATAAGGTAAAGGTAAAGGTACCCCTGCCCGTACGGGCCAGTCTTGCCAGACTCTGGGGTTGTGCGCCCATCTCACTCAAGAGGCTGGGGGCCAGCGCTGTCCGGAGACACTTCCGGGTCACGTGGCCAGCGTGACGAAGCTGCTCTGGCGAGCCAGAGCCGCACACGGAAACACCGTTTACCTTCCCGCTAGAAAGCGGTCCCTATACAGTGGTACCTCAGGTTAAGTACTTAATTTGTTCCGGAGGTCTGTACTTAACCTGAAACTGTTCTTAACCTGAAGCACCACTTTAGCTAATGGGGCCTCCTGCTGCCGCTGTGCCGCCAGAGCCCAATTTCTGTTCTTATCCTGAAGCAAAGTTCTTAACCTGAAGCACTATTTCTAGGCTAGTGGAGTATGTAACCTGAAGCGTATGTAACCTGAGTGTATGTAACCCGAGATACCACTGTAGTGTATTTTAAAACGGGGTTTCAGAGTTTTTAGGGGTTTTGGAATGTTTTATGTAGTTTTTCAATTTCATTGTTCTGCATGGGACAATGACAATAAAGATATCGTATATCGGGAGCACGGTCTGCCGCCGGGTCACCGCTGAGTGTTACTGGAGAGGCTAAGCGAACGAGCAAATCTGAGGAAAGCCCTTCCCGCTCTGCAGGGTTGTTGTGAAGGTTCCAGCGAAGCTAATGCACGCGAAGCGCTTGGGGACGTGTTTCGAAGCTACTTCCCGCGCAAAGGGAAGGGGGATTAACTAAGAAAAAGTGACAGACTGCCACCCACCCCAAAGAGAGAGAATAAAGGCGACGCCAGGCGCAAAGCCCCGTCCCTCGCCCTGTGCCACTTCCGTCGCCCTCCACTCACTTTTATTGACCGACTTGAGGGCGCGCCCGAAGTCGCCGTTCTGGCCGCAGCGGTTCACTTCGCTCCACAGCGAGGCCACCGAGGCAGCCCCGGCCGCGCCGGCACCACTTCCGCCACCCGCGCCCGCCGCCATCTTGGCAGAGGGAGAGAAGCAGCGGAGGGCGGGGGGGCAGGATAGGCCAGGGAAAGCGGGGCGCCGACGATGGCCTTTCGACCCGGAAGTGCATCCACGTAGCACTCTAAGCCTTCGTCGTGTACAAAAAAAAAGCGCGCCTCTCTAGGAAAACGGAGAGCCCAATGCGCATGCGTCTCCAGGGCCCACGCGCTCGGGCCTCCCAAGCAGGCGTGAGGCGAAGACGCATGCGCGCGTTGTTTAAACTGGTTTGGCTCAGAATCATAGAGTTGGCGGGTGTACCGAGGGTCATCTAGTCCAACCCCCTGCCCACTTATTCCCTACTCGTTTCCTGTCACCTAAGTCTGGGAGCTTCTGGGCATAGGCAGAATTCCTTTACCTCAAAATGCCTTTCTCAACCTGTGGGTCCCCAGATGTTCTTGAACTACAACTCCCATCACCCCTAGCTAGCAAGGCCAAAGCTCAGGGATGATGGGAGTTGTAGTCCAACAACATCTGGGGGTCCACAGTGTTGCTCAGACTTGGGTTTCCAGCAGTTGTTGAACTACAACCCTGACCACTGGTCCTGCTAGCTAAGGTTGATGGGACTTGTTGTCCAACAGCAGCTGGGGACCTAAGTTCATACCCTCCAACATTTCTCTGATGAAAACAGGGACATCCTATTCCATTATCAGTAATTTTATTATACCCTGCCCATGTGACTGGGACGCCCCAGCCATTCTGGGCAGGTTCAACATATATAAAAACATAATAAAACATTACTCTTTTATTTAAAAAACCAAAACCCCTTCCCTATACAGTGCTGCTTTCAGATGGCTCCGGGGTCAGACAACTCCATACCCTCTGATTAAAATAAGGGCGTCCTAAGGAAATCAAATCAGAGACCAGGGTGTCCTTTGTAGATCCGGGACTGTCCCTGGGACACATGGAGGGTCTGTAAAGTTTGAAAAACACTGATAAGGGTCAATAAAACTCCAGCCTCATCCCCTTTTCCTCTCTCAAACTGAAACTTCAAAGCTGGGCTAATCTTGGCCCTAAACTGCTGCATTTTTCCCTTGGTCCACATGCATCTTTTGTTGTTATATAGCAATAAGCAAGAAAGGCCAAGATCCTTTCGCCTGCGGCATTGCTGCCCTCCAATCTAGTTTTTCCTGTAATGTTCCACAGCCTCCCAACAATCTGCAGTTAAGTAATACCCTGTCTTGTGAATTTGTGATGAACACCGGAGGGGTCCCCAATGGCAGTAACAAAGATACCAAGTCACAGGAACAAAAATAAAAGTGGCATTGATGTAAACCATTTTTACCCCTTTTCTATGAATGGAAAATCTTGTTCCTCTAGTTTTGGTTTACATAGTGGCACTAGCTTGTATACATTCAGTGACCTTGGCTTGTATTATTTTTAGCTTATTGTATTATCTGTAGTTCATTGGACTATTTTGTACATGTTTACATCAATGTACACGTTTACATCAATATCAGGACACGGGTGGCGCTGTGGGTAAAACCTCAGCGCCTAGGGCTTGCCGATCGAAAGGTCGGCGGTTCGAATCCCCGCGGCAGGGTGCGCTCCCGCTGCTCGGTCCCAGCGCCTGCCAACCTAGCAGTTTGAAAGCACCCCCGGGTGCAAGTAGATAAATAGGGACCGCTTACTGGCGGGAAGGTAAACGGCGTTTCCGTGTGCTGCGCTGGCTCGCCAGATGCAGCTTTGTCACGCTGGCCACTTGACCCGGAAGTGTCTCCGGACAGCGCTGGCCCCCGGCCTCTTGAGTGAGATGGGCGCACAACCCCAGAGTCTGTCAAGACTGGCCCGTATGGGCAGGGGTACCTTTACCTTTACCTTTTACATCAATATCACTTTTACTTTTGCTAAATTGGGTTTCTGCAACTTGTGAATTTGTGGAGGAGACAGAGTTTGGAGTGAATTTTTATTTTCTAGATGGGGAGTACACACAGCTCTGTCTATTTGCTCAGCTGATGGCACAAGTCTTAAAGAGAGCCAAGCCATAGATCTATTTGACTGTCTGAGCCAATTTCATCAGACCAACTAACGTCTATACATCAGGACTAGATAATTGGCTTGCTGCTCTCCAGGCATGAAAAACTACTTCACACGTTATAGTGAAGCTGGTTTTCTATCCTGTTATTAAGAGAAGATGCTCATTAAAAAGCCAAAACATTCTGATATTTAAATTTTTTATTGTTTTCTCATCAAAATTTCTCTTTGTAGAAGGATGGCAATGCTGCTCAGTGCATATTACATGAAGAAAGACATACCTCTCAAATGTCTAACCTGATAATAGGAGACAGCACTATGTCTAAAAATAAGCAAGATCACCACCACAATGCTGTCCACACAATTAATACACAGAAAATACACTACTATTAAATATAACAGAGTTGGCGCCCAACTGAAGAGTAGCCAGTAATTTCACAAAGAAAAGTAACAGTACAACAGGGGAGAAGAGAACTCATTTGCTATAATACATGATTGGAAGGATCACTAAATGAGTCATCTATTTGACAGCTACAACTGTTCCACTGTCAATGTAAAGAATTTCCAAAGGAATTTCAGGGATTTGAGAGCATAAATATCTGTGTCATGCAGAAGTCATGCTTCAACATCCTTGAAAGACCTGGAAAAATGTTCAGACATTTAAAACTTGGACCAGGATTCAAATAACTGGGCACAAGTACTTCACAATCACTTTGTACATGTCCCTCTTCTCTTCTTGAATCTCAGGACAAAAATGTTTTTGAAGTTACAACAGGGATGTAACCATCAAGATCACCCTCAGACTTAGTTTTAAATTTTAAGTCGGTATCACATTATTTTTAAGAAACAGAACCCATTCACCGCCTATGCTTCTGTAGACTGATGCCCTGATAACTACAATCTGTTCATCAACTCCTTTGTTTTATGATGCCAGCACATGAAGGAGAACATGATGCAGCTTCCCTACCATGGACAGAGTTCTCTCAGTAGAAGGATGCAGCAAAGAGCTTCCATTCAACTCTCTTACTTGCAGTGGGAGACCAATACATACTCACTGCCTTTATCTCTATCCAGATGCCCCTAACCCTCCCAAGATCCTGGGGAGGTGAGCGATGCCTAGATGTGTACGCAGGGGTTCACTGTGGAGCATGCATGTCTATGAACCAGTCAGGGAAGAAAGAAGAAAGCTCCACTGAGTATAATATAGCAGAAAGCTATACTAAGAGTGGGATGAATGTGTTCAGGTGACTATATCACTTGGCTAGACTTGGCTAGTTTGCATGACTGCACAGTGTGAGAGCATAGACAGAGACATCTGAGTATCTTACTAACGAGTCACCAGCAAAGCACCACTCCAAAAGAATTGGATATACAAAATACGGTTATTTATGGTTAATGGAAAAGACAATTAAGAGGTATGCAACAAATATAAATATTGTATGGTACGTGTAATATACTCTAACAGAACTACAATTATGATTAACATTTATTAATGCATAAACCGGAACATTGACAGGACCACTATAAAACCTTCATAGTCAAAGATCTGCAAGGTAGCCAAGCTTTGACTGTATATCAATACAATAATTGATCTGTCAGGTAAGTTATTACCTACAGTGAAAAGTTTCAATCTACATTTGAAAAGCCTTTTTATACCATGTATAAAATAAATTAAAAAGGGAAGCAGAAATTCTCCTTTTATACTTTGCAAACATAGTGGGTGCAATCCACTGAGTAGTTCTCCTGTACATGTCACGGTGACAATAAAAGGGAGCTGGACAAGAGCGCTACCATTCATTTCTACGTGGCCTGTGCAGGAGATCTTCTGGCTGAGTTGTGCCCATAATCAGTAGTTACATGGGTGTTCCTTTTACCTCCCCTTTGGTAAAACATATAAAGAGTTGACTTCATAGATTTTCAAAGTGTATAATACATATAAACAGAAAGATTTCAAAATGGGATTTTTTAAAAAGTGGATTTTAAATGCCAGACGTCTTCCACTTCCCATTGAGAAATTAGGTTTCCCCCTCCTCATTTGGAGTGTCAATAATAAAAACTTGCAAAATATTTGTACAATGAGCTTCCAAAATAATAAAAAAAATTCCCCTTATTAAAAGCTATCCCCATACTATTGGCATTATCACATTTTCAGCTGTCTATGGAAACAAGCAACCCATTAATCAGCTGCTAAGTGCTTCTCCCTTCAGCTCTTTACACTTCACTTCCAAAATCCCATAACCATGTTCACATTTGCTAATAAACAGCACATGCCAGCTATATCTAAGCACTTTCTATTTATTTCAAAAGGGATTGAGTGTTGAGCACATGCTTCACTACTACTAAGTTCAATAGGACATGTGAACAATCCTATGCACACTTGCTCGGGAGTAAGCCCTATTGAACTCAGTGGGACTTACTTCAAAAAATACCTGTGCGGGATAAGGCTTCAAAAACACTTCCATATGACTGGACTGTGACCTCCGTTTGCTGCCAGTTTGGTTACACGATTGTACATTGTAGCTTAAAAATAATTCATGGTCAAAAGATCAATTTCATATTTAAACGCAGTTATGTTCTTCAAAAAAAAAAACAGAAAAAAAGAAAAACACAGATTTAAACATCACATTTAAGCATTCTGATCCCCACATTAAAGTAAAGCATTAAACTAAAACAGCATCAACAATTAATAACATTTAAATCAAGCAAGACGTTAGAAGTTGAACGTGAAAGGAGAGGAAAAGTGACTACAGAGTATCCTACACCTAGAGTCCCTCTGTGGAAAGAGTACATTCGCTTTATTGCCCGTTCTTGCTGTTGGATGGATGGCCACTGAATGACACAAGATGCCGATAGTTCTCTTTCCAGCTCTTTTCACCACTGTTGCCAGCTGAAGTCGTCGTTGCTGCCAAATACCAAGAAAAACCCTAGGATGGTAGCAAAGATGACTGTGTTTCCTGTGAGGACAAGCGCACAGGCTCCCCAACGAATCTATGGTTGAGGGGGGAAAGGAGAGTTACATGGCATATAGAAAGAAGCAAGCAAACACATACACATTATGCTACCTATTGAGCTGCAACCAACGTAATTGCTCTGTGAATGGAAGAAGCTCCTTCCGTTCACAGAGTGATTACATTGGATGCAAGCCACTTCTTACATTTATAATATTTGCTTATATGTGGAACCCATTGTTCTTAGGAGTTCGGAGGGTTCCCAGGTGGCATCCCAAATAGATCCTGTTTAGGGCCAAATCCTATTTGTTTCAACAGTTTTATATGCCTGATACCATAATCTGGGCTCTATATCTGCCAGATGCTCTGACAAATAATCTAGAGTCCTGCCTACAAGCTTTATAAACTACCCAGCATTGTTTGACCTGTTCTATGCTTCTCACTTTTTAAACAAACAGAACACCACAGTGAAACACATGCTCAAAAGGAGGAATCACTAACCAGTAGTGCTCTCGCAAACACAATTGGGAGCCCAAATGCTGAGACAACAATGCCCGTCGTAAGAAATATGGCAAGTTCCTTGCAGGCATTACTTGTAGCATCTGTGTCTTCGACGACTCTTCTTGCTATGCAGTATGGAATTGGAGAAAGGGTGTAGAAGAACAGGACAAAGAGAGGCCAATATTCGCTGGAAGAAAAGAAAGCAAAACACATTTGACAGGTATTCTTCCTCTTGTTCTCAGAGTATCTTTAGATAAAGTCTGCCTTTACAATACACAGCAAAACACAATAAAACAGCCACACCCATATATAAGTAATGTAATAATTCATGATAATGCAAATAAAAGTCATGTGCAAAGACAGCTGGGGAAAATACAAGTCCAACAAAACATCTAACCCAAGGCTTGGTGCCCTTTGGAATAGGAGAGACCATTTTTTTAGGGCCAGATGAGATACATGGTAAGAAAGCTTAGGCACTACCGATTTACATCAGCCCAGGTGAGTGTGATGCTCAGACCTAATATGACAATTTTTGAAATAATCTCTTAACATTGGTATCTCCACCTTAAGGAGAACAAATTTATTAAGCATATAAGCAACTATTCAACCGGAGTAACAAAATTGATGCATTGAAGAGAGTGGAATAGAAAGTCATATGATTTGTTTCAATTTATAGTTCAGGCTGTTAAAGGTAAAGGTAAAGGGACCCTTTACCATTAGGTCCAGTTGTGACCGACTCTGGGGTTGCGGCGCTCATCTCGCTTTGCTGGCCAAAGGAGCCGGCGTACAACTTCCGGGTCATGTGGCCAGCATGACTAAGCCGCTTCTGGCAAACCAGAGCAGCACACGGAAATGCTGTTTACCTTCCCGCCGGAGCGGTACCTATTTATCTACTTGCATTTTGACATGCTTTCGAACCCAAAGCTATATTGTAGGGCAAATTGAAGCTGTGAAGTCACTCTGTTTATTGCTTTAGGACTCTTCAGAAGAATAAACTTTTTGGATTACAACCTGAGAGGCTTTCTATCTCCAGGTCTATTCATGATTCCGAGATAAGTCAATGTGGTGCTCCTCAGATATTGTTGGACTCCAACTCTCATAAACTCCAGCCAGTACGGCAAAAAGGCAGAAATAATGGGATAGTCCAGCAGCGCCTGGAGGTCAAATTGGCTAACCCTGAACTATCCAATATGGATTATAATGAACAGAGCACCTTTGTAGCTGCAAATTACAACTAGAATTTCATCACATAGCTAGAGTCTATGCTCAGTTGGCAGATGTTGGGAAGGGCTATGGCAGAAGACCCTGGTTTCAATCTCTGGCATTGACAGACAGGTCTGGAAAACAGTATGAAACGCTAAAGAGTCTGCAGTTAATGCTGATGTTACTGACTTTGCAGACTAATTGTCTGATTTGACATAAGACCACTCAAAAGTATCAACAAAGGGGTGCTAGTGATTTGCCAGAATTGGTGTTGGTTTTGTTTGCTTATTTAAACCCAATAGCTACAAAATAAGAAAAGAGAGTTAGAAATTAAAAAGGAAACTAAGACAACAGCAAACAAGAATATGCTTTTGAAAATGCATTACTTGTACTGCGGAAGGGCACAACCAAGCATCAGGAACATTAGTCCAACAGCTCCCCCAAAGGACAGGCTAATCAAAGCTGTAAAGACAGACAAAAAACTGTATCAGTCCTCCAAAATATTTGATCAGTTTTCCCTTCTACTAACAAGAACTGCGGGCAGAAGGGAGACCAGAGTACTGCTTCTATTCCTCTCATCAATAGCCTTCTCATTCAGTCACTTTGAATACACCATACAATAGCAAAGATGCAACTCCAGCTTGGGAAAAAAATAAGAGGGGGCAATACAAAATAGTGTAAATGGCCCCCTTTCCAAAAATTACATCTATATAAGCTGTGAACTGCTTTGACAGCTCCTGGTAGAATGTTCTTTATGAAAATAATACAAGTAAAGCATTATGTGAGATGAAAAACAGTTATATTTACACTTTATAAATTTGATGCTGATATTTGGGGATCTCATGACTGTTCTGTTGTATTTAAGTACTGCTGGTGAGAACCCAATTTTATGCTGGGTTGCTGCTGATTTCATGGAAAGGAAGGACATCAGTAAATAAATTACTAAATGATATTGACTTAACTGTCAAGACTGCAAAAGTGTTAGCATTTATATAGCCTTTTCCGGCTGTACATAGTACTACGCAAAAATTACATCCGTCATTCCTAAAACATCTCTGTAAGGTAGATGAATATTATTTTCTCCATATTTCAGAATGGGACTGACGTGGAGACAAAGTAGCTTACCTAAGTATACCCAGCAAGTTCATGACAAAAGCAAAATCCTATGTACTTACATAAGATGAAGTCTCATTTTTGAACTCAAAAAGGCTTACTTTTGTGTTAATTTATATATGTTTGTGTATTAAGGTATCAGCACTTCCCTGTTGTCTGCCCCAGTAAAGGTAAAGGTAAAGGGACCCCTGACCATTAGGTCCAGTCGTGACCGACTCTGGGGTTGCGGCGCTCATCTCACTTTATTGGCTGAGGGAGCCGGCGTACAACTTCTGGGTCATGAGGCCAGCATGACTAAGCCGCTTCTGGCGAACCAGAGCAGCGCATGGAAACGCTGTTTACCTTCCCGCTGGAACGGTACCTATTTATCTACTTGCACTTTGATGTGCTTTCGAACTGCTAGGTTGGCAGGAGCAGGGACCGAGCAACGGGAGCTCACCCCATCACGGGGATTCAAACCGCCGACCTTCTGATCGGCAAGTCCTAGGCTCTGTGGTTTAACCCACAGCGCCTTCTGCCCCAGTATCACTGACCAAATCAGTGACATTTCTCATAAAGCCACTCCACTTTCTTTTATTCTTGCTTGCAATGTACCAAATCTCCTTACTATTTACGAAACTTAGCCCAGCCTCCCTCCAAGTATGTATGTATACTGCTATTTAAAGGTGTAAGATTAACATTGTGAACCACTTCAAGATGAGAGACAAATAAGAAATGTGTCAAATAAACAGTTATTTAAATGCACAGGAGCCTCATCTTCCTCCTTTGCATCTGGTAACTTTTACTGTAGACTCAATAGGTTGCAAGATCAAGTTTACTGGAATGGATTCAGTGCTTCTCAAACCAGCTGTTGTTGTATACAACTCCTATCATCCCTAGCTATCACCTCTAGCTAGCAGGTCCGGGATGATGGGAGCTGTAGCCCAACCACAGATAAGGATCCAAGTCTGAGAAACATTGGTAAACCTATGCTTGTTTCTTAATCAGCAAATCCTTCCAAGCTAAATGGTGCTGAATTCCAGAAGAAGCTGCACAGTCTAATGCAACAAAACCATCAAAAAGTCCTTTCCCAGCTCAGACTAAACAATTCATTGTGACAGGATCTTTTGTGGAAGAGATCAGGTTCATTGTTTAAGCCGCAATAAATGTGTAGCTGCAATCTTACACACGCTTATTTGGCAGCCTCACTGCACTCAGTGGGCCGTTGCGTCTGCCTAGAAAGGCACAGGATCACAATGTTTCTTGCATTTTAAGGTACCGCAAAGCTTGGCTGACAAAGTTTAGCCATGCCCATTCCCACGAGTGTGCATCGGGTTGCAGCCCAAAGGTTTGCAGAGCCCAAGATTTCATTTTGCATGACAATTGGGATACCTTCAGAGAGCTGACAAGAAGGGCAATACAGTGGTACCTCGGGTTAAGTACTTAATTCGTTCTGGAGGTCCATTCTTAACCTGAAACTGTTATTAACCTGAAGCACGACTTTAGCTAATGGGGCCTCCTGCTGCCACCGTGTGCCGCTGGAGCATGATTTCTGTTCTTATCCTGAAGCAAAGTACTTAACCTGAGGTACTATTTCTGGGTTAGCGGAGTCTGTAACCTGAAGCGTATGTAACCCGAGGTACCACTGTAATAATAATAATAATAATTTTGTGGGTTTTTTATATTGCAGTTTTATGTTGTGAACCGTACTGAGATCTACGCATGAGAAGGGCAGTATACAAATAATTAACAATAACATTAAGATGTCATCCCTTTCCTGTTCTTCCCCAGTACCTGGCTCTGGGGGGAGGGGGGATACTATCTCTGCACATGCTCTGGAGCTGCATCTCCTACACCCGCTAACTCGGAAAGTTAAAACTCCTGGGAGACGGGCCTTGCTTCCGGCAACAACACTGGGCTCGCCTTGCGACCCGGCCCATGCCTAGGGATGTCGGAAACGGACGTGAGGGGTGGGGAGCGCCAACCCCACACAGGCCTCGAAATGTGGGTCCAGGTATTGGGGGCAGCAGAGAAAGAGACAAACGAGACACTTTCTCCGTTTGCGCGCTTTTCTAGCCAAGCGGCGCATCCTCACAGGCGGGGAAGGCGCACGTTGCCATGGAAACAACGCGGTCCCTCTTCTCCCCCCCCCTCGCCAGAAGACGTCACCGCCAGGGCTGAGGGGCGACGTCCTTTCCCGGACCTGGCACGGAAGACCCCCCCCCCCCCGCCTTGCTCCCGGGCCCTTTCCATGCCACCCCTCGGAACCGCCACAGCGGCGCTACCTTTGATGCCGGCCATGATGCTGCTGTTATTGTCGCGCACAGGCCGCTCCCAGCCAACCACAGAGCGGGAGGAAGACGGCCAGACAGAACCCGGAAGTGAGCGCTCTTTCAGAACAGAGGAGGACTTCGGGCGGGCAGAAGTCGGATGGCACCGTAGACTTAAAAATGTGTAGATGGACACGCAGGGCGCAACTTGCAGGTTCTGTAGGGCGTTTCGCCTGCTCTTTCCTCCAGGGCGAAAATAAGACACGTCTATAGGAACAGGGTCCGTATAGTTAAAGCTATGGATTTCCCAGTAGTGATGTATGGAAGTGAGAGCTGGACCATAAAGAAGGCTGATCGCCGAAGAATCGATGCTTTTGAATTATGGTGCTGGAGGAGACTCTTGAGAGTCCCATGGACTGCAAGAAGATCAAACCTCTCCATTCTGAAGGAAATCAGCCCTGAGTGCTCACTGGAAGGACAGATCGTGAAGCTGAGGCTCCTAGACTTTGGCCACCTCATGAGAAGAGAAGACCCTGATGTTGGGAAAGATGGAGGGCACAAGGAGAAGGGGACGACAGAGGACGAGATGGTTGGACAGTGTACTCGAAGCTACCAGCATGAGTTTGACCAAACTGCGGGAGGCAGTGGAAGACAGGAGTGCTTGGTGTGCTCTGGTCCATGGGGTCACGAAGAGTCAGACATGACTAAATGACGAAGAAACAACAACCACAACAACATGGGAACAGGGAAGGGACGCTGGTGGCACTGTGGGTTAAACCACTGAGCCTAGGACTTGCCGATCAGAAGGTCGGTGGTTCGAATCCCCGCGATGGGGTGAGCTCCCATTGCTCGGTCCCTGCTCCTGTCAACCTAGCAGTTCGAAAGCATGTCAAAGTGCAAGTAGATAAATAGGTACCGCTCTGTCGGGAAGGTAAACGGCGTTTCTGTGCGCTGCTCTGGTTTGCCAGAAGCGGCTTAGTCATGCTGGCCACATGACCCGGAAGCTGTATGCTGCCTCCCTTGGCCAATAAAGCGAGATGAGCGCCACAACCCCAGAGTCGGTCACGACTGGACCTAATGGTCAGAGGTCCCTTTACCTTTACCTTTATGGGAACAGGGATTTTTAGTGCAAGATGCAATTGGACGGCACCTTGGCTCATCCAACGAAAGCCAGAATGAAAGAGAGAAGGGGAAGGGACTTTTGATTGCAAATCTAAACCAGCTTCAGCTCTGTCTCCTTCTTAAAATATTAACGGAGGACAGTCACTCTCTCCCAACTGCAGCCCCATCCATCTTGTTATTAAGATGGATAAGATAAGAGAATTGAAGTAGCGTTAATTTTCACGTAAAATAAGAACTGAGCTGGAAACAGTGAACTCCTGTCTTTGCAGCTGCCTTTTGTTGGTGGTGGTGCTTGGCGGGGAGGAGCTTTGTGCCTAATAATACCTACTACGCTTTAATATTCTAGATTCGTCTATTGCTTAGGCAACTTTCACTTATTTCCTGGGGTAATGTTTTTAAAAATGGCTTCGACCATGAACCTGGAAGTCCCGTCCCCACCGCTGATAATGAAATATGTTATCCACCTGCTTTTATTCCAATCCTATGCACAGGCCTCCTTTTTATACCTTTTCCCTCCAACCTCATTACTTCCCTTCATCACCATTCAACATGCTCATAGGCTGGTTCTTCTTACTAATTTGATAGTTTAAGCAGGTTTCTGAGAGACCAAGTTAAAACTGTTTGTATAACACTTAACTTTGCAATTTCATAGTAGCGTGTGCAACAAGATGCAAATGATAAAATCATTTAAATTGTACCAGTGTCTGAGTTTATTTTTGGAAACCGCACCATGATTCAAGGTAAATGATCGATCCACCAAATCCAGAAGGCATACAGAGATTCCCTGGCCTAGGACATTCACAACAGCTCTCAACAAATATATGTGTATAATGTGGTGTTTTTTTAAAAGGTGGCATTGTGTATGCTCTATAAAGCAATTGGAAGGCACGTTGTAAATCTGCACAGATTAATTAATACAATTGAATGTGTGTGGGAGTGGGGAATAAAAGGTCAAATATCCATGGCACTGGAAAAATCATTTTATTGCAATTACTTAATATAAAGGAGCCAACACCTTTTACTATAATGTCAAGTAAATGTCAAATGGAGAGGGTGGTGCTGTGCCCTAAACCACTGAACCTTTTGGACTTGCTGATCAGAAGGTCAGCGGTTCAAATCTGCATGATGGGGTGACGGTCCCAGCTCCTGCCAACCTAGCAGTTCGAAAGCACACCAGTGCAAGTAGATAAATAGGTGGCAGGAAGGTAAATGGCGTTTCCATGCGCTCTGGTTTCCGTCACAGTGTCCCATTGCGCCAGAAGCAGTTTAGTCATGCTGGCCACATGACCCGGAAAGCTGTATGTGGAGAAACGTTGGCCTGAAGTGAGATGAGTGCCACACCCCATAGTCACCTTTGACTGGACTTAACCATCCAGGGTCCTTTACCTTTTACTATAATGTCACTACACATAGATCAAGCTGCTGCTAAAAGGCCAGGTTCTTTTTAAAAAACCTCCACTGTTCACAACCTTAACTGAATCATACAGTGCATTGCACAGCTGAGTAATAGATTGCATCATATATGTCTGTTGTGCTTCCTTCATGGATTTGTGCAAGTATAGCCCTGCCTACAACATCTCAAGCCACAGTGTGCTGAATGTGTGTAAGATGCCACAAGACTCCAGCTTGCTTGCCACCAAACAACCACAATAATAATCCATTATTACTGGGGAACTTTTCCCGTGTCCAGACCCGTGTTCCTCAAACTTGGGTCGCCGGCTGTCGATGGACTACAACGCCCATCACCCGTGACGATTGGTCTTGATAGAAAGGGATCATGGGAGTTGTAGTCCAACAAGAGTTGGGGACCCTGTAAGCGGCCTTTGTTTATTGACACTGACTCACCGGAAGAGACGATACACTCTAATGTACACCCTGCACAAGCCCATTGGTTCCCGGCTGCTGCTTGCTTTGCCCCGCCTCCCATGGCCAGCAGAGCCAATGAGAGGAGAGGAGCTTCTCCAGCCAGCGAATAGGATTGCCGGGCGACGGGCGGAATGGCCAATCATCCCATCGCCTTGTCGGATGACCCTCCAGTCGCGAAAGGCGGGCGACAAAATCCCGCCCCCCCTCCAACTGCGAGGCGGTTAAAACACCGTTGCGCCGTCGAGAAGGTTCGACCCTTGAAGAAGGCAGCAGCCGCGAGCCGGTGAGGGAACCAATCAGAGACGCGGAGAGCGCCGACGCCACAGCCGCTGAGAGAGAAGACTCGTCGGCGGACGCGCCGCGATGGTGGCGCCGCTGAGGCTGCCGCTGCTCCTGCCGCTGTTGGTGGTGCTGACGGGGAGCGAGCTGGCGTGGGGCTGGGCCCAGCAGGGTAAGGCCAGGCCGGAGCGGCGGGCGGGTGGGGAAGGGGGAAGGGCCACAGTATCCTGTCAGAGGCTACTGTCGTCAGTCTTGACAGGGAAATAGGGCCTCCAGGTTCAAGAGCAGTTTACCTCAGAAACGCCTTCGGTGCGGGAGGGCGGCTCTCTTGGCGCCCTGCTTGGGAGCTTCCTTGTTTGGCAGGCAGAAGTGGGACCGGCTACGCCGAAGGTGTCTCTTCTTGGCATGTCGGGGCGTCCAAAGGTGACAGCCCTTTCCGCCCAAGCGGGCATTTGTAATTTGAATTTGATGCCTGAGCTTGGTCGTTTCCCACTTGCCTCTACATCCCCTTTTTCCTCCTGTGACTGGTGGTGGGTGTGGTTGTAAGCCTGAGGCATAGGCTGTGTTGCTTTTGTTGACAAATGCATTGGATTGCAGAGGGCTGGGACCAGATGCCGTTTTACAATGCTTTGGATTAGGGAGTTATTGGGTTGTTTGCGTTTTATTATTATTATTATTATGTATTTCATGTTTTTAAATTGCAATTTTATCTTGTGAAATATCTGAGTCCTGCAGGTATGGGGCAGTATACAAATTTAGTAGTAAGTAATAGTAATAAGGGAAGTAGTAATGAGGGACACGGGTGGCGCTGTGGGTTAAACCACAGATCCTAGGACTTGCCAATCAGAAGGTCGGCGGTTCGAATCCCCGCAACGGGGTGAGCTCCTGTTGCTCGGTCCCTGTTCCTGCCAACCTAGCAGTTCGAAAGCACGTCAAAGTGCAAGTAGAGAAATTGGTACTGCTCCAGCAGGAAGGTAAACGGCATTTCCATGCTCTGCTCTGGTTCGCCAGAAGTGGCTTAGTCATGCTGGCCACATGACCCGGAAGCTGTACGCTGGCTCCCTCGGCCAATAAAGCGAGATGAGCGCCGCAACCCCAGAGTCGGTCACGACTGGACCTAATGGTCAGGGGTCCCTTTACCTTTACCTTAGTAGTAATAAATGGCCCACAGAGCCCCTTCAACTCAACAGTACTATGATTCTATGAATTAATGAATTAACAAATGACAGATGGAGGCTCCGAGGCAGTTTGTCTCTGAATATGACTGGGGGTTTTGGGGTGCGGGTGGGGGAGAGAAATAAACAGGAGAGCAGTTGCCTTTTTGTAAGAGTTCCAGAATCATCTGACTGGTCACTAAGTGAATATTTGGTGTGATCCAACAAGTGTCTTTTCATATTCTCAGTAACTGTGGTGCCAACATGGAAACCTTCCTATTCAGCAACAGTATCTCTCCGCATACTAATCACTAGTCAGACCAGGGGAAAGCTGTAGCTTTCAGAGGCATCTTATGAATAAGGTAGTGGGCTAATTGGACCTCAGTGTAACAGCCCAATGCTGTGAATTTCATCGACTTTGGAATTCAGATCCAGTGTGCTCCAGTTTGGTGGGCTTTATTCGCATGTAATTGTAGATAGGATTGTAAATTAAATGGAACCTCCATGTCCAAACACTATATATATTTGATTATTATTATGCTGAGCAAATAGAAAATAAGAGACATACAGTATCTTGCTTACTGAGATTTCAGAAGCACGTGGCTGACAGATATTGGAAACAAAATACTTGACAATATGGAACAGCCTTTCTCAAACTTGGTTCCCCAGATGTTGTTGGACTACAACTCCCATAACCCCTAGTTACCAGGACGAGTGGTCCAGGATGATGGCTGTTGGTAGTTCAACAACAATTGGGGATCCAAGTTTGAGAAAGGCAGATATGGGGTATTGGCATGATCCAGCAAGGCAGTGCTTTCCTGTCCTCCAGTAATTATGCATCAGCATATATGTAGAGCATAAGAAAAGAAAATCCTTTTTTCTGTGCTTAGTTTTCAGACACTAGAGAGCTTTGTAATATTATTTGTTAACTCAGTATTTGGGATTGTCATAGGCAGCGGGGAAATATTGGGAAAATGGTAACAGGAATTATTCTACTGAGAAGTTATCTGTTGGCTTTTAGTGATTATCCTGGATTTTTTTAAAAAAAGAAAAGTCTGCATTCCTATTTTTGCCTAGTGTTTCTCAATCTATTTTTGTACTCCCACATTCTTCCAGATAAAATTTTGTTGCGAGAAATCCAAGCCCTGACACTCTACCCAGGCAGGTTTACAAATTATCGGCGGACATCTCCAGTTCCCCAGTTGCACTGTACTGGCGGCTCAGCTGGATGTGCAGCGTACACCCCCGAGGTTGTCCAGTGTTACAACAAAGGCTGGGATGGCCAAGATGTACAGGTATAGTTACTTGGGAATCTGTATACTTTCAAGAGAAATTTGGAGACCCAATCAGTGTTCCGGTGCTATTAAAGAGTACTTCTGTTTGACAGTCTTCCCCAAGCCACTTTGTGAATCCTGTTAAGTGGGTAAAGACATGTTTCCCTCATTAATGGGACTCTGAAAATACCAGCTTTTATAAAAACTGAATTGTAATAAAAATTCCCTGAACAAGATTGTTGACCAACCTGCTTCCTCAGTCACAAGAATGAATTAGTAGAATATTTTGAAGTCTTCAATAACAAGTAGACTGACGATTCTAATCTGAATGTTATATGAGTAAACTCCATAAGGATAATTCTTTATTGCATTGCATTCTTTAAAGTAATTATATTTTTAATCCTGGAAGATTGAACTCTTTAGGCCAAAAATTCAGTAAGTACTGTTTTTGTTTTCTTTTTTGTAATTGGACAATGCATTGTGCCAAGTCATTAGGAAATAGAGACTTACTGTAGTTCCTTACCAAAGGGATGTGACTTCTAAAGGGCATATTCATTTCTGGCTCGCTTTTTTTATCTCAGACAGTGAAGAAGCTGACACAGAATGTTTGAGATGCATGCTACTTCACTCTGAACAAAAGTTTTGACACTCCCTCTGCCAACTTTTGTTTAAAACTTTAAACATTAAAAATAATAAAAATGACATGCTGTTTTAATCTTTTGAGGATACATGCATCCTATTAAATTTAAAAATCCCTAGGGATAAACAAAAAGTACTATGTATATGCAGTCAAACAGTTGGTGTTGACTGCTACAGAACTCAGGGAATACATGTTTAAAGTCTTATTACAAGGAATGTGGTCCAATTTTATTTAGTGTTACTTTCTTGTGAAATTCCTTTTGAGAACTTGCTCCCAATCTGCAGGAAACAGAAATGCTGTGTATGTTACACTGTTTTTAAATAACATTATTGGTGAGATCCACGGTCATGTGAGCAGAAGTCCTCTCATATCACAGGACTTCTCCTTCTCTCCCTGTATGCTCAGTCAGATCTCCATAAGGTCATCTAGCATACATTTAAGGGGCAGGGAGGGGGAGTCCATGGATATCTAGTCCACTTGTGGACAGGCACATTGGTATCTGTAGTTTATTTTATTCTACTTAAAAGGAAGCAAAAATAACAAATGATGTTTCCTTTTTCAGTGGGAGTGTAAAGCACACATGGATATTTCATATCGCTTTGGAAAAATCGAAGTAAGCTGTGAAGGCTACGATTACCCGGATGACCCTTACATATTAAAAGGATCATGTGGCTTGGAGTACACATTAGAATTAACCAAGGAAGGACAGCAGAAAGCGAATTCCTTTGGTGGGAGTTACTATTCCACAACATCTCATGATTCATTAGGCTCAGGTGCTGGAGTGATCCTCTTAATATTATTTGTGGGCCTTGTTTACGGCGTCTACAAGCTGTTCCTCTGTGATAACCGGCCACAACATGGTTTCTCTCACGGTGATGGTTATCCAGGAACCTATGGGCAGGATAATCGAAGTCCCCCTCCACCAGGATTTAAATCAGACTTCACACCTCCTCCAGGATTTAAATCAGACTTCACAGGTAAAGTTCTCTCTTGTATATGACAATAGGAACACAGGCATTGAGAGATCTTGTCCAAAGCTGGACAGTAAGTAGTACTGCATTGTAGAATTTTGTTCATTTCTTGTTCTCAGTCCTCAGGTCTGTAAAAGACATTATTATATTCTGTAGAACTTCATTCTTATGACAGTTCCTTCTACTCTTGATTTGGTTTATTCTAAACCAAAAGGGTGGGAAACAGTAATCCCATGAGAGGGTAAGAGGATATGAAATAGAGTATGCCACTCATGTGGGCCTGAGCTCTCATCTTCTACCAGTCTGCAATGCAGAAGGAGATCTGGATGCTTCATTGCTTGTAGGTGTGGCTTGCTTTCTGTAGATAATCTTTTCTATACCCTCTTAGTTACTACCTCTATATTTATAACTATTTGTGGCAAGATGTGTGGCTGGTAGTGATGCAGGTATATTATGTTGTCACTGTACTGTCTTTCAAATCTCAAGTCAATGAAATGGAGTAGAGTAACCTCAGAAGGTCAAAGAATGATTAAGAATGACTACATTGCATCTTGGAAATAATAAACACAAGGTTTTATTAGCAGATCCTGAGTCAATAAAAAGAAGGCATCAAACAAACTGGAAAGCTTGTTGGTAGTACCTGTTCTGCTAATATTGCAGGTCCCATTGTACTACAGTAGTAGTAGTAGTAGTAGTAGTAGTAGTAGTAGTAGTAGTAATACACTGTCTACCTGGCTGGGTTGCCCCAAAACATCAAACATTAAGAGCAGCTTATTAGGAAGTAACTCCCAGTGGCATCTCTGGATCTACTTTTAAATAAACATATTTGAGATCAGGCTGTTAGAAATTTTAAAAGACCCTTCAGTTTCTAGCAATGGGGACCCAGTGTTGGCTGACATAGCAGTGATGCTTTTTTAAATAAATAAATAAATTTGGAGTCTCTTGTTAACTGTAGCATCATGATGATTTGCATGTATAATTAACATCAGATGAATTGCCTTCATATTACCCATTGTGAATCTGGAAGCATTACATAACAGTATTTATGAGTGTGCATGTGTGAACTGTTAGTGTAGTTCCCCTTCATTCCTTCAGAGTTTTTAAGCTGACCTTGATTCAACGTCTGAAATAATTCGAGAGCCTTGATCTTGAGTGACATTCCAAAGCAAATAGCCCTCTGGTAACTTCTTCAACATAACAGCACTGCTTCTGTTTCAAAGATTGTTTAATCTAAATCTATATAATTTTATTTGGATTAAGGTGATGCTGGTGGCTCGTATTCTGGTTCAAATTCAAACTCAAACTCAGGGCCAGGATTTTGGACTGGGTTAGGTGCTGGAGGGCTACTGGGATACCTGGCAGGCAACCAAAGGTAAGCTCTAAGACTATCTACCTTGTTTTCTCTTGGCAACAATACTTTCTGGTCCTGGTGGGTGATATATTTACATAAAATGTGTGAGAGGTGAAAGGAATGGCGTTCCCAAGGACAAGAAACCAAAGTGAGACATTGTCTTCTACATGCAACATCCGATAATTTATCTATTCAATTTTTAAAGTTTTGATTAACCATTCTTTAATTAGGGGAATAACTGGAATTTTCTGATGTATAGCTAAAACAATCATCAGTATATTCAAAATCAATCACGAGCCCTAACATCTATAGTAAAATTAATCCCTAAGGCCAAAAACTTCAAGAATCTGTTTTTATCCCATTTGGAATATATATTTTCCAGAGATGCATAAAATCTGCAGTATTTATATTGCATTTCCAGCATTTGATATGATATGATTTGTAATATTTGTAATATTTTATTAAGCATGCTACAGCTTCAAAAGGAAAAAATGCTTTAAAGTTCTGAGAAATATTTATCTCGTACTTGAAGTGCTGCTTCTCTGTACATAGTGATCCAGCCTGTAGTCACTTGGAGACTTTATTATAGTAGCCATGAAGGAGTTAGGTTGTGTGCAAAGTATTCTTCAGGGCCACAGCCTGGAAACTAGATTGGCCACCAGAGAATACAGAAATCGGCTATGCTTGATACAATGCTCTTTTAATTAGGCTCCTTGCTTTGCAGTTGCATAACATTGCATCATTCAGTGAAGAAATTCCTGCTACCCTGTTTATTGTAAAGCAGCAGCTTCAAGAGAACTGAGGTGTTAAATTGTGGTCTTTGCTTTCAAATAACAGAATATTTCAAATACTAAAAATTCTTAAATTGTGTTTTGCTTGTTGCATATTATCTTTTGTTTTGGGGAGTTCTAAAAAACAAAAAGGAGAGGGGTACATTTGAAAATAAATATAAAATAATTCAAAGGCCAAGTTACTATAAATCGTATTTAAGCTGGTCTTCCTTCTTTCTAACATAAGCGTCTAATATTTGTCTTGCATTCCTGTGGCCTGCCTATTCCAATATACAACTACTGTACAGTAATGTTTCTTCAGTTTTGTTTGTTATGAATTAGGATTCGTTTGTTATGAACTAGCTACTTTCCATTACCAGATCCAGGTATAATTCTGTTAATTACCGGTACTTATTTGATCTCCAGCTCCTCTTAGCTCATCTTACATTCCAGGTTATTCCTTCCCAGCCTCTGGTTTCTTTGGCTCCTTTTGCTTATCAAGCCTCCCTTTTCTCTCCATTTCCCTTTGTGGTTTCCCCCACATAATTGTTTTGTAGTATAGTTGATTAACTGCTGCTTCAAAAGGAATGAAATTTAAGTAACAGCTTATCAGTGCTCAGTTATCAGTGCAAAACACAGCCAAGATCCCAGCCCACGTAAATCAGAGGAAAAAGGAAGTTGATGACAACTCAGTAACCATGTTAAGTCTCTTTCTTAAAAAAAGAAAAAAGGCTTAAGATTCTTATTTAAGTGAGTTTGCAACAATTTGTTTTGGCATTTTCCTGCAATGTTTAGTTATTTTTAGTATTTGCCAAGAACTCACTGAGCACAGCCTTCTAGTTTGCTTTTGTACAGACACTTTATTTCTTAGGTTCTTAGGTAATACTATTATTTACACTGGCTGTGTGACCTTGGTTTTGCACTGAATCTAAAAGACTTCTGAGTATTTGATGCTGTTATAAATATCTCTGCAAACTATTGTGGTGGTTCTGCCTTGATTAACATGTTAAGAGACTAGATAAAATCCCAAAGCTACTCATGGGAATTACGTCTTCTGGCAAGATTAACCCTGTTCTGTGCAGGCAACAGGTTCCTCTAAGCTGAAGCTAAGTTTGATTCTTTGGACAGTTTTTATTAAGAGTTACATTGGTGGATTTAGGGGTGTTCATCAACTTCCTGTGTTTGAAAATTAATAAATTGCTCAGTACCATCCTTGGCAATCTTGTTCTTTGTTAAATTGAAGTGTATTATTTTAATGGAACCATAGGAAAGTTTACTTGTAATTTGTTGCTGTTAGGAACTAGAAAGCTGCTTTATATGTCAGTCCTACCTCTGTATTCCCAACACTGACTGGTAGCATATTTCTAGGGTTTGAGGCAGGGTTCTCTCCCAGCCCTACCTCAGGATGCTGGATATAGAATCTGCCACTGTGCTATGGCTCTTTCCAAAATTACTGAATATCCACTTGCATATATAAATGTGTTTTTCCTATAGTGACCTTTTTAAAAGAAAGGGGTGGTTTCTGGGTTTACAGTGCCTTTGTTGCTGGTGAGTTTCACATTATATGACCTTCCACTTTAAAAAAACCAGACTCCTTATAGACTTTTTGCCTAAAAATAAAGTGAACATGTGATATCTGGGTTTAAGGATTGAAGAAAATAATTGGTTTATAGAAAGTGTAATTGTAGGGTGTTAACCTTACAGTGGATGTTTGGAATAATTTTCTATATATAGTTAACAGACAAAGAATCAGCAGTTCTTTTTTCTTTTCTTAATTTTGAATTGTTTTTATTTAGATTAGTTTTGTTTTTGCTTTTTTGATACAAAGGTTCATATCAAACGTCCAATATCTTTTTAATTTTCTTTCAAACTTTAATAAAATCTATAGGGGGAAAATATTTTACCTCCCCACTTCTATACTAGCTTATCTGTTTCTTTAAACATTTATATTACTACTGCTATTGCATGTGGTGGGGAAATGACATTTGTCACTAAAATAGTTTAAATAGTTTAATCAATTTCTCCCCACCACAGGTCATCTACGTATAACCGATATTCACCTTACCATAATACGTGGGCTGGTCCAACTGCTCCACCTCCTACATTTGGTGCTTCAAACAGCTCTTCAACGTCTTATTCAGGGACAAAGTCCACCTCAGGTAAGTTATAAGCCATGTTATCTTTATTTTCCTGGTGAACCTCAGGGGCGGTGACTTTAATCACTTCACTGCAGTCCAGAGAAATTGATTGCATTTAATTCCTGTTTAATTTTAATTTTGTTTTTTCATGATATTTTTATTTTATTTGCATTATTACATTCAGTTACACATTTTAACATTCTTGGCAATACATTCCAAATTATTGTTTTCAATACTATATGTGTAAATCTCTATGTTTATATATTTTCCTTATTCCTATCCGTGACTTCCCTCCACCACTTTACAGCTTCTTTTGTTTTTGTTTCTTTTTGTATTGTGTTGTGTATATTGCTTCTGTTTCCCCCATAAGACGTCTGCCAATATTTTAGCTTTACAAAATTTAGGCAATGCATATCAATAAATTTGTTTTGGAACAATGTTTTCTCATATATTCTTCCACACATTCCCATTCTGTAATGTAATTCCTGTTTAAATCTTTGGGGGTAGATAAGTGACAAGTCATCTGCCTCATTTTTCATAGGATTTAGGCTTAGTTTTCACCAAGCTGATAAACTTGTATGGACTGTACAACATAATGTAGGAGAAGGCACACATAATTTAATACTCTCCCATATTACTGCCTCGCATCTGGAATATAGAAAATTTGTGTATTAAAATATGCGAGTAGAACGGATTTCCACCTATTTTCAAAAGGTCTTGTCTTATGTGTACAGTATTTACTCAAATGGAGTTCTATTAAACATTGTAATAGATGAGAGAGGATACACCCACACACCACACAACACATTTGTAGTAATGTTTAATTGTTTATTGGTGGTTGTTGTTTTATATATATACATATATATATATTTCTTCCTTGCCTTTTTCTCTGACAGTGACTTAAGGCCACTTACAGATAAAATAAGAACAGTTGAAAACAAAGGGTGGGGGGGATAATTTAAAAACAAGTAAACATTAATAGAATTTATGTATATAATATAAAATGATTTCTTCAATCTGTTCTTAAAAGTATTACCCATTGACTGATCATCTTTCTCTTTCTCTCTTAGGTTTTGGAGGCACAAAAAGGAGATAAAGTTCCTGATCTGCTTGAGTGTGTGAATAAAAACAACTTTCCAGCAATTCTTTAAAATTCTTTCCAACAATTTTGAAACCTGTTTTAGGTTTGGCTTTGTAAAAGTTCATCTTTGGATTCAGTTACACATATGTGTATTCGAGTTTGAACTTTAATATATAGTTTTAGATTTCAGGAGTTGTTTTGGATAATTGCTTAGAATAGAAAAACAAGAAACGGACACAAATTCTTTCTGAAACCATTAAGTCCCAGTGAAAACAATGGTACATTTCTGAGTAAACCATAATTTACAATGGGCAACATTTTTTTAAAAAACCAAAAATAAAGAGCATGAAGAAATACTATTACAGCAGGTTGAAAGCAGCATGAAGGCGAATCTTCTCATTAAACTTGTTCCAAAATGTTACAAAAAATACCCATTTCCCCATAAACCATAATCATAGTAACTATTGTACCAAATTTTCTCTATCCATTCAGATATAGTGAGAGATATGCTTTCCCCCTCCCCAATTTTTAGCTGTTATAATCTTAGTAGCAGTTATAGTATAAGGTTAAATTCTATTTCTTGATCATTTTGCGGAAAAACATCTTTTAGATTCGTTCCTTCCAAATAAAAAGGTTCTGTAGTGGGACAAAAAGTTCTTCTTAGTGCCAGAAGCATCTGTACTTCTTGACGAGCTTGTAACAGAACCCCCCATCAGTCAACCTTGAAACAAGGGACAGATTTCAAAGTAGCCCCCACTGTAGGGGGGGAGGAGGATAGAGAAGGGTGGGGGAGAGAGAGAGAGAGAGAGAGAGAGAGAGAAGGACCTTTCTGGATAGTTATCTTTATGCCTGATAAGTAAAAAATGGAAGTGAAAGTTTGAGAATTCCAGTTTGCTTTCTGGGGATAATAACATGGAAATAACAATCGGGATAACAACTAGGAAATGGCATATCTACATCCTTGAAAAAAACTGCTTTAGCTTGTTTTTATTTGGTTTTGGGGTGAAAACACAAGAATAGACATGCATGGGGTTTTAAAAGTAAGTCAGTCTTATTTGGTTTGCATTCAACTTAGTCATAGTTTGAGTAGACCCACTGAAATCAGTGGATTCAATTGGCTAAAACCCATTGAGTTCAGTGGAGCTTGTTTCCAGGTATACATATAATTGTAGACCTTGACCCTAACCAGTTCTGGTCATAGGCCACTAGTACATAGAATCACAGAACTGTAGAGTTGGAAGGGGTCCCAAGGGTCATCTAGCCCAACCCCCTGCAATGCAATAATCACATTAGTTGTACACAGTAATATATCATCAAATGACATATCCAGCCAATTCACCTAGATAAGCACCATAATGTGGATTTCATCAACATCAGGTCCTTGTCCTACCCACATGATGCTGACACAAAGCCCTACACTAGAACTAGACAACAGAACGAAAGAACAATCTCTCCCCCACTCCCTTTCCCCCTCAACCGCAAGATGTCTATGACAAAAATGTATTTCACTAAAGGCAAACAAACTGTGAAAAAGACTTGTGAATGCAAAGTGGAGACGATAGGTGTACCTTTCCCTGTTTTTCTGTTTGTTTTGTAACAAAAAAAAACTTTAATAAAAACTAGTTTAAAAAAATCAGGTCCTTGTGCAGAATACAACTTCCCTGTCAGTTATCTCCCTTGCTGCATCAGAGGGCTATCTTTTCATATGGTAGAATTTGGGTGCGATAATAGACTTTGTACATGTGTTCATTGATATCTTCCTTCATGCCCTTCATTCTGCTGAATATAATTATATGTTCCTTGTGCACAACCTTTTACTCTTATTGAGAGTACAGTTGTGACTGTTGTCTTGGTTCTCCTTCCACTCCTGTGAGGGGGAAAAAACCCAAAATGTCTGCATTGTAAAAATCTTCATACTTTGGATTTAAGACTGTGTCAAAGTAACTGATTTCTTCATTTAATAACTCCTTTAACACTAGAGACAATGGCTAATGGAATAGGTATATGAAATCATAAGAACTGGATTAATTTAATTGAAAAATCCAGTGTCCTGCATTAAATTGACAGCCATTCTTTAAAAAAACACTATAGATTTGATAGTTGTGATCTTCTGGATGGTTGTTTATAAACTGCTTTCCTATGTGGAAAAGAATAATGTATTGAATGGAGATAGTGGAACTGGCTTGGTTTGCACATAATGTTAAGTCAAAGGTTGGCTTAGTGTGAATGAACAGACATGCAGGTTACACAGCAAAAAATGCAGCTGATTTGTTTCTCCCCTGGTCCTGCTGTTGCTGTACTACCCAGAACTGAGCCATGGTTGGGTTTAGCATTACTCTGCATTTTTTCCATTGATCAGACATCTAACATGTAACAGTAAAGAGAATGGGTTTGGAACTCTGCCTCTGTATTGTTGCCTTTTATTCAGCAGTTTCCATGCTCTCTTTTTGCTGTATGTTTAACTCAGTAAATAAGCACAGTTGACAAATAATAAGCAGCAAACGTTGTAATAAAATGCAGAACTGTTAATATGTGCAAAGCTAAAACTGAGTAAAGGAAATTATTCTTTTTTCACTACAGAATTTTGAACACGTGGGGAACATGTGGAGCTTTATTTAGGAAGCCAGGCCCTCACAGGCTCTCCTTTTGCTTCTGTCCTGTGTATCTTCACATACCCATGGGGGGCCAGACTGGTGGTTACTGACATGGAATGAGACCTTGGGTTTTAGCAGATACCTCTGTTAAGATGTTGACCCAGGGTGTGGCAGATATGCAAAAGGTGAATTCCATGCTAGGGTTCATTAGGAAAGGGATTGAAAACTGTAGCCTTATTAGACTTTACCGACTGGTGGGGTCTGCGTTGCTCCCGGGAGGGAGAAAGGAAGTCAAATGACACAGAGGTTGATTCAGAGAAAGAGTTTATTCTGCTCTCCGGATAGCAGAAGGCACTTGCGTGGTCAGTTCACAGCAAGTCCAAAGAAATGAGAAATTTCATGCAGTATATATATCCTCCAGGCACCCTCTAGGAGAAGGAAAACTCTTATCCTAACCCTTCATTGACTTGTGGGATGTCTTTAGAAGAAAAGGCTAAGGAGTAAACCCTACCACTATTCTAATGCCTCAGCTGCAAGAAATCATGTCTTTCCCCTATCGGTCTCTACAGCAGGCGCTGCAACTCTCCAACGGTTTGACTTCTCCCCAGAAGGGGCACTCTTCCATTATCTCATGAGACAGACGGATGCCAGCCAAACACAATTCTATGAGACCATGCTTGAATTACCTTGTACAGTTCTGGTCTGTCTCCATGAAAGGCAACTTCACAGATATATTCGTATTTACCATGATTAGGCCAATCAAGTTTCTCTTTGCAGTGGCTATGATTTACCTACCAAAATAGCTGCATCGTTTTACAGTTAGCATTTGAGCTCCTTTGGAAGGGGTGATATAAATTGAATAAATAGCACTAAGAGTGATGAGAGCTCACTAGCATTATTTCTAACATATAGAAAAGAGGAAGAGAATACAAGGACTGCCTTCTTTCTCCACTTCTTCCTTGGTCTGGTCTACCTTTAAGCACTGTTCTGGTAAACCAGTCTAGCTGAAACATACAATGGTTTAGATCCTAAGATACTTAAATGGAAGGAAGTTCATTGGGGGAAAGTTTCTTGTTCCCTTCCTGGAGTCACCCACACATCTAAAGTCTGTGGAATTGTCCCCAATTTGAGCTATTTATTTACCGTAAATAGGGATTGTGCAAAAGAACTTTCTTGTGAATTGGGTCTTGTGTTAATTCATATTTGGGATACTATGTTGATTCTGTGCCTAGGGCAGCAGTGTATTGCCAACCAGCCCTGCCTGTTGCACAATCAAAGTCCCAAGAAATTACAGAGTGTGCCTCCAGGGGTGAAGCCAAACTGCTGTGTTAGCAGCATAAAGTGACCTCTCTGGGGCAGTGTGTATGGAGGTCCTGGGCTGCCCAAGCCGCAAGACCTCACCGATGTGGTCCAGAGGAAAGCAGAGCACGAGGTTGGCTGCAGGAGTTACCAGAAGGAGGCATACAAGGCACCATCCAACCATCTTAGGGACTCCATGCTGGATTTGTGTATGGTTTACTCCTTAGCCTTTTCTTCTGAAGAAATCCCACAAGTCAGTGAAGGGTTAGGATAAGAGTTTGCCTTCTCCTAGATGGGCTACTTTCCTAGGTTGATGAGCCCTATCTGTTCCTCACTTCTCTGTACAGCACATGCAGAAACTCTTATTGACCTCTGGACCCAGTTGGTTTTGCCTGCTCAATCCACCAGAGCCTGTCTTCGCATGCATCATCGAAATGGTAATTACCATCCATATAGCACCCACACTGATGCAAATCAGTTGCTTCCTTCAAGCAAGTACAGCTCAGCTGGAAACTTGCCTGACAGGATCTCCTGCCTTCCTGAGGCAATAGCCTAAGGGTTGCTTTCATGTGCTATTGTCCCTGGTTCAAATCCTCGTCTTGCTATGAACTCGCTACTAGGTGGCCTTCGGAGAGCCGATTTTCTCCCAGCAGCTGCCCCTCATCCACAATATGAGGATCATGGTATTAGACAAGCTTCAAGGACTGAAATCTATATTTTTGAAAGTGGATGTTTTCTGTCCCACCACTTCCACCTCAGGAACAAGTTTGGAGTTGATCTCTTGAGAGGTCAAACTTGGCATAAGGGTTCCCCAGATGGGAGTAGTGGTCTTTATCCATGTTTGGATGTCAGGTACAATTTTCAATCAATATGGCATACCAAATCATGACTTTGGATTGATTTTACCCAATATTGGGCTTGATGGGTCCAAATTCTCAAATTGCACTATTCATTTAAAAATCACATTTTTTGTTTCAAAAAAATACCTAGGCAGCATTAGGCACTCCTCACTAGTAACATATACGAAGCTCTGTGACAATTTTTTAAAACAAAATAATAAATTTGCAATGTACATTTCTAGTATTTGATGTCAGTATGCAAGGAATAGCTTGGGAGTGTAAAAGTGAAGTGTGTGTCGCAATTTAAAATTCGTAAAATGCCAGAAGCAAATAATAATCTGTGCACCTGATTATCAAAACTCATCAAATCTCTCACATGAGGTGACAAGTTCCATACAGTGAGACACTTAATATCAGAATCAACATACACTGTGTAAGTCCTAGCACTCTAATAGGCTTAAGATTAAATTATTATACATCCTACCAAGGAACTGGGGACAAGACACATGGCTCTCCCCTCCCCCTCTATTTTAGCTTCACAACAACCTTGCAACACAGTTTAGGCTAAGACAATGATTGGCCCAAGGCCATCTAGTATCATCCATACCTGAAAGGAGAGGGGAATCTGGATCTGCCTGCTCCAAGACCAAAACTAACCACTGCTATAACATTCTAGCAGCTCCAGCAGCTGTTTCCCTGTTGCCACTGAAGATATCACGCACACTCTTTGGGCATGTGCAATGTGAAACACCCACCTTGTAAAATTTAAACATTACCACAAAGAATTTTCTTTCTTTTCCCCCAGCAGGGCTTTGAAATGCTAATCTTTTCTGAGTCATTCCTTACTTACTCCACTTAAAGTGAAGCCAAACCAGTCAAACCAGGAGTCAATTAACCAGATTTGGAAAATCAGCAAACACTTCCAAATTGTCAGGTATGAAATCATGCAAATTCCAACACCACCCCTAGGTCTACTCTATATATAATCTATATAAATAAGTCACAGCATTCTGTCATATTCTAGGGTAGGGAGTTTATTTATTCTCATTTATTTCTGACAGTTATGTTCCACTTTCCTTCCAAGGTTCCCAAGGTGATATGCATGGTTTTCTTCCTTCCTATTTTCTCTGGCAGGAGGAAAACCTGTCATCCCTTTTGAGGGGAAAACATAGCTAGGAGCAGTGCCCTTCCTGTACCTTTGGGGTAAGGCAGGCTTCCTCAGCCTCAGCCCTCCAGATGCTTTGAGACTACAATTCCCAGCATCCCTGACCACTGGTCCTGCTAGCTAGGGATCATGGGAGTTGTAAGCCAAAAACACCCGGAGGGCCGAGGCTGAGGAAGCCCTGGGGTAAGGGCTGTTGCCATGTGGGGTTTCCAGAAGCTTCTGGCAGGCCACCTTTCATTCGATCTAGCATCAGGGCTACGTGCTTGTCTTGGGGTTAGCACAATGAGAGCCTCAACTCAGTGGTGGTGAAAAAGACAAATGCAATGTTTGGGATTGTTAGGAAGAAGACTGAAAATACAACAGCCATTATCTTAACGCCTTTCCCTTTGCAGAAACTGATAATACTGACACATCTGGAATAGCAATTACAGTTGCTTCAAGTTTCTGCTTGCGAGGAGGCCCTGACCTTAACATTATTTTCTACTCCCAGATTGGCAGGTGCTTTGGGGGAGGACTAGCTGTTTATCTTCCTACAGGCAGCGCCTGAGGGTACTGGCCCTCCGCAGCAGACATCACATGCCAAGTGAGGAATTCTGTTGGCTTGCACTAAGGCGGAAGATCTACATGTGCAAAACAAATGTATGCAAAGCTGCTTGTAAGCCGCCTTGTAGATCTACAGGGTGGAAAGGCAGGATAGGATCTGTCGACTGGCTGGCTGGCTGATTCTGCTTGGCTCGCCTTGAAAGGATTTCAGAGTTGGGAAATGTGCAAAGTAAGTAAGATAGGAAAGAACCAAGGCTGCAAAGCAGGGAATGGACCAGTGGGCACATGTTTAATTTTGAGAGAGTACAGTGGGTGCTGCTGCAGGAAGGTAAACGCCATTTCCATGCACTCTGGCACTCATCACGGTGCTCAGTGCGCCAGAAGCAGTTTAATCATGCTGGCCACATGACCTGTGGAAGCTGTCTGCAGACAAATGCTGGCTCCCTTGGCCTGCAAGCAGAGATGAGTGCTGCACCCCATAGTCAAGTTTGACTGGACTTAACTATCCAGGAGTTCTTCACCTTTATTTTTTCTACCTTTATAATAGAAATGCCAAAGTATCAGCAATACAAGAACTAGAAAGCCCCCTTCCCCTTGAGAGAACAGGCAATACTCAACAGGCCAAGAAAAACACTTCTCACAGCAATAAACCAGAATTCAGGCCATGAAATATCAATAATGATTTACAAATAAGCCGGTTGGAAGACGTATTTCTTTAGGGCCTTCCAAACTTACCTTACCAGTGTCCTACTTGGTTGAAGTATTCACCTACTCTTGTACTTTCAGATGGCACTATTTTGAAAACAGTCTGAGACCATTTCTCTCTACCAGGATATTCTGTTGCCGATCTGCTACTGGTCCTAAAACAAAGGAATCTCAAAGGGAAAATCCTGGATAGTCATAAGTTTTATTCTGTTCATTTGAGTCTGAATACAGGCAATGGTTTCCTGTCCCACTACAGAAGTTAACTACCGGTAACTCAGCATTGCTGAGTTTCTAACATTATCATTTGTGTTATCGTTTGTGAAAGGACACTATGCTTGTTTTACATATATTCCAAGCCCCGAATGAATTGCCACTGCTTGTACTTGTTGCATTTCATCTCCCTCTGAGTTCTCGGCTTACAATTGCTCACCATGTGTAGATGTGAATGAATAACCCTGCAAACTGATAATGCTTCGTGCATCTGAAGAATGGAACTTGAACTTATGTCATAATAATTTGTTTGTCTTTTAAGGTGCCACAAGACTCTTTGTTGTTAATTAGATTAGTTGCTGTTCAGTGCAAAATGATTTCAGGAGGAAGCTGCTGGGACAAAGAAACAACACTGGACATTCTCCCATGTTTTGAAATGATCAAATGTTGCCAAGTAATTCTTCTGTTATGTAAATTTTGACCTGTCTATTGGAAAACTCTTAAGCATAATTTCCCAGCACAGATCTATTTATGAGTTTTTCAAAGAAGGATATAATCACTGTTTGAATCAAGATAGAACAGTTTTTCTGCTGATTAGCAGGTCAGAGCAGTGTCATTTTAGGAGGTCAAACTTAATTTTTGCAAATTTCTTCAGTGAAATATATGTTTTGGGGTGTGAGAAATTTTATTTTTTTGTGAATGGCAGCATTTCGCTTAGTAATTATGCATTTGATGAAGAAGCATGTAAACTGCTCTCGGAAAACCAAAGAATTTAAATTTTACTTTCTGAAAATGTCAGATAATGCTAAATACATACATACATACATACATACATACATACATACATAATACATACATAAAAATAATATTAATATATAACTGCAAGTATTTGGCATTTTAAAAAATTATTCCTATGCAATTTTACACACATTTTACTTACCAAGCAAAACAAAATTATACTAATTTAATTTAATCAAAATAATTTAATCAAAATATATTTTGCATTCCAAGTCATGTTACAAGTTTTTAGCACAACTTTTTAGGAATTTGAAAGTATTCCAAAAAAGTTGTGCTAAAAAGTTGTAACATAACTACATGCTTAATTTCCCAAAGCTATGTTTGCCAAGGTATTTTAAGTTTACCGTAGTTTACTGCACTGGCTATGGTGGAAGAGGATCTTAAACCTTCCTATGCCTGTTGATTATGTCCTGGAAATACCCCCCCAGGCCAATTCTCTAGATTTACATCTTATTTCAGACCTTGGCGGGGGTGGGGGGTGGAAACCCAGAGGAACACCAGGCTGGGGGTATATTCAGGAGAACATTTGTGGATGGAAGAAGGCAGGGAGGGATGTGATATGGGACTGGCCCAGGGGGCCTGAACTCTGGGTGTTTTGTGTTGGGTCTTGGAACACTTGTGCCTCCTCCACTGAAAAATCCTCATGGGACCCTATAGCCACTGACACACAGAATAAGACCTAACAGTCTGAGTTGGTTCCCTCAGCAAAAGTAAGCATATTTATTTATTTACATAGAGCTGTGGTTGGTGGGTCATTTGCCTATACAATGGCATATACAGTGGTGCCTCGCAAGACGAAATTAATTCGTTCCGCGAGTCTTTTCGTCTTGCGATGTTTTTCGTCTTGCGAAGCACGGTCCGTCGCAACTGCGCCTCTTCAAGTGGCTTTAAGAAAAAAGCGAACAAACTCGCAAGACGTTTTCGTCTTGCGAAGCAAGCCCATAGGGAAAATCGTCTAGCAAAGCAACGCAAAAAACGAAAAACCCTTTTGTCTTGCGCGTTTTTCATTTTGCGAGGCATTCGTCTTGCGGGGCACCACTGTACACCTTCTCCTGTCCCTGGCCAATTACCCCATACAAGTGCCCAAACTATCAGAGTTTTTGCTGTGCCATGACGACCTCCAAAAAAAGGAAGGGATAAAACATTGTGAAAGCCTGCAGGTCATTCCCAATCTTCTAAACACAGGTAAGAGATACGTTGGAGAACATTATATTTGTCTTAGGCCTTAGTCACAGTTAACTTGTGCAGGATTGTGTACAATGTCTTTTGTGTTCCTTACCAGGAATTATGCTGTTTGTATGCTGTCTCTGAACGACTTTCCACCAAAATACCTTCTACAAACATGTAACTTTAATCTCTGTAAAATGTTGCATTTTGCACAAGCAAGTATACAGTACTGTTGTAGAAAAATTGGGGGTTGGCTTTTGCTGCCCAGCTTCCCAAGGGACTCTGAGTCCCCTAAGTCCATGAACAGTCAGAGAAGAATGGATGGAGACAGGATTCAGTGAAAGAGAGGCAGAATTTGCTTTGCTTTATTGTTGCAACAGAGTCCGTCTCCCCCCCCCCCCCGCCTTCTTGCAATGAAGTGAAAGACCCAGAACAAAGTGTAAAGGTAAAGGGACCCCAGACCATTAGGTCCAGTCGTGATCAACTCTGGGGTTGCAGCGCTCATCTCGCTTTATTGGCCAAGGGAGCCGGCATACAGGACTCTGGCAAACCAGAGCAGCACACGGAAATGCCGTTTACCTTCCCGCCGGAGTGGTACCTATTTATCTACTTGCACTTTGACGTGCCTTCGAACTGCTAGGATGGCAGGAGCAGGGACCGAGCAACGGGAGATCACCGCCGACCTTCGATCGGCAAGTCCTAGGCTCTGTGGTTTAACCCACAGCGCCACCCACGTCCCTTCTAGAACAAAGTGTGCAGGAACCTTTAAAGACTTTAGTCATTGCCCAACCCCTTAGCCAAATACCACCCTAAGAGCATCATACATATATCACAGAAGTGTGGCTTCTCTCCCCAATGTCTGATTATGTTTTTACTGATTGCAATACCTGGGCAGTCTGGCCATTGTTTTGAGATGATAGTCTTGAATTCAAGTCGCAGGCATACCCTTTTCATACAGAAAATATGCCCTTAAGGCAGGATTTGAAAGATTTGTAAGTGAAATAACTATTGGGAAAGGTTCTTCTTTTGCAGAGGAAATAGAGTCCTTTGGAGAGCCAAGAAGGTTTTTGGGATTGTTCTAAGTCTATTTTTTCTCAGGAATATTACCTGAATTTTGAAGGGTGAAGGATTGTTTTTCTGTGGAGTGGGTGTCTGCTATGTGTGTGCACCCTAAAATTTTATAATAAGACTGTGCTGTGCATAATTTATAATGCTAATTTATCTATAATCACACATATTATTATAGATTATTCTGCACACCTTATCTTTCTCATAACATCTCAACAGACTACTGGAATGAGAAGCTAATGAACATAGAAGACCATAATTCTCATTCCCATAACTATCATTAGCCATTAATATTATTTCTAGCTCCTCTTTACCCAGCTGGCTTTGTAATATTTGTTATGAGCTGGAGCACATAAAATAAAATTTAAATACCGTAACTACAGCTTTCCCCATTCCCATTTCATACCAAGATACATGGAAGAGAGGCTTAGGAAGAAGCATTTGGGAGGATTCTTCGAAATGGATTTGGAGCATTGTAATAAATATTATTATTAATCTTACAAATTCATATTAAGATGACATTTGACACTCAAAAAATAGTATTCAGGGTGGGAGATATGAACTGGAGGTATAAAAGTGTAACGGAGTATTAGTATTGCTCAAATATTGTGATTCTCTGGGAGATGATTGAGGAGAATATCAGGAGATGAAAGTGTACTTGTAAGATTGCCTTACTCCATATGTACCCACTTAACTGATTCAATCTTTAGAACTAGCACTGTTACAAGTGCCACATAATACTTGTTCAACACTTTTAAGAAATTGGTCTTTTAGTGTGGCAGCACCTAAACTTTGAAACCCTCTAATGACATGAGGCAGGTGCTTTTGCTGTACTCTTTTTGGCACTGGCACCTGCTTAAAACACTTTTGCTTGGCAAGTCCATTCAGATACATAATGTCGGTGTGTTTTAATTTATTTTTAGTCTAATGTTAACCAACTTTAAATTGTTTTTAATTACTTGTTTTTTGCTTTCTTTGCCAATTTTTAAAATATTTTGTTAAGTTGTGGGTTGACATAGCAGACGACACAGCGATTTCTCCAAAGCAGCTCTTTATTTTGTAAGCTGGAACAGAACTGAACTGCGGAGCTCAGTCAGCCTGCTTATATAGAGCTACAGAACAATTGTAACTGTTGCAACATTCTAAAACTATCCAATCACTGAACGTCACTTTTCGTTCCTTCATTTGCATACAAAACTATCCAATCACTAAATGTCACTTTCGATCCTTCATTTGCATAACTATCTACAGTATCCCCCTGCTGGCCCAGGGTGAGAACTTCAGTACATAACATATTTATTGTAAACCACTTACAGGTTTATTACAATGAAGCAGTTTATGTATAAATATTGTGAAATAAATAAATAAAACTTAACATTCTACCTATTTGTTATGCTTTGAAATAACAAGGTGCAGAAGGTGCAGCTACATAATTGATTATGGATTATGTAAAAATTCTTAGCTGAAATATTATTAGAAAGAAAACACTGTTGACTTTGTGTAACTTGAATACCTGAGTGAGATAAGTGAAATCAGGCTGTAGGACTGGAAATAATGTATTGCTAATCTTGATATAATTTTGATATACTCGTGGACTGTAGGCATGTGATTTAGCTGTTGATTGTGCAAGAATGGTTGAGATCAAGGAAAACAATAAAATGCTGTAATTTCTACGGCCTAAAAGGTTTGGATATTTTAAAAATGCAAAAGATATAGACTGGGTTGCATGTATTTGTGGCCATTCAAGTAAACTGAAAACCTACATCTCAAACTATAGCAAACAGTCTGGGATCCAAAGAGCTATTATAGATAAGCCTAAGGGCTTGGCGGGAGTGCTTGGTGGAATTTTTTTACTTTCTTTTTCAAAAGCAGAACCCCTCCCCAGGCCACATAACACACTTTTTGAAGGTACCCTGTTACTTTAATAAAAACACCCAAGCTTTTGCAGTATCAAGGAAAGCTAGCTATGCACGAACCATTCAGTACCTGGATAAATATTAGAAAATGTACTCACAGCCTAATGAAGTGGTGAAATTATATCCAGCTGAAGAACCCAGCAACTATGCCCCCACCTGCCTCTTCTCATTACAGAAACTATTCCTCGCTGCAAAACAACAGGCTGCAATCTGCATACCTTTAATTTGCAGGGTGAGAGAAAAGTGCCTGAGGGTGTCAACTTCAGGTGGGGGTCACAATTTAGCATCTCATCAGACAGCACTTTTGTTCTAAAAATGGGATCTCCAGCTCACATAAATGATTGGGCAACAAGTTAAACAGACCCATACTTCAGTGGATGAAAACAAACCATACTCATTTAAATGTAACTCCCTCACACATGCCAAATTTCTCTGAACTTCCTTTTAGCATTTCTCAAAAGTATTTACAGAATCCTTGATATACTTTGGCCCACAGCCAAAAACATGCCTGGTTAGTTCAAATTGGTATATGATTTCTCAACTCAACAGCTCCTGACTGTGTACTCCTCTCCTTTTGGTATTAATTATTTCTAAATTTTCTTTCCCCTCTTAATCCTGACTCTTTGGTCTGGACCTCTTGCCTCCTTATACCTTTTCTTAACTGAATGGTTGCTGGATCTCAGGATTGGAACTGGTTAGGATTTTAGCCGCCTCCTTAGGCTAGGGAAGGGTTCAGTTTAGGGAAAAAGTTAATCCCAAGGAGAAAGGGGCCCAGAGGTTTTCATTGGGGTCCATTTCCAGCATTTATTCCTCAACCATATTCTTTTAAGAGCTTAACCCACCATCCCCCACATCATGTTAGTATTTATATCTTTCCCTTTCTGTGCTAGGACAGTGACACAGGTGATCTATTAGCTGTGCCCATACTTGGATGGAGATAGCTGGCCAGTTATGCTCCTATATTACAATGTGTTGTATCAAAATTGTCCAAAAGCTGTAGTTGGTTCAAAATAGTGTGGTGAGATTATTGACTGGGAATGGGGTTTTGGCCATATTGCATCAGTGCTTTGTCAGATGCACTGGCCCCTAGTCCATTAGTGGGCCCAATTATTGGGTCTATTAGTGCTGGTCCTAATCTTTAACAGCTTTGAGCCTGGCTACCTGACAGATAGTGTTTTCTAGCATGTTGTTGTTGTTTAGTCATTTAGTCGTGCCCGACTCTTTGTGACCCCATGGACCAGAGCACGCCAGGCACTTCTATCTTCCACTGCCTCCCGCAGTTCGGTCAAACTCATGCTAGTAGCTTCGAGAACACTATCCAGCCATCTCGTCCTCTGTCGTCCCCTTCTCCTTGCGCCCTCCATCTTTCCCAACATCAGGGTCCTTTCTAGGGAGTCTTCTCCCTAGGTGGCCAAAGTATTGGAGCCTCAGCTTCTCCATGAGGTGGTGAAAGTATTGGAGCCTCAGCTTCAGGATCTGTCCTTCCAGTGAGCACTCAGGGCTGATTTCCTTAAGAATGGATAGGTTTGATCTTCTTGCAGTCCATGGGACTCTCAAGAGTCTCCTCCAGCACCAACTTTTCTAGCATACATCTATCTAAATCTTGAGATCCTCTTAAAAGAACCTATTCCTGGCACTCCGCCAAGTGAAACAAGGCAGGTGTCTACTAGTGAGAGGGCCGTCTCAATGGTGGCATTCCAGATGTGGACTAGCATCCCAAGAGAAGCTCACCTCATGTCTTCTCTATGGCCTTTTCACTGCCAGATGTAACCTTTTAATCTACCTGGGCTTTTTAAACAACTAGTGGTTTTTAAATCTGAGGGTGGTATTCAACTAAATTTTACTCAGAGCAGATCCACTGAAATTAATGGACCTAACATAATAGTGTGGTGCTAATAACACCAAGGTTGCAGGTTTGATCCCCATATGGGACAGTTTCGTCATTCTTCATTGCTGCATATTCCTGCATTGCAGGGGGTTGGACTAGATGATCCTCAGGGTCCCTTCCAACTCTACTTTTCTATGATTCTCTGATTATCATGTTAAATAATATAATTGGGACTAACTAGGAGTAAAACCTAGCTGAATGCTACCCCCTGTTCTTAGTATTTGATTTATGGCCATGCTGACAGCTGGTATTATTTCTTTCTCTGCTGGAAATAAATAAGGATAATGCTTTTTTATTATGTTGCATTTTATTTTTAGTGAAACTTCCCGAGAATGTTATACTGTACTGGTGACTGGGAGCAGCCACTGAGACCACATAACACCGGTCTTGAAAGACCTACACTGGCTCCCAGTACGTTTCGAGCACAATTCAAAGTGTTGTTGCTGACCTTTAAAGCCCTAAACGGCCTCGGTCCAGTATACCTGAAGGAGCGTTTCCACCCCCATCGTTCTGCCCGGACACTGAGGGCCTTCTGGTGGTTCCCTCGCTGCGAGAAGCCAAGTTACAGGGAACCAGGCTGAGGGCCTTCTCAGTGGTGGCACCCACCCTGTGGAATGCCCTCCCATCAGATGTCAAAGAGAAAAACAATTACCAGACTTTTAGAAGACATCAGAAGGCAGCCCTGTTTAGGGAAGCTTTTAATGTTTAATAGATTATTGTATTTTAATATTCTGTTGGAAGCCACCCAGAGTGGCTGGGGAAACCCAGCCAGATGGGTGGGGTATAAATAATACATTATTATTATTATTATTATTATTATTATTATTATTATTATTATATAGGACAGGCTTTACAAATATAGTAAAGAAAGGCAAGTATAATATATAGCATATAAGTATGACCATGAGATTCTGATCTGGAAATCAAATGAGAATTAATTTCTAAAAACATACAAATACTTCCAAGTCTCACTCCAGAAATCTGTCCTCCAGTCTAGGCCTTGAGACATCTGGCAATCATATCTAAATCCCAAATTACATTTCCCCAGTCTCCGCTGTGTTGCTTCCCACGCTGCTTCTTTGCCTCCTTCCCTCAGCATTTTTGCTTGCCTTGCCCTCCTCTAGGATTTAAGAAGCTGACTCAACGGCATCCAAAAACTCTTGGCTTCAGAAAAAGTTGGTCAAAATTATTTATATCACTTAGCATTTTATCTAGTTCTTTAGAATGTTCTAGGTGATTTGGACATATTTTCTCAATGTATCTTAGAACAACCCTATAAGGTAAACCTGCATTATTCCTAAGACAGTACGATGGTTGAAATCAGCCTGGATTGCATATGTTCATCCAGGGTAGTAATGAAGGACAGACTTCCTGACTCAGACTTGAGATGCAAAATTATGCACATTTAATCCGCAGTAAGCCATATTAAGCTCAGTGTGACTTCTCAGGTTTACATTGGCTGTCTCACTTGAAGTTGGTGAATGAGGTGCCCATCAACCACGCTCAAGGGAAAGCTCCAGAGGCAAATATAGAGATGACACTAATTATGTATTGTTATTAAAAAAATTAAAAAGCCGGGGGGGGGGGAGGGATTTGTTTGAGGACAGGTACGGAGGGAAGAGTACTTTAACTGTCTATCCCCACCATGGTCCCACCATTGCTATTTACACGGGATGGAAGATCCCATTGGTGTGAAGGAGCTGTAGCCTTAACATTTGTGCAACACAATCTTAAATGCATTTGCTTAGATCCAGTGTTATTTTTCTAGAAAGAGAGGTGCCAGAACTCACCACGAATGCCTCTTTCATTCTCTTAGAACGGCAATGGCGCCCACCTGAGAGGTTCCGGCTGAAAAAAGCCCTGCTTAGATCCATATTAAACAGAGCTTTCTCCCAGCTCTGCCTGCAAAGATTGCAAGAACAGTCTGTGTGAGTATTATTTTAACAGAAAGCGAACAGGTTGAATCTTTGGCGGGGAAAGTGCCTTCCATATTGTTGAGGAACAGGCTGCCTGAACAATTATGTGATTTATGGAACAGGGTCAGCTTTAGCATGCACTGAGGTTGGGCATTTCTAAGAATCCCCAAACCAGCCTAAATCTCATCACCTCAACACTACTCCTTATTTTACAAGCTGGTCACGATGAGATCAATTTCCATTTGCAGTTTTCCAAGTCTGAGGGGCTCAGTGAGTGCTCCTGTGCGTCTCTCAAGTTTCTTGAGTCAACAGTGTGTGTGTTTTTTTGCATGTGTTTATGAAGTAGGTTCTTCTGAGGTGGTAGATAACGAACCAAGGGAGGCCCAAAAAGCAGGGGCTGTGCAACATCTGTGGTAAATCTTGGGTGAGGAGAAGAGGAAGTGCCTTAACTCAGGGCCTACACCGCCCCCCCCCTCGATAAACCTCCTCCAGCTGCTTGTCTGGGACTAACACAAAACGAGGCAAGTTATCGAAACAACCTGGCAAAGTCAGAAGCTACGGCTGGCTGGTGCTCTTATAACACAGCCACCACTTCGCCAGGCCTTGCTCGTGAGGCAGCCTAAGCGTGACCTGGCCTAACGAGGCGCTGTGGGGAGGGGGAGGGAGAAGAGGGGACGCGCCATGAGGAAAGGGGCGGGACCGGGGCAATAACTGCCTCGGCTTGGGCGGGCCTCCTCGCTCGCTCGCCGTGGCTGCCGTTGCCACGCGCGTGGTGAGTGCTGGAATGCGCGCCGCCGCCGCCCGTTCGTCTGGGCGCTGAGGGGAGGCTGGTCGCCGTCGTCGCCCCCTCGACTCCCTTTGGCCTCGGAGGAGAGGCGGTGAGTTGCCCCGCCGCCGCCGCCGCCGCGTTGGTGGTGCTGGCGTTGGGAGGGAGGCAGGGGAGCGGGAGCGAGCCTGTGGCGCTGTCCAGGGCTGATCTGAGGGCGGCTGCTTACTGCTGCTGCTGCGCATGGGACGGCGTCGCCGGAGTGGGTGGAGTGAGGGCGGCCGGGCGGCGGGGAAAGCCAGGCAGGCAGGCAGGCTGGCTGAGGGGCCTCTCAGGAAGGAAGCCGCCGGAGGAGCCCCCCCCCCCCCGAGGAACAGCCTCTCCGCCGCCGCCGCCAAGACCAACGGCCGTTAGTCCCCGGTGGCCGGAAGGAAGGCTCGGCGGGGAGGAGCCGCCTTCGCCGCCGCCGTCTCCCGGGTCGAGAGCGAGCCGACGAGGCCTCCGCAGTTTCAGCCGCCGCCCTGCGTGGTGGAGCTGGACAGCGATTTCTCGCCCTCCCCCGCCGCTGGGCCTCTTCGCCGTGAGTTGCCGCTTTTGTGCGCCGCGCGGTGACCTTGCGCTCTCCGGTGCCGAGGGATGGATGGGGCGAGGGGGAGGCTCGCGCGTTCCCCACCCCCAGCAAAGCGGGGCGGGTGTGTGTGTGTGTGGAAATCGGGTGGGCCTCGGGTCACGTTCCCCAGCCCCCCACCCCCAACCACGTTTTCCTTGGAGGAGGAAAGTACGGAACTTAACTCTCTCAACTCCCTCCCCCCATCGCCAACCTCTTACCACCCTACTGAGTCCTTCCCCCAGCTTCCTTCTCCGCCCCCACCCTCGAAGGGAACGAGTTGAGAGGGAGACTCGTGGCGTGTCTCCGTGGGAAGTTGCATGTGTATGTATTTGGGGGGGTGGGCGGCGGTGGGGGGAGGGGGGGAGACGTTGCAGAACAACCTGGCAACACAGTCTCCCCGCACACACTAAGCTGCATTGCTTAGGTCTCGGGGGAGAAAGGAAAAGGCCCCAGCCCTCCTTCTCTTGGGGTGGGGGGCGGGGGAGTGTTGGGTGGGGGTGGGGTGAGAGGAAGTTGGGCAAATCTTCGCCCTCGCTCACTTTCCCCCCCTTCTTTATAAAGTTGCTGGAGAGTTGTAACTTTCGGGGGGACGGGTGTGGTAGTTGGGGGGTAAGGTTGAAGGAAAGGGGGGCGAAGTGGGTTGACGAGGCGAAGGCAACCCCCTCCCCCCCCCCCCGCTTCCCGAGCAGCAGCACCGACTTCGGTGAGTTTGTGCGTTGTGCGCTGCAGGCAAGAGTTTTGCAAAGAGCTGCTTTGTGCTTCTACTTGGTATTTGAGAAAATGGCCGAATGCCTATTTCTGGAATGCAACAGCAGCAGCGGCAGCCGATGGTGGTTGGGGCTGATGGTACACACAATTTGGTAACGGGCTTCTCCCATTGTGAGCTTTTTTTCGGCGAATAGCTGCGGCCTCACGTTCCTTTACTTGGGAGTAAAAACTTGGAATTTAATCTCTCAGCAAACGTGCAGGAGGCTGAATAAAAGACCATCGGCATTTGAAAGCTTCCAGACTTTAAAACACTGCTAGTTCTTTTTACTTTCTGCCTTGATAACATTGTGTATGTAGGTCATTGAGCTCGTTTGCGTTTAGGCCGAAAACGAGACCAGCATTTTATTTAAATACAATCCCCACCCTGCTGTTGGTTGACTAATTTCAAGACCAAGTAACTTGCCAAACACACTTTGTTGAGGAATGTGTGTGTGTTTGAGCTTTTCTTCAGTACCTTGGTAGAAGAGAAGGGAGCCGAGAAAGCCATGGTGTCTGCATTTTCAGTTTTGAAAACAAATCCTGAATTGCACAAAAATACACATCACCGACAGCCATTCCTGTTTTGCTGTGAATCCCTCCATAGTGTGGGGATATATCTGGTCTGTAGGTATTTACTTTGAAATAATTCAAAGAACATGTATGGTTACATGATACCTTACTCCAGGTAGCTTCACTGTTTTATTTTTTACTTGTGCAGTGTAGGTAATTGTATCGGCAGAACAACAACTCTGAGTAGGTTTTAAGAAGTCTGGCCTGTGGAAAGGTTTCTGAAATGATTTAACTGTAGTAGTACAACGGGAAGTAAGGCCCAAGCCAGGTCTTGTAATCCAAGTTCTGTGTTTGAGGACTTGTCTGTGTGTATGTTGCTGTGATGGTTCTGCAATAATAGAACTGTCTTCCAGTTAGCATTTGTTTGATCTTTGGTTCTGGCTTTCAAGAAGGCCATAACAAAATATATTTTTAACATGGCCTTACCCATTGTGGTAAGAGGACTGCTTAGCTCCTTGCTTGGTAGGGACTCCTGCAGTATTGCATTACAACTAACTCTGCTGCTGTGGCCTAGAGGATTTTGGTGTTTAGAAATAAAGTGCATTGGATTAAAGCATATTTAATCTAGACCATCATTGTTTAATTGCTGTTATTCAAATTTGGTGTTGAAAGTTGGTTTTCCGAAGCAAAGGAGCAATGACAACTATTTACCCACTCTCAGCCTTTATACCAGGCTTTCTCAACCTCGGCCCTCCAGATGTTTTGAGACTATAATTCCCATCATCCCTGACCACTGGTCCTGCTAGCTAGGGATCATGGGAATTGTAGGCCAAAAACATCTGGAGGGCCGAGGTTGAGGAAGCTTGCTTTATACAGAATTATTGGACCACATGCTAGCTTCTAAAGAATTAATAATAGTTAATCAACAATTATCTTCCCATGAGACATCTCAAAACAATTAGCACTTTAAATCTATTTTTCCTTGTAATGTTCTGGAAAAGACAAAGCATTGTTTGACTACAACTGTTATCAGTATTCATAAAACCCTGCACATTTAACTAAAATATGCCTAGTTTCAGCTTTTCATTTCAAGATGAATAGTGTGGCCTTCAGATTTAATGCTTTGGATCCTAGACATGTTTTTAAAGTGATAACCAATTATTTATAATTAATAAGCTTATTCACACTTGGCTAGGTTACAAGGCTCTTGGTGTTTGCTGTTAAATGAAGCATGCTTGGGTGTAGGTGTGCTTATAGTTGGAATTTATTGTGGAATCAGTGCATTCAGATAAATTTTTTGCAGCATCGACATGTCATAAAAATTTCAGTTGTGCTTTTTAAGTATATAATCCTGATTTCATCTTACTGTGGGAAATCTGGTAAGAAAAAATATATACTGTATATCCTGCTGCATATCTAGTCACCACTGGCATAAAAGCTCATTTAGCACACTTTTTGGTAGGTGGTTTGTCAAGAAGTTTCTCATGTGTGGTGACATTTCGTTGGATGGCCACTATGCACATTTGCTCCCCACCTGAGCCAAACCTAGCTATTTTTCCTCTGTAGTCCACAATACCAAATGAAAAAGACCTATTTCTACCAATTGCTGCATGCTGAAAATGTGCTTGAATTTCAGCAACCCAGTTCAAAGGAGCTGTTCTCTGAAGATCTCCACACATTAAAATACATAGGCTTTGTGCAATAACTCTTTATCATAATTGAAATATTTCATTGCTGCTGCGATTTTTTTTTCAGTCTGGGAAAAGTGTGCTTGTGCTTTTAAGAGTAAAAAGGGACTGGGGGACATTCCAAATTGTTTTGGATATAGCCGCCTGCCCCCGCCAAATATAATTATTGTGCAAGACATTAGTATTAAAGAAATCCCCAGCTACTTCCAGTGGATCTATTTTAATGCAGTGTGTGTGCAGGTACAGAAATAGGTAGTGAAGGGCACTGGTGTGGACAGCAAGCGGCAGAATAACAGTGTAACTGGAACAAATACAATTGTGGAATTTAGCATGGCAATTGTGCACACAGAAAGATTGAATGTGAACAACTCGTTTGAAATATAAAGTCCTTGCCTGGGAGCATGCTAGGAGGGAAGGACGCTGACACTTTGCTATAAAATGAAATCATGATGCAATTAAAAGTTTGACTTCGTGGAAAATGTGGCCATATTTGACCACAATTTCTCTTAATCAAGATAAGTATCATAATTAAATTGTCACTGTTATTGGAAGTGTTCTCAGTTTTGGATTATTACATAATAATTTCTAGACAGACACTTAAACAATCTTTCCCTCCCTTTTTAACAGAACTGTTAATATGGCAATGCAAGTGCTGGGGCAGTCTGGTGGCAGTGGCCTGTTCCCTGGAAATACTAACCTTGGCATGGCTTTGCCAAATGACATGTATGACTTTTCGGAACTTTCCAAAGCTGAGCTAGCAGCTCCACAGCTTATTATGCTGGCAAATGTGGCCCTGACAGGAGAAGTTAATGGCAACTGTTGTGATTACATGGTTGGTGAAGAGAGGCAAATGGCTGAACTGACAACCGTCGGCAATGCCAACTTTTCAGACAGCGATGGAGAAGGAATAGATGAAGCACAGGGCATGGAGAACAACCATAGACGCCTGGAAGATATGGATCTGGGATCCCTTGAAGCTCCTGAGGTTCGTAATGTGGAAATGGCAGAACTGACGGAGCCTTCTGTTCCTCATACTTGCAGCCAAGACAAGGGCTACCCGTTGGAGGTGCCAGATACTCCAGAGAGTGCAGATGACAAATGTAAGAGCTTGAAGAACAAACCGTTTCGTTGTAAGCCGTGTCAGTATGAGGCAGAGTCAGAGAAGGAGTTTGTCCATCACATTCGGGTTCACAGTGCCAAGAGATTCATTGTAGAAGAAAAAGCTGAGAAGCATGGCCAAGTTAAAGAAGCTGCCTCCAGTGCTACAGATGAAGTTGATTTCTCCAAGGGGCCCATCAGATGTGATCGCTGTGGCTACAACACTAACAGGTATGATCACTATCTGGCTCATTTGAAGCACCACAACAAAGCTGGAGAAAATGAGAGGGTCTACAAATGCACCATCTGCACATACACAACTGTCAGTGAATATCACTGGAAGAAGCATTTAAGAAACCATTTCCCACGGAAAGTGTACACATGCTCACAATGCTCCTACTTCTCGGACCGGAAGAACAACTATGTGCAACATATTCGAACTCATACAGGTGAGTGTTGTATCTGTTTCTTAGGTTTGGCTGTTTGCAGTGGACTTGGGTGTGCTGGATTTGAGTGCGTTTGCACTTGTTTGCCATCATGTTATAAACTGTGCTATAAACTAGTACTATCTGATTTTAAATGATTGGCTTATGTGTACCAGGAGTATTGTGTTTTACATTAGAGCTAATGGGTAAAACAATAAAACTAAACACAATTCATTACATCTTTGTGTGGCAGGGGAGGTGATATTTGCTGATTCTCACTGATAGGTTTTAAGGAGAATGAGTGTATTTTGAGAATTACAATTTTCTCCAATCAAATTTTAAATAATCACCAATAAAATAGATGTTTATATACTGAAAATTAGCTCTAGTAAGGGAACAATGGTGGTTTTTGCTTTTGAAAATACTTTGCCACAGTCAGCTGATTTGTTTTTCTCTGCTCAACGTTTTTGGTTTGTTTGTATAAAACCCTCACAAAACATTTGTGTCCAAGTTATTTTTTTGAAGAAATGCAGAACAGGAAAATAACAAAATTGCCAGAAATCACTAAAAGTAGACTTGGCTTTTGAAGTTAATTTTAAAATGAAGTCAGAAACAATTGGTTTGAGTTAAAAGTGACAGTGGTAGTTGAGCTATTTAAGCTTGTAGCTGCTCTTAGGGCAGTGCTTAAGGGACCTAGTGGTAGTGGAAGAACAGTGCAGTTCCAAAATGACGAGCATCCCTCAAACCTCATATTTTTCTATGAATTCTTTGGCCTAATCCTCATCCCAAGCCAATCATTGGGACCAGATACTGGTTGGGGCAGGCCTAGTTTTGCTCACAGAGGTGGCATGTTGGATCCTTCCAGCTGCCTCAATATTTTTGCAACTTCGTGCTTCTCCCTGCCCCCCCCCCCGCCCCTGGGTTCGGAAAGTTCTGTTTGGCAAGTAAGGAAGCTTTGTGGCTGTGCTTCTCCTGCCAAGCAGAGGATCATGCTTTAGCAACTATGAGACTTGATGTGACACAGCAATTTAAGTGCACTTCTAGAATCAGGATATAGCAGTTGAATATAAAAAAAAATGTGGATAGGGATTTCAATCCAGTATTGGATGTAATTATGTTCTACGGATGAAGAGAATTCAAGCCAGCACAAGTAGCCAGGCTTTGGAATTTCAGCTTCATTATATGTAGTGTGCAGTGGTGGCCTGCATTCTTTTGCCACTTTTGCTCAGATTTTGCATTAATAGAGCAGAAACAACCGTCATGATTCAGGCTTGAATTCTTTTCAAGGTGGCAGACTTTTTTCTTTTTTCTTTTACAGAAGGAGTTGTGAGGCTGTAGTGGATTACTTAATATGTTCAGAAACTGAGACCATCTTGCTGTTCCTTTGCAATGTTGCAGATTCATTGGGTGCTGCAGGAAAGCATTCTTCCTCCTCTAACTGTACTCTGCTTGGAATGGAGAGTGTAGTTGATCACTTTTGAATCCTATCCTTGCCCCTTTATTGCAGAAACTGCCAGGTGATACTGTTGCCGTGACTATCTTCACCTATAGATTTCTGCGTATAAAACCATTGTTAAAGGGCAGAAAAACAGACTAGTCATAATTAGTGGAGACAAAACCTGCAGCGGTGCCAGGAGTGAAAGCCAGGCATGTGCATGCTTGAATTATTAGGCAAAACGAAGTGCTTGAGGTTCAGTAGCATATTCTAGTGATCTTAGACTCAAGTGGTGTATAGCCCCTGTTCTCCTATCTAAAAGACTTCAGAATTTTGCTCTAGCTTAGATACATATCCGCTCCAGTAATGCTATGTAGAATGTAACCTTGTACCAGACATAATATGATAAATAGTTGAGTTGTGGATATATGTGCAGAATTCTGTTCCTCATTGTGATCTCTTTTCCTTGTGCTGGCCAGTTTCTGCTAAATGAAAAAAAGTAAGTTGTATTTTTTAAATCATTTGATGCTGACCCCAAATAAGTGGTAATACTATATTTGCGACCAAAAGAGTGAAGGGGAGAAGAAAGTTACCCCAATACAACTTTGTATACTTAGAGTGTGGCACTCACAGGCACTATGGTGTCCTCAGGCACTCCCCTTTGTGCCCATACAGTTTCCCTTTCCCTCCTACATGATTTTTTATTTTTTAATTTGAGTTTTGTCTGTTTGTTGTGCTTTTTGGGGGGATTGTTTCATTTTGACTTGCCTGCTATTGTTTCTGGTCATACTTGTTTTGTGTATGTGTACGTGTTTTTTATGGGGAGAAATCTGAACATAAATCCCTTTCCTCTGCCATCCACCCATGAAATCAGTATTTTGTGTTGGACTCAACAGTTTCTTTAGGTTTACAGCTGTGACTCCATGTCCTAAAATGTTAGAGACCCCTAGTATAAACAGTAGGGACAGTCAGTCAGTTTAATTGCTGCTGTTATGAAACGTGCAGACTGTGTCGAAAAATGTATGTTAGCAAAAGTCTGATAGAAACTGAGTTTTTAGGAGAAATTTTATTAGGCTACCACCTGGTAGTGGGTCCCATTACACCTTTTAGAGGTCATTGAGTTAGAGCATAATCCAGCCAAACTTCAGCACAGTACATTTTAATGTGAAGTACTTGTTTAAGTGTCTCCCATTGAAAATGAGATGTACAGGTGTTTGGCCAAGGTGCCTGGATAGCCTTGGTCAAGAAGGGCCTAACTACTGGCCTCTGACACAGGAAAGACAAATGGGGAATGGGGAGGAGGGTTGCATGGCTCTTCCAGAAGGTGATTGACGCTCCTTGAAGCAGTTGTGCCCAAGGGAAAACATTTGGGGAAATGGGGGTGGGGTTACCTGAAGATGAGAGACTGTTGTAGCTACAATTTTTGATTTCTTCACCAAGGTCAGACAGTTTCCCTCAAAAAATTGTTCATCCCTATAATTTACCTTTGCTCGGACCTCAGGACAAGTCTGAGAGAACACAGTCTCTCTCCCATCCCCTCTGACCTTGCAAAATGAGTTGAGGGAGAACTGCAATTTTCTGTAATTTGAGCAGCAGTGCTGGAAATGGTGGGAGAAAATTTTGCTGCTGCTTATTTTCTGTAAGAGTATGTGGGAGGTTGCAGAGTGTCCTTGTGAGTTCAGGGGCGCTTGCACTTGTTGATTATTGCATTTGTGGATGTTTAGCTAAGAATGGGAGGCAGGAATTCCCTGGTTTAAATCTTGCTTCAGCCAAGAATTACAAGGCAGGTTTAGACAAGCAGCTATTTTTCAGCAACAATACCTGCAATATGGGAATAAAAAAACCCCTAGATTGTTTCTAGAGTTGTTGTATAATTTACAAATATCATGGATAGAAATCACTTCAACCCAAATGCAAACTATAAAATAGTCTCACACACACGCACCTCTGCAAGAGAGGCTTAAAAAAATAGTTAACCCTGGTTTCATTTAGTGTTTATGTCATATTTATAGAGCAGGTGAATTACTTTTTAGGTGAGGGATGTTAGTTATTTTAGGGATAATTTATATTTGAGGTATTTGCCAGGTATATTAGACCAGGTATATTAGGAAGGAAGATGTTTAAACCAAAATCCTAGTCCGGTTTTAAGATGAAACAACATTTTTATGCCACTTTTCTCTCACCAAATTATCCAGCTCAGTTATTTTGTGTTCTCGTGTGTGTGTGTGTGTGTGTGTGTTTGTGCACTTCAATCCTCTATGAGCAATTTAAGGATTTTTAATTTGTGCTTATTTTATCTGTTTTAATAGGAGAGCGTCCCTATCGGTGTTCCATGTGTCCTTATTCAAGTTCTCAGAAGACTCATTTAACCAGGCACATGCGCACGCATTCAGGTTGGTAAAAAGGCAATTCAAGAGAGCCGTGGTAGTTAGGATTGTGGCTGTATTCGTTAAATGTCTGATATGTCAGTGCAGGGATTGGCAGAATGAAATTCGTAGCCTGTTTATGACCGCCAAAGGTTAAAGCCTAAAACAGCCTGTAGGTGAGTTGTAAATTGTGTGCTTACATTGGCTGTGGAAACAGCCATGGCTAGCTGGATGCTTTGCACTTGTAATCCCTGCTATTTATTTTTTTACTCTGGGCAGTCTCCTGGATGATAAGAAAGAGCTTTGAAAGCCCCCCTCCCAATATACAGAGTGAACTTCCTTCCCCACTTGTTAAGCTATGTTTCCAGTATTCATCAAAGCAGCATCCATGCAGAAGAGGAAAATAAATCAGCAGTTCTCGGGGAAATGCAAAGCTTTGCAGTACTATAAAAAAAAACTTTGATAGTCCCCGAAAGGTGGGGAACCCAAATGCATGCCATTGAGAACTGAACAATGCTCACTGAATCCCAGAATGCTGATGTTCTGGGAGTGTTAAACAAAAAAAGTGGGGGTTGGGGCAGAATAGAAGAGGGCATTGCTGAACTGGAGCATTCCCATTGCAAAACTTTCTTGTGATTGTCACTTATCTACATGACTTTTAATGTGTTTCCTGCATTCGTGACAACTTTTGAAACAGCCATTGAATTTTAACCCCTCCATGCATGTAATTTGTGAAGTTGATTGCTGCTGTACATATTAATGACTGACTTCTGTTTTTATTGTTAGTATACACTCACATTTAATGTTCAAGTAAGAGTTGCTGATCACCCAGTCAGTTTGTATGTTTTTCCTGGAACTATGTATTATGTCTGGGTTGGGGGGTTGAGTGGTAACACTGCAGAAACATTTTACCTTTTTGAGGAAATAATTGCTTCTGGGTTATATGGGTGTGGTGTAATATTTGTGTAAGCCTACTATTCATCTATAATTTCCATTTTTCTACACTGCCTTCAGTGGACCAGTTTGGTTTGGATTCCAATTGCTAGTATTACTGTAGACTGATCTTTCCTGGTATGTATTTATCATAGATGGAATATGTGGATTAGTTGTTGCTTGCATGTTTGTTTTTGTTTCTTCTTTTGGTTTGTTGCTGTCTTTTGTGAATGTGTTAACTGTAAAATCTTTTTTTTTTTCTAAGTTGAGAAATGCAAAAGCATGCACAACTGTATAAATCTGTAGCTGTGCAAATAAGTTGCTGTTTGTAATTTAATGACTGGTAATTTCCCTCTTGATTGCTTCAGGTGAGAAGCCATTTAAATGTGAGCAGTGCAGCTATGTGGCATCAAACCAGCATGAAGTGACTCGGCATGCAAGGCAGGTTCATGATGGGCCCAAACCGCTGGCCTGCCCGCATTGTGACTACAAAACTGCTGACCGAAGCAACTTCAAGAAGCATGTTGAACTCCATGTCAGCCCACGGCAGTTCCTTTGCCCAGTCTGCGAGTATGCTGCATCCAAGAAGTGTAATTTGCAGTATCACATCAAATCCAGGCACCCTGACTGTTGTGACATCACAATGGATGTCTCAAAAGTAAGACTACGAACTAAAAAGAATGAAGTGAATACTTCTGAAAACACGGGTGGTGATAATAAGGGCGTGGAACAAGAACAGGCAAAGAAAGAGATAACTGAAAAGAAAAGTGAGAGAACTGTAAAAGAAGAGAACCTGTCAAAAGAAAAGAAACCAACTAGCAGTGTTGGTATAGGCCACGTAACAACTCGAAGTCGCAAAACCGTTGCTGAAAGCAAAGAGGCAAATGTGAAAACTGAGAAAATGACAGAGAAATCTGGCAGAGCAAAGAAAGCAAAGAGAAAAGCAGATGCCACCCCTGTTCCTTTGACAAAAGATTTTGCAGCAGACACTGATGTTATAGTGAAGAAGAAAAAGAAAACTGAAAAAATGTCCCCTAAATGTCAGGACTCTCAAAAGAGTGAAAACAAATTAGAAGTCACCAAAAAGCAAAATTCTTGCCTGAAGAAAAACAAGAAAAAGAAATATCTGAGGAGTAAGCCTGGTAAGAACAACAGAAAGCTTGATTGTGAGAAGGTCACAGATGAGGAGCCGTTCTCTAAAGAATCTGTTGCTATACAAGAGGAGGAAAGTAAGGTAACTGATAATGCTTGCAGTGAACTCCAGCCTACTGTTATCCTTGATGTTAGAGAGAGCCAGTGCGTTCCTGTGGAGAACATGCAAGATCATGAGTCACTGGCTGCGCAGCACAAGGCTATGGATATAGAACTAGAGGTGAAAGAGCAAGAAATGCCCATGGCAGAAGAGACAATTAAAGCAGTTTCTCAGAATGAAATTGAGCTGACAGTCGTTCCTTGTATCAGGTCTGAGGACTCAAATACCACCTTTGAAAAAGAGACAGGTGTACTAAAAGATGCTTTACCTGATTTGTCCCAAAATACGGAAACCACAGAAACTTGTGAGATGCAGATTGTGACTGATCCTGATCCAATACAAGAAACTGAAGAGGTACAACAAATGTGCGAGAGAGAAACTGTGAGTAACCCACATCCAGAAGATGTCAGTTCTACAAAAGAATTGCAGGCTGAAGACTCAGCAGAAGCTCCTCCACCACCGTCGCCGGAAAAACTGGAGAAGAGCACTAAAGCAGACCTCGTTTCAGCATCGTCCAGTGGCACAGTAGTAAATGAAAATCAGGAAATGGAAGAGGATGAAGGCATCCACAGTCACGAGGGCAGTGATATAAGTGACAACATATCAGAAGGCAGTGATGATTCTGGGTTAAATGGTGCTCGGACAGCACAGGAGAAAGATCAGAAACCACCCCAAGAAGTGGCAGAAGCCAAGGCCACAAAGGAGAACTATGTGTGCATATTCTGCGATCGTTCATTTAAAAAGGAAGGTGAATACAGTAAGCACCTGAATCGCCATTTAGTAAATGTGTACTATCTTGAGAAAGCAACAAAGGGGCAAGATTAACCAAACTGCAGTTTCATGACAGTTTATTCTAGAGCTTAGGTACCAGTTCTTGTAGAATCTTTGCTTAAGCTCAGTTTGCTTATACTTTTTAAAGTTGGTTGTGTTTTTCTGACCTTTGATGAAATGTTGAACTAATTAATTACTTGTATCTCTTTGATTAGAGAGGGCAAATAGGGTATGCATGCTGTGGCTTGTTAAATTGGCAGAACTCCTTGGGATAGAGCCCTGGAATCTCTTTGAGTATTTCTGTTGACTTGAAGCAGAACTATTCACAAGTTAGTAGGTTTAGAAATGTAGCCTTGGGGAACAACCCACCAAGAGTGTCTCCTGCACAGACTCTAAAAAAATAATAGAAGTGTGCAAGAGCACTGTTGTGCTGTTGCAGAGTCCTGTTTGTTTCCATAGGACTTGAGCAGGAGATATTAACACAGTTGACTGAGCCCACAGTCTGGGCCTGTCCAGTCATTACATTCCAGGAAGATATTTCAGCCTGGTATGAGACACGTGCTCCTTCTCTCTTTCCCCTTTACTGCTAGGAGAAAGTCAAAGGTGAATCAGCATTTATTTGAACGTGGTATCTTCCTGATCACGCATTCAAAAACCCCTTATTTGATCCTGTTTTATATACACTTGCTACAATGTGGAACTGCTTCCCCATATTCCATTTCTACACCATTGCAGTGTAGGTAAGGCCAAGTGTGTGAGTTTTCCCACCCCCTAATGGGAAGAAAACAGTAACTGGTCCTGTCCCTGTGGTTCTGATATTCAGAATACTTAGCTGTATGTGAATGGGGGTTTTCTGAAGACAGACTGGGTGGTTAGGGAGATAATGTCTTCAGTAAACAGCACAGCCTGGTTCACTCTTGTCCTCCTCCTTGTTCGGAAGGATGAGAGTCTTGGGTGTGAGACCATCAGGCTCATCCCTGGTTAATAATTCCTTGCAATGTGACAAGTGCACAGGCCATCTGTGCTTGTTGAACAAAGTGTTACAGAAATAAACTCCTAGAAATTGAAATATTGCTCCAATTGTTTCTAGAAAAATCTGCCTTTTTTATTTTCACCTGTTGGTATGATGAATGCTTAAAGAACTCACTGTGGCAGATTATTTGTAAAAAGAGCACTTTCAGAAAAATGTTGAGGTTGGCTAACAGAAAACAAAATTGCATGATCATATATTTAATTTGCATATACATTTCAGGTCCCCCAATCATGATCAGCAAGCCAAAATCTTGGGAGTTCTTTCTACCTTTCTGTTGATTAGTGAATCCATTATTTGTTAAATACTACTTTTCGACAAGGTTCTTATTTCTTCTTGTGCTTTAAGAGATGAAAAAATGTTGCACATAATTGTTTTTATTTTTACCTATGCAGTTTAAGCCTTTAGGAGTTTAGTTATTTCTGTGTATATGAACACTTTATATATGCATGTTTGGTTTTTGTTAATGGGTTTCCTTCCTGTAATGTTGATTTTCAGGTTTGTTGCGTATTGTGGCCAGTGTTGTTTATCTTGACCACATTTTCTGGTTCTGAGTTTGTGCAGTGTTGTAGCTTTAATTATTTGATTTTGGAACAAATGATACTAAAGGAATGTCATCCCACAGACCACACCAAGAACCAATTACTGCTCATGGATAGCTCCCCTTGTGAAAGGGGAACTTCTCAGTAGATTGTGCCCCCAAGAAGGTTGTTCATACATATCTCTGTATATAAGGTTGGATAATATATTCATATAGTATGCATTTTTATGCAGACAGTACTTTCTGCTGTTTTAGTGCATTTATTATTGCTGGGAGAAACTTTTCATTGCCCTCCATTAAAATTAATAGGGGCATGCATGTGAAATTTCATGGGAAACTTAATTTGTTAATGGATGGTGCTTGTCGAGTTCTAAGCATGGAATAGTCAAATGAGAGCAAAAAATCCATTAAAAGTACACGTGAATTTTAAAATTTGCAAGTACTCTTGCCCAGCTCATACTCATTTCAGAGGGTCCTGTGCAGAAGAATTTCCAGGTGGATTGTGCTCCTTATCTGCTTGACAAAGACAAATGTTGGCAATTACATAATACATGGAATTTGAAATGATCAACACTATCAGGAAGATCTTGGAAAGCAACAAATAAGGGAAGATGTAGAAATTCCTGATCCTTGTTCCATCAAGTTCTAACTTAAATTAATTACCCTGATACTTTTATACTTGACATAAAAAGGAGCTGAAATGATTGGATATATTATGAATTTGCAAACACTGGGAGAAAAGTCACAAGTAAAGCAAGTCTGTTATCAGTAAGGTTTGAGGCATTTGGAATGTGTGAGCAGTGAGAAAACTGCAGGTCTTTTGCATCTATCCCCTTTTCCTAAATTTGTAGATATAAATGCCACCTGCAGTCCTGCAAAGCAACATCTATGGAAGCTTGCACTTCCAAAGGGCACATTCCATCCCAGCAGCTTTTGCCAGTCTGATGCCTTCCATGCCATGTACTATCACTCCCACCTGGAGGGCACCAGATAGGCAAAGGCTGATCTGTGAGGACGTTTCTCCAGGACAAACCCCATGAGTGTATTCTGGCATGGCTCTTGTTTACTTCTGGGGGCTTGCGCAGAAGAACTTCCTGCTAAACTGTGCCTCAGAATGGCTATCAGGATAGTTTTTTGACCTGCTGCAGAAATATTAAAGCAAACTCTTATTCTTTTGTCTTGGAGACTGCTAACGCTTGCATTAGTTTAAGCTGTATTCGGTCTCTTTTCCTCCTCCTTTCTGCTAGAACCTTTTGTGGTTCTTTTTCGATGTAACTTGACTGAATACAGGAACCTAATACTTCTGTGTAGTGGGTGGGTGGGTGGGTGGAGTTTTCTAATAGGAGGCCAAAGATCTGAGGGAGAAAAATCCCTTTAGGGCAGAAATAAATTGTGTAACATTGGTTATTTGTGTGTGAATAGCTTGTGTTGAATACTTACTTTGGCTGTGACAATCATTGTCAACTGAGAATCAAGTTGCAACTATATTTATGTTGAACCATTAAACACTGCTGAATTGTCTTCCTAACCAATTAGTTGGAATAGTATTAAACACAACTTTATTGTTGGATGTAAAATATTGTCATTTTGTAAAATATTGTTTTGTAAAAGGTTTGGACAGAGGTTGGAAACTCCAGTACAGTGTAGAGTTTTTTTCTCTCTCTCTGCCTTTTTAAAAAGAGATGTTTCCACTTTGTAAAAGCCTTTGTGGCCTTAAGCTACATTTTTTGTGATTTTTTTTTTAAAAACAAGTTGGTTGAAAAGGTAGAGGCAAAGAGGTGTCACTCGCAGTAATGACATTAGATGACTTCACATTACAAGAAAATGTTGTCATGTTACTCAGAAGAACTTACTAGCAAATGATCAGGAGTAAGACTTTCACGCTAGAAAAGACAGTAGAAGTTGGTACCTGTGTTGGGTAGTGTTTCTGAGCTTGAGAGGGCAAAACTGTTAAGTATTAAAATAATATCTTCCAGCGATGTAATTGTTGTGTCTTGAGATATATTGGATATTGTGATTGACTTGAAATTCCTGTATGTTTTCCCCTATTTTGTTAGAATAGAAGGAGGTACCTATAGTGATTGAACAGTTTAAAAATAAAACTGGTAAAAGATGGAATGTCACTTAATGTTAGATGTTGCAAGTGGATTAGTGAAATTAGGGTTAAACTACAGATGAGTTACTGTGTTTCTGCCTAAAGTAGATATTTCTTAAATTGAATTTTGAGATTGTCACAGGAATTTTGGATACTCCTTTCCAGCGTCTTCCTTTATTAAAGGGCTTCTCTCAGCAGCAATGCCTGTCATAACACCCCAGCCTGATACATCCTGCATTATCTCATGTTGTTTGACAGTGTGGCTAGTTAGTAGAATCTATAGTGTTTTTGGAAAAGTAGCCTAAAGAATGGATTACTAGGAACTTGGCAACACATCTTAATATTGCTGCTATTTAGGGATTGATTGACCTAAGGGCTGGAACTTTAAATCTTTTCTACAGAACAAACTGACAGGTCAGTTAATACTCATAATGCCTTTGATTTCAGTATGTTGTTTTGCTGATGTATTGTAAGCACAGGTTCAGTTAGGTTTATTGAATCTTGATTGTGTAGCTAACAAGCTGAAATACAATATTAATTACATCCAGGTAGTTTAAGAAATTGTTTCACACATGTGTATATATACCTTTCCCTCCCCTAAAAAGCAAATCACACTAGCTAAAGAACTTTTTGTAAGCTGGCACTGAAACATTTTATGTTTGGTTGCACCGTGTTTGAAGCTTTTTACAGTGCAATACTTGTATTATTCTGTCAATTTAAACCAAAGGTAATTTTTTTTCATGCTTTCTCTCTACTGTAGTGCATGAAGAGCTTTTATATGTTTGTAATAGATGTAAAATCAGAAAAGATCACATATCCTGGGTTTTTTTATTTACCTAAACTATGTACAAGCCTTTGTCCAAAATGTAAGGTGTTAAACTAAATTGCATATTAACCCATGAGTGTATTTTCCTAAGCATAGTTATGTCAATAAACTTTATTAAGGAATATGTGTATCTTTCATCTGTCTTTTCTGAATATTCAGCAAATAATACCATTGGCTATGGAAGGGGTGGATAGAAGTTAAGAGAAGCATACATTGGTTGATCTCTGGGTGGTTTGAAATGGATTGACAAAGCTTTCTTGCTCCCAGCTGCTTAACGGTGGCAAGAAAATAACTCCCTAAATTGGTGAGAGGCAGAGATATGTGGAGGGACTGTGATAACCTGCGTTCAGTTCCAATACTTGAAACAAATTCCTGGAATATGAATTAACCAGACCCCAATTATTGCCTCCTAGAGTTTTAGCAAAAAATTAAGTGGCTCCAGAAGCTTCACGGTTGGTCCTCTCCTGCGCTAAAGGGCCACAAGATGCATGCATAAAAATCTATATTGGCGAGGTGACGGGACCATGGTCATCTTTGGGGCTCTTCCACCCTCTTTGATATTCGACCTGTCAGATAATCAACATTATCAAAGTAGGAGACAATTTCTGTAGCAGAAATTGTCTCTTGCTACCTGTGAAGCAGTAAACTGAATGACAGCTGTGCTAGAGCAATAAAAGATGTAATTTCCCCAGCATCTTGGATACTTGAATTATATTTAATTCTATTTTTATTACTGATATGTTTGCCATCCTGAGCTCCTTGGTGAAGAAGGGGGGTGGGAGATGAATTCAGTAGATACATAAATAAGGGGATATTTCCACACACCCCTATCCTTGAAGGCATTTCTTGATAGACAGCTGGCAGTGGACAAGAGCATAGAATGCATATTTAAGAACTTTGCCATCCTGTGAAGGTTAAAATAACACCAGTTATAAAGCAGTGTCTGCGAATGTCAGCAGTTGCCTGGCTAAATGCCCCAGTTCAAAAGACAATAAAGTTTTACTAAAATCTGTAAGACTTTTCTTCATTAAAATATTTTGGGTCAGTGCTTCAGGAGCTCTGAAGGTGGTGCCAGATACCTGCAAACATGGTCATTTGGTATTCTGTTCAGATTATACCAAGATTAAAGCTTGTCTCGTTTAGCAAATGAAGCTACGGTATACTTTGTTCTCCTTGTTGTCTCCAGCAAGTTGGTGCGCACAAATAAAATGAAGAAACAAAAGTTTTTGTCTTAAGAAATCTCCCACTGATGAGATGCACATTGAAATCCAATACCACGCTTCAAAAATAAAGGCTGTATTCTATAGTCTGTATAAATTTATGCAGAACAGGGCATATTTGCATAACATACTGGCTTTCTTTAGTAATGAGGAAGAACAAGAAACTATGGATTGCATTGAATCTTGGAAATCTTACATGGCAATTCTGCCTTCTGATTTTTCAGCAGGCACTACCCGCAATCTTCCAAGCAGATATTCACAAACATAATAACGATAAACATACATATATATTTTTTTAAAAGGGTGAGATTTGCTGAATTCTGTTCCTGTGGAATTACATTATGAGTCTTCTTGGTGTCCTAACATTGTGCAATGTTGAGGTCTGAAAAATCGCAGTACATCCAGTTCAATTACTGCCTTGTCAGACAGAACATACATCCAGTCAGCAGAAAAATATCATGACTAAATGCATGTCTCAATAATACTGTTGTTCCCTTTCCTACAGTCTTCATGGTAAGGTGTTAGTTTGGATTATGTTATCAACAACCTTCTCATTTACTGTCATACATATTTCAAAATAATTCAGTGAGTGAGTGACGTCCTGACGGGTTTAGCTTTTTTTTGCTGTCAATGCTTCACTGCATTAGGACAATGAACCACTATGTAAATGCTTTGATACATACCACTGCAGACCCAGCAACAGCAGTCTGTCCCTTCCTGGTTAAAACCATATTACTTCTCTGCCCTTGCTATTTTTTTTACGTCTAACAACACTCAACCTGTTCCCATAAGTCATTGAGAAAGATCTGGTGGGAAGTATTTTTTGATTAATGATTCCAGGAGACTGAATTAAACTGACACTTGTATCTGCTATCAACAAAATGCCCACAAATTCATGCTGCAAAGGCAGTTTTGCAGTAGCAAATTGCATCCCCTGTGCGTCAAAGTGGAGAGTAAGATCTGCCCCTTTCAAGTGTCCTCAACCATTTTTTTAGGGGGGAAAGTAATGGTACATGAAGCACCAGTCTCAGTAAATAAGGACGTTGATTTTTAAAATATTTTAATGCTATATCCCCCTTTATTTGCTGTTGTGCAGGCTTCATTTACTGAGTGATGCCTGGACTTCCTGGCCTCAAGACGTCACCGTTGACACAAGGGTCAGCAAGGCCAGAGTTACAGGCCCGAAGGCTTTACTCACAGTGCCCCTTTCCATGCATAACAGCAAGGTACCACTGCAACAGTTTATGGAGCTCAAACATGGACAGGGTTTTGAATCCTTTGAATGTACAGATGCCCTTGATTTTCTCTTATCTTGCCAAGTTTCATAAAGGAGCTAGTTCCTTAGGAACGGGAAAACTTGGAACAGGAGTTTAAGAGCTAATGTGAAAAGTGGACAACCACAGCTTCCATTCTTTCTCCTGCTTCGTTCATCTATCCATCCTCAAGGGCTCTTGCCCACACACATACTGCACTTCATCATTTCAGGAATGGAGAGCAACAGAGCCCTCCCACACTCTGCTTGCTGCCATCTTCCCTCTGGGAATACAAGATTCTGCTTGACCCTAGTCAGGGAGCCTTCCTCCTGGTGGGAGACCCAGCCTGCTCTGCTCATTCCATTTCTTTCACCATCAGAGAACAAAGAGATCTACAGGCAATTAGGTGCACATGAGATAGCTGGGAAGCCAAGCCCAGAGCTTGACACCTAGAGCCTTGTTTTGCAGTACTGCTATGCTCTGTTTGGGTCTCTACAAGTGGCAGGAAAATGTGTATTGGCCACAAAGAAGGGTGGGGATTCATATAAATGATACAACACGTTTAGAACTTCAAATCCTTATTTATTTTTTTACAAAACTTGTTTTACAACAATCAATCTGAAAAGAAAGGTATGTTCTGTGCAAATAGCACTGTGTCATCCTTGGGTAAATGACCTGTTGGGAGATTTCATTATCTACAGTTTCTTAGATTCCCCAGCCTTGTTTTCTTATTTACATCTCTCTTTAAGTTTGCCACAAGGGGAGGTGGTTTTTTAGTTTCATATGCTGCACTTCGTTGCAGACGACGTCCTTTGATGTGAACGATGTATGGCAACAGAGGTGGTTTACGTACTGTCAGTGCTGTTCCTTCAGGAGTATAGCATTTGAGATGTACTTTGTCATTCAGATGAGCTGTTACTGCAACCCAGCCTGTGTAGAAGAAATACCAGAACATGTATATAATCTAAACAAAATGAAATCGGATCGGAACATTGGATTTGCTGGTTGAACAACTCCTTGAATGAAGCAGGACTATGTCAAATATCATTTTTCAGTATTAAGACAATATATATATTTACTCTTTTTTTTTTAGGGCCTGTCCAAAAATCTTTATACTCAGTAAAATCCCAAGAACTTGATAAGAGATTGAGAAATTGGGAACATTCCTCCCCCCCCCCCCAAAGTCTACTACACTACACTAGCTCTCTGGTTATATTCATGATCAGGACAAAACAAGAAGTACCAGGGTACGTAGCTACCCTGCCCGACACAAGAAAAACATTTGCAGAAGTTACCAGCAGATGAAAGCTTTATATCAGCCACTGCCTCGGTACTGCCAATTCCTTCCAAAATCACATCCTGATGGACAAGTGGCGGGAATTCTTTCATTCGTTCTTCACCTCCCATAGGAACCTTATATTACAAGCCAGGGATTAAACAGTAAAAAAAATGAATAACTCTTCATTTACATAGTAATGTAATTAGCAAATTATAAAATAAGTAGCAGGTCAAGTCGGGGAGATAAAGCCCAAGGGTGGGGGCAAGTTAACCGAGAATAAAGTAGGCTGGCAGCCAACCAAGCAACAACAATTGTATTTTGGGATTTTATTTTCATTGTTTTTTAAACCACTTTGATTCGTGAGAAAACTGTTAAAAAGGAAAGAGAAGACAGGATTGAACAAGAAGAACAGATCAAACAGAACAAAGGTGTAGAAAGGAAATCAGTGGGGCTTACTTTTAAGTAGACATTTACAGAACTGCTCTGTTAGAAAAAGATAAGGAAAACGAAAATGGAGAAAGAAGTGAGATGTGGTTGAAACAGTGACAGAAAACCGCAAGCTGAATGGCAGAAAAGAGAAACAAGGAGTTGAAGATAAAAAGCCACTGCAATACGCCAGATATAAAATAAGACTGATAATCCAAGCAGGACCTGTCAAGTATTGGAGGAAAGGGTTGCTTTAAGAGACTTTTCAGGTTTAGGGGTGCATTCTCTCACGGACAAGCTTCTGTGGCACACATGCCAATGGTGGGATTATAAATCCTGAAGGACAGCATTTGGCCCCCAAACCAGAGGTTCCTCACTCTTGATTTAAAGTGGTGTCTTGTCAAAATGGGGACATTGCCTGGACTCTGATCCTCAGTGCACTTTAAAGTGTTGATCACAACACAATTTTTTAAAGTAAAAAACCACAATGCGTGGTCACACATAAGCCTCAATTTCTATGGATATTCTGGAATGAAATGATGTGTTCAACTCCATGCAACTGCAGGATTCAGTAGACTTAAAACGACATCGGATGGATTCACTCATTCTATTTAATAATCTTATTATCCCGGTGGGGTCCTCCCCAGTTCCAATATTGTCTCTTCCCTTAGGAATCGTGGACTAATCTTACTGACTACTGTAAACTAAGATGTGTGAAATGCACTTTCTCTTGATTGCAATCAAGCTTCTGTTTGAACTCTTCAAGATGTCTGATGGTGCTTATAAGATTCAGGGTGAACAAAAGGAAGTAACTTCACACAGCTTTGGCTATATTCCAGTTTCTTAGCACTACTTTAGGTATTTCCACCCCAAGTAAGGCCTAGATTGTAAAGCACCTTGTTAGAAATTTATATACATTAACAGCAATAAAATTAAAATCTAAGATATCTCCAGTTGCTGAGATAGCACATCTTGCAATGAGGCTGCTCTATAGTGTGGCTTTAACAGGGAATAATCTTTTTGCAGTAGTGCTCACAGAATGCTATTTAATTCTATTATCTTCTTTGCTGAGATTGGATAGAAGCAAAACAATGTGAGGTATTATTTCTTTCTTGCATAAAGTGGAAGACCACCAAGATACGGAGAACTCATCTGAGACAATGCAGTCATGGTGCTGGCTAAGAGCAGAACAAAGCCTGCCTTGTACTAGACCTAAGAGGCACAATAATGAATGGCTGTGGAAGGAGAGAGATCACAAGGCATTAGCCCTCATAGATTTTCCAATGGTAGAGACAGTACTGGCTTACCTTCAGTAATGTTTGACCTGCATGTTTTTGATAGACAGCATCTGCTTTTTCTACTGTAGTGATGTGCACAGGCAACAAATTAGAGGCCACAACAGAAAACCAGCAGGACTGGTCTCCCTAAAGAGTAATAAAGCTGAAAATGAATTGTCTGAAATAAATTCTATTAAGTTTAAAAGACCAGTTTCATCAATAAGCTTAAAGCCATCTTTGCTAACAAGAATTCTCCATTCTCTATAGTTGACTGTGATTTAGTGATAGAAGGCTGGACAGACCTGCATTCTTATAAACATTTCCAGATCCACAGTTACTAACAAGGGACTGGAGAAACAGGATTTTCAGTCTGATAATACTCTTTCTATAGTTATTCCACCCTTGCCTTTTAATTTAATATCCAAAGAAAAAACATAAAGCCCTTAATATAATGTTTCCAGTTTGGGAAGAGATATCTTAAGATTCAGCAAACAAGAAACACAATGTATTTAATGAACAATTTAGCTTAGCTGTGTTATTTTGGCTTTCTTACAACATGATACTCCAAAACTCTGGAAACATGCACACATACACTTTTTCATACAAAACAGCTGCAGCTTGTTTTCCTTTTGCTCAGTGAAGATGCAGGCAACTTATTCTGTTTCAGACATACAGAGCTTGAAAATAATTGCTGAAGAACTGAACAACAGACATCACCTTATTGAATATTCATCCTCATAACTTTTCAATAACAGAGTAACAGTAAATCTTGAGGATATAAACAATGGAAAATCAATCCTTTTGTTAGCCCAGAGGTACGGTCAGAAACTGGATCTCTACCCAAAGGAAAACGTTTTTGGTGGTGGTGGTGGGGAGTGAAGAGAAGAATCAGAGAGAATACCAGAGGCAGATACTTGAATGGCCCTGAAGAAGGGAGTGGCTATATGACTTGAGGCATTTAGTAAGTAGCTCCCTATCAACCTCTGGTGGTGATGTCTATGAAGCACAAGTTATTTATCACTACTGAGGGAAGAGAAGGAAAAATGCTCATTCAAGTTGCCAGCTCTCAATCTGGAACATACCTCACACAGCCTATTCTACTACACTCTATATAACACACATTACAAATGAGAACTTTAAATCAAATTCAGAAGAGCCTCTGTCTCCTTTACCTGTAAATAATCTATGCGTCCCAAAGCACCTAGAAACAACGTCATCCCAGGCTTAAGCACAAAGGACCTTGGAACAATTGCACAGGTTGGCAAGACAAGCTTGACTTCTTTCTCCTTCAGCAAGTTTAAAACCTAAAACCAAAACAGAGTCTATTATATAGATGAAACACATTTTCATTTTTTATTTCTCTTACTTTGAGATTTATAGGACAGGTTAAAGTTATTTCATATGCAGTTGACAGGAAAAGTGGTTATATAAATCATGTTTCTCAGGCCATTGATAGCAAGACGGCACTTGTCATCTAAATGCTATTCAGGTGCAGGAATGCATAGCTACTTAAGGCAGAATTAATTAAAAACGTAATACACAATGGCCTTAATCCAAAGAAGCCATGTATATGCATGCTGCGGTGATGTAAAGTAAAGGTAAAGGTACCCCTGCCCGTACGGGCCAGTCTTGACAGACTCTGGGGTTGTGCGCCCATCTCACTCAAGAGGCCGGGGGCCAGCGCTGTCCGCAGACACTTCCGGGTCACGTGGCCAGCGTGACAAGCTGCATCTGGCGAGCCAGCGCAGCACACGGAACGCCGTTTACCTTCCCGCTAGAAAGTGGTCCTTATTTATCTACTTGCACCCGGGGGTGCTTTTGAACTGCTAGGTTGGCAGGCGCTGGGACCGAACAACGGGAGCTCACCCCGTCGCGGGGATTCGAACTGCCGACCTTCTGATCGGCAAGTCCTAGGCTCTGTGGTTTAACCCACAGCGCCACTCACTTCCCGCTGCGGTGATGTAGCTCTCTCTAAATACGCTACTGGTAGTTCAGTACGTTCAATAAACCTTTAGATTTCATTTATTGAACAGCAGCTTCCAAGAATACCTGGCCAATGGTTTAAACGGGTGGAGTGTCAGAAATAACGGGGGGAATGCTAAAATTCAGGCCAAGTCCCTGAATTTATGTGAAACAGCTCTTTGGATATCTACTTGCTCAATTTATTTCACTAGCTTGAGTAAATTCTGCAAAGGATCACCAGCAACATAATTTGCAGGTACCCCAGCTCTCCAGCCCATCTCCCTGCAATGCAGGAATCACATTAGTTGTACACACTAATTATCATCAAAGGACCTATCCAGCCAATTCAACTAGATGACTCCCATAATGTGTATTTCATCATCAGGGCAATTCAGCTGCCCTGTAAGGATCTCCCTTCACATGGGAGAATATGGGTAGCATAACAGAATTTGTACATTGGTTCATGATGCAACAGCAAATCATTGCGGCTCCACTTGACACACATTCCAAATTTAATCATACATGGGCAAAGTTATTGGAAACTGAAACAAAACCCATCCACTATACACATTCAACCAACTCCTGGCCCCCTCTGAATGAAGGCTTCAAAGCTGTCTGTGTAATCAACAGCTACTCCCAGCAAACTAGATCAAAGACAACAATTTATTTTATAGAGAGCATCAAACAAAAATCAATCATTCATTACCAGGTCTGACAGAGAGCTGTGGGAAGCTTTTGCTAAATTCTGTGGTATTCTTCTAAAGTTGCCCAGCTTTGAACCAAGCAGATGTGCTTTGTACTAAATAAGCAGTTCATTAAGTAGTCTTAATTAATTTTTTTTTTTACTCTATTATTTCAGACCTTCCCTCCACCCAAATTTTCTTGTGCCAGGTTGGTTTCCAAAGTGACTTCTGTTTTAGCTTTTCTGAGCTGTGTGCACACAGGGACACACATACACGAAGTCACTAATAAAGGATTGAGGTCCAGAGCTGCTTCTACCTTCATCCAGCTCTGGGTTTCTTTCATCCACTTTTTTTTAACCTTAGAAGAGTGAGTTATAGGATTAATTTTACAATGCAGGGGACTCCCCACTTATGAAGGGAGAGTCTAAGTGAAATCATATAAAGTGGGGAGCATTTTCTAAACACCCTTTAACCGCCCTCTCTGCCACTCTCTCTTCAATCCTTAACAAAAATACTCTATCCAAAAAGATCCACAACTAGCCTGGAAGCTCTGGGGCTGTCTGGAGGCTATGCGGGAAAGCAGCTGCTCCTGCTGTGCTACCCCATACACCAGATGTTAGGCAGGGTAGCAGAGCAGCCTCAACAAAGCCCCACTACACCTCAGGTCTCTTTGCGGTTTCCTCTGCCCTCACTGACATCCTCTTTGGACTCTGGGAAGGGTGTCCTTGCAAGTCACCAGGATTCTCCAGCTTTCTCCCACCATTGCCTAGTATGATTCTATTTATTTAATTATTTCCTGGCGCTGCACACAAGTAGAATGCGCATTAGTGGGGGGGGGGTGTGCCTGTAATCAAGGGAAGTCTCTCAGCCACTTAAAACTGGACATGAAATTCACTCAAATGTTTTTTTCTTTAAAAAAGACTTTTCAGAAAATGCTTCTGCAGTGCTTGAACAAGACCTCACACAATACAATAATGAAGTTCTACAGCAGTTCTGCTTCAGCTAACACAAAAGATTGTGCATGCTCCTGCTCAAGATTTTATTTATGTTTGATTTAGTGTCACTTTTTCACATAATGTTCTAGTGGAAGACACTTTTTGATCCAAGCCAATGCCTTTCCTCTTCTCAGTCCTATGTAACAAACTTCTTAAAAGTAGAAGCGTTAACTTACACAACCATCTTTAACAATCCCTGGAGTGTCATAAAACCAGCGAGCGTCTTTCACTTCATTGTATGTGAGTTCAAGTTTCTTAGCAGTTACAGGTGGAACAGAAGGTTCTTCCTCTATACCAAAAGACAATGCTTCAGCATCAAACTCAATTTCACAATTTTTCTTCAGCTTTTTTGGCATTTGAAATGTTCTCCCAATTCTTCCTACATCAAAAGAAAAAAAAACAAATTATATTGCTTTTCTTCAGTTAGTAGTTTTTGTCCCTTACAAACTTCTCATGATCCAGCTTTCTGGAGGCAGCAGCATCTTAACTGAGCTTCAACATATGGAGCTAAGGCCACTATTTCAGATTAAATTCTGGAATGATATGCGATATGAACTATGTATTTGACCACTGTACATAACCCCTTCTCTGCATCCCCTCTGCATTTACAATTTTTCAAAAGGTCATGGGATCATATAATTTGTATCCTGATTTTCTAGCACGTGCTTAATTATATTTATATGATTGTTTCATTTATTCAATTCTATAATTTTCTGGGAATACAATCAAAGCATTTATAACAAAAGAAAACATTTGTGGGCCACTCCGAGTATGACTGATGTTGGCTATCACCTTTAGAGTTAAGATCTCACTCTGAAAATACTTATTACAGTGTACAATCACCTTTTAGTCTGTCTGTCCTCTGGTGATTAAACTAAAGAACTGAGCCAGTCTTCTTACTGTATCCTCTTTTAAATTGTAAATTCTCTCTCTCACTTGACTAATCTGTCCTCTATTATGCTCAATGGGACCCAGGTAAGCATGTATAGAATTACAATCTTAGCCCTAGATATTATATAAATTAAAACAAGTACAGTTGGGGTGATAGGCAACATTAGTCATACTTAGGACTCATATACACTTACTCTTGTCCCATTGCTTTCCTCTGGGGAAAACTGCATAGTTCTCAGAAAGTACTCACCTATTAAGTACCCTTGCTTTTTGAGGATCGCAAGCTGCTTTTGCTCATCTTCACTGAGTTCTTCTTCCATTTTCTCTGCATCTGCCTTTAGTCTTGCTTCCCTCTGGAATATTCTGTAAGGTGTAGGATTAATAATTGGAAATTTCAGGAGATTCAAGGTCGTTCCTAGAAAAACAACAACAGAGGATTAAGATTTTAGGTAAGTATAAGCAATGCTAATATGGCCCCCAAACTATTATGGGACATAATATAGTAATAAGAAATGGAGAAAACTGATGGCAAAAACTTGTTCTGCCATTTCTTACATTTTGACAACCCATCTTCTCTAGAGCTTATATTTTTATGTTGTGAACCACCCTATGATCTTAGGGATCTTAGGATCTACAAGTGTAATAAATAATACTAGTAAATAACAGAACTGCCGTAATGGCTAAAAGGTTAAATCATGAGGCAAGAGGTTCCCAGTTCAAACCTCATGCCAATTCATGCCCTTATGAAGTGGCCTGGCTTTAGGCATATTACTGTATCTCAGACTCATTCCCCAATATGTGTGTGACATTGGCTTGCTACTATTTTATTTTTTAAAAAAATCTATACTGTTTCTCACATTAAGTCTTGTGGCAGTGTATCTCAATATTAAAATCAAAACATTAAAATACCGGAAGAAAATACAACTGAAAAACTAGGGAAGAATTTAGATGCTGAGATCAAGCACCAGCAAAGGCCTCAAAGCACAAATGTTTACCAAAGATGCCTAAGCATCATAAGACGGCATGCTCATGCAGTCTTGCTAATTCAAGGTTTGGCTTAAGAGTGTCAGGCAAATACAGATCTCAAGTGCTATATAAAAATGTTCAATGTTATCTAATTTGTTCATATCAGAGCCTCATAGCTCATGCACTCCAGTGCTTCAGTCTTCCTCCCGTCCACATGATAGTTGACTTATGTGTGACTGGTTTCAGAAGAGTAGCTGTGTTCCTCATTCTTGCTATAATATGAGTCTTATGGCAACTTTAGAAAAGCTCATAAAAAGTCTAGTGTGACACAATTTATTGTTAATATAAGAGTTTAGTACAGCTCATCAACAACCACTGATTTGCTGGTGTTTAAGGTATCACATGGCTGTGCAACAGGCATGGACAGCTCCCAGCCATATGTATGTTGGACAAGGAACAGGTATTGACTTTTTTATCATCTCCAGTATTTCTGGAAGAGCATCACAGCATTATATTACTCAACCATAAATGATGTTCTATGTGGGCTTCCTTAGGTTGGCCTAAATAAGTAAAAGCACTTCCTCTGACCTGACCTGGCCAAGGTGAGATTGTTGCCCTATTGATCACATCAGATGCTCTCGACTTGCAGTAATCCGAGTGCAGGAGGGCATTGAAGAGGGTAGACTTCCCAGTATTAGTGCCTCCCACCAGGTACACATCCCCGTTGAACTTCCAGGAGCGCTGCAACTTGGAGATCAGCTCTTCCACCCCATAGCCGGTCTTGGCACTGATGAGGTGCACATCAACCACACGCTGCTGTTTCTGCGGCGACGTCGGGCTGGGCTTTGCCAGGTCCACGAGACCAGCGCCAGCGCAGATCTCCAACAGGCGCTCTCGGAGACGGCTCAGGTACTGGGGCGAGTCGCCGGGCAACAGGTCCACCTTGTTCCCCAGTACGAAGAGGTGTGCCTGGCTGCCCACCAGCTCGGGCAAGTCGGTCGGGATGGAGTCGGGCAGGTCCAGCACATCCACCATGCAGAGCACCAGAGGCGGGCGGCCGTGGCGAGGAGGGCGGCGCAGGGCGGCGCTCACCACGCGGCGGTACTCCTCCCGGGGCATCTGCACCTGCAGCGCTTGCTGGTGATGCACCAGCATCCAGCAGCGCTGGCACACAGCTCCCTCCAGCGCCTGCTGCCGGAGGGTCGCCCCTTGCCCATCCTTCCCTTCCCCGTCCTCCTCCTCTTCTCCCAGCAGGCTCCGGTATTTCTCGCTGGGAAGGTACCCGGGCACCGTAGGGTCCCGGCAGTGCAGCTCCGCGCCGCAGCCCGAGCAGCTCACTCCGCTCGACGGCACGGACGGGTCCGGGTGGCCCTTGGGCCGGTGGGCCTCCCGGGGCGGCTTCGGACGGCGCGACAGAGGCGGCCGGCTTGCGTCGCCGCCGCTCCCGGGCTGGTCCGGCTCCGGCCTCCCCTCAGGCTCCGGCGAGTTTCCCGCCTTCGGCAGCCGCGGCTCTTCCTCAGGGACGTACTCGAGGAAGACGAACTGCTCTTCCTCCTCCTCCTCAGGCGGAGCAACCGCCGCCGCCGCCGCAGCTCCACAGCGCCTGAGGGGCTCCTCCGAGCTCCGGTAGGCGGGGAAGCCGCGGGTCCCGGCGCGCCGACGCAGCGCTCCTCCGCCGCCCCATGGAGGCCGCCGCCAAAGCTGAGGGAAAGCCAGCAGCGCGGCTCGCCTCAAGCCGTTCATCGCCCCTTCAGGGAAGGCCGGGGGGAGGCAAGCGGCGCGTGAGGGAAAAGGAAGCGAGCGCGCCGGCCAGAGCGGCTCCGGCTCGCGGTCCTCCAGGCGCCGCGCCCCCTGTCGGGGGAGAGTTGGCGTTTCAAATTGAGCGCGCGCCGTCGGAGGGGGGCGGGGGACCGCCCTCTTCCATATACAGTAATGTGGTTGGTTTTTTTTTTTTACCGCCCTTCATTCGAAGAGCTCACAGCCTATGCATTTATAAAACAAAAAGTTAAATAAAAAGGACCCTTTCTCTGAGATTCCTGCATTACGGGGGGGGTTGGACTAGATGACCTTTGGGATCCCTTCCAACTCTACAATTCTATGACTTGTAATTTATCTGAAAGGCCTATGGGGCCCTCTGCGCAGGCGCAAAACCTTGTCAGAGACCCTCTTAACTATATTGGGGAGGTGGGCGGAAGAGAGGGTGGGAGGGGCCAGTAAGATTGCGCGCGCAGGGCAGCGCGAGCGGAAGTGACGTTTTGGAGACCGAAAGGAAGTGGCCGCGCGCCGGCAGGGGGGTGGAATGTGAGCTTGTGCGCAGGCGCAGTCCTAAACAAGTGCTCCTGCTCTTCGGCTGCGTTTCGTTCTTTCTCACAGAAAGGAGCGCGCGCGCTGCTCGGGTCTCGCCTTCCGTCCCTTCAGTTTCCTGCATTTTGGTTTAGTGACCTGCCGTGAGTCGCCTTCGCCAAGATGTACGACGCGGATGAAGGTGAGGTCCCACATAGGGAAAGCAGACTGGGTGGGGGGGGTCCTTCATCTGTCTATGGGGCGGTTGGGGTTTCTTGAGGGAGGGCGGGGAGTCTAATGTCTTCTTTACCTCTGAAAGGTAATCCCAGCTGTCTAGAGGAGAGAAATCAAGGCTTATGGCATCTCTTCAGCCTGCTTAATAATAATGTTGTGAGTTTTTTTTGAGGGATTAACCGTTAAAAAGACTCCAGCTGGATCAGACCAAAAGTTCATATGGACTAGCATCTTGTTCTCAGATGTTTGTGAGAAGCTGGCGAACAGAACCTGCGTGCCACTTGAAAGTCCCTGCAAGTGGTAGGCAGAGGCAGGCAGCCTCTGATAGTGGAAGTAGAACATGCCATGAACCACTTGCAGAATCTCAGGCAGATCTCTGCCACACAGACAGACAGACAGACACACACACACACACACAAACACACCTGTTGTGCAGGAGGGATGCCAGAGTAAACCCTTAGACCAGGTTCAGTCTCCCTAAGGCTCACAGAGCAGGACTGGAGTTGGGGTTTATCAGTCAGGGAGTTTGGAAATAAGCACTTTTCAGAAATGAGCCACTTGATGAAAACTCTTAAAAGGAACTACATACTATTCCGTGAAAATATTTGTTTTGCAGATATGCAATATGATGAGGACGATGATGAAATCACTCCAGATTTGTGGCAGGAAGCATGCTGGATTGTGATCAGGTAACTTTCCAAATGGAAAATACAACGATTCTGATTTAGCCAAAGTTGAAACACTTTTTATAGTCTCACTGAATTTCAGAAGAAGAATATGGCATACATGTTTAGAATTATTTTATTCCGTTCTCTGAAAAATCACTTTATTGCTAAACCTAGTGTTAAAAGTTAGACTTTCACTGTACACTTGAAATGAATGCTCCCAAATCTCCTGATTTTGAGCATCTGTCTGGTCACTTATTTCATTCACTTCCTTCAATCTTTATTCTACTATTTTTTCCCCTACCAAGTGTTTGCTAAGTGCAGCTGTGCCTAAATCTCATGAGGCTTATCTACAAGTAAGATGCCACTGAGTGCTTGCTGCATTGTATGAATGGGCAAGAGCCACTTGCCAGACCCACAGATGTTGCTTACTTGTTAGTGTAATTATTCAGGTGGTCCTTTCTGGTCACATTCTCATTCCTTTCATCTTTTGGTTTGTTCTACCAGAAGCAGCTAAAAAGTAAAAGCTCATTCTTCCCATCGAGCAGTAACTGAACATGGAACAAATGCTATTCTTGCAGAAGGTCTCAGGTTCATCCCTCACTTTTCTGGTTAAAGCAGGATTGGGAAAGACCTATGCATGAGACCTTGGAACGCTGCTGCCAGTCAGAATATGCAGTACTTGGCTGGATGATGCTGTATAAGATCACTTTCCCCAGCATAACCTCCTTATGCTACAGATTTTTAACGAAGATCCTCCCCTCTTACCTCCAGTCCAAAGGGACATAAAACATTCTGTCCTATAGTAGGTATTCAGTCAGGAAAATTATCTGAGAGTTGTTCTAGGAGAATTAAAGGTAAGAGAACTTGAATTTTCATACAAATGATAATTAAAGATTTAATTTTTTATCAATTAATTGTTTGCATTATTTGATTAAAACCCATCAGCAGATTTTTAAATTAATACCAGTTGCTTAAACATTTTAGATGGTATGATACACACAGGAATCTAAGAATGAAAGCAATCTGCTTTTTACTTCAGAATTCTCAGTTTTGATCTTATAATAAATTGTTCATTCTCACAAATTACCTTCCAAAGTTCCTATTTTGATGAAAAAGGCCTGGTCCGACAGCAGCTAGATTCTTTTGATGAATTCATTCAGATGTCTGTGCAGAGAATTGTTGAAGATGCACCACCAATTGATCTGCAAGCAGAAGCTCAACACGCTACAGGAGAAGTGGAAGAGCCAGTAAGAGCCAGTCTTATCATGTTAATTTTAATAATAATAATAATTCAAAGTAAGGTGTAAGTCAGGCAATCCAAATCCTGTCCTATGAAAGCTGTCACTTTTCATTGTATAGAATTTCTAAATGGAGCCTTGTGTTACTTTCAGCCACGCTACCTTTTGAAATTTGAGCAAATTTATCTCTCCAAGCCTACACATTGGGAAAGAGATGGTGCCCCATCACCTATGATGCCAAATGAAGCCAGGCTGCGAAACCTTACGTAAGCAATATCGACTTCTCTTATTAGTGATGATATATGGTGAAACCTCAATTGTAGCAATGTCTGAAATACAGGAGCACAAAAAAACAACAACCAAAAAACCCTGGGCTAAATTTGTAGAGCTACCGGTATTTCTAGTTCAAATTCCCAACTACTTGGCAAAAAAACTCAAGTTTCTTTAATATTTAATTAAAATTTATTTTTTTCCCATTGAAACATGGCAATTTCTCTTTCAAAGGTATTCTGCTCCGTTGTATGTGGACATAACCAAGACAGTTATTAAGGAAGGAGAGGACCAGTTGCAGACGCAGCACCAGAAAACTTTCATAGGCAAAATTCCTATCATGCTCCGATCCACCTACTGCTTATTAAATGGCTTAACAGACCGTGATCTTTGTGAGCTGAATGAATGTCCTCTTGACCCTGGTGGCTATTTCATTATTAATGGATCCGAAAAGGTAAGAATTAGGAATTCACATGAAAAAATGACTTGCACAGAAAATTCCATGCATTTGGTACACGGTAGCTTCACCCCGTCTTCATCTTTGCTCACCAACCCCATCTACCTCCTGTCAATATTATCCCCATGTTGCACCTCACCCAACCTACCCTTCTCTCCTTAGAGCTGTTCCTTTGTGGTTCACCTGAACTGCCCACCCCAGAGTCCTTCCTCTGCTGCCCTTCTCCTCACCCTCCAACGCTGCTGCAGTGGTCCAGCAGCTTTCAGAAGGCGGTCCAGCAGCTTTCAGAAGGCGGTTGTCATGGTGTAGTTCACAGTGCCACCTGTCAGCAGTCAAATGAACTGCTGCATGTCAACAACCTTACCCTTTTATTATATGTAAGAAATGTCAAGAATGAAGTTCCATAGACCTCCTTTCTTGTAATCTAATAGTTGATTGTAATCTAATGGGGTTGATTTTGTTTACCTTTGGGGGGGGCACACCATTGCTGAATAGAGAGAGCCCAGGTCTCCTTGAAATAAGTAAAAAAATTGTCCAGTAGCACCTTAGAGACCAACTAAATTTGTTCTGGGTATAAGCTTTCGTGGGCCTGCACACTTCTTCATATACCCTTCTTCAGGTATCTGAAGAAATGCATGCACACGAAAGCTTATACCCAGAACAAACGTAGTTGGTCTAAGGTGCCACTGGACAATTTTTTATTTTTTTATTTCATCTGCATCAGACCAACACTGCTACCTACCTGAATCCAGGTCTCCTTGGACCAATATCATGTGTTACATTTGCTTTATCATAATTCCTTCCGCTAGTCTCCAGCTCAGAGATCTCTTAAGGCATGCGTATCTTAGATGATGAACAATGACGGCCAACGTTAATGTTACAAAATTGGACTCTTAAAACGAGCTACGTCTTTGTGCTTGCTCATTCCCCAAACAGGTTCTGATTGCTCAAGAGAAGATGGCTACAAATACCGTATATGTGTTTGCAAAGAAAGATTCCAAATACGCCTACACCGGAGAGTGCAGGTCTTGCCTGGAAAATTCTTCTCGGCCCACAAGTACGATATGGGTCAGCATGCTGGCCAGAGGTGGCCAGGTAAGCAATTTGGCTTAAATCTTGGGATTGCAAGAGGGTAAGAAGTCTGCTTAATGGCTGTGGTTCCGAAAGTGGAGCCCCTTAAGAAGACATAAGCAATTGTCAAGCAAACTACAAATGCTGTTATGACTCACTGCTATTATCTGTTGTATTTGGCAAGGCAGTGGGTTTCTCTCCTCTCCCCTCGCCAGTTAGTTTAATACTAGCAACCAGTGGCCATCTGAAACTCTGTTTATTTTTGGCAGCTAAACGTTCTGACCATCCGTGAATTGTACATATGTCTTGCATTACCCTGTACCTCTTCCGTCCTCCCCCTTCCCACCTTGATGGTGAACTTTCGTTTGCACATTGGGAAGGAGACGAGTGGTGGAGTTCCTCCTCAGAATTAGGGAAACAGGAATGAGAATCTGAGTTTGCATTTTGATCTACAGACCAGTCCTAGTCATGTTTACTTGGAATTAAGCAGCATTTAAATTGCAGGGGTTTGCCAAATAAACATGGTTAGGATCTGAGAGGCCCATTAATTTTAACAAGAAAAAAAGTGTTATTGAACTTAATCTGTCCCAAAGTACTTTCTATTTACAGCCCAATGTGTGATAATTTTTTTAAAATAATTGATCTGTAGTCCTTGCACATGCTCAGTGGAATTTTTACTCCTTTCTCTTTTGTAATATATATATATACCGTATTTTTTGCTCTATAAGACTCACTTTTTCCCTCCTAAAAAGTGAGGGGAAATGTGTGTGCGTCTTATGGAGTGAATGCAGGCTGCGCAGCTATCCCAGAAGCCAGAACAGCAAGAGGGATTGCTGCTTTCACTGCGCAGTGATCCCTCTTGCTGTTCTGGCCTCTGAGATTCAGAATATTTTTTTTCTTGTTTTCCTCCTCCGAAAACTAGGTGCGTCTTGTGGTCTGGTGCATCTTATAGAGCGAAAAATACGGTATATTTATTTTTCAATGCCTTATCATAAACTGCTTTAAAAATAATTCTAAAAGCAATTTGCTATGCAACGTAAGGGTCTGTTCAATAATCATGTCCAAAATCCCATTCGGCTTACAGAACTAGTTGCAGGGTTCTTTAACTGTGGGCTATTCAAGTTATTGAGTCACCTGTTCATAGTTCTGAAGGATCAATTAGAAATGATGTAAACCTTAGTATTGCAGCAATGGTTTGTACCATTGGAGTAAAGAGTTTTTTGAAATGTATCCTGTTCTGGATCGTATGGGCTTTAACCTTTGTTGAAAACAATATATTTGAAATGAATAAACTAATAAATATTTGCTCTTTGAAGACAAATGCATTGAAAATCTGTTTCTATATCTAGGGTGCAAAGAAGAGTGCCATAGGTCAACGTATTGTGGCAACTTTGCCCTACATCAAGCAGGAAGTCCCCATTATTATCGTTTTCCGTGCGCTTGGTTTTGTGTCTGACAGAGATATACTGGAACATATAATTTATGACTTTGAAGATCCTGAGATGATGGAAATGGTAATATCTTGATTTTTTTATATTGATCTGTGACATAGAGCTACACGTATATTCAGAAACCTTATGTAATGAAACCCAGCATGCAAAATTGGTTGCACTCAGTTTTACTTTTACCAACTAATTCTGTAATGTCTGCTTGCCAGTACAGTCTTACCTTGGAAGTAGAATGGAATCCATTCCGGAAGTCCATTCGACTTCCAAAATGTTCGAAAACCAAAGCACGGCTTCTGATTGGCTGCAGGAAGCTCTTGCAGCCAACCGGAAGCCGTGGAAGCCCCGTCAGACATTCGGCCTCCAAAATAACTTTCGAAAACCAGAAGACTCACTTCTGAGTTTTGATCGTTCAGGAGCCGATTTGTTCGGGAGCCAAGGCGTTTGAGATCCAAGGTACAACTGTTTCTAACATCTAACTTTAATGCTGACTTCAGGAAGCTCCTCAACCCTGACAACGCCGTCTTTTTAATATATATGATAGGTTAAGCCTTCATTGGATGAAGCCTTCGTCATCCAGGAACAGAATGTCGCGCTGAACTTCATCGGCTCAAGAGGTGCAAAGCCAGGAGTCACCAAGGAGAAAAGAATCAAGTATGCAAAAGAAGTTTTGCAGAAGGAGATGCTTCCGCATGTCGGTGTCAGTGACTTCTGTGAAACCAAAAAAGCTTACTTTCTTGGGTATGTAAATATGCACAGTCTGCCTGTGGGAACTTATTTGCACATTACTTAGATGGGGGTTAAAAAATGAAGACAGAAGCCTGTAGCAATATTCTTGATTAAAGTAATAAATCAGCATAATAAATAATAATAAATATTTATTATAATTAATAATAAAAACAAATATTTTAGGAAACATTTACAAGTTCATTTTCCCCAAACATCTTAGGTATATAATGTGTTGATAACTCCTCAAAGTGATGTAATTTAAAAATAGCTTAATGTCCTCTTTTTGTCCCAGAAATCTGAATGCCCAACTCCTGTTAAATAACCTGCATATTTTGTTAGGTACATGGTTCATAGGCTTCTGCTGGCAGCTTTAGGGAGAAGGGAGCTGGATGACAGAGATCACTATGGCAACAAGCGGCTTGACCTTGCAGGCCCCTTGCTCGCTTTCCTGTTCAGAGGGTGAGTGCAACAAGTTCTTCTTGTTATTTATCACTGATAATGTATGTTCAAAGGTTTTTCCAAAATGTTTTATGGGGAAAGCTGGTCCCATCCCCCTACAGCTGATTTTTTCTGATTTCTTTTTCTACAGAATGTTTAAGAACCTGCTGAAAGAAGTTAGAATATATGCACAAAAATTTATTGACAGAGGGAAAGATTTTAACTTGGAGCTGGCTATTAAAACCAGGATTATATCGGATGGCTTGAAATACTCATTAGCTACAGGGAACTGGGGAGACCAGAAGAAAGCTCACCAGGCCAGAGCTGGAGTATCTCAAGTAAGTGTTCAATCAATCTCATGAGGCTGTGTGTGTTGCAGGTAAACATGCCATTCATATCTGAACCCCTCTAACTTGATCAGGTTATTTTAGGGGTCTCACTGAAATCTGCCTTGTTTGACTTTTTTTGGTCCTTCTTCGCCCTTGGCCTTAAGGAATCAAAGTGAAACAGTTGGAAGGTCATATGGGGCCTTGACCTGAGAGGAAAAGTTCTGTTTAGTGCAAGAGAGCAGTTGTGGGTGGCTATGGGTTGTGAGCAAAGGGAATATGACATTTTGGGCATGAGAGCTAAGAAAAAGGTTGAGGACAGCAAGGGAGCAGATCTCACTCTTCCACTGTGCTCCTTCTAGATCCACACTTGCTTTACTTTAGCGTCAAATGCACCCTGGCTGCTCGCCAGGTCTGAATTGAACTCTTAGTTAATTGCCATGCTGGAGTCATGCTGAATATTGTAACTGAATGTTCATTAACTGTACGATAACTCAGTTGGTTAGAGCATGGTGCTGATAACGCCAAGGTTGCAGGTTTGATCCCCATACAGGACAGCTGCACGTTTCTGCATTGCAGGGGGTTGGACTAGATGATCCTCAGGGTCCCTTCCAACTCTAGGATTCTACGTAACTTTCAATTTAAGTAACTGGATATTTAGCCCTTGATATGTGGTATATTCCTGGATCTCATGAGGAAGCCTAAAAATGTCCTCTTGTTGCACCTCTGAAGGTATTGAACCGTCTCACCTTTGCATCTACGCTTTCCCACTTACGTCGTTTGAATTCCCCTATTGGCAGAGATGGCAAACTAGCAAAGCCCAGACAACTGCACAACACCTTATGGGGAATGATTTGTCCTGCCGAAACACCAGAGGTAATGTGGAGATAGGATTGAAAACAAAGCATTCCACGTGCCCATGTGCTTCAGTGTTTTTCATCTATGTCTTTCTTTACAACGGCAGTTGGTTTCATTTGTAGACTTCATAAAGAAATTTGATAAAGCCGGTGGTTTAGGGAAAAGCGATTTAGGAAACCCTTGTGCTTCTCATAAGCTGATTAGGCTCCCAGTATGTTCCCAAGAACAATTCAAAGTGTTGGTGCTGACCTTTAAAGCTCTAAACTGCCTCGGCCTGAAGGAGCGTTTCCACCCCCATCGTCCAGCCCAGACATTGAGATCCAGCACAGAGGGCCTTCTGGGGGTTCCCTCACTGTGAGAAGGGAAGTTGCAAGGGAACCCGGCAGAGGGCCTTCTCGGCAATGGCACCTACCTTGTGTAACGCCCTCCCATCAGATGTCAAGGAGATAAACAACTGCACGAATTTTAGAAGAGCCCTGAAGGCAGCTCTGTATTAAGAAGTTTTTAATGTTTGATGTTTTACAGTATTATGTTTTATATGTGTTGGAAGCCGCCCAGAGTGGCTGGGGAAACCCAGCCAGATAGGCAGGTTACAAATATAACAACAGCACGTGTTTTTTCATTCAGAAGGTCTCGGGTCCAGCTTCTGTTATCTCCAGGTAGAGTTGTGAAAGTCCCCTGTCTGAAAACAGGAGTGTCCTATGTTCAGTCTTCTCATTTGCACAGTGGAGTGGTAAGCAGGTTTGAGACCTATCCTTAGTTTATACATGCCTCAGAATACCCAGGGGAGACCTGGGTGCTGCAGAATTTCTCAGCGGAAAGGGTTGATGTGAACATAAGAAAGCTTTCAATTCAGAACTTTTGTGCCTTAGGAATTTCATGAAATCTGCACATGGTCTTAAAGAGATGCCGGTGTAAAAAATAACCGACTCCATGTGTCCTTAGGGTCATGCTGTGGGGCTTGTGAAGAACCTAGCCCTAATGGCATATATCTCTGTGGGGTCTCAGCCATCCCCAATTCTGGAATTTTTAGAAGAATGGAGTATGGAAAACTTAGAAGAAATCTCTCCAGCAGCTATTGCAGAGTAAGTGCGAAAACGATGTTTTAGTATTGATAACGTCCATATGGTTCAATCTAAGACAACGTTCTCAAAATCCTTTTCTTCTTTTCTGAAGCGCTACAAAGATCTTTGTGAACGGCTGTTGGGTTGGGATACACAAGGACCCGGAGCAGCTCATGAACACACTAAGGAAACTGCGGCGTCAGATGGACATCATTGTGTCGGAGGTAGATATTGGGTCATAATATTGCTCTACCCAGTGGAACGCAATAACTGGAATATTCATTGACTTGCTGCTATATTTCAGGTAGCGATTGTTAATAGCGTTGGACCTGGCTTGCTGAATGCGTTTAAAATTCAGAATGGCCAATTCAAGCACTCTTTTGCATGTAATCAATCACTTCTCCACAACCTGGTACCCTCCAGATCTTTTTCTCTTCAGTTCCCATCATCCCTGATCATTGGTTGAGCTGTCTGGGGCTGATGGAAATTGTAGTTTAAAACATCTTGGGAGTATCAGGTTGGCTTAGGCTATGCTAAACATTTGCCATTCTCCTACCATTGTTTCTGAGCATTATGCTTTCTCATATAGGTGTCCATGATCAGGGATATCAGGGAGCGGGAAATTCGCATTTACACTGATGCTGGCAGGATTTGCCGCCCACTTCTAATCGTGGAAAAGCAAAAGCTGCTGCTGAAGAAGAGGCATATCGACCAGCTGAAAGAGCGTGAATATAACAACTACAGGTGGGAAACTTTGCACAGTGCTTCCATTCCTATTTCATTTTTCTTAAGGGATGGTGTGTATGTCTCGTGCTTCGCCACCAGCATTTGTGAAACGGTGCTGTTCATAGTAAGGTAAAGGGACCCCTCAACATTAGGTCCAGTCGTGACTGACTCTGGGGTTGCAGCGCTCATCTCGCTTTATTGGCCGAGGGAGCCGGCGTACAGCTTCCGGGTCATGTGGCCGGCATGACTAAGCCGCTTATGGTGAACCAGAGCAGCGCACAGAAATGCTGTTTACCTTCCCGCCAGAGTGGTACCTATTTATCTACTTGCACTTTGATGTGCTTTCAAACTGCTAGGTGGGCAGGAGCAGGTACCGAGCAACGGGAGCTCACCCCGTCGCGGGGATTCGAACCGCCGACGTTCTGATCAGCAAGCCCTAGGCTCTGTGGTTTAACCCACAGTGCCACCCGTTCATGGTAGAGGAGGCAATATGCTGTAGTACACCAGCTGAAAAGATTATTTGCCAGTGAACATCCGTTACTGAATCAGTGCTTCTGGTGGAGTCGATTGTGTGTTACGGCATCATGTGTAAATGGGCAAAAGGGCTTCAAAATTGCATCGACGCTGCTCATTTATTCCAAGTCCTGGTGCTGAAAGATTTGCAGTTGCATTAAATGAAAACTGGATAGCTCCGTTGGGTAGAGTGTGGTGCTGATAATGCTGAGGTTTGCAAGTTTGATCCCCATAAGGGACGGCTGCATATTCCCAACTAGCTGAGCCTCAGGGTGTTTTCCAACTCTAGGATTCTAAGTTCACCAGTTGCAAATGGACAACACCTGCTTGATATAAAATCAGATATTTGGGCCTAAAATAACTGAGGCCTTTTTTCTTTTTTAAAGCTGGCAGGATCTGGTGGCCAGTGGTGTAGTAGAATACATTGACACCCTAGAAGAGGAGACTGTCATGCTGGCCATGACTCCAGATGACTTGCAGGAGAAAGGCGTTGCCTACTGTTCAACCTACACCCACTGTGAGATTCACCCATCCATGATCCTAGGAGTCTGCGCATCGATTATCCCATTTCCTGATCACAACCAGGTTTGTAGAATTTGTTATAAGGTAGACAATAAAAAGTTTTATAACTGGACCATGGCAGAATATGTACGATCTGCTTGTGTGTGCAAATATTTTTTTAAAACCTGCCATGATGTTTTCCATCTTAATTATCTTCTTTTACCTTCATAGTCTCCTAGGAACACGTACCAGTCTGCTATGGGGAAACAGGCTATGGGCGTTTACATTACCAACTTCCATGTCCGTATGGATACCCTTGCCCATGTCCTGTATTATCCTCAGAAACCCCTTGTAACAACACGCTCCATGGAATACCTGCGATTCAGAGAGTTGCCGGCAGGTATGTTTACAAGGTCCTCTTCTGAAACTTCTTTGCTCTGCTTCTGAAATTTAGTATTCGAAACCCTGATCACGGGGAGGGACACTTTGAGAGATAAGACAGCCCCTTGGCCCCTACCTGAGTGGGGCCATAGTGGTTTGCAAGTGACGGAGCCCACTGTACAAGCTGTCCCTGCTGCAGCAGGAAGATCTGCCTCGGCTGGTGCAAGAGGATAGTCCTTTGCGAACTGTCTCGCAAAGAGGTGTGGTTTTTCTCCTTTCCAGTTTCTCAACATGTTTCTGATGTTTTCATGTCAATTTGCTCTGACATGAAAACTACGCTTCCACCTACAGTCAGAATGCAATATAAAACAACTTGGGGGGGGGCTATTCCCTAGGTGTGGGGTGTGCTATACCCAGTACGCATGTTGGGTCAGAGTGCTCTTTAGCTATTGCGTAGCCATGAAGCCAACTGATATCAGTGCTCCTTAGGAGCATTCCTCAAGATAATTTTTCTTGTTCAGGCCCATACTTTTGAGCATTAGTTTTTGCTTCTCCTTGCTTGTACTTTCCTTATTGCATCCCACCAAGGTGGTGGTTTCCCAGCTTTTCAGCAAGCGCAAGGTATTTCTAGAATTCCAACTGTACTCTGCTTAGCCAGACCAGAAATGCGGATTATTAGGCTCACAGTGGACCACCTCCTAAGAAGAGCACAGGCATAATTGTTCGTTCACTTGCACTGGATGTAGTGAGCGGAAAGCAGTTGCAGATGGGCAGGAGGAACATTTGAGTGGCCGCTACAAACAAAATACTTTGCTTGAAATGCCTGCACCTCACCAAAATGAGGTTCCTGTTACATAACAGCATTGCCAGGATTCACCACAAGGAGTCACTAGAGAGGTTTAAGAAACCACTTCCACACAGCTGCCATGTGCTTGTATTTTGTATTGACATTCCTGTTTCTGGGAACGCGATAATAGAAATGCCAATTGATTACAATACAAGACGGAGAAGGAGTGATGTGTGATGACCGAGTTGTGCTCTTGAATCTCTCCTACAGGCATCAACTCTATTGTGGCCATAGCTTCATATACTGGATATAACCAAGAAGACTCTGTCATCATGAACCGTTCGGCAGTTGATAGAGGCTTCTTCAGGTCTGACCTACTTGACTTTAGACTTCTGTATGAGGCAGTCCTTTAGGATAAATATCTCAAGGATCGCCTCTCCCTATATAAACCGTCCCAGACCCTGAGATCATCTTCTGAGGTCCTCCTTTGTGTGCCTCCTCCTCAAGAGGTCCCGAGGGTGGCATCATGAGAACGGGCCTTCTCTGTGGTGGCTCCCCATTTGTAGAATGCTCTTCCCAGGGAGGTTCGCCTGGCACCTTCATTATATATTCTTAGCTGCCAAGTGAAAACGTTCCTCTTTTTTATTTACTTGTTTTAATTATTTACTTGTTTTTATACTGAATTTTATCTTGTGAACCACCCTGAGATCGTACCATGAAGGGGTGGTATATAAATCTACTTTCAGTCATACCTCGGAAGTCAAACAGAATCCCTTCCGGAAGTCTGTTTGACTTCCACAACATTCGGAAACCAAGGTGAGGCTTCCGATTGGCTGCCGGAAGCTCCTGCACACAAATTGGAAGCCGCGTAAGCCGTGTTGGATGTTTGTGTTCCAGAGAACATTTGCAAACCGGAACAGTCACTTCCGGGTTTGCTCTGTTCGGGAGCTAAAACGTTCGACTCGCAAGGCGTTCATCAACCAAGGTATGACTTTGATTAATTCTCAAGTGGTGTTCTGCAGTTTCATGCATGGGAAGTGTAGTTGCAATAGGACAGTGGCTTTCAGACTTTGCACCTCCAGAGAACAGTTTTTGAATGGATCTGCCAAGGAACACTTGCCAATTGTGTGTACACACATGCCTTCCTGTGCGGCTGATACTGCAGTGGTATATCCTGGTAGGCAGTCTTGGGATATGTGGGATGCTGACCAGATTTGTTAGGACTCGCCCAGGAGAGGATAGAGTGTGCCTCAGAAGATAGTGTTCAGTTCTCCCCTAAATCAGCAGTGGCATCCAAGATGTCTATCATGGGCAGTAATCTGCTTCTGCAACTTCCCCCTCATATATACTTAAAAGGAAGCCCAGAATGTTCCAGATCACAGTTCAAAAACCACCGCAGTAGGCAGATAACTGATGGGTGAAAACATGTGAAGTTGTCACATTGACCTTCTTTATGTTTTCATGCAGGTGGTATTGTGTGGGGGCAGATTGCTGGTTGGCTGAATGTTTTTAATGATGAAGGCTTGCATCAAAAATGTGCTTGGTACTTCCTGAGGAGGAGAGCTCATTTTCCCAGTGCCAGGAGGCCTTTGCAATTCTCAGCAGGGAAATGTCTCTTGTGCCATTGCCTTAAATGAATAAGTTCCCTGGAAGTCCCTTGTTGGCAGCTAGTTTTCTTGAAATAACCTCTTTGAGAAGGCTGCAAGGGATGGTAGGCTTTTATTGCAACCTCTGTCCCACCCCCACTAACATAACAATACATTTTGTTTTCTACACCTTTCATCTCTAATTGACTGTGGGGTGGATTTAGCCAAGGGGCTTCTAGTTGCCGACTCTTAATAGGACTGCTTCAGCTGTTTCCCTCAGTATTGCATCCTATTCTTGACTGAGGCACACCCTGTAGCGTGTCTGTTTGAAACATCGCCTGAATTGGAAGAGTGGGTTTGGGTTTGGATTTGAGGCCTTTTTCATTCCCACCCCCCTTCAGATCTGTATTCTATCGTTCTTACAAAGAGCAAGAGTCCAAGAAAGGATTTGACCAAGAGGAAGTGTTTGAGAAACCTACTCGTGAAACGTGTCAAGGTAAGACTAAACAGGGATTCTTGAGAACTAGGCCGACAGGTTGCGGCTCAAAACTTTGATTCCTCTGTGCCTTTATAAATCAAAAAGCTTCCCCTTATGTTCTCGCACATTCTCTTGCAGGGAAAGGAACTACTGGGTTGTTGTTTTTTGTATGTTATCCCTTGTAACGACAATTAGATTATGTTTTAAACTTGTTAACCTTGGTTTGCATTGCACTGGTGTGATGGGCAATGAAAATACACTTCATATGGATTAAATGCTTCCTAGGGATGGTTCCTTTGAGATCACAAATTTGTGTGAAACAGATGAGTTGACCCCCGCCCTTTAGCATAAATGTTAAAAATTTAACTTACCCCATTAATCTAGCTGTTCAGCAACAAAACTAAATAACAATGACGGTGCTGGAAGTGACAGCCCCCCCATTAGTATGTCTGGTTCTTTCCCCTGCATGCATCTGGCTTTGCTGGATCATGGCCTCAAAGGATGAAGCTGAACTCAAAGGCCACCCAATCACCTTAAGAACATGCGGTGCTCTTCAGTACAACCACACCTAGGAATTGCGCTATGGGCTTACTTGAAATTGCAGAGAACCAAGGTCAGCCATGCGCTGTGTGTGATTTAGCCAACCAGCTGTATATTTTTACCATGCAGGAAGCCCAAATTGGGGTGGGGGCAGTGCTTTTTTTCAGGGGGTACTCAAGGGTGTGCAGTACCAGCACCTCTTTTTGTTGTTAAAAAGTGTTGTCTTTTTGTTGTTAAACAACCTCATGGTGAGTACTGGCACCTATTTTTTTTTGTGTGTGTGTATGTAAATATATATATATATCACTGAGGTTGGGGGATGATTTTGTAAGCCCTTGATGTGCTGGTATGCTTGTGTTCAGCTAGGTGGGTTGCAAGTTGTGCATTTGTTTTCCCCAGGGATGAGGCACGCCATCTATGACAAACTGGACGACGATGGCTTGATTGCACCCGGCGTGCGCGTCTCGGGAGATGACGTCATCATCGGCAAGACGGTAACTTTGCCCGAGAACGAAGACGAGCTGGAGAGCACCAACCGCCGTTACACCAAGAGAGACTGCAGCACTTTCTTACGCACTAGCGAAACGGGCATTGTGGATCAGGTCATGGTTACCTTGAACCAGGAGGGATACAAGTTCTGTAAAATTAGGGTAAGCATAGGAGTTATGCGTGATTATTTGCTAACGATAAAGCCATCATTCTGGAGTAACTAACTGTCCTCTTTATCTCCAGGTGCGCTCTGTGAGAATCCCACAAATTGGAGATAAGTTTGCCAGCAGACATGGGCAGAAAGGTACCTGTGGTATCCAGTACAGACAAGAGGTAAAAGCCTTCTCTGTTTTTTGGGATGCAAGTTGCTTCCTGTAGCAAGTCACTGTCAAAGGTGTTGGGCAGCAGAATTCTGAGCTAGATAAAATATGTCTGGATCATGTTCAAGGGCAACCCCGTGTGGAGTGTTACTTAAAATAAAAACTGAGTGTCATAAAACAGAATTGTCAGTACACAACTGGACAGCAGCGGAAATTCAGAACAGATCGAAAGCCTGGTTTAACAAAACCATTTTTGCAGCTTGCCTGGTGCACAGTTGATTCACAGCAAGTAAATGTGTATTAACCCGAATTATATACAGTCGTACCTCGGTTCTCGAACAGAAGCCATTCCAGAAGCCCGTTCGACTTTTGAAAACCAAGACGCAGTTTCCAATTGGCTACAGGAGCTTCCTGCACTCAATCGGAAACCGTGGAAGCAGCGTCGAACGTTCAGCTTCCAAAAAACGTTCGCAAACCAGAACACTCACTTCCAGGTTTGCTGCGTTCAGGAGCCAAAACGTTAAGAGTCGCAAGGCGTTTGAGATCCAAGGTACGACTGTATACATATATAAAACGTTTACAGAAAGCAGCTATAAGTGGCATTTTCCTTTCCTGTCTAGGACATGCCTTTCACCTGCGAAGGTATCACCCCTGATATAATCATCAATCCTCATGCCATCCCTTCACGTATGACCATTGGTCACTTGATTGAATGTCTGCAAGGGAAGGTAAGAACTGGGGAATATTGAAGTGACATGAAAAGTCACAAAACGGCAGGGTGGGGTGTTTGCAGGCTTTTTCAATGGTGTTTCAAATATGTCAGATTTCACTTAAACAAGCAGTGCCTTGGAGTGTAACCCCTGCATAAATTGGGAGCTGCCCGTACTCTGTTAAACTACCTGCCTCCCCTTTTTAGGTATCGGCAAATAAAGGAGAAATCGGTGACGCCACACCTTTCAATGACGCAGTCAACGTGCAGAAGATTTCTAACTTGCTGTCTGACTATGGCTATCATCTAAGGGGAAATGAGGTACGTCATGGTCTTGAGTGGCAACAGGAGCTCAACCATGCTGCCGCCTATGATTTGGTGTTCACAGAGTCTCGTTCTTTCCCTCCAGGTTTTGTACAATGGCTTCACTGGCCGCAAAATCACATCACAGATCTTTATCGGCCCTACTTACTACCAGCGGTTAAAACACATGGTAGATGACAAAATCCATTCCCGTGCAAGAGGGCCGATTCAGATCCTTAATAGGCAGCCTATGGAAGGTCGATCCCGGTAAGAAATAGATGTGCGCCTTAATGACATGTTGTCCGGAGCAATGAAGGGTCTGTTTGTAGTCCTTGCCTTTCAAAAACCATCTTCTGAGGAGGGAGATGGGCTCAGGTGTCTAGAATGAAATGACAGGTCATTTTCTCAGTTGCCTGCGGTGTAAGCGTGAATCCCTCGCAGGTGGCCAGATGCAGACTCTTGTCTGAAATGTAAGAGGGCTTGTTCTTTGATACAATCAAATTACATTGGTAGAGGTGGGCTTGGAAATTTTTTTTGGTGGGTTAGTCATTTTTGTGGACTGACTTGTAAGTCTTTGGAAACGGGGTTGCATAGGTGCACCCTGGCTGGTTATTGTCACCTTCTGTGGGCAGGAAACATTTGCAGATAAATCTTAAATTGGTTTGTATGTAAAGCAGCCTATGACCTTGACGTGCTTTGCACTATTTCCCCTCCTACGTGAAAGTTAACATGAACACTGTGTCAAGAAAAGCAGAATTCTGCAACCTTTAAATTAAGTATAGTGACGCAACTTACTTAGCATTCTTTTAATTCTTCAGGTTTTGCAGCTTTGCATAATATATTCTGCTTGTCACAGGAGAAGCCAGTGAGATCCAAAGGGCACAGAAACCCCATCCCTCACCTCTGGAAATCTCATTTAGCAATGTTTTTAGTTTCTGAAATTTTCCCCGAGCTTTGCCCACAGATTTTTCAAGCATATCTTCACAACATAAGGGCTAGAACATTGCTTTGAAAGCAGAGGTGCTCAGGGAACTGGGTTGTCTGAACTTCCTACAATCCAGAATCTTATTGCTAAATGTCCCTTTGATTTCCCCCTGTACTGTTTCC